>NC_090352.1:31671468-32342968 GCF_035084215.1 Heptranchias perlo
TGCTAGCGCCTGCCAAATTAAAAACTTTCCTTACTGACAGCAATTAACCTCTAAATGACCTCAGGATGTGCTACTTTCAGTAATTAAACTTTTGTGGCCTTAAAAGAGACAGGCCACAAAAGCCTTACCATTGCAGCAGAATAATACGGCTGCATATTGTGGCCCCACTATTCCCGACCAGAATGGAGATGATTGACAGGGGAATTACCCAATCACACCTGCTGTAAGGGACTAGGATTGATATAACGCACATAATTTGTATGTAACTATCCTCCACTCACTGCTTTTTTGCTGGAGAAATAATCAGTTTGTATTATGTAACGATCCTCCACTCACTGCATTTTGCTGGAGAAATCACCCTCCTTTTATCAGGAGAGGTTGCTGCAGTTTCAGTCATGAGTTCTGTTTGCTGTAGTTAGAAGAGACTCTTTTTAAATAGACTCTGTAGACTGTTTGCTGTAGTGTGCTGTTTAAACAGACTCTGTTGAGTAAATAGACTTTGTTGTGACTCCTGCTGTAAGTCCCGCCTCCAATTCATTGGCTGACACAGTGCAATTCATTGGCTGACGCAGTAGTGTCAATACACTCTGCAATAATACATTGTTCATTCCATGGCATAATGCTCCAGTCATTCTAAAGCATTGTATCTTCTGACTTGCTACGAGCAGTACCACAGGATATATTTGCAGCTTGTCTTTATTCAGCAGCTGGGATCGACTGAGTTTTGGGGCTATATTAATGCTATCATTATATAAAATTCTGTAGTTCGACATTGCCCTTCCTCTCCCTCCAGTGCTGTCATCTCTACACAGCCTCTTTCAGCTGTAATTGAGCTGGTACAATAGTTGTCCCACTTCCTGGCTACCACCATGGTGGTGACAATGCAGCTAGTTTGATTTTGGCACCTTTATGTTGTGAATACAGCACCAACAAAATCCCATCAGTGGCAAATGTCCAAATCCAAATATCTAAATGTAACAGGAATACTACAGTCATGCTTATTGGTCAGTAGGTGCAGTTCCTTCAGCGCGTAATGAGCTGTCATAATTTTTCCTACCTAACCTACAAAAAGGATGGTCCACCACCTTGAAGTGCCTCACCTGTTGGCATTGACCAAGAACTGAAGAAACTTCCTCTTAAGGGGGCTTGGCAGATTGGAACATCCCACAGCATTGGGTCTTTTATCAAAACATTTGAGAGACCGCTGTGAAGGGCCAAGACCCATAGCACAGGGAACCCCAAAGATTGAGGAGCTGGAGAGAACATGAAGCAAACGATAGTCGTCATTCTGTGACGCCAATCCTGGGTTTTGAAAAAAATAGGAAGGGAAGACTGAGAGCAGTAAACTAAATAAGAGTGAAAAGAAGAAAGAATCCCTACATTACAATAGTGACTACACTTCAATAGTACTTAATTGGCTGCAAAGTGCTTTGGGAGGTCCTGAAAGGCGCTGTATAAATGCAAGTTCTTTTATCTTCAGGAGAGTAAGCTCATGGGTTGCTACTATTGGAAATTTAGGGGACAAAATTAAACTTATTTAATGCGGTGTGTGGATTGAATAGAAAAGGGGGAAGTTCTTGCTGTTGGATAAGTGTCAGAATAGCAGCCCAGCAATCACATGACAGCCACACAAACAATACAGCCACCAGATCTGAACCACACTGCCTTTCAGTTTCAGTCAGTTTACCTTCTTTACTAAGGAGAAAAACATATGACAACCCATGATAATGTATTTTGTACCCAGTCATTTGGTTCCTTTGTTCTGGACTGAGAAGCCCGGTTTGAAAGGAAAAGTCTGTTTTATCACCAATTTTTTTTAAAGAAAGAACTATTTTGTTGGCAGCAAAAACCTCAACCATGGCTTCCGTGCTCGTTCAGTGCTCAGTTTTTTTTAAAATTGAGAAACTCGGTGAGGAGCCAAATCTCAAAGTGCAGCACGCCATCAAAGTTATAAATATGAGTTAAATCAAGAAGTAGTGGTGATGTGACACTGAACTTGGGTTTTAAGAAACCAGCATGTTGTAGGACAGACATTGCATTTATGTAGCAACTTATCACATCCTCCAGATATTGTAAAGGGCTTCACATCCAATTAATTGCTTTTGAAGTTTGATTACTGCTGTTGTTATGTAGGCAAACACGGCAGCCAATTTGCACATAGAAGGTCCCACAAGCTGCAAAGGAAACAAATGACGAGTTAGTCTGGTTTTTTTTGGGGGTGTGATTGAGGGAGGAATGTTGGCCAGGACACTGGGAGAACTCTGCTCCTCTTCAAATGTTACCATGGGATTTTTAACATCCGCCTGAACAGGCAGATGGGGCCTTAGTTTAACCCTGCACCTCTGATGAAGCAGCACCTCCTCAGTACTGCAATGAAGTGTCAGCCTAGATTATGTGCTTAAGTCCAGCAGTGAAGGTTGAACCCATGACCATCTGACTTGGAGGGGATGGGGTGTGTGGGGTGAGGGGGTGGGGGGTGCGGAGAGGGGAGGATAGGAATTAAGAAGCAGTTCCACCATTTTGAGATCCAGGGAAAGAATGAGTTAGAGTAGGAGACAACTCAATGAGTCTTTATTTCAAGGAGTTCTAATGCCTTTGTGAACTCAACTCTTCTTATCAAATATTCACTCTCCCTTTGAAAGCTGATAGCGGACAGATATCTCCAGATACAAACTGAGCTCAACTGAAGATACATTGATGTCAGAGTAGTTGTCTTATACCCAGGCCAATCCACTTAAGAGCATACCTAATTAGAGCAAATGCGATTTGTCTATGAATTTTACCAATTAATTTCAATAGGACTAAATTAATATTAAGACCCAGAAGTTTTTTCTTTTTCCCCCTTGCATTTCCAATCTGAGTTTGAGGATATGATGGTAGAATTGACTGAATGACAGGTCAATTGCTGCCTAGTAGATTTTACTGCATGTGTTGGGAAGTTACTGTGTTACATTGTTTCTCTACACATGGTGTAGAAGCAATGTATCCCTTTGTATTGGTTACAGGAGGAAATGAACAGGTTTGTAACTCCCCGGATGGTCCAGTTAATAAATTCACTGTCCAAAAGTTTTTAGGTTGGCTCCCAGGTCTGTGCTGATTTAGCTGATCTACAGCCAATGTGGCAGTGGTTTGGGGGCAGTGGGGTTACAATTGGTCAGAGTATCTATAGGCTGGGGTGGGGGGGTGGGGGGGTGCGTGGGGATAAGTCAGCCAGAGTTCCTGTTCCTAATCACTAGCCGGCCACTATAGAATAAAAAAGCAAGGAAGTAATATTGAATTTATTCAAGACCTAAGTTGGGCCATAGCTGGAGCATTGTGTACAGTCTCTAATTTTCCTCAGTGCCTCCCCCAATGTTGCAGCTGTGAGTACGAAGCTACAGGGGTGAATTGTGGCGCAGTGATTTTCCAACCGGTACTCAAACTGAACCTGGTACAGACTGCACTCCATTCAACCCTAAAATCCATTCACACTGCAGCAACCAACACACACACACACACGTTGATCATCAGTGGAAGCCATTGCTGATTTTTCCTCTTCTCCAGGGTATTTTAGACACTACTGTCACCTTGGTTGAGGCCAGTCAACATATCACAAACTAAGGTTCAAACCCGGACCTTCCTGGATTGTATGGCTCATTAACATTCTGCCTTTACCAACTGAGCCATCAGGAGAGAATGAAGACAGGATGCAGCTTGCCTGTGAGCCCCTGTAGTTGAATAGCTTGCCAGTACTCTGTCCATATGGCCACTTCTGGAGAGCAGCCGGCATTCACTGAACCGTGAGTCAGTGCTTTTCGTGGGGGGTGGGCTGGGCGGGGGTTTCAATTTGGAATATTTTACAGCAATAATTCTTACCCTGCTCAATAGGCAAGTGCCCTAATGGCTGAAATAACTGATAAAGTTGTTCTTAAGGAATTTGGGGTTGAAATTCTGCTATGGATAATTTGCTAAAATGATGCACATAACTACTATGCACTTTTGAATGTTAATTCTGGCGATCAGGTAGACTATAAACATAGAAAGGGAGGAGGCAATCATTGTGTCACATTCAATAGGTCTAATTTCTCTGTGTACTTTTAACTTGCAGAAGAACACGAGAAAAGAGACAAGCTCCTTTTGGAAAGAGAACCAGAACGAAGAAAAGCAGACTTGGAAAGAGTCAACAATGTGCTTCACATAGAAGAGGTTAAACCTGAACTCCAAGCGGTTCCTGCACTTCCTGTCCTGAAACCTTTGCCTCCTCCCGCTGCTGCTACCACAGTTGTCGTGTCTCACGTGGTCAGTCCTTCCCTGGCTCCGTCCCCGCTTCTTCCCCAAATCGTACAGCGTCACCAGCCGGTCCCGAGCCCCACCAACAGCATCAGGGAAGTTTCCCGGTCCCCGCCTGTGCTCCATCGATCTCCAATCTCTACGCTCGCTGACCCACAGCCTGGTCCACCGTTGGTGAGCAGCCCGCCCCTGCAGTTTGCAAGTTCAATGTTGGCAATCTCATCACATCCTGTCATCCAGCAGTCACCCCTGCCGCAGCAGCCAAGTGGCCTTAAGCCATGCCCCATGGATGATGGAAAGCCCCAGGATCAAAAGAGAAGGCCAGGAGGGTGTGTGTCAACAATACTAATTACTATTACTCTAATTGTCTGTGGTAGCCCATCAGTTTTGAAATAATGATTTGGATTTCTAGCTGATCTTTATATTTAACCTTCACAGAACTTTAAATAATCATTGGCTTGCAAGCCATGAGATCTAAAAGTCTAAATGTGGGGAGGAGGGGAGAGTGATGAAAACTAGCAGCAGCGTTGAGAGTCTGTCAGGCTCTTTACAATTACCAATTTTGAGCAGTTTGAGAAATTTAATCAGATTGTCCTTTTTCAAGAATAGATGCAGTTTGTAAACCATCTGGATCTGCACTGTTTTAATTATCTACAGTAAATATGTAGACCTGGATATTAACTCCGAGCCAGGAAGAGAGCTGGGGGCGGTGGGGAGGGGAGTGACTTTCAGCCGGGAAACCCGAAAGTAAGGGTCTCCCACATGTCGTGGCGATTTTGACGGTCTTTAAAAATTTTCAACAGGTTTCGCGCCCGACAGCCAGCCAGATTGACCGGCTCGTTGCCTGTTGGGCGGGAAAGCAGCCGGGGAGAGTTCGGGGTTGGTTGGGGGAGGTCGGGGAAGAATCAGGGTCTTCAGGGTTTGGATGGGGGGGCAATTCTGTGGGTGGGTGGGTGGGGGAAGTCGAACATCGTAGGGGGTCGTTTGGGCGCATTGGACATCGAGGTGGGGAGGGGGCTGGCGGGGGTGGCCAGGTGTTTAAAAGGTAAGCTTAGTGAGCCATGGGGAAGCCCTCCTGTGCCTCCTGGCCCACAAGCAGTGCAAAAAGGCACTTACCTTATTGATCCGGCCCATCTCGCCTCCTTTTACCTGCCGTGATTCCCACGGTCCAGGAAATCCATGCTGGAGGCAGTAAATTAGGAAGTCTCTTAAATTCAATTTAGAATCAACTAACATCTCATAATCAGGTAAACGGGTCCAATAAGTACCCGCCCGCCTGCACTAATTATCGACTGCATGCATCCAAACGCGCCTCCTTTAAACCTGGAAGTGGCCGCGTTAGAGCCGGGTTGTGGTCACGCTGGGAATTTGTATTATTTTAACTTCCCACCCACCCTTTCTCGGGGTTAAAATTCTCCCCATAGTTTCAAACATCCAATACTTGGAGGCACTTACTACTGAATGTGTTTTTCTGTATTTGCTCTGGTGAAGGTAAGTCCTTGGATTGGTTTGAGTAAATTCTACAGAAGCACATTTTGAAAAGAAAATGCTACAAATCATAGTCGTGTCACTATTTATTGAAATGGGCGTGTGGAATTTTTAAACTGATGATTACGTTTCAAGTATGCACCAGCGACAAGGCACCTCAACCACAGCCACCGATGCTGCAAGATTGCGACGGTGCCCGTGACTTTCCGATACGCGCTTGTGACGGTTGAGGTTCCTCGCTGTGGCACGTACATGGGAGATTTACGCTTCGGTGTTCGCTTCAACTGTGGAAAAACAAGCAGCAGTACAATTCTAGATACTGTCCCCCCCCAAACTTGGGTTGTTTCGAGAGGGAGGGAGGATTCTGAGCTGTATAGCACTGGGGTTAAATGCTGGATAGCGGGAGGAACAATTCAGGTACACAGGAAGTGTATTATACATGTCACTTTTCTTCCTACACTGTGATGGTACCAAATACGCCCAGTGACAGCACTGGAAGAGGACTTTTGGTATGGGGAATGCAAAGAAATCTTAGAGCTGTCGAGAACTAATACACTTCATATGGGAAAAGTCAAATGAAATGCTCTACATATTAAATGTACTCTAGTCTTTGAGGTAAAGCTGGCACAGTGTTCCTTACCTGGTTTGAATGATGTATCCTGTCGGCTTAAAGTGTTGTCTGGAGATACACAGATAAAGTCGATTCATTTATTGAAGTCAGTCGTGTATTACCGCACAATTTTCTTTAATTAGAAAGGAATGCCAAAATAGCTATTTATATTAAAGTTCATCAGTTATGTGAGGACGGTGGGGATTAAAGACTTGCTTTGTGGTCTCAGTCGCAATCACTGATTGACAGCTTTAAAGATAAATAGCTACAACACGCTTTAATACTGCATCATCATAAATAAAAATTAGAAGGTTTTAGAAAGTATTTAAAGATGAGCTGTTGTCCTCTAGATTGCCAAATAATAATGTTGTAATACTGCATTGAACAGATGTATTTCATTATCGGTAAAATGTTGGAATTCTCAGTCTGCTTTAGATACAGAAAGTCTGGTTGTGTAATTGTTCAGTGTTTTCTGAGAGGTGACTCTCCTCGTGCTCTTTGTGACATGAAAGTTCCCAAAGCTTCCAAATTGGCATCTGCATGAAAATTAAAGGCCAGGCTATAAATGGCATATCCAAAAAGTGTGGAGAATTCCACAATTAGATAGAGCTTGCACGCACTCTTAAAGCCCATTCAAAAGTAAGCCTCTTGGTTGACTTTTGGAGAGTCCAACATTGAAGGCATTCAGTGATTTCATTATATTTGACTATGCCATAACAAAATGTTTTAAATATCCAGGAAAAAGAAACAAGGAAGGATTTAAACTCTTGAACCATTCAGACCATCAACCACACATGAAGAACTGCTCAGCTTTCTGAATCCCTTTTTATGCCACTGGCAGAAGGAACACAACAGAGATTCTTTGGCACTTTTTGGGGCGATTTCTTCAAACCAGACTTTTCCAGTCTTCTGAACAGGATGAAGACCCTCCAAATGTTAAAGTATACACCAGCAATTTTTCAGTTGGGGCCATCTGTGCATTCTATAGGAGATGCTGAAATGCATTGATAAATCTCTAAGGAAGATACAAAAGCAAACAACGATCTGATGTTTTGGCCATGGTCAGTGGCTGTTTTCCACATCAATGAGGTGAATGTTTCTGCTCCCACAAAAGCACCTGGGAATCTCTCAATAAAATGGAGAGCTTATGAATTTTTGCCTGTTGGGCATTTGGCTTCTGTTAGTCCGTGGGAAGTCCGAGGTCCCTGTTCTAGTGGACTAGCCAAAGACCCAAAGGCCAACACATGCATAAGGTGGATTTGAAATTCTTTCATAGTCAGTTGACATATTCTACTGGTTGTTCCTTAAAGGTTCATTACTGATATAGTATGTTCTTCAGCAGTAGGATGCCCAAAGCTGCATGTTGTCCATCAGTTAGAGATGCCCACCACTCTAGAAAACCGTTAACCTTAATTGTAAGCTTCAAAGCACTGCCCTGCAAATCCAAATAGATATCCTTTGATTGGATCACCAACTACTCCTTTCCCTTGTTTTATAAACTCTTGACAGAATGACTCCAAGAGTTTTCTACTTTAGACAGCAAATGGCTTTACATAATGCAGCATTATGTTGAGCAACAGCTAGTCTATTGTTGGGAATATGGGTCCCAATTCTCAGCAGGGACCTTCTTGCAAGATATTGCTGCAGCTGTACAGCTCACAATCGGACTCCGTGACAGAACCTAAGTTTCAACGGGTTCGTTCACAGTCACCCATTCTTCACAAAACCAGAATCACTCCATTCATCTTTCAGAGGGATAAAGTTCTCGCTTCACCCAGTCTTCACTTTGTTGTTACAGCGTATAATGTTCTGATAAGCTAGATGGCCAAGCTGTAGGAACATCAGAGTCCTGTAAGTACTCTTCCCTCATTGGCTACCAGCATGTTGTGATTATGTGGCTCTAATTACGATTGGAACATTTTCTGTTGTAAAGTTTATATATTCTCCCCTTTTAGATAATCTGGCTATGCTATTGCATCAGCATGGCACAGCCAACGTGCCGGCCAGGCTTTTGCCAGTGCCACTATGAAAGTGAGGCGAAGCATGTGAGCTCTTCTGGTAGCTCCCTCCCTGTGGGGAAGCACTTGGCTCCAGTTGGTGCATCACTATGGTGGTACGGGGAGATTGTGTGAACCCATATTTCACCATTTAGTGATACATTGTGTCCAGTATGATGCTCTGCAGCAGGGACAGTTAGTTGCCAAAGCCAATACACTGGATAGTTTATGTAGTATTCAGTAAATACCTTTTTGTTTCAACGTGCCCAAGTAGCAGTGCATCATGTTGCTAGTCCCTTTGATTCTTAATAAGTTACGTTTCTCACTTGGCTAGGTTGTTGCACTACTTGAAGAAAGATTTGTTGATGACTGTAAGCTGTAAACTACAACCAAGGCTGTGCACCGCACGCTGCTGGTAATGGCTAAATACTTCCAACAATATGATCCCAACGGTTTGAATCAGGACTGGAAGCTTTTCTTGAATTCTGGCAGCTTGTCAGCAAGAGATACTGGTCATTCTAAATTATGTCTTTTTGTTGGAAATGTTTCTGCAGCCTGATCTTGCATGTCTATTCAAACCATGCTGAAAGCAAGCCGACAATTCTGTTCACCATTGAGGTGAACAGAATCAAGAACTGAATCTTGTAAATATCTAACGTCTCCTACAGATGAAGTCACTGAAGTCTCCAATTGTTCCAGTGCAAAAAGAGGCCCCATCGCTTCATTGACATCACTTAAAATCGCCAGATCAATTCAGGCTCAGCTTTAGTCTTTGACCTCTGAATTTCTACTGCGGGAATTCATCTCTGTTTACACTTATGGAGGAATTAAATAACTGAAACATCGGTTGACTTAGCTACAGTTTGCTGGCTGGCTGATGAGCTGGACTGTTCTTGGAGCTTTATCAAGTTTGTGCTTCAGCTGGGAAGCCCCTCTTGTGAAATCGATCTGTTTCTCTTAAGTTATTGTTCTGACAGCCAGGCAATGTTCAGCAGTTAATGGAAATTCTGTGAATTAAGATAAAACAACAGGTGACACTGATGCCTTCACCTGATCATGTTCCTGTCTGTGTCACTTTTCTTTCCCTCTCTCTGTTTTTCTCTCTTTTGCTTGTTTCTTTTTCTCTCTCTTTCTTTCCCTCTCTCTCTTTTTCTTTCTCTCTCTCTCTCTCTCCTCTGACTCTTTTTTTTCTGTCTTCTTAACCCCTTCCCACCCCCCACCTTCTTCCTAAATAAAATTTGGGAGGAAAATTCTTTGTGTTCACAAAGAGTGTGTTTATGATTTTGCTATGAATTGCAAATCGATGAAATGTCTTTTCCCCTGCCCCCCAAAATATCAAAATTAACTTTTTCATCTTTTGTTTTTGATGACTAAAAGCTCATCACCTCGACTTGGAGTATTTAATGGATTCTCCGTATCTTCCTTTTCACCTCCAGCCTAAAAATTCACGAGGAGCTCTAGGAGCAAACTTGACACGTACTGCCCTCACAGATAGTTTACTTCAACACACCGCTAAACCACGGTAGCTTTTAACATCTACTCCTAATACGAATAGTTTATTGTTCCTGTCATTGGAAAGGGAGGGGTGGAGAAGAGATGTGATTATGTCAGCTGTAGATATTGTCATTGTTGATGTCTTTCTCTTGTTGCACGTCTTACGTTGTTACCTCCCTTTATAGTGTTCAGGATTATGCGGGAATTCAGATATGAACAAGCCCTTGTCAGCTTGTGAGGTGGAAGCTGCTTTAATAGCTGAGTGGGTAAATGGACTGCCTATTTTGTTAGTGAGCAGTACGGGCGAGGAAGGTTCCAAGTTTGATCCGTAGCCTGTGCTGAGTTAGAAAATCCTCATTAGCCCCGGAGAAGGAAAATATCAACCAGGGTTTCTATGCCTGATTGCCGTTCAGTATCAGACTTGGTTATAATGCCACCCATGGTCAAATAATCTACTAACATCCACTGCCTGGGATCATATAAAAAAATGATGACGGGGTGGGGGTGGGGGGTTGTTGGTGGATGCTGGTGCCAGTGAAACTGGACACCAGCATAAGTCACTGTCTTTAGGAGGGAAGGGTAAAATTGGGGAGACACACTGAGGTCATTCAGCTTTGAGAGCAATAGTCTTAAAACCACATTTAATTTGTTTTAGAGCTCAGAATGTTGATATTAGTATTTAAATTAATCGAGACAAGGTTTTCTGAATGAAAGTAAAATAACGTGATTTTTAAAAAAAATACTTCTCGAGTGACCTCGTACAGTATCCAAGCACACATTTTTCAGTAGCAGTCATCAGATGACAATCAGGAGTCCGATCATTGTCTGACGTTTCTCCCCCCCCCCTCCCCCCCCTGCCCCGGCCCTAAGACTGGGGATTGAAACTGGGGTCTTCCTATTGTTTATGGTTCAGTGCCACGTCAGGCAGTGGATTTACAGGCTGGGCCAATAGGCGGTCCTGAGAGAGAGAGTTTTTAAATGTAAAGGAAGTAGCAAACTTACTGTCAGGCTAGGCTGTTGCAGGGAACAGGTAGGGGGCACAAGCCCGTTCATAGTCCAGAGCAGACCCTGCAGAGCACAGGAAGTGAATGAAGAAATTGAAAGAGTAAAAGATATTGTACATTGTCGCAGGGAAGGCACAGAGACCGTTTAACAGCCAGCGAGATACTTACTAGGTATCAGCCATGGCTCAGTGCTAGCAGTCGCGCCATTGAGTCAAAAGGTTGTGGGTTCAAGTCCCGCTCCAGAGACTTGAGCACAAACTGTAGGCTGATACTCCAGTGCTGCACCATCGGAGGTGCCATCTTTAGTCACTTGGACAAGTGTGAATTAATAAAGGAAAGCCAGGAATTAATAAAGGAAATTTGTTAAAGGCAAATCGTGTTTAACTAACTTGATTGAGTTTTTTGATGAGGTAACAGAGAAGGTTGATGAGGGCAATGCGGTTAATGTTGTGTTTATGGACTTTCAAAAGGCGTTTGATAAAGTACCACATAATAGGCTTGTCAGAAAAATTGAAGTCCATGGAATAAAAGGGGCAGTGACAGCATGAGTACGAAATTGGCTAAGTGACAGGAAACAGAGAGTAGTGGTGAATGGTTGTTTTTCGGACTGGAGGAAGGTATACAGCGGTGTTCCCCAGGGGTCATAACTAGGACCGCTGCTTTTTTTAATCTATATTAATGACTTGGCCTTGGGGGTACAGGGCACAATTTCAAAATTTGCAGATGACACAAAACTTGGACATGTAGCAAACAGTGAGGAGGATAGTGATAGATTTCAAGAGGACATAGAATGGGCAGACATATGGCAGATGAAATCTAACGTAGAGAAGTGTGAAGTGATACGTTTTGGCAGGAAGAACAGGGAGAGGCAATATAAACGAAATGGTACAATTCTAAAGGGGGTGCAGGAACAGAGAGACGTGGGGGTATATGTGCACAAATCTTTGAAGGTGACGAGACAGGTTGAGAAGGCGGTTAAAAAAGCATACAGGATCCTGGGCTTTATAAATAGAGGCACAGAGTACAAAAACAAGGAAGTTATGTTGAACCTTTATGAAACACTGGTTCGACCACAACTGGAGTATTGTGTCCAATTCTGGGCACCGCAGTTTAGGAAGGATGTGATTGCCTTAGAGAGGGTGCAGAAAAGATTTATTAGAATGGTTTCAGGGATGAGGGACTTCAGTTACGTGGATAGACTGGAGAAGCTGGGGCTGTTCTCCCTAGGGAAGGTTGAGAGGAGATTTGATAGAAGTGTCCAAAATCATAAAGGGTTTAGATAAAGTAAATAAAGAGAAACTGTTCCCATTAGCGGAAGGGTCGAGAATCAGAGGACACAGATTTAAGGTGATCGGCAAAAGAACCAGAGGTGACATGAGAGAAAACTTTTTTACGCAGCGAGTAGTTATGATCTGGAATGCGCTGCCTGAATAGGTGGTGGAAGCAGATTCAATCATGGCTTTCAAAAAGGAATTGGCTAAATACTTGAAGGGAAAAAATTTGCAGGGCTATGAGGAAAGAACGGGGGAATGGGACTAACTGGATTGCTCTTACAAAGAGTCGGCACGGGCTTGATGGGCCGAATGGCCTCCTTCTGTGCTGTAACTGTTCCATGATTCTATGATACTATGTTATCTCACTGATTTGCACTCTGCCTGCAGTAGAGGGCTCTTGAATATATTGTGCAGGTACAGGGCATCGCGCCTGCACAATAAATTGATTGTTTATAGAGAGCAGTTGGGAGCGCTGAGGTCTTGAAATGTCACTCTAAGTATATGCCTTTGGCTCAGTGTTAATTTTTGTCTGATTACACTTTGTGAAGTATAGTGGGATGTTTTTCTACATCAAAGGCACTATATAAAATGCAAGTTGTTGTTTTTGTGGTAGTATAAAGTACCCAGAATGCCTGACATACCACACTGGAATTATATCCCACTCAATTGTCATGCCCAAGCATCTTGTGACAGGCTTCCTGAGGCGGTCTCACACCGCTGTGTTCCACAGTTACATGGGCACCTGACTCCAGGATTATGCCGGCACTCTTGTGTTGATGGGCTCTTGGAAATGCAGTGAATGGGTGTGAAAGTGGCACTATTACTTCACCCCTTAATTGATTAGATTAGTTATTGCTCCAGCTTTGTGAATTTTGGTTGGTTGACCGGAATAACCTGTAAACAATTTTACCGTTTTTGTTTCAGGGCTGGGACACGAGAAGTGCACAATAAACTGGAGAAGAACAGGTATGTACTCACTGATATCAATTTTTTGTTTGTGGCAGGGGGGAAAGATTCCTTTTCTAAATTACTGGAGTTTTACAGTCTTTTTTTTGCATTTATTGGTTTGCAGACGTGCTCATTTAAAGGAATGTTTTGAAACATTGAAAAAGAACATCCCAAATCTGGATGACAAGAAAACATCAAACCTAAGTGTTTTGCGGAGTGCCTTGAGATACATTCAGGTATGAGTAATATGGAGGGCTTCTAGCATCTTGTACTGCACTATCTAAGAATCTGAATGGTCGAGGTACCATGTTCTCTTTCTCAAAAAGTTACATTTTTGTGGCATAACTGTGCATAATATCTCAGAAGATGCACAATCAAGCTTGTGGCTGTGGCTCTTTTCTTTGGAGGGATTCATTAAAAAGTTTTAAGTTTTATTGATTTCCAAACTTTCACAATTTTGTTTTTTTGAGTTTGCGCTGGGAAGGTTCTATTTTTATAGAACCAAGACTTTATTGGAAAGTGCTTGGAAAATCCTTTCTTTCTCCCACTCATTCCCTAGCATTTGTGATCAATCTTGTGTGATGTGAAGCTTCTGTGATTGTGACATTTTTCAAGAAGCAATTTAATGACAGGATTAAAAAATTAAAATTCTTCCAGTGCTCAACGTGACCAAATAGTAAGTGTTACAGGAAGTAAGTGTAACACTTACAGGATGTGCATGCTGTATGCAAAACTTTTAACATACTGTGTCACTCAAAGTCATTAATCTATTACTTAAATATAGAATTATGAAGAGTTGAGATAAGTAAGTGTATTCTTTGTGTGTCTGGAATGATGTAGCAAACTAAAAGATGCTTTTAAGATTTAGGATGTCCCAGCAAGGTTCTCTCTGAGGCGGCCTGGGTTAGGGTGACCATGCTCCTTCATGCCCTTATGTTTATTTCCACTCCTGAGATTTCCTGTTTTGTTCTTGTGCTGACTTTTTTGGTAAAGGTTAACAGGAACAAATTTACCTTCCCCCATACACGCCAAGTCCAATCCGAGACTTCTTAAAAATTGCTGAATCCTTTCCATAAATGACTCTCTCTGTCCCATGTGGAAGACTAAATAATGTAGAATCATAGTATTGGCCCAAATTTTGCTGGAGAGGGGCATCTTGCGATGAGCACCATTAGTTAGACTTTTTCCTGCACCCTTTCGAAATTTATCCCCTCTAAGTTGTTGGAAGTGTGACGTAAATCAACCAGCAAGTTATGACGAATTGCAACTCACGGCATATCTCTTCTTCATCTGAACCTGTTGGCTGATTTGTGCATTAATCACGGCGTGCGTCATTATTTTTCCAGGAAGATTTGGGCCAATGATTTTTTAAAATATTGAATGCCGCTGTGGTTTGGTTCACTGGCCTTTCATCTCCAGAGACCGACTCAGTTACGTGGGGATGAAAGACTCATGTTCCCTTCCCCACACACCCCCCCACTATCTGTAATGAGTCCAAATTAAATGGAGTTGGCCAGTCTCAAGTTGGTTCCCAGAGGACTTAAATGCAAACACCAGAACTGCCCATATTTTGGTAGAATTGGCAATCTCAAAGAGAGAGGCCCTGAAGTTAATTGTGTGGGTTAAAGTATATTCTTGACATAGGATCAAAGGAATTAACCCCAAGATTATTGTTTTTTTATGGGGAAGTAGCACTGGAGGTGGGGGGAGGAGGCGAGGACGCGAGGAGGAATAATTTCCAGCACTAAATCACTCACTTGATGAGCTTTTTTTAAAAAAAATCAGAAAATGTAGTTTTGTTTTAAAAGAGTCTGACAGTATTATGGCTTCAAACAGGAAGGCCGAGTTGGCCAACCTCTACCCAATTAGTTTATGCAGAGGTTCTAGAGTTTATAGCTTGGTACTGAAGAGTCCATTGCCTCAAGTTAAACATAAGAAAGAACCTGCATTTATATCGCACCTTTCACGACCTCAGGACGACCCGAAGCACTTTTCAGCCATTGAAGTATGTTTTGAAATGTAGTCACTGTTGTAATGTGGGAATCGTAATGTAATAAGTAGATCAGTACCACACTGGATCTTGCTGTATTGGAAGTAGTTGTGTTTTCTTCACAGAGAAGACTTCTTTTGTTTCAGGGCATTTTTTTACTCCGATATGACCAGTTTCAGATTGATTTCAAAACAATTTGAGTCTTAAGGACTGAAAGTGAGTTGTGTGATATTTTCCAACTAATATCTTAGTATGAAATTTCTCTGTCTGCTATTCTATCAAAGGTGTGAACCCATTTAAACGGGTATCACCTTCATTAAAACAGTGCAGACAGGAATTTTAGCTCAGTTGGTAGCACTGTTGCCTCTGTCAGAAGGTTGTGGGTTCAAATCCCACTCCAGGACTTGAGCATGTAATCTAGTCTGACACTTCAGTGAGGGACTGCTGCATTGTCAAAGGTACCGTCTTTTGGATGGGATGTAAAACCAAGGCCCCGGCTGCCTGTAAAAGGTGACCATAAAAGATCCTATGCCACGATTTGAAGAAGAGCACAGAGTTGTCCCAGTGTCGTGGCCATCATTCCTCCCTCAACCAACACACCAAAAACTGATTAACTGCTTATTTATCTAATTTGCTGTTGTGGGACCTTGCTCTGTGCAAATTAGTTACTTGGAAACATCAAAATGTGCGGCTTAAGTGCAAGTTTTTTTTCGTGCAAATACTTTTGTTACTCGTATATTGCGCAATGTAATTTCAGGGCATTATCGTCCTATATCTGATCTGCAAACTTCAGGTTTCTGACATGTTGTCAATGAGATGTGTGCAAGTGGGACTGTTACATTAAGGATTGCAAATGGGTGCAGGAGTGTGATTATTGCCACACAGCGTCCTGAGGGTTAAAGATGTGATCACACTGATTATGGAGTCCTAACCGGAAGATTACCAAGAGAGTTTTAGCCTCAGCTTGAACCAGATGTTAATAAGTGGTAGTGTGGCTTTTGTGTGTACTAACCGTCTTGGACAGGACATGGAGCATGTTGCCAGACAAAATGAGTTTTGGATTGAATGGCTTTCTCTTTGGATCCTTACCCTTGAAAAGTAAATAAAATTTGGTGACATAATGTGTGTATAATATCAGATAAAAGTTAATTTACACCATCCTGGCAAAAACCTGGTATCTGGGCTCATGCAATTGCCCGTTACTGCACATTGTTTCATACTACAGTGGGTTGTTTTGGAGGACAGAAACTTGTATAAATCAACCTCAGAAAGCTTCAACGAAATTCTGCCTTCTCGAGGGTTTGGAAGGAATCAAATGTTTACCTTCCCACAAAAGACAAATAAGCAAAACTCTGACCCCGCTGTAAGTACTGAACATACAGTAGGACTTTGTCCTTTATCCAGAGTCTATTGGAAACAGAGGTTCTGTCAGGCAATATAAACTAAATGGTACAATTTTAAAGGGGGTGCAGGAACAGTGACACCTGGGAGTGTATGTATACAAACCTTTGAAGGTTGAGAAGTTGAGAAGGCTGTTAAAAAAGGGACCCTTGGCTTTATAAACGGAGGCATTGAGTACAGAAGCAAGGAAGTTATGCTAAACTTTTATTAATTACTGGTTAGTCCCCAGCTGGAGTATTGTGTCCACTTCTGGGCACCACACTGTAGCAAGTATGTCGAGAGGGTGCAGAGGAGATTTACTAGCATGGTACCAGGGAAGTGGGATTTCAGTTACTTGGAGAGAATAGAGTATCTGGGGTTCTTTTCCTTGGAGCAGAGAAGGTTTAGGGGCGATTTAATAGAGGTGTTCAAAATCATGAAGGGTTTTGATAGGGTAAATAAGGAGAAACTGTTTCCAGTGGCAGAAGGGTCGGTAACCAGAGAACACAGATTTAAGGTAATTGGCAAAAGAATCAGAGGTGAGATGAAAAAAAATTTTACGCAGCGAGTTGTTACGATCTGGAATGCACTGCCTGAAAGAATGATGGAAGGAGATTCAAAAGGGAATTGGATAAATATTTGAAAGGGGAAGAAATTGCAGGGCTATGGGGAAAGAGCAGGGGAATGGGACTAATTGGTTAGCCTAAGCAAGAAAACAGTATTTGAAAAAATAATGGCACTAAAGACTGGCAAATCATGGAATTGCAGGCAAATTACTGACTTGGTTAGGAGATTGGTTAGATGGTAGAGGACAGACAGTACGGATAATAGGTATGTACTCAAATTGGAAGGAAGTGACTAGTGATGTCCCACAAGGATCTGTGCTGGGGCCTAAACTATTCTAAATTTATTAATGACTTAGGTAACATAATAGAGAGCCATATATCCAAGTTTGCCGATGACAGAAAGATTGGTGGCATAGTAAGTAGTGTGACGGGAGCATAAAATTACAAAGAGACGTTGATAGATCAAGTCAGTGGGCAAAACCGTGGCAGATGGATTTCAACGCAGGTAAATGTGAGGTCATCCATTTTGGACCAAAAAAGGATAGATCTGACTTTTTTAAATGATGAAAAGCTAGGAACAGTGGAGGTCCAAAGAGATTTAGGGGTCCATGTACACAGATCACTAAAATGTAGTTGTCAGGTACAAAAAATAATGAAAAAGACTAATAATTAGAGGGCTAGAATATAAAAGGGAGGAAGTTGTGCTACAGCTATACAAAGCCCTGGTCAGACCACATCTGGACTACTGTGTACAGTTCTGGGCACTGCAGCTTAGAAAGGATATATTGGCCTTGGAAGGAGTGCAGTGCAGTTTCACCAAAAATGTTACCAGGGCTCTAAGGATTAAATTATGAGGAGGAGATTACATAAACTAGGTTTGTATTCCACGGAATATAGAAGGTTAAGGGGTGATTTGATTGAGGTTTGTAGGATTTTGAAAGGAATTGATAGGGTAGATAGAGAGAAACTTTTTCCACTGCGGGGGGAGGTCCAGGACAAGGGAACATAACCTTAAAATCAGAGCCAGGCCATTCAGGAGAGAAGCTAGGAAGCACTTCTTCACGCAAAGGGTGGTAGAAGTGTGGAGCTCATTCCCACAAAAAGCAGCAGCTGTTAGCTCAATTAATAATTTTAAATCTGAGATTGATAGATTTTATGCAAACCAAGGGTACTGAGGGATATGGAGCCAAGGCGGGTGGATGGTGTTGGGATACAGATCAGCCATGATCTCATTGAATGGCGGAACAGGTGGGATGGGCCGAATGGCCTCCTTCTGTGCTGGGTCATTCTATGGTTCTATGATTTCAGGTCCAAGACTGCACAACTATTGCATAGCCAGCAATTGGCATCTTTCTAACTGTATTACTGTGTACTCGTGGATTTTTTGCTGCCTGTCTTTTCAGTGGGGCTTGGCACAATTTCCCAGTCATGCATGTCAGCAGTTGGAAATAATACTTTTTTGCCATCGTGTAATGAATCAATTGTTTTAGAACTTTGCTGGAAATACCAAAAGACAGTAAATGTTCACAAACACGTTGCGATGTCGTCACACGTAATAAGCAGAGGGATTGATATCACCTGGTGCTCAATTCTCAAATTCTGTCAGCGCTGCAGTCCACTCCTGATAATTCAAAGTTGATTTTTTTTTTTGTCCTAACAAAATCTGAGTTACACAATAATTGAATTATTATTAGATGATTTAAATTAAGCAACTGTGAAGAAGAGTAGACGGTATCTCAATTTTCTCCATCCAATTCTTTTATTTTTCTGTGGTGACTATGAATGTAGCGAATTTGAGCTCTATGTTCAGGACTTTATGAAAAGAATGGTAATTGTTTTGAGAGAAAACAGCTGTGCATAATTTTTGTTCCTAGCAAGTAACCCAGTGATGTTTTTTAACGCAATTTATATTGTCATTTTGTAAAATGGTGGAGGTGGGACGGTGGGCTCTTTGAAATGCTAAAGGAGAAAGTAATTTTTTTTGGACATGAGGGAACCACTGGAAGCACAGTGCTTAACACCTTCACATAACATCCGTTTGTGAATTATTTTAAACAGGTTAACAAGTGCATTCAAATAGTGCAGAAAGGAATTTTATGCAAGTGGTAAGCGATGCAGTACCAGAAGAGCCACACCTCCTTGTGTGGGACTCAGATGACTAGCCTGAGAAATGGATGTCATCGCTGTGCCTGTTTTAGCAATCGTAATAAATGACTATGTCATGTTGTCTAAATCGAATTTCCTGTGATGGTTCATGTTTTTTTAATGTGTGTGGCTGCTACTATACAGTTAATGCTGCAGTGCTAACATTTATGAATGGAGATCAGGTGACTTCCTGGTGCAAAATTGAGACATTTTGTTCAATGTCGAAAAGGAGTTGAGAAAACTGGGCGGGGTGGAGGGGGGTTGTAATAAATGTAGTTCAATAAAGACTTATATACATCTGAGTGTGGATTATAAGCTGTGGTGGCATTCTAGTTAATGAGAAAAGAAAAACAGCCTCAAAGACCTTCAATCTAGATTAATGGCTCCTAGAGATATACTGTTGAAATCTCTGGCTTATCGCAGTAGAAGGTTTAGTTAGTATCCTTTTGAAAGATTTGTTTCTGAGGTATGGGATTATTCATATAAAACTATAATAATATACTAGCTGATATGCTGTGGCATTGCCCACTGATAGTCGGAGACACAATTGTGATGCTTAGCTGCCAAAATATAAGGTTGTTTTGATGGGGCTGGTCCCTTTTTAAGGCCACTGCTCAGGCAGTCCCTGCAAAGAAATGGTCTATATGGCCACATCCTGAGCCTAATTGTTATAGGACGTTTTGGTGGATTTGGTGCTACTTGTAATTCCCCAGCTTTTGCCCTTGGGGAGGAGCCAGTTATCAAGATCAGAAAAACCAGCAGGAAATGACTGGCTTTCACTTCCTTTTTTTCCCTAATATCTAATTTTTGGCACTTTGAAATGTGACATCTGAGAGATGATGGATGCACACTAAAGACAAGACTTTTATAGAGAAAGAACTTGCATTTATACAGCGCCTTTCATGACCTCAGTGCATCTCAAAGTGCTTCACAGCCAACAAAGTACTTTTTTGGAGTATCGTCACTGTTGTAATGTAGGGAATTGTAAACAATTTTACAACACCAAGTTATAGTCCAACAAATTTATTTTAAATTCCACAAGCTTTCGGAGGCTTCCTCCTTCCTCAGGTGAACGGTGTGTATTGTAGGGAAACATGGCAGACAATTTGCGCACAGCAAGGTCCCACAAACTGCACAAGATACATGACCACATATCCTGTTTTGGTGATGTTGGTTGAGGGATAAATATTGGCCAGGTCACCAGGAATAGTGCCATGGGATCTTTTACATCCAACTGAGAGGACAGACCGAGCCTCAGTTTAACATCTCATCCAAAAGATGGCAACTTTGACAGTGCAGCACTCCCTCCGAACTGTGCTGAAGTGTCAGCCTGGATTTTGTGCTCAAGTCTTCAGAGTGGAGCTTGAACCCACGACCTTCTGACTCAGAGGTGAGAGTGCTACCACTGAGCCAAGGCTGACACCTATATGAAGATGTGCAGTAGCTCTGTAAAATACAGTGTTAATTCCTAGAAAGACCAAATCTAGTCGACTATAACCCTCTCCCATTCCATCACATAAGAGTCACACACTAAAAGCAGGAGGCCATATTAGTGGCAGTACAGTAGACACTCTGGAAAAATTAAGCTGTATATTTTTCCTATAAGATATGTTCCAGAACATGTTCAAGGCTGCAACATACCCTTGGGGGTTTGGATGGCATTTGTAAATTGCATGAGAGTTAGTGTTGAGCTTAATAGTAACTTATCCCATGAAGTATGCTGTGTCTTTAACATGCTCCTGGACATTGTTTAATTTCTACCTAAAACAGAGGCTTAGGTGTAAAGTAGTTTGGAACCAAATTTGGGCCACATATCTTGCCTTAACTATACAATAATGAAGCTTTATTCCCTTTTATTTTATAGATTCTGATTCTTCTGCACCATAATCTCTATAAATTTGTTTTTATATATTATTTATTTAAATAGTTTTTGTCTTTAAATCACTCTATGGCCTCACCCCTCCCTATCTTTGTAACTTTCCCCAGCCCTACAACTTCCTCCACTCAATCCCTCTGACTCTTGCCTACCGTATACATCCCCCCCCTCCCCCCCCTCCCCCCAGCGGCTTTGCCCCACTGTTGGCGGTTGTGCCTTCAGCTGCCTAGGTCCCACTCTCTGGAATTCCCTTGCTAACCTCTTCATTTCTCCACCTCCCTCTCCTTTAAGACCCTAGTCAAAACCCACCGCTTTGATCGAGCTATTGTTCACCCCTCCTGATCTCTCCTTCTTCGACTCGGCCGATGTCTGTTTTCACCATAACTCCGTGAAGCATCTTGGGACGTATCTCTGTGTTAAAGGAGCTGTACAAATGCCAGTTGCTGTTGTTGCAATTCAGAATGAAAATAAAAGCTTCTCCTGGCTTTTAGATAGGAGAGTATCTATTAACAGAGCTCTGAATTCAGTAGTACAAATCGCAGGCCTGCCCGCTAGCATACTGAGTCAGCACTTTGTAGAACAGTGCTAACAGCACATTTGTGAGGCATTAACTTTTGAAAAAGATTAACTTCAGCCTCTGTGGCATTGATCTGTAATTCAGAACGCTGTTAAGAAGATATTTCTCCTCCCTTGGGAAATGGTTCCATAGGTGCCATTTTCCCTTTAGTGCCGGCCAGAGTGGCCATTATTTATGCGCGAGCCTTGACTATGAGTGATAGCAGGCGGCATTGCAGCTGTGCCCAATCCAGGCGTCGCCCAACATCTGCGCTTTCAGTAGGAGTTGCTGGACAGCAGTTCAGAGCAGGAGCTCTGGCCAACCCTAACAAAGGAGCACTGAGGCCATCCATCTGTGACCGCTCTACTGTCACCCCAGCTGAAATGAGCTAATTCAGCACTGACCAGGGATCAAACCTGGGACCTTCCTGGTCTATATGGCTTAGCTACTTGCTGCATAAACTCACCGAGTTATTGATATAATCAAGTTATACATAGAAATTAGTAATTGTTGGAAAATGATCTCTTATCTGCTAGTTAGGATGTCACTGCATTTTGTAGTCGTCAGCACCAGTGACCTGCATTGCATGCAGTAAGTTAATTTTCAAATGGCTTTACACCCACACTGCCTGATGGAAGCAATGTGCAAAAAGACGATCACAGTTCAAAATAACACTGACATTTTCCTTAGAATTAGACAAATACTTTTTTTGTGGCTTTGCTAAACGCAGACCACAAATGAGTAATTTCTGGTAGGCAGCCCGCCATGTCAGAATACACTAACTTTCTAAAAAAAAAATAGCAAATCGGTTAGAAGCACAAAAATAAAATTAAAATTAAACGTTGGTCACTGATGGATGTAAACTTTTTTTGTCAGTTTCACCACAAACACTATGATCGAGACATCACAATTCCTTGCAGAAGATTGCCCATCTCCTCATCTGTCGTAGTCCTTGTTCCCATATGACTAAGCCACAGTGTTAGAACTTCTTCCCAGCACCAATTGAGATCACTTGTAACCAACTGTATTTCGTCATCTTCTGAAGGTTCTGACTGCTTATGGAGAAGAGTTTCATGGTCACCGGCAGCCCTGCAATGAGTGACCAATCTTCATTTGTGAAGCTAAACGATGAGTGTTGGCAGGCAGTTCCATTGTAGAGGTCTTCGCCGTCTGATCCTGTCCTCACCCGAGGTCCACAGATGCACTTTTCAGCAAGTGTGATGGGGGTCTGGAACTCACTGCCTGAAAGGGTGGTAGAGGCAGAAACCCTCAGCTCACTTAAAACGTACCTGGATGTGCACTTGAAGTGCCATAACCTACAAGGCTACGGACCAAGTGCTGGATAGCTCTTTATCGGCCGGCACGGACACGATGGGTTGAATGGCCTCCTTCTGTGCCGTAACTTTCTATGATTCTAAGTGTCACTGGATAATGAGCTGAACCCTGGCCAATGTTTTCCCTCCTTATCTCAATGACACTGAAGCCTATTGTCGCTCCCTTGCACTGCCGCGACTCAGGTCAACTAGACCAAGAATCAAAGTTGGGACCTTTCATGGCTCAGTATTGTTTTCACCAATTAAGCCATCAGAAAGCCGACCGAGGAATTTTTGAAACTCAGGATTCCAGTCCAGAATACATATGGTCTTGGGTTACAGCCAGTAAAATGACATGCGTTTTTAAAAAAATCTGCTGCATGAGTCATACCTCAATGCAGGAGCTGCAGACTCGGAACATGACTGAAGCATTACTGCATGCAAGCAATCTTTTACTTGTCCACCACAAGAGTCATGCACAGTATGTAACTTTGTCATTGGTGGGACATACGCACTTTAAAAAAAAAAGTAACATAAGAGAAGTTTTTTTATACAAGTATAGATGTAATGCAGTATTTTAGAAATCAGCTTTTTAACAGCAGTCCGCAGACTACCAAAATGCCTGTTTCATAAGCTGAAGCACATCAACATTCATTAAGACGAGTGGTCCATTATGTCCTGCTGGATTTAGGGCCAACTTTGAAAGTAGGACAGAGTGGGGGTAGGGCACATGGCTGCAGACACAAGTTCCAGAGCACAGTGAAAGTACATTATTGATTGTTGGTTGTTGGTGCAGCCTTAGGGACTGCCTTTGTTTCATAATGCTTTCAGCCCTGAATGTGCTTTAATTGTGTCAAGCAGATTGATGGAGAGGAATTCTTCGAATGGTACCAAAGCTTGCAATTTAATAGCTTGAAGTCAAACATAAAGATTTTTACATTAACTCAAGCAAGACAAAGGAGGCAAGATGTTGCCCAGATGCAATACCACAAATGTATCTTTGGTTTGGGTTTAAATTTTTGAATCTAAATCATGTTTCTATAATATATTAAAAGTCCTGCATATCACTTCTTTTAATTCTCACACTTCCCATCACATTTTGTTGAGAACAGCCCTATTGTTTATGGAACGGTGAACCCTCTGACTCACCATAGGCATTCCATGGGAAATTTGCTACTACATTAGTTATGTAAAGGTTAATAAATTTAATCCGCTGCAGCAGGAACATTAGGTGATGGCAGATATTCTGCACCACCCCCTCCCCACCCCAGCTTGCTTGTTTGTTCTCTTTCTCTCTCAAATACATGCACACCTAAAAAACCAGCAATACTGGAAATCGGAGTTATATTTTTACTGATTTACCAGCCTCTCTGAAACGAGCCTTTCCATCGCCCACACATTTGGAAAAATTTGCCCCTTCCCCCATTTCTGAAGTGGACCCATTTGTTAAAATAAATATTCAACGAGAGTGAGCTTATTCTTAATGTGATATCATCTACATTTTAATTACATTATTTTTGCTCAACTTTCGTGAAGAAAGTTTCTCAAACTTTTTTTTGTTTGGCGAGGGAGCAAGCCGTTAAGCATGTTTGTCACAATTATCGTAAGTGCCAATTGTGCATTTCATTGCAATTTGTCATCGCATTGTGTGTTCATTGTCAAATCAACAAACACTTGGTAAACATGATTTCATGATTATGATGGCCCTTTACAATTTGGCGCTGACTTTTTTTTTTACAAGGAAACTCTGTACCTGTCAGTTCCCGCTATCATGTATTTTTACCATTTGTGCTAAATACTCAGAAGATATATGGCGAGAAACAAATTGACTCTGACTGGTTTAAATCTGAATTGTGAGCTGTATAAGTGTCAGACTGGCTCAGTTGGTAGTGCTATCACCTCGGAGTGAGAACGTTGTGGGTTCAAGCTCCACTCCAGAGACTTGACCACATAATCTAGGCTGACACTTCAGTGAGAGAATGCCGTACTGGCGGAGTTGCCACCTTTAGGATGAGATGTTAAACCAAGGCGCTGTTCAGCTGTTTATAAAAGATACCATTCCACTATTTCAAAAAGACTTGGAGAGTTCTTATAATGTGCTGGCCAACATTTATCCCTCAACAAACACCACATTGGCTTACATTATAACAGTGACTACACTTCAGAAGTAATTCACTGACTGTGAAGTGTTCTGAGGATATGAAAGGTGATATATAAATGTAAGTCTTTTTTTCTTTGCACCACCTGGCAACTTTCAGGCTAACTATTTTCCTGAAGGTGCACAGTCAAGTCTTTAATTATCACAGAGCATATGCCTCCTGTTTGAAACTGATGTGTACGTTTTGAAATCCACGCTTAGAATTATTATACACTGTGTAAATAATGATCGTTCCTGGATGGTCATTTTTGCAGTTGGAATATGGTTGCAGTTTTTGATGTTGGAAGCTTTAAACGCCTACACTGGATTTTGAAAGCTAATTTCCAATTGCCAGTGATTCTGCAGTAACAAAACACGAATTAATCGTTTCCAGTAATGTGAAACCTGGCTCAATTGGCCGTGTCACTGTATGAATACAAAATGTATTTGGATTGGGTTGTACTTGATGGCTAATTATCCCAAGTGTTGCCAAATTCCACAATTAAATCGCAGTGAACTCAAATAAAAGCAGCCCAGCATTCTCTCCATAGAGACGGTGCTCACTGAAATCACTGTTTATATATTCTGCTTAAAAGGTTATTTTTGTTTGTAGCGAATTGCTTAATTTTGTACACTTAAAGCAGGACACTGTCAACGTTCATTTACCAATATGCACTGTTACTGTTTCTATGAAGTGCTCATAGCAGCCCCATTTAAATGGATTTGCAGATCTATTCTCTCAAAAGGCTTAGCCATTTCTAATCTTGTGACCTTGGCAGCGTTAGGAACGGAAAATTGTTAGTCGGGCTGACACTTCCAAACATACAAAAACATTGATAGATTTAGGGCACTTTCGGCGAGACCAGGGAAAAAGACGAGAGATCTAACAGGTTTATACAATTCCTGATAACTGAATTTATACGCCAGCCCCGTGTAACAGAAATAAACCTCAATAATAAAATTAAATCTCACTGGAAAAGACGATAATAATTAATGCTGTTGTTTGTGACTTTGCATTTGTCAGCAGGACTATCTGATTAACTTAATAAATGTAATGTATTTCGTGATTTCCAAAGTGCAGCCAGTTTGAAAATTCTGATTGGAAATGGTTAAAAATAAAGGAGGGAAATTCATGTTAAGCATTTCCACAATTCTCTGTCCGCATCAAATCGTCAGTGCAAATTAATCAGAAATGATCTAATTGCATATTTTAGCTTGCAACTGTTCTTTGTCGCCGAGGAGCCATTTTTTAAGCAAATCTTTTTGAAATGCGTTTATTAACATACGTGATTGCCTCGATGAAAGAGATTTCAAATCACGCTGTTTGTTGATGGGCTGGACGGAGGATGCCATTTTTCATATTCTACATCAGTTTTCGGTTTAAATGTCTGCCGAGTCCGTAATTGCTTCCCAGAAACTGTTAACACAGGATTTCTGCGGACGGCCATTTTGATCCTGGAATTCCAGGGTTGTGCTGTGGTATATTATTAAATGCATTCTTTTCAAAGTGAATTAAAAATGCAGTGGAACGAGCGTTAGCCGCAACGTTTGTTTGTTTCTTCTTTGTTGCAAGGGAGTTAGCATTCCCTTCTCCCGAATTAATCTATAATGCAATGTTTCATGCAGCATTTTTTTTGATGCATTTTGTTAAGGGGAAATATATATAGTCGGTGCATGCCTTTTGTGTGTGTGTGTGTGTGTGTGTGTCTGGGAGTAAAAGCAAAGTAACAAAGCGATAGCCCAGAATAGTTGCAGGCCCCCTGCTGTTGCGCTCTGTGTGTATTTGATACACGAGCCCATGTGTAGCGCGAGCCGCAGCTGGAGCCTCCGCCACGTGAGCAGCGAGCACATGGCTACTCCGGCCCCGGTGACGTCATTCGCCCCGCCCTTTGCGCACGTGACCGCGCCGCACCAGCTGTCTCTGGTGACACGTCCCAGCTTTGTTGCACAGAGCAATAGGGGCGTTCTGTATCCAGGGCTGCAGAGGCAATGTGCTGGAGTGTTAATCATTCCCCTTCTTATTCTTTTCCGCAGTGAAGGTATTTCCCCCCTCTCCCCCCCCCCCTACGTAAAGCAGATTATTTACCCAGAGTTGTCAGTATGGTGCAGATTCTGAGATTCCCATAACCTCAGGTATCGCCTTGAGCCAAAAGCACTGCTGTTACATTTTTCTTCCAATTTATCAATAAATCATGTATAAATTAATACAATTTAAAACTCTTACTGATAGATCTTCCAGGGTGAAACAGAAGAGTTATTCTCTTATCGTGTGTCTTTTTAACATTGCTGCTTCTCTCTCTATCTCCTCCTGTTTCAATTCCTGGTTCTCTGTCTTATTCTTCTGGTCTTGTGCTTCTGCTGGACACTCTTTATGTGCTGTTTCCCTCCTTTCCTTCTCTGTCTCTTTTTTTCTCCTCCCCCTCATTGCACTCTTGCTCTCTCCCCTCTCTGCTTATCTTCTATCTTTGTTTAATTGAGCCAGAACATCATGGGTGGTGTGTAGTCATGGGTTGGGGGATCTGGTCGGGGTCTCAGACTAGTGGAATGTGATAGGTTGCTGGTCGGGAGGAAGGAGGTTCCAGCCAGAACCACTAGCCAGGTTCATGGAGATGTCGTACGCCATGTGTTGATGTAGAAAGGTAAGTACAATGATAAGTACAGCTCTACAGCCTAAAATGCAACTTAAAATTACCCAAGCACAACGCCCAGGAAATAGTGTGACTGCCAAGTCATGGCGCAGGAAACAGGACGCAAACAGGAAGTCTCAAAACTTTTAATATTATTGCAAATTGCCTGTGGTGTTGCCCGGTCAGTTGATGAATATAATTTTTTTAATAGAAATGAGATTGTAATGGCATTGGGAGAAATCATTCTGAAACTTGTTCCATAGCACCATTTGCTGATCATAGATTGCAACTACATTGTTACAGGCAATTGTTTACATAAGATTTCCATTCTAAATGTTTACATGAAAAGTTTCAATGTTAACAGTTATATAATAAAAATATTACATTAAATGACATGGTTCATTATTCCTAATCTGGAACCTGGTTTTTGCACTTCCAGATCCAGCTGCATGTGTTTCCTCTTTTGCCAAGTCAAACTACCTGGTTCATCTAATATTTATGTTGTGGTGTTACACATCAGTGGAGGGATTTTGCAATAATTTATGGATTAAATTACATTGCTTACACGTTATAAGATGTGAGTGCTCTTCTGACACTCTTCTGGGTGCCTTAAAAAACACTGAGGGCAATGCAGAGGGAGCATTACTCTGCTACAGACTGTTCATTACCTGACCTAGGAGTGCTTGATGCAAACACTGGAAAATGGGAAGTGTTCCATTCCCCAATGCTAATAGACGTCTCCATGGTGGACTCAAAAATTTACAAACCCCCCTCTTGTCCCCGAAAAATAAGGTAGAGAAGCGACTAATCTCAGCTCAGCAAATGTATCTGATGCCTCCTTTGCGTTGTGGCCAGGGCACCTGCTCTTCTTCGAAATAGCGCCTTGGAATCTTTCACGTTCACCTGAGAGAACAGATGGGGCTTTGGTTTAACATGTCATCGGAAAGACGACGCCTCCGACAGTGCAGTGCTCCTTCAGTACTGCACTGAAGTGTCAGCCTGGATTATGTGCTCAAGTCGCTGGAATGGGACTTGAACCCACAACCTTCTGACTCAGAGGCGAGAGTCTACCGCTGAACCAAAGCTGACGCCTAAAGGTGTGTAGCATTGCATATCATGTTCTACAACACTCCATGCCCTCTGCCTCTGAATTTTATAGGACGCTCATCACACCTGTTGCTGTATCGTTTGTTGGCTGGGAAATGGGGTGAAAGTACAGTTGGCTATTAAAGCACACTGAAGCCCACTCTGTCCGCCCACAGACAAAATGTTGTGTGATACTGAGAGAATAACAGATAGCTATGAATGATTACCCAGGAGTAATCTCCTGGAGGGGTCCAAATGATGTCATGAACTACTCATGTGAGTCAGCTGAATGCTGAGGCATAATTACTGCCTGGCAATCACTCCCAAGCACCTTTTTTACATACTAAAAAATTAATTATTACTGTTGGTGAGAGCAGCTTTATTTAGTGTCGGGCAATCTGTGGTGATGTCCTTAACTTTCCACCTCGTACTTCTGCTGCTGAAAAGGTTGACTGATACATTGAAGGAATATTGTGCCGTGACTGACACAATTAGTGCCCTGCTGTGTCTTTACCTTGATCTGACTCTGGAGGAGCCTTAAGGCTGCTAGGATTGGAATACTGTATGCTAAGTAATTTTCTGTTTTAACATAAATACCTGTGGGTCCCTAAGTTACCAATTAGAAGAAAAGCAAAGTACTGTGGATGCTGGAAATCTGAAATAAAAACAGAAAATGCTGGAAATACTTAGCTGGCCAGGCAGTGTGTGTAGAGCAGGAAACAGAATTAACGTTTCAGGTCGATGACCTTTCATCAGAACCGAAGATCTGGAGTTTAAAGAAAACTATAAACACCTATTGAGGTTATAATCTAGATAGGACAGCTGAAACCGGGGTTTCTGTACACTAGAGGGGTCTGTGTGGGAGTCTTTTCGATCATCTGGTTTCAGTCAGCTATCATTGGATTTCTGTATTTTTCTGCATATGTTCCAGCAGATGTGTGTGTGTGTGTGTGTGTGTGTGTGTCAGTGGGCTCCCTATCCCTGTAACCTCCTTCAGCCCTACAACCCTCCGCGATCTCTGCGCTCCTCAAATTCTGGCCTCTTGCCCATCCCCAAATGTAATCGTTCCACCATTGGCGGCCGTGCCTTCAGCTGGCTAGGCCCTAAGCTATGGAATTCCCTCCCTAAATCTCTCCAACTCTCTACCTCTCTCGCATCCTTTAAACCTACCTCGATAACCAAGCTTCTGGTCACCTGTCCTAATATCTCCTTAAGTGGCTCGGTGTCAAATTTTGTTTGATAACGCTCCTGTGATGCGCCCTGGGACATTTTACTACGTTAAAGGCGCTATATAAAAGCTAGTTGTTGTCATATGTAAAAATTATTTCTGGAATGATGGGACTGTTTTTCCTTTGCATCGCAGGGGATAACCAAGGGTGTGTCAACACTAGCAGGAGATCTCTCACACAGAAAATTTTGGTCTTAAGTGAAATGAGGAAAGCCAGTCATGATTCCTTTTCTGCTTTAGTAAATAGGTGATATTGGTTGTTGAGATTTAATGCATTGTTCCTGTTGAGTCCGTTACTTTTTGATTCAGAAACTTCCCCAATGTCTTAATTGCAGTGCAGAGCATAAAGGATGCCCGTGCTTGTTTTTTTTGGTGCAGTGTGGGCTGGAGCTGACGTCCAGAAAGTTGAAAGGGCCTAGTGGCTTAAACAAATCCTGTGTGTTTCCTGTTCACCTGCTCTCCAAAGCTTGAAAGCTTTCAACACCTGTGGACTCAGTAGAACGAGATGCCAAGATCACGATATATATGGATGAGGAAGACTATTCAACCATCTTAGCTCACCTATTAAAAAGATCCCACATTACCCACCCGTTACAGCATCCAATTGTCCATTCATTACTCCAGTTGGAAGTCCATTCCGTATGTTAATTACTCATTGCAAGAAGAAGAATTTCATGGCATCAGTAAAAAATTTTCCTTTCACCTTGTCCAGCTATGAAAGTTCAACTCGAAGCTGCATGAGAGCAGATATACGCTTAAAGCAAAGCAACTAAGGGAGAGCTCATGAAACTCAATTGGTGAGGTCCACCCAAGCCATTTCCAAACATGTTAAAAGCCTGGAAGCTTTTCTATTACTGCCACCCACGTGACTTAATAGCTAGAGCCACACAGACCAGTAAGGATATGAGTTCCATCCATGGTCTGTGCTAAGTTAGCCAATCTTATTATTTTCAGTCAGTTCTGAAGTTGGGGACACCAATGTGTGTAAGTCTACTATAACAACAACAACTTTCACTCTCTGAAATGGTTGACTTGAGGGCTACAAATTTTAAGATTCATGAGATGGCCGTCTGTGAAACAATTAAGTCAAATATACTGTTATTGCACAGAGGGACTTAGTCTGAACGCATTAAATATCTGTTTGGGAACAATGCAGAGTTGGAAAATATATCTTCCTCCCCCCACCTCCGTCATTTGCATACTCTCTATCCGTCAAGCTTTGTTTTTCTTGGTTGTGTCATTATAAACACTGGCCACACTCTGCAGTTGTGAGCTGGTCAACTCACTAATCATAAGTTATGAACAGCAATGCTAATGGCTGAATTTTAAAATATTAAAATGAGACAGTGCAGTGGCACAGAGGGATAGTGTTCTAATATTTTGCGCTATGGAGCGGGTTTGGGTTCCACCTCCAATCTTTCCTCACTTGGAATTAGATCTACCCATGCAGAGTGACACGTGAGGAAATACTCAACTCATGCCAGATGTCTCTGTTTCTACTTCATTCAGTTTCCAATCTGATCAACGTTGAACGAGAGTGCACCAAGCAGAAGCTGCAGCATTTCTCAGTGGGTAGGGAGGGAACGTCCGATGGATCATACCTGGTCACTCATTGGCACCTTCTTGTGCCTGGTTAGAGGTGGAATGGACCACTGTATGGTACTATAGGAATGAGCATACGCAGGTTGCATGAAACATTCTAGAAAGTGCTACGGGCCACGTGTAAATTGATGAAGCATACAGTCAAAGTTCAGTTCCACTGTGGTTATTGCATGTGTGCGGTTACTTTGTGTTGAAGTTACAAAATAAAGTGTTTGTTCCTGAGCAGTATTTGATTACTCCAGCAGTACTAATGCACTGCAATTAGCAACGAGGATGTCGAAAAACAATCCAACCTGTAATGAAGGGGACATTGCATCTATCGTATTTGATAAGCTCCCATGTTTTGATATGAAGGGGACCCCCACATGACTGGCCAATGATGCACGCAGTGGATTCGAGTGTTCAAGTTATACTTGGCTGCCCGAGGGTCACCAACAATAAGCAGAAAGCTCTACTTCTGCATTCTGCAGGATTGAAAGTGCAAGAATTCTGCTTCACTTGCTGTACGGATGCAGACTCGTATGAGGACACCCACACTATCTTGATCAGTAATTTTGCACCTACAGTGAATGTACCATTTGAGAGGCATGTTTTGCACCAATGTTCTCTGGAAGAGGGGAAACTGTAAAGTAGTTTGTGTGCCTGTTGAGACTACAGGCACACTTAACTGTGATTATAATCCCAGTGTTGATGATCAGATCAAGGATTAGGTTATTGATAAGTGCTAGTTCTTTACGCTGAGACAGAAAGGTTGAGCCTTGATGAGTTGTTGGGAATAGCCAGGGCTCAGGAGTAAGTGGAATGAGAAATGGAGGCAATGGGCACAGGAGCCAAGAGTGAAGGCGGTTGATGTGGGGGCGTGGGAGACAAGGAAAATGGGGCCGACGCCGGAGAAGGAGGAGACTTGCTTTGCGTGTAACCAAAAGAAACATTTTGTGTAAGACCTGAATTGTGGGAGTGTTGGCCACTTTGCCGTTTTGCTGCACAAGCAGAAAGCTGAAAGTCATGATGCAATCCTTACTAATTGGTGAAAAGAGAGAAATGGAAGCTGTAGTGTTGCTGAAGTGAAAATTGCCTATACATTTTCCATTTCTGAAGCAGGCCCAAAGGACAATGGGTGTATTGACGTAAGCCTGGGTAACATCATGGTGTAAAGCATATTGAGCGATAGCAATGCTTCATGTAACCTAGTTCAGAAATTCACTTGGGAAACCTTGAAGGAGAGCAGGATTAAATGCACGATGAAGTATGGTGTGGCAAAGCTGCCAAGTGCGTTGGGGACTGTTAGGTGTGTAGTGCGGTTTTGCGAGGCAGAGAATGAGGCTGAGTTTGACGTAATGGAGAGCAATGGCAGGCCATTATTGGATTGGGGAGAAAGAAAGACTTGCATTTATGGAGCGCTTTTCATGACCTTAGTAGCTAATGAAATACTTTTGAAGTGTAGTCACTGTTGTAATGTGGAAGATGGTGGCGGAATTAACTGTATTGTTGGTTGGATCATTGGAAGTCAACGATTTAGCCATGGAGAGCAATGTAGGTGAGTATCCATGAGAGGCTCAGGAAGTGTTTCTCCAGAATTGGTAAGCTGAAGAACTTCTAACTAATCTACACATCGACACCTATGTTAAACCAACAGCTCAGCTGTTGAGGATACCATTTGGACTTTGCACCAAGGTGCATGCAAAGCCTGATGGATGTGGAATGATGCTATTCGTAGATGGAAAAGGAGGCATGAGCGGTGGTGGCGATTGCTTCAACATTTGGGCAAAGAATAGGGGATGAAAATATAAAGGGGCCACTTACCTGAATATCTTCTTTAAAAAATCTACAGAAAAGATGACTGTTTGCGATGACTGTAGAATTGATTTAGCCATTTTTCTTGAAGTCTCTAAATGGTGAGGCATGATGGCATATTTAGGAAAATAGCGATGAACGTAGGATAGTCAACTTAACCTGTTGCAAGTGTCCCACAGTCAGTGATTGTGGAATGACATTTGTAGATTTTAGAAGTGAAGACTGAAGGAGACAAGTAGGTCCTTTGGGGAGTATTGGAGTGGAGAACTGCTGCACTAAAAAAAATATAGTTTTACTCGCAATAAAGGCTAAAATGCATTCACAGACTTTATAACACGTTCTCAGTTATCTGGTGAGCTTTTTAATCAAACGAGAAAAGTAGTGTCTTGGCAATCAATTGTAATATTTACGAGTGTGCGAAGAAAGCTTTGTTCAATTGATATTTTTTAAAACCAAAATTGTAGAGAGCATGTAGTCTGAAATGTTCTTTGTTAATGAAGAACAGAAAGTGGTGAGACATTGCCCAGTCAGGCCAGAAATTAAATCTGAGATTCTAAACATGTGGTGCAGCATATGTTTTCCAAAAAAAAAGCATCAGCAGCCAGTCTTGCTAATCAAATGTGCATCAGACATCTTGAATGTAAATTAATACTTCTTTTTCGCACTGACAGATTTTAACATTTTAGAAACTCTCATTTTGGAAATAATTTGCAAAATCATGCCTAGCCCGAGGGAATGTTTTCTAGTCCCAATAACTAGTTCTAGACACCTCGTGCAATTAAAATGTTGATCGGATGCAAAGAACATTTCACAAACAGGCTTCCCGCTGTCATCCCCTCCCACGATGATTCTTCTTTCCCTATGCTAGGTAAAATCTGCTCTCTCTGTCCCTGAAATGATGGGGTAGGGTATGGTAAAGTGGTTATGCAAAAGGGTGAGGACATTTATCCACCTTTACCCCACCCGTGCTGCAGGGAAGAGTCTCACCTGGGTATCTCTACAGACATCCCCTGCTGAGTTTGAGAACTAACACCTTGACAACGTGCAGCTAGAATGCTTTAAATCGCAGGGATTTAAATAAAGTGTAATAGTGGCTATGTATAAATTTCATATTATGCACATTTTTTTAAAAGAAGCAACAACTGTGCATTTATATAGTGCCAGTCACATCTTTGGGACATCCCAAATTGCTTCACAGCAAATTAATTATTTTTCAAGTATATTAACTTTTGTTATGTAGGCAAATGTGGCAGCCAATTTGTAAACAGCAAGGTTCCACAGATGGAGATAAATGACAAGTTAATCCATTTTGGTGATGTTGGTTGGGGAATAAATGTTGGCCAGGACACCAGAGAGTTTCCCTGCTCTTCTTCGAATAGTGCCATGGGTTCTTTACGGATACCTGAACAGGTTTAATGTTTCATTTGAAAGATGGCACCTCTGACAATGCAGCACTCCCTCATTACTGCACTGAATTATCAGTCTAGTTTGTGCTGAGGACCTTGTTCTCAGGATGTGGGCAATGCTGGCAGGGATGCATTTATTGCCAATTCCTAGTTGCCCTGAGAGGTGGTAATGTGCTGCCTTCTTGCATTGCTGCAAGTGCTTGCTGTGGTGATCCCACAATGTTGTTAGGTAGGGAAACCTAAGATTTTAACGATGAAGCAATGGCGATATATGTCCAAGCCAGGGGATGGTGTGTGATTGAACAGAAACTTGGAGGTGGTGATGTTCCCATGATGTTACCACTCTTGTCCTGGGCCTGGGAGGTCAAACTGTAGAAAAAGGAGAAGCTGTACAATTGACACAGTTTGTCTTTCCAAACTTGGGTGGTGTCTGGAGCTTTTGGAGCTGTATAACTCTAGGGTGGAGTATTGATAGTTACAGGTCTTTCACTGATTGTGGCAGCAATTTGAAGTTGTGAATTAAACTGTTCTTTTTTTAATACAAAACACGCTGACGGAGGATGGTTGAGGGTACTACAATCGTTTAAAGAACATGGTGTAATGGGAAAATGGTACGATGAGTATTCTGGAAGGATGAGATCAAGTAGGCTGAAGGTTTGGATGAAGAAGGGCTAGCTTGTAAATAATAATTTGGATTTATATAGCACTTTATCACAATGGACCATCTCGAGATATGATGTGGAGATGCCGGTGGAAGGAGGAAGCCTCCGAAAGCTTGTGGAATTTAAAATAAATTTGTTGGACTATAACTTGGTGTTGTAAAATTGTTTACAAATCTCGAGATATAGGAGAGGATGGCCATTCAGTCCATCTTAGCTCATCCATCCATAAAGTTCCCCAATCACAACATCAAATGATGCCAAGGTATTTGTCTCCATTATCCTATCCAGTAGTCCATCCCATGTGCTGATAATACTTTGTATGAAGAACAACTTCCTGACATCAATCCTAAATTTTTACTTGTTTGAACCATATCTCTTTGTCCTACTATCATGGCTTAGTTTGAGGAAGGTTGCAGCTGTACCTCTTCTGTGCCATTTAATGTCTATAAGGTCATAGAGGTCACTTCTCGGTTGCATCCAAGTTTTTCAGTCTGTCCACATAACTCAGTCCTCTGACAATCTTGTGGCTCTTGACTGAACTGCCTCCAGGACTTGAATATCTCCCTTCTGTCTTGGTGACCAGCAACAGACAGTGTTCAAGATATATTCTGGGAGCACTACACAATATGAGCATGATTTCCTCTGACTTGTACTCTACTGCCTTGGATATCTGGTTCAGAATGAGCAATTTTTCTTCTTATGTGCACTACTTAACAATTGCCAGCATAAAATTTCACCTGCCACGGTTCAGCTCACATACCCAATTTGTCAGGCTCACTTTTAGTTCTTAAGCTGCCTTCTCAGATTAATTGTCTCCTCCTGCTATCATCTGCAAGTTTGACCAGGTTGCAATGAGCGTTTGAATTGTTGTCAATGTAAATTGTAAACGGTAGTCATTCAAACATTGATCCCTGGGGCGCCCCACTTAGCACTTCTCTACCGCTCGACATAAATTCGTCCAGAAATTACCTTCAGTTTCTTATCCGTTCTTTTTTAATCCTAAAATCCTATCGCCTTAAGCTTAGTTTGCTGACTTGTGTGGGACTTTGTAAGCACTTAACACAATGTGTTACTTTTGGAATGCAGTAACTGTTATGCAGGAGGTAGTCAGCAATGTCCCACAGTCTTGGTTGAGATAGGAATGCTGGCCCAGACTCCAGAAGAGCTCACTGGTGGTGTTCACATGGTGCCATGAGATCTTTAGTATCCATCCAAACCACTGGAATGGGAAGACAGGATCTCGGTTTAACATCTCATCCGAAGAATAGTATCTCTTCATACTGCTGTAGTGTTCGCCTAGCTAATGAGCTCAAGCTGTTTTATGGGCCATAAGCCCCCAACTTCTGACCTAGAAGAGTGAGAGTGTTATCAACTGAGCCAAGCTAGCACGAGTTCGCTGAAGTTGGCTTTTTCCTTTAGCATGCTGGTAGCAGTGTTCTGAAAAGGCCACTTTGTGATGCATCAATTGTACTTTGTTGACAATTCAATTGTTGTATAGGTTAAGGAAACCAGTCCTGATAGAAGTTTTGTACTTTTAAAAAACTGGGATATGGTAGGAGGGCAGGAGGGGTAGCAGGGGAGGAGGAATAGTGTTTTTTCTGTTCATTCACATTGTTTTGTGCTGGCAACTTGCCACATTAACCCCCTCCAGTGAGCAGAAAATCCTCACAGCCATGTGAGTCACGTGCTGGTCACTGCCAGTATGAATCGTTTACTCAGTCGTCTGGTCCATTGATTTGTTCTCTGTTAAATAACCTTGATTTCACAATACGGAATGAGGGCTTTCGAAAGAAAATGTCTGCAATAGTGCGACATATACCTCCAGTCCAAATCCGTGCATTAAATCAAGACTTTGGGGAGGAGGGGGATGAATGTAGATTTTAAACCAACATCTTGTGATATATTTTCAATTGAGTTGTTTTTTTTTAAAAAATGTTGTTGCAGCTGGAAGTGAGATCCCAGCAATGTGTAGTTTGGTCATATAATTTATAACAATTTAAAAGTCTTAAAGTAAATAAACTCTGTTGTGCCCCAAAATAGCTTTGTATTTTGCAGCCAATTTTTCCCCTTTCTCTCCTGAAGGAGCTGACTCATACTGAGGTATGCTGCCATGGGCCTCTGTAGACCCCCAGAACTTTGCTCAAGTGACCATTCTTCAAGCGTGAACCCAAACAGGAAACGTCGGCAGCATGTTTGCCCTATCCTCATCCACGTGTGTTACTGGATAGTAGTCAGTAGCCGGAAACCTGACTGATTCTTTTTTTCCCTCCTTAGCCCAGGGAATACAGACCAATTGTAGCCATGCCAAGATTAGCTGACTCAGCACAAAGGGGAATTAAACCTGGGCTTCCTGGACTGTATGGTTTATCATTAACGCAGATTGGTTATTTTACTCACCTAGGCCATTGAAGGATTTACAAAGATCTATTGTATGTAGTTTTACCTTTTTATTCCCCCCCACCCCTCGCCAGGCTATGAATATCTTGCAGTAAAGTAAGTGGACCACTGACCTCCCAGGTTTCTGTCAAGGCTGAGGAGGTGCATGGCAGTAATCAGGGAATGGCATTCACTCTACAACTCCCCCACAGCATTGTAGCTGAGATTGAAAACTCAGCAGTACGTGGGATTGAATTTATATCGAGCAGTGCAATGGCGCTGTGTGTCGGAACATGCTGTATATAGAATCATAGAAAGTTACGGCACAGAAGGAGGCCATTCGGCCCATCGTGTCCATGCCGGCCAAAAAAGAGCTATCCAGCTTAATCCCACTTTCCAGCACTTGGTCTGTAGCCCTGCAGGTTACAGCACTTCAAGTGCACACCCAAGTACTTTTTAAATGAGTTGAGGGTTTCTGCCTCCACCACCCTTTCAGGCAGTGAGTTCCACATCCCCAGCACCCCCTGGGTGAAAAAAATTCTCCTCAGCTCCCGTCTAATCCTTTTACCAATTACTTTAAAATCTATGCCCCCTGGTCACTGACCCCTCTGCTAAGGGAAATGGGTCCTCCCTATCTAGTCCCGTCATAATTTTATATGCCTCAATTAAATCTCCCCTCAGCCTCCTTTGTACCAAATAAAACAACCCCAGCCTATCCAATCTTTCCTCATAGCTAAAATTCTCAGTTCTGGCAGCATCCTCGTAAATCTCCTCTGTACCCTCTCTAGTGCAATCACATCTTTCCTGTAATGTGACCAGAACTGTATGCAGTACTCAAGCTGTGGCGTAACAAATGTTTTATACAGTGTATACGGTATATTTTTTTCTCTGTCCCTTTCTCTCTCTCTCCCTCTCTCTCTCTCTCTCTCTCTCTCATCCCCCTTTCACTTTCCAGGTCTCCCATGATGTATATCATTCCCTTAGCTGCTCGGGCAAGCATGGACACAGATGTCGCTGCAGGCCTCTCCTCCTCTGTAATTGGACACAGGGTGCTTGGTGGCTGTTTACTACCAAACAGCATTACAATTTGTACCTTCAAAGCAGAGCTGTATTATATCTGCTCAGCAGCCCCAGAGAGGGCCTCCTGTTCTACTGTAGTTTCCCCACCCCTCAGTAAAAAAAAGTTCAGTGGCCTGGAACTTTCCAGGACAGCGTGGAGTCTTCATTGCTGACTGTGTTTGGATAGAGTGTGTATACCAGTTACAAGTATAATTGTTAATAGGATTTGGCCTAGTTCTAAACCCAGCCTTTCTTAACCAGCTTTATCATAAATTAGGGCCAGCCCATTCGTAACTGTATCTTTTCCTTCAATTTTTTTTGTTCTTTTTTTTACAAAGTGGTTTTGAATGAAATATTCAGGTGTGTCTGCATTTCTCCAATTTCCAACTTCCTAGAGCTTTTATAAATTCTCACCACAAATGTTAAAGAAGTCAGTTCTGCAATTTAAATTTTTGGTGATGTATTAAGTTACTTTCTCATCTGAGTGGTATTGCATTTGTTTTCAGCAGAACAAAATCTCGCTGCTTGCCTTTGTGTAATACTGTGTTGAAAAGTGAGAGAGAGAAATTCCTCCTGGTTTGCACAAGCAATTTCACAGGCAATTGATTTTTCACATCCTGTGAATGCAAAGTAGCAGAATCTCACTTGAACTGGATTGCAGTGCGAGGTAGAATTATCCAACTCCGCCACTGTCAGATTCCATCAGTGAAACCCTAGTGTGTGGCTCTGTTACTGTAGAAACATCATAACATCATATTGTTGCCATGGCGCTAGGTGGAAATGTATGTGTGTACTTAAAGGAGAAGGAAATTGTAGGAAACGAGCACTTTCTCACGTAAACGTGCTCTTATTGTTGATGTCTGGTGGCAAAAGAAAAACAGGAGTGGGTATGGTGAAAGCTGCAATTTAATTTGATGCTGTCTATTAAAATAAGTGTGCGAACGCTTCCAATCACATCCCCTCCATCCAGGATGCCTAGACCAGCAGCTTTAAGGTTCGGTTCCTGGGTTGTGCTAAGTTGTCAGCCGTGGCTCAGTGGTAGCACTGTCGCCTCTGAGTCAGAAGGCTGTGGGTTCAAGTCCCTCTCCCGCACCAAATTCTAGACCGACACTTCACTGAGGGAGCGGAGTGCTGCGCTGTTGTCGGTGCCGTCTTTCAGGTGCGATGTTAAATCGAGACCCTGCCTGCCCTCTCAGGTGGAGGTAAAAGATCCCGTGGTACTATTTCGAAGAAGATCAGGGGAGTTCTCCCCAGTGTCCTGACCAATATTTATCCCTCAATCAACATCACGGGGGGAAAGAAAACTGATTATCTGGCCATTATCACATTGCTGTTTGTGGGATCTTGCTGTGCGCAAAATTGGCTGCCGTGTTTCCTACATTACAACAGTGACTACACTTCAAAAGTACGTCATTGGCTGTAAAGCGCTTTGGGGTGTCCTGAGGTCGTGAAAGGCCCTATATAAATGCAATTCTTTCTTAAAGTAGCTGATCGCAGCCAGGTTAGCATTAAAGGCTCTACAATTGGCTTCCCAGCCCTTGGACTAGAAAGGGAAGAATCAATTGGGTTCACACACTTCACTTTCCAGTTGACCTCTGCTGGAAAATGCCCATTAGTGGACACTGAGTGAAGACTGGATTGAGCTCAGCTGGAATGGGTAGCCCCAGTTGAATATCCTGTCATCTCATGATGGTTAAGTTTATAGATGAAGAATGGCCACTTGTGCAAGGTAACAGAGGGTGCCTGGAGTTATACCACATCAGGATTCACTGCGTTCAGAAAAGAAGGAGGGGAGAAAAGTGAAGAACATTGGCAGGGTGTGTGTGAAGCTTTCTTGTTGACAGTCAGTTGTTTCTGCTCCTTTTGAAAATTGATTTTGTTTCCTAGACCGTGGCCAATACATATTTAAAATAAAATTCTTTCCTTAGAGCTTTTAATTTAAAAAAAACAGTACCATTTAACATTTTAATACTAATATTGCTGCAGGAGTTCCTCAGGGCAGTGTTCTCGGCCCAACCATCTTCAGCTGCTTCATCAATGACCTTCCCTCCATCATAAGGTCAGAAATGGAGATGTTCACTGATGATTGCACAGTGTTCAGTTCCATTCGCAACTCCTCAGATAATGAAGCAGTCCGAGCCCGCATGCAGCAAGACCTGGACAACATCCAGGCTTGAGCTGATAAGTGGCAAATAACATTTGCACCAGACAGGTGCCAGGCAATGACCATCTCCAACAAGAGAGAATCTAACCACCTCCCCATGACATTCAACGGCATTACCATCGCCGAATCCCCCACCGTCAACATCCTGGAGGTCACCATTGACCAGAAACTTAACTGGACCAGCCATATAAATACTGTGGCTACAAAAGCAGGTCAGAGGCTGGGTATTCTGTGGCGAGTGACTCACCTCCTGACTCCCCAAAGCCTTTCCACCATCTACAAGGTACAAGTCAGGAGTGTGATGGAATACTCTGCACTTGCCTGGATGAGTGCAGCTTCAACAACACTCGAAAAGCTCGACACAATCCAGGACAAAGCAGCCCACTTGATTGGCACACCATCCACCACCCTAAACATTCACTCCCTTCACCACCAGCGCACCGTGGCTGCAGTGTGTACCAGCCAAAGGATGCACTGCAGCAACTTGCCAAGGCTTCTTCGACAGCACCTCCCAAACCCACGACCTCTACCACCGAGAAGGACAAGGACAGCAGGCAAATGGGAACAACACCTGCACGTTCCCCTCCAAGTCACACACCATCCCGACTTGGAAATATATCGTCGCTGGGTCAAAATCCTGGAACTCCCTTCCTAACAGCACTGTGGGAGAACCGTCACCATACGGACTGCAGCGGTTCAAGAAGGTGGCTCACCATCACCTTCTCGAGGGCAATTAGGATGGGCAATAAATGCTGGCCTCGCCAGTGATGCCCACATCCCATGAATGAATTTTTAAAAATTAAATGATTTGAACAGTACAGAATAGAATCAAGAGAAATGTAACAAAAGAGCATCTGCCAACGGAGCAAGTGGCCATCCCTTATCTACACTGTGTAGTCCAATCGAGCAGTCTCCTATACATTCTGAACACAAATCAAAGTTATTGAATGCTTCTTTCTAAACCGAACACAAGATCAGCTGAGAAAGAAAAACTTTATTTTATAAAGTGCCTTTCATGACCTCAGGATGTCCCAAAGTGCTTCATAGCCATTAAAGTTTTTTTTTGAAGTGTAGTCGCTGTTGTAATGTAGAGAAACACAGCAGCCAACTTACGCACAGCAAAGTCCCACAAGCAGCAATAAGATTAAGGACCAAATAATCTCTTTTAGAGGGTTAAATATTGGCCATGACACCTGGAGATCTCCTTCGCTCTTTGAATAGTGGCATGCGATCCTTTACATCCACCTGAGAGGCTAGACGGGGCCTCGGTCTCACAGCCTAGTCAGGGCGGTGAGGCTGCAGTACGGATCCTGATGATATTTGAGGAGTGGAACTGAAAGCCCAAATTTAGTAACTAATTTCCTGAGATTAATATTGCTGTGAATCAAATAAATCTGACGTTGTATTCCTGCCCTTTGCTAAATGAATGAAGAAACAGGGAACCAACCACCACAGTAAAGAGTTTGGAAAGATTGGCAATGCTATAGACAATTTATTAATGATTCCTTCGTGAATATTGGTATTTTTTTATATGCAAGATGGTGACAGAGTTGGAAGAGAGATCTCAGAAACTCACTCCGCTGCCCCACCTAGCCCACAACTACACTGTGATGGTTGACATAACAAAACTGAATGGGAAATGTTGATATAGCAATTTACAGCGGTAAATGTCGACACAAAAATGTGGTAATAGGATGTAAGGCTGCTGGACAGGATGAGTGCAGCTCCAACAACACTCAAGAAGCTTGACACCATCCTGGACAAATCAGCCCGCTTGATTGGCACCCCATCCGCCACCCTAAACATTCACTCCCTTCACCACCGGCACACCACGGCTGCAGTGTGTACCATCCACAGGATGCACTGCAGCAACTCGCCAAGGCTTCTTCGACAGCACCTCCCAAACCTGTGACCTCTACCACCTAGGGCAAGGGCAATTAGGGATGGGCAATAGATGCTGGCCTTGCTAGTGACGCCCACATCCTATGAATGAATTTTAAAAAAGGACAAGGGCAGCAGGCACATGGGAACAACACCACCTGCTCGTTCCCCTCCAAGCCACACACCATCCTGACTTGGAAATATATCACCGTTCCTTCATCGTCGCTGGGTCAAAATCCTGGAATTCCCGACCTAACAGCACTGTGGGAGAACCTTCACCAGACGGACTGCAGTGGTTCAAGAAGGCGGCTCACCACCACCTTCTCAAGGGCAATTAGGGATGGGCAATAAATGCTGGCCTTGCCAGCGATGCCCACATCCCATGAACGAATTTAAAAAAACCTGACTCAAAATTCTTTATATGTGTGTTATTATATATATGCTGCTTGGTATGTATAACCTATAGTACTCAGAAATTAGTACACATCTCACCAGTTCCATGTGATTTTAGCAGCAGAAGAAATACTACAAGGAAAATAAGCTGTACACTGATGCCTTCCCCCGCCCCCCTTTCCTAGTCTCTCCTAATCACAACCACCCTACCATCAACAAAGTAAGGAATTAGCTTGTTTCCAGGTATGCAATTGTCTATGAGGTGTGCAGAAGTGGCCCATGGATAACACTGCCTCTCATTCTCCTAACATTTCCCCTCCTTGCCTCAAATCCTGACCGTTGCTTGGTGTCACCCCACAGTTAGGACTTTAAGAATTTTATTTTGATATAATCTGGTTCATAATCTGGCTTAGTTACTCTTCAGTTTACACGCTCATGTATGAACCTTGATGGTGAGAGTTGGGTTATTTGACTGGAAGGAGCCTCACAGCTGATCCTGTGCTTCCTGCACATACGCTTCCAGTGAAGGGTTGCTGGATGGTAATAAGGATTTTCCATGGGTCATGAGCCAATTGTAATGGCCCTGCTGCTCCAGTTGAGATCAGCAACTCGCCACAGACCAGGGATCGAATGTGGAACTTTTCTGGTCTTGGCTGCTGCGCCATTGGGGGAGGTTTGAGTCACCTCAGTGGAATACACTTCCTGTTTTTCAAAGGATTTGCATTACTTTCTGTTTCCCAACACCAGGCAGGATGTACTCTGGATGTTTTGGTTTATGTTGTTCATCACCAAAAAATTTTTTCCCACAAACTGAGTGATAGCATTTTGTGGTTGTAATATTTTTAAAAATCCCCTAACCCTGCCAGTGCATTTCATTTCTTTCTAAGTGGTTGTGAACTAGCCATTTAGACCTCAAATGGTGATTTTTTTCCCCCAAATGTTATTTTATCATATCTTTGGGCAGAATCTTGGGGTTAAAAAAGCTCCCAGTTTTACATTTCATGACTGACACCTGCTTGGAGTTACTTGTGCCAAGTTCGGTATTGATCAGTATCTGTTACATGAGTCCAAAACTAGGGGCTGAGTCCAAAACTTGAGGCTTAGCCTAAAACTACCACAAAGAGTAGTTGGAGGGAATAGCATAGATGTATTCAAGAGGAAGCTAGATAAACACACGAGGGATAAAGGAATTGAAGGTTATGCTGATAGGGTTAGATGAAGAGGGAGGAGAGGAGGCGCGTGTGGAGCATAAACACCGGCATAGACCAGTTGGGCCGAATGGCCTGGTTCTGTGCTGTAAATTCTATGTGTGTTCCTTATTTGTGGAAATGTTATGTAGCTGTGCAAAAAATTGTTCTTTTGTTACCACCACTCCTTCCTTCCCATTCACCCCTCTCCATCCTCCCAACCCAAGATACTTTTCAATCCTACACAAAGGGTAATACCAAGCTAAGAGGCATCTGTGTAATTGTTGATGTGATCCCTTTTTTTAATCAGTAGGATTTTAGTACATGATAGTGGTGAAATGTTCATACCGTGTCCACTTCAACTATGGAAAAATGCCCAGCATTTCGTACATCTTGTCCTAATACACTAACGTTGTGTCTGGAGATAATATTTTGAGCTGTGTAAGTGTCAGCTTGACTCACTGGTAACACTGTTGCCTCTGAGTCAGAAGATTGTGTGTTTGATCCCCAGCCCAGGATTTGAGCACATAATCTAGGTTGACAATCCATTGCAGTGCTGAAGGAGTGCTACATTGTCGGAGGGACCGTCTTTCCTGGTGCACTGTTAAACGGAGGCCCCATCTGCCTGTTCATATGGCCGTTAAAGATCTCATGGCATATTTTGAAGAAGAGGAGGGAGTTCTTCTGGTATCCTGGCCAACATTCATCCCTCAACCAGCATCACCAAAACGAATTAACTGGTTATTTAACTCAATGCTTGTGGGACCTTGCTTTACGCATATTGGCTGCCTGCATAACAATAGTATTTGAACTTTGAAAGTAATTAATTGGCTGTGAAGTGCTTTGAGACATCCTGAGGATATGAAAGGCGCTTATATAAATGCAAATTCTTCTTTCTATAAAGGTAGGGTGGTTCCAGTCTGTTATTGGTGGTGGTGATGAAATAGTTGACTGTATTGGCATATCATTAAAGCTTAGTGGCTTAAGTGCATTTTTTTCTCACAAGTGTATTCTTCACTAAAGAAGCCAGTGACTTTTTCTTTCCTGTACTTTCCTCGACAGAAATTATGGGCCAGAGACCTGCTCCTAGGCCTCTCAGTACTACTGTACAACCAGCCTAAAGCACTCACGATTCACTCAGGAGCCCCATTATTTACAGAATTCTTTTTTAAAAATGCAATTCTCGTGGGGAAATTTAAACACATGGAAAGTTATGTTTGAATTTCTGGTGAAAATCACAAGATGACAAGCGTTATTGATGAGGAAGACTGTGTAGTCCAACTTTGCTCATCCATCCAGAAAGAAACTATGGTGCCTCTATCACAGCATACATCTGTTTCTTAAGTGATTTCAGGGCTTTTAACTTCTGATTACAGTCTAATGGATCCCTACTGAGAAGTGCTTGCATGTGTGCGGATAAGTCAGGCATGGTTGTAATGCCTTCCAATGGTTGAATAGCCGGCCAGCACTCACTGTCTAAGGTGACACTTGAAAAGTGGCCACTTGGCTGAGGTAATGGGGTGGCTGTTGCCCTTGTGTCTACACCTTAGCATGAGTCAGAATTTGGGAGTGGTGGGGTGGGATGAGGAGAGGGGTGGTGGGGTGAGAGAAAGTATCAGCTCAAATGGAAAAATTCAATGACTGACAATGTTGGGAAAATATCCTGGGTCTAATCATCCTAAGTTGCTCATCCAGGCTCCAGGTCCTGAATTATAAGCAGGAAGCCAGGGCTTTGTATTGGCAGTTGTTCAAGCTATAGCTGCATGCACCACTTGAGCTAATTTTTTTAAATGGGTAAAATTTGGTCAGATCACAAGGCACAATTGGCTGTGAACTTGTATTTAAACATTTTAACTTCAACCATTTACAAGAAGCCCCAGTCTTTGTTTTTGTTATAATGCAACATCTGGCTTGCATATCCACTATTAAAATAGCTATCGTGCGAACATATTGGGCTTGCCCTGAGGCCATGTTGTGCTTCTTTCCATTTTAGAAATGTAAGTGGGAAGCTTCTCACCTCAATGGCTCAGTGGGTAAATACACTTCATGTGTGGCACTGACTCATAAAGAACAGAAGGCCTCAGATTTGCTTCCTGGCCTGTTCTGAGCTAAGAGATATCAACAGGGTGTCAGTTTCAGTTTTTGACTTGAGCAGAATGCCTAAGAAGCGAATGTGTCATCGCTAATACTTGACTTGAATGTCTGAAGCTCTTGTTTCGACAAGATGATTTTTCAGCGCCTTTATATTTTTGAATTGTTGTTTCTGACTTAAGATTAATGTAAAAGAAAAAAAAAACTTGCATTTCTATAGCAGCTTTCATGCGCTTTATAACCAATGGATTATTTTGAAGTGTAGCCGCTGTTGTAATGTAGGGAAACATGGCAGGCAATTTGCATACAGCAAGGTCCCACAATCAACAATGAGATTAATGTCCAGACAATCTGTTTCATTGATGTGGTTGAGGGATAAATATTGGCCAGGACAGGTCCCCTACTCTTCATTGAAGAGTATGGGATCTTTTACATCCACCTGAGAATACGAATGGGTTCTCAGTGCAACATCTCATTCGAAAGACAGCACCTCTGACAACGTAGCACTCCTTCTGTATCGCATTGAAATGTCAGCTAAGATTATAGAATCATAGAAAGGTTATTGCAAGGAAAGAGGCCATTCTGCCCATTGAGTCAAAGCCGGCTCTATGCAAGAGCAATCCAGCTAGTCCCACTCCCCCGCCCTATCCCCATAGCCCTGCAAATTTTTTCCTTTCAAGTACCTATCCAGTTCCCTTTAGAAGGCCATGATTGAATCTGCTTCCACCACCCCCTCGGGCAGTGCATTCCAGATCCTAACCACTCGCTGTGTTTTTAAAAAAAAACGTTTTTCCTCTGGTCACCTTTGGTTCTTTTGCCAATCACCTTAAATCTATGTCATCTGGTTTTTGACCCTTCCGCCAATGGGAACAGTTTCTCTCTATCTACTCTGTCTAGACCCTTCATGATTTTGAATACCTCTATCAAATCTCCTCACAACCGTCTCTGTTCCAAGGAGAACAACCTCAACTTCTCCAGTCTATCCACATAAGTCCCTCATCCCTGGAATCATATTAGTAAATCTCTTCTGCACCTTCTCTAAGGCCTTCATATCTTTCCTAAAGTGCGGTGCCCAGAACTGGACACAGTACTCAAGTTGTGGCCGAACCAGTGTTTTATAGAGGTTCATCATTACTTCCATACTTTTGTACTCTATGCCTCTATTTATAAAGCCCAGGATCCAGTATGCTTTTTAAACCGTTTTCTCAACCTGCCCTGCCACCTTCAACGATTTGTGCACATATACCCCCAGATCTCTCTGTTCCTGTACCCCTTTTAGAGTTGTGCCCTCTAGGATATATTGCCTCTCCTCTTTCTTCCTACCGAAATGTATCTCTTTGCATTTTTCTGCATTAAATTTCATCTGCCACATGTCCACCCATGCCACCAGCCTGTCTATATCCTCTTGAAGTCTATCACTATCCTCCTCACTGTTTACTACTCTTCCAAGTTTTGTGTCATCTGCAAATTTTGAAATTGTGCCCTGTACACCCAAGTCCAAGTCATTAATATATATCAAGAAAAGCAGTGGTCCCAGCACCGACCCCTGGGGAACACCACTGTACACCTCCCTCCAGTCCAAAAAACAACTGTTCACCACTACTCTCTGTTTCCTGTCCCTTAGCCAATTCTGTATCCATGTTGCTACTGCCCCCTTTATTCCATGGGCCGCAATCTTGATGACAAGCCTATCATGTGGTACTTTATCAAAGGCCTTTTTAAAGTCCATATACACCATATTAACTGCATTGCCCTCATCTAACCTCTCTGTTACCTCATCAAAAAACTCTATCAGGTTAGTGAAACATGATTTGCCTTTAACAAATCTGTGCTGGCTTTCCCTAATCAATCCATTCTCATCCAGGTGACTGTTAATTCTGTCCCGGATTATCGTTTCTAAAAGTTTCCCCACCACTGAGGTTAAACTGATTGACCTATAGTTGCTGGGCTTAGCCTTGCACCCTTTTTTGTACAAGGGTGTAACATTTGCAATTCTCCAGTCCTCTGGCACCACCCACAGTACCTACAGATGTTTGGAAGATTATGGCCAGTACCTCCGCAATTTCCACCCTTACTTCCTTCAGCAATCTAGGTTGCATCCCATCTGGACCAGGTGACTTATCTACTTTTAAGTGCAGCTAGCTTTTCCAGTAGCACTTTATTCATTTTTAGCCCTTCCAGCATCTCAACTATATTTTCCTTTACTGAGACTCTGGCAGCATCTTCTTCCTTGGTAGATCGGCCATCCCTTCTGCTTCCATGAACAGATCTCCTTTATGGTCCCTAATCGGCTCCACCCCTCCTCTTACTACCCGTTTACTGTTTACATGCCTGTAGAAGACTTTTGGATTCTCTTTTATGTTGGCTGTCAGTCTATTCTCATATTCTTTCTTTGCCCCTCTTATTTCCTTTTTCACTTCCCCTCTGAACTTTCTACATTCTGCCTGGTTCTCACTGTGTGCTCAAATCTCTGGAGTGGAGCTTGAACCCACGACCTTCTGACTCAGGCGAGAGTGCTACAGTCTTTTTTATTCAAAAAATATACTTTATTCATAAAATTTGCAGCAATACATACAATACAGTTGTCATATCACATTCCAAACATACACAATACAGATTTTACAATTTGCAGGTTACATCAAGTACAGTTCAATGGACACATTGGACATAATTACAGTTCATGACACTCTAGGGTGCCTCATTGCAATACACTCAATACACATTTTTGATAACAGGTTCATTACAGATTCATTGCAGTTACATTACATCAGTTAGAATTTTACATTCTGCCCGAGGGGGGTTTTCCCTGATTGCAGCCCCTCGGTATACAATGGCGGGAAGGCTCTAAACGGTTGCCTTTCCCCACAGAGCCTTTGCAGCGGCCGCATCCATCCTCAGTGCGTCCCTCAGTACGTAGTCCTGGACCTTGGAATGTGCCAGTCTGCAACACTCGGTCGAGGACAGCTCCTTGTACTGGAAGACCAGCAAGTTTCGGGCAGACCAAAGGGCGTCTTTCACCGAGTTGATGGTCTTCTAGCAGCAGCTGATGTCCGTGCTACAGTCTGTTGCCTAAAAGCTACTGGAAAGCAAAATGCCAGCAGATACAGTAGTGGCCATTGTGTTAACCAAGACCCTATCAAGACACTTCCCCACAGCCAATTGCCGGGTGCAACAATGCTTGTAAATATGGTCTGTGGGATCTTGCCGGGCGCAGTCAATCAGGCTTTGTTGGCTAATGACACCCAGGCATGCCGTCTTTCACTGTGCCACGTAAAGCATGACGTGATTGAGGCGCGTCCAAAGAACTAGCCATCATACTGTTAAAAGAATGAATTTGCATTTGTATAGTGCATTTCATGTCACCAGGACTTCCCAAAATGGTTCACAGCCAATGAAGTACATTTGAAGTGTAGTCACTGTTTTAATATAGGCAAAAGCATCAACAAGGTCCCACGTTTTTCTGGCCATCACGTGATCTGTGCCTGCTGTAACAAACTACCTTGAGAGTTGGAGCCTCCACGTGCACGAATTGTCTGCCAGTGCAAGATCTGGTCACGTCTGTATGCAGAGGTAGCTGTGTGTGTATCGTGGGTTGGTACAGGGCACCTCTTATGCATCCTGACCCGCTTGGCATTGCTTCCCCTCGTCATCCTTTTCTTCCCAGCACCTCGCATCTGTGGATTTCCATTGAGAAATTCTTTGATGGCTGTAATGATGCTGCAGGAAAAATTAAAAAGAAAATATGGGCACAAAAGCTGATGAAATTCATCTGCCAGGAGAAAATAACAAAAAAAAAATGGCCTCGAAACAGCATAAACAAGCTTCTTCTTGGCTTTCTGCTGTTCAGCGCTAAGCAACCCTGGACGCACAGTTACAATGGGCATTAATTACAGTTGCTGTAGATACGGCATTGAGGGTGGAAAATAATGCAGGACACATCAAAATAGCGTTCCTGCATCATTTCCATGACAGATTTGAGGGGCACGTTGATTTTTTTTGCCTCAAAATTGAGGGTATTTGTTCAGTTCCTCTGCCCTCCTACTGCATTCTGACCTAAGTTTCTCCCCACATCCACTCCAGTCCCCACCAGACACATCACCTTTTATGAAACATACCTCACGCTCCCTTGACTTTGCCCTTTGTCCCCAACCCCCCTGCTCCTGACCACTTAACTACCTCACCTCGGCCCAACGCTGGCCGAAATTGTCAACTACTATCTCTTCAGGTACCGTCTTCTCCCTTTTCCGCAACTTTCTGTAAAAGCTCTTCAACTTGTGGTCAGAGTGTAAACTGTGAAGCGCTTGGGGCATTTTTACTATGGCAACTGCGCAAGGCACTACGTAGAAGCAAGTAAGGTGTTGACTGCTCAGCCTTAGCCACAGCCAAAATCAGAATGGCAGCTGGCCATTGTCGCAGTCAGCATTCACATTTGCCACTGTCGTGCTGCTGTTTCAGGAGGTACCAGGAAAAAAACCCACACAGCATTGTTTTCAACTGGTATCTGGAACATAATGTGACTTCAATTTCTTTCATTTAGGCTGTTGCCAAGAAGAGAATTATTGGTCAAGCTCCTTCCTTCTATGGTTCACAGCAACACTCTCCAACATGTCCAAGAAGGGTCTGAAACCATATTTATATTACAGAACCATTTCCCCTGAAAGTAGTTCTGTAAAATACCCCAGTACCTGTTGTGCCAAATTGGTGCCATTTATTCTGCAGGGAGAATTTGCCAACACCAGAACTGTACTTGCAAAGTTGCTATCAAGTTGCATTCTTATCATTCGGCCACAGATCGTCCCAACGTTGCTGACCTGTATGTCTGGGTTAAGAGCTCAGCCAGAGGCCATGTTAAATTGGTGCACCACACAGCAAGTGGACCAGGCATTCCCCCTATACCATGAGGCAGGGAAAGAAGCCACTGTGGTCCTGTCTCGAGAGGCAGGGCTGAAATCTAAATGGAATGGGAGGTTCTGTCACTAACAGGAGCAGCAGAACAGGCTTGGTTAAGAATGCAGTTGTTAATTTGGTTTGGCTTGAGTGCAAGATTCCTGCAAATGAAAGTTTGCTTTATAACTGATATGCATTGCACATCATGATTCAAATGTAATGACAGGACATATGCCAATGGGGACTTTATGGAGTTATATGATACTCAATAGGATAGAGAAAGTAAACCCAGACATTATTTCAGATACTGCAAGGCAGCAGAACAAGAGGCACAGGTTCAGGGCTATGAAAGACAGATTTAGGGCAGACATCAGGAAGTATTTCTTTTTTTACAAAGATTGATTATTAACTATACTGGGCTGCTAGGAAAGATGTTTAAGGCCAGGACATTGGAAGGTGTTCTGGGTTATACTTTAGATCGCCAGTTTTAGAATGTAAAGCCGGCACTGAGTTTTGTATCATTCAGGACTCTGAAATTAAATATACGGTTAGGGTTTATAGTGTTAAGTTATTAATCCCATGCTTCCAGCAGGAGCCACGTTAGAAGAGAGAGCGGGTTGGAGGTCAGGCTACAAGACTATCATGTCTATTCTCTGACCCTGCACTCCCTTGGATCGTGGTTCCCCACTGGGAGTGTGGGATTGGTGAATTTGCCCCTGTATCTTTCTGTTCTTAATGAGCGCACTCTTTTTAAAAAAAAAAATCTTCATTCTCTGAATAAGATACTTTTTGGTTTTATTTTATTGGTAAGAAATACATATGTACTGGATGTAATTTCATGAAACTAATATGGAGATCACATATATTTTATTAAAGTGGGGTTGTTACATTTTTGAGTTTTTAGTCAAGGTATTTTTCTTTGGTTCAATAGCTGAACTAGGGTGTTCCCTCCTTTACTTGCCCAGTATCTCCGTAATTTGTAGTGAGCCTAGGGATCGAACAGAAAACCTTTATTATTGTATTTTGGCTATTTACATGCAGGTACAGCAAGCAACTGGGAAGGCAAATGGTATTTTGGCCTTTATTGCAAGGGGGTTGGAGTATAAGAGTAAGGAGGCCTTGCTGCAATTATGTACAGCTCTGGTGAGACCACACCTGGAGTACTGTGTACAGTTTTGGTCGTCTTACCTAAGGAATGATATACTTGCCTTAGAGGGGGTGCAATGAAGGCTCACTAGATTGATTCCTGGGATGAGAGGGTTGTCCTATGAAGAAAGATTGAGTAAAATGGGCCTATACTTTCTGGAGTTTAGAAGAATGAGAGGTGATCTCATTGAAACGTATACAATTCTTAGAGGGCTTGACAGGGTAGATACTGAGAGGCTGTTTCCCCTGGCTGGAGAGTCCAGAACTAGGGGTCATAGTCTCAAGATGAGGGGTCGGCCATTTAGGATTGAGATGAGGAAAAATGTCTTCACTCAGAGGGTTGTGAATCTTTGGAATTCTCTACCCCAGAAGGCTGTGGATGCTATATTCAAGATTGAGATCGCTAGATTCTTGGGCCCCAAGGGAATCATGGGATATGGGGATCGGGCAGGAAAGTGGAGTTGAGGTAGAAGATCATCTTATTGAATGGCGGAACAGGCTCGAGGGGCCGTTTGGCCTACTTCTGCTCCTATTTCTTATGTTCTTATTAGTTATATTTTGCCCTCACTTAATCTTCCTCTACTTCAGAAAGTGGTAAATGAAACACATCACTAAACTATGGCCTTGGTTAAAAACTATTGAACAGATTTAGTAAGCAGTAATTGAATATGGGGTAGACCCAAACTAATGGCCATAAATATAAGATAGTTACCAATAAATCCAGTAGGGAATTCAGGAGAAACTTCTTTACCCAAAGAGTGGTAAGAATGTGGAACTCGCTACCACAAGGAGTAACTGAGGCAAATAGCATAGATGCATTTAAGAGGAAGCTAGATAAGCACGAGGGAGAAAGGAATGGAAGAATATGCTGATAGGGTTAGATGAGGCGGGGGGAGGATGCTCGTAAGGAGCATAAACACCGGCATGGACCAGTTGGGCCAAATGGCCTGTATCTGTGCTGTAAATTTTATGTAATTCTATGTGAGCAATGACACACTGTAGATTTACAGTAGATATGGACTCCTCCATCTCTCATCATGAGATAGAAAATAACAGTTGGGTTGATTATGCTAAACTGCAGCGTAAACTGGACCAGACACAGGGTGCGTAAGCATTAACCATTATATAGGGGTTTGCTGCTGATCATGTATGGATTTTTTCTTTGAGGGAAGGGATCACACTCTCGCTCCTGAATTCTCTTAATAACTTCAGATGGGCTGCTTGATTTTTATAAGACCAGGTGAGAAATTCTTTTTCAAAAATTTCAAACTGCATTTGTTCTCTTTGCACTGGTGACTTAAGTGGAAGCAAATGGGCTGTTTGTATGAAATTACAGAACCCATCAAACTTTTAAAGATTTATTCAGTGAAACCCAAGCCAGTACCAACCACTTGACTCATAAATCTTTGTACAAGTTAACACTTGCTTAACAAATCCAAGATCAAATCCAGGAACATTTGAACATTTTGAAAATTGTTTTTAATGCACTCCTCAAAAGAGAGGAGTATGTTATTTATTAATTCAGTACAAAACTCAGATGAAAGGGAGGAGGAGGGGGGAAAAGAAAGATTATTTGGCACCCCAGAAAGCAGCTAACTGGAAGTTATGAAGTTGTAATTACAGTTGTGGGTATCTGATGACATCCAAAACCTACAGCAAAGCTCAAGCATTTTGAACTTCATCTGAAACCCAAGAATGTGTTGTACTAACACTCCAGACTTTAATGATTTTTTGTTTTACTTACTGACTGGTTTATACTATACAGAACCAGTTCTTCAAAAAGCAGCACTTTTATAGAATCACAGAATGTCGCAGCACAGAAACAGTCCATTCAGCCTGTGCAGTCTTTGCAAGTGTTATACTCCATATGAGCCACCATTCTGATCCCACTGTCCTGCACATTTTCCCATATTCCTTTTACTATTCCTCTTTCAAACATCTATCTAGTTTCCTTTTAAAAGAACCCAATAAAGTTTGTACAGAGAATTCTACAGACTAGCCATCCTCTGTACATAGGGATTTTATTTAACCTTCCCTTTAATTCTTGTTACGATTATCTTAAATTTGGACCCTCACATTGCCATCTCACTGATCAGTGGAAGCAATCAATCACTGTTTACTTTATCATAACCCTTCATAATCATGGGACTTCTATCAAGTCACCTTCTCAGCTCTAGTATGTCACAAAAGTGGAGCCAAATGGTAAACGGGTGGTTCTCCTGCCAGCAACTGCACTTGTGAACATAAATGACCCAACCTATCGAGCTTTCCGGCTAGTTTTTGATGGGCCTCCGAATCCGTCGTGGGAACAATGACCTTGTCCTCTGTCCCGCTAAACGCATTGAGCCGGTTGTGTGTGTCAGTGTGCTTGCGTTGTGATGCTAAATACTGTCATGGCGTTGGCACGCTGACACGTGGCGGCGGTTTACAGAATTCTGGTGCGCATTAGTGCGGAGACGAAGAACAATAGAAAATGGAAGAGCAGCGGATGAAGCTCGGTTTCGAGTTGCTCTCCAACAACCAGGAATTAACACGACTGCGATTCAAGTATTAGGTCCCATTGCTCTGGAATCTGATCCCTTTATATTGCAGGGCAGATACCAGCCCATGGGTGACTTTAATTTTCTGCCTGTGAACCTTCTTCGGTGGTGGGAAGATTTGCATAGGCGAGCACCACAAAAGCTGCACTGCGGTCCTTTACAGGTAAGCTGAGCCCCTACTTTACTTGCAACCAAAAAATGATGGTCTTCTGCACTGTGTGCCAGCAGCATGGTGCTTCTGAGAAAAAATGCACCTTGAGGTGGTGCTCTGTGCTGCTGAAGGCACTCACGCCATCTCACTTTTTCTTTCTTGTTAGTTTTGTTGCCCCATTTCCCCTCATGAAGGTGTTGACTCCTTGCTTGGATACGATTCCCATAGGTACTGGGTGTCCTCTGGTGCCTCGCACAAATGGCCATTATTAATGCGTGTGCGTCAACGGGTTATTCAACCACATGGGGCATCACAGCAGAATGCAGTCCCGTCTAGGCCTGATGTTTGCACAAGGGCACTTCCTGCATGAGTTGCTGCTCAGCAATCAGGGGAGGAAGCCCTCACAAATGTTTCCTCTCTCTAACTCTTGCCAAGGCCAGGAGTTAGCACCCCTACCTCCCTGCTCCCCACCCCTGCTGAGATCAACTAATTCAGCACTGTAATATAAAAGCATTATGCACAGACCTTTTATATCGGGTGATAGGTATGAGAATGATACAGCTCAAGCATCGAGATAAAAGTAAATACAATGTTTTGTGAGTCACAGTGATGTTTTTTTTTTGAAAACTGTCATGAAGATGGCACTGCCTTGTACCTAACTGTATGGGAAACGTCAGACTGATGCAAAGTAGCATCTTAACACTTAAGGCTGTCGCACCAAGCATCAAGACTCCTGTTATTAACATCATAAGATTCTGACACCTTTATGAATTCTGAGATATCCACACTCCCAGCAACTAATGCACAACAATTTTCCTTTTGTGCTCTTTCCAAAATGGGTTTTGCAAGAAAATCTCTCAGAAATTTCTCTCTCCTATCTAAACTGTAATCTTCCTCAGTTACAGAGATGCTAAATGGCGCTGTGCTGTCTGCCAGCTGATAAATGGAAGTTAGTATAAGATCGTGATATTACCGATAACAATGATTTTATACATTATCCTTTGCTGTTTGCAGCCGTTGCCTGTGGGGTTGTTGCTGGCACAACTGAAAATGACCGTGTGTAATTTGCTGTGACCTGCGTTTGTAGTTTAAAGTTGTTTTACAAGGTTGGGTGCTGTAAATGGAAGACCTTGTTAGTCTGGACCTAACTACAATATGTGACAATCGGATGTAGAAATTCCTGGAAAACTGATGTGATCTGATGGCAGATGTAGGACAACTGTTGCAAATAGACCTTAATTGCTTTAAGATATTAGCTTTACTTTGTGTGATGTAAGGAAAAGTTGGACAACTTGCTCATTGTACCCAGATTTTTGTTGATCTGGAGTGTTTTTGCAAATTGTTCCCCCCCCCCCCCCCCACCAACCTTTTTTTAAAAAAAAACATTGGCACAATTTGGCCAAGATTGTTAAAGGATTGATAGAAATTACTACATTTTGCTGTCGGCCTGTTTTTGAAAACAGCAGAGGTCATTCACAGTACAAGACTGAGAGTTTTAAGTCACGGCTTTGTTAAATTTAAAATTAGCAGTTATGATTCAGATGTAGTACCATGGCAGGAAAAGAGGTCTACAAAAATGATGAGATTCAAAGTTCGGAGTTTCAGTTTCACTGCCAGAATCGCAGGCTTCACTGGTAACGGTGAGACTTCGCTGCAGCGTTTATGCATCGGTTATAGAATACTGTAGAAGTGAAAGTCAGTTACTAAACTAGTGAAGGTGCTCACTTTTACCAGTGATACAAGTTTAAAGGGGCTGATGCCAGCCTGCTGGTTGGCTTGATCAGGAGTTGAAATTTTCAAGAGTATGAAGACGATTCACAAATTTGATTCAAGCAAATTGTTACCTTTGGTGAAGGGTTTAAATACCAAGAGATACAGTCAAAAAATGAGGAACTTGGGCATCCCTGGCCCTTTCTGCCACTTGATAGAAAGTGCATGAGATCTTTCATCCATCTATTGGTGTATCTTTCTCAGTTTTGTCTTACAATGATACCAGTATCATCCTCTAACAATCATCATGGTACCACATTAAACTTTCCCAATCAATCAAGTTGTGTTCGGGATGGATTCAGATCACAGTAATAAGATGACTTCCTGATTTCTTTTAAACAAAAAGCAAAAAAATTGATGACACTGAAAATCCGAAAGAAAAGCAGCAAATGCTGGAAACACTCAGCAGGTCAGGTAGCTTCTGTGGAGAGAATGGAGAGCACATCAACTCCTCTGTTCTCTCCCCAGATGCTGCTTGACCTGCCAAGTGTCCCAGCACTTTTTGTCTTTGCTTCACATTTATTTGCAGCGTTCTAAGACAATTCAATCCAAACCTTCTTTCTGTATAAAGAGTCCGAACTTTACTATAGTTCAAGCAGAGGGATTGGGGATTTGCAAGTTGGGAATTATTTTAGGTGTCACGGGGTACAGAAAAGAAAAATTGTGTCTACAAAAATGTGCACCGTACTCCCCCCATAACTTTAAAGGGCAAATGTTAGATAGTACTGAGCCGTCCAGAGCTGGAAGACCCTGAATTCCATCCATGGGTCTGTGCTAAGTTAGCGGAGCTCAGCGGAAGTAGTGGTAGAAGTGATATAACTGGTGTTGGTGACCCTGTGCTGGGGGAACTCAACCAGGGTTCACCCTCCTGATCACTGTCCAGTGACCCCTGATGAAAAGTGAGTGTATGCAGATGTTGGATGAGCACGGGGATCTAGCTCAGCTGTGACGCCTCTTTACAGTCTATAACTTGCCAACACTTGGCATTTAGTCTCTCTCACAAAGAATGGTCATTTACACGAGGTATCCACAGGTGGTTGATGCCTGAGGAATCCTATCCCAGTACAAGTCTGCACAGAAGGGAGACTGCACATTTGGATATCCTGGTTCCCCTTATCTCTGCTTGTGCTTTCGTTACTCACCACCCCCCCTCAACCCCGCCCCCCCCTTAAACAAGGAAGGCTGTCGCCTTTATACATTGATAAAATCATGTAAAAATTCTTTGAAGTTTAGAATTATCAAGATTTTATAGTGACTTTTTGATGTTGAGCTGTTCACACTTTGTAAAGGAGATGCAGTATTGAAGGTTTAATTCTCGTTGTGCCTCACGGCCCCCTGTAAACTGGGGACCACAGAATGCTGTCTTATCTCTCCTCTGCTGCTCTTACATTTGAAGAAGTTGCTATTCGGGTGGTAAAGCAGCAGCAGGTGTGCTCATCTCGTACATCTTACTTCTGTGGTTGAAACTTCTTCACCTTCAGCCTTCGTGTAATGGAATGGAAGATAACGGAGTTGGGTAGATTTTCAAGGGATGATTGTCACAAATCAGATGAGAACTTTGGCAAAGTAGTTGTGAGGGCAAACATAGGAACTCCTAGCTGTGAAATTCTCTCCCAGACAGTGGCATTGTCTGGTGCTCCACACATGGTATTCAAAAATTCAAGACCAGAGTTAACCATCACTGGGCAAGTGATTTGGTACAGTGTGACAAACCATGATAAATCCTGTTAATTTCTACATTTAGTATATGTAGTTCAATTTGCAATTTTGCACAGAAGGTCTTGGATGCAGTCAAAATGCCAGTATCTAAGTGACAAGACACTACTTGCCCTAAGCATCACTTATTGAACCAAGAGTGTGCAGAAGTCAGGTAGGAAACCTGATATTTCTTGGTGCCACGCTATGATTTCTGTAATGTTATTTTGATAACCACTTCAAGAAAAACTATTTTATTGACATCTGTGGTTGGACTGAGCAACTCAGCTCACCTGTGGCCAAAGAAAATGGGGGTTTCTACCTCCATTGGCAATGTTTATATTTACTGCTGGGGTGTTACTGCTACTGGTGGTCCCAGCAAAAACCGTGTCTTAACCGAGGTCTTAGAACCTTTGGAGCCAGCGGGAGTGCTCAATTTACTTTACAGAGTTGCCAATGAACTTTGGCCCTTGGCCGGTCATGGAGGGGAGATGAAGAGGAATGGGTAGGTGGAAAATAAAAATTGTGGAGCGTGGTGTGAAAATTGGAGTATAACTTGAAAGGAGCTCCTGTGCAATTTTGATGGCTGATCATTGCGAAATCCAGTCTGAGTGCAAATAAAACAGGCACGCACTCTCGAAAGTGGGTTTGACAACAGATAATACACATTAGGAATGTAATTAACAGTAATTAGGCAGGGGTGCTTTTAAAATAGGAAACAATTTTACAACACCAAGTTATAGTCCAGCAATTTTATTTTAAATTCACAAGCTTTCGGAGATTTTCTCCTTCCTCAGGCCAGGAAATATGTTTGCAGAGCTTCTAAAGTATCTTGTACAATAGGTTGATGCTTTATCCTGAATTCAGTGTTTGAAGTTTGGGAACCTTTCTCTCGATGGTTAGGACAGTTATTGAAGGGTAATGAGGCATATTTTAGGTTTCACAGTGCATATCGTCAACTCTAATTTATAAGCCCCACCTTGATGCAATAAATCAGTAGCATAGATTTTCAAACGAGGATCCCTGGACTCTAGGAAATGTTACAAGATTATCACTTGTTGACTTACAAGCACATTGCTGTTGCTGTATGACAATAATACGTTTTCTGAAATTATGATGCTATTTTCTTTTGGGTAGCCGACACTGTTTTCAGAAATTATGTAGTTGGTCCCTAGGAGTATGCCAGTACTTGCAGGGGGTCCCCAGGAATGTGCCAGTGTTTGCAGGGCATCTCCAGGAGTGCGCCATGTTTGCAGGGGGACCCCAGGAGTATGCCATTATTTGCAGGGGGTCCGCAGGAATGTGCCGGTATTTGCAGGGCGTCCCCAGGAGTGTGCCAGTATTTGCAGGGCATCCCCAGGAGTGTGCCGGTATTTGCAGGGTGTCCCCAGGAGTGTGCCGGTATTTGCAGGGTGTCCCCAGGAGTGTGCCGGTATTTGCAGGGTGTCCCCAGGAGTGTGCCGGTATTTGCAGGGTGTCCCCAGAAGTGTGCCAGTATTTGCAGGGCATCCCCAGGAGTGTGCCAGTATTTGCAGGGCATCCCCAGGAGTGTGCCGGTATTTGCAGGGTGTCCCCAGGAGTGTGCCGGTATTTGCAGGGTGTCCCCAGGAGTGTGCCAGTATTTGCAGGGGCTTCCCAGAAGTTGCAGGGAGTCCCCAGGAGCGTGCTGGTATTTGCAGGGCGTCCCCAGGAGCGTGCTGGTATTTGCAGGGCGTCCCCAGGAGCGTGCCAGTGTTTGCAGGGCATCCCTAGGAGTGTGCCAGTATTTGCAGGGGGTCCCCAGGAGTGTGCCAGTATTTACAGGGGGTCCCCAGGAGTGTGCCAGTATTTGCAGGGGGGTCCTCAGGAGTGTGCCGATATTTGCAGGGGGTCCCCATCTTCCAGTTCCGACGAAAGGTCTTTGACCTGAAACGTTAACTCTGTTTCTTTCTCCACAGATGCTGCCTGACTTGCTGAACTTCTCCAGCATTTTCTGTTTTTATTTTAGATTTCCAGCATCCACAGTATTTTGCTTTTGGTCAAAACTAGTACTGGGGAAACCAACACAGTGTGCTGTTCCCTTTTTGATTTGCCTTTGAATCCAGCTACACTACAGCTCCAAACCGGTTTTGATTACAGAGTGTGTCACGCTGACCTGTATGATGTTCCAAAATTTAGAAAAGGATTTGGGCAGACGATTTAAATTTGACACTGATAAGTGTAAAATATTGCATATTGGTCAAAAGAATGTGCATCATAAATACACAATGATTGGCATTCAATTGGCAGAGGGAGACTTAAAAAGGGACCAGAGTCTTCCAGTATGGCACTGAAACCAATTTGACAATGCAATTAAAAAATCAAATTGAATGCAGGACACACAAGTCTGCAGAGGTTATGCTGGGGTTTTACAATTAACTAGCCAGAGCACACTTGGATTATTGTGTAGAGCAACAAAATTGATCTCAAGTGTAAAAGGCATAAGTTATGTGGAAAGAATAGCGAAGCTCAAGCTGTACAAGATTGTTAAAGTGGAGCCTCAGCGAGTCAATCTCCCGTGGTGTTGCACATGGGGATTCAAGACCAAGTGTAGTGTGACGGGGGGGGTGGTTAGAGGGTGGAGGAAATTTGCCCAGGATAGGCAGACATAATTCAGTCCGCTGTTGAAAGTCATACATTTTGCCCTTTTATATATAATTCAGTCATAAAATCTTTCCTATACCTTTATCAAATAAATTAGTCATGCAGTAATTACACCACCTAAGAGTGCTACAGTGCCTGCACTGACGTCACGCTGAAATTACAGCCTCTCTAATTTACATGGGTAGTTTCCAGTATAAGTGTGAACACGGGAATTTATAATGGAAAAAGTTAACGGAAGTGGATGCAGACATGAAATTTTTAATATACTATCGATAGATTAAATGGTATAGATAAGATGAACCAAAATATTGCTTCAAATTAAGCCAAGAAAGCAGAATCAGAAGACGTAGGCTTAAATTGGTGAAAAGTAAATTTGAAACTGATACAAGGAAAAGCTTCTTTACTCAAGGGTGATCAACATTTTGGACTTTTTATTTTTGGTCAGCTGCCTTCCTGGCATGTAGAAGCTCATTGCCATGCTTTGGAGACTTGTCTCTAAACCATCAAGGCGAAAGCTACATATGCAGGTTTTCCATTCGATGTGTTGTGTGCATTCTCTGCCATAGAAGCACATTCCACTTAACTAAACCTAGAGAATTTAGTTGTGTTGGCAAGAGCCAAGACTCAGGAACTCCCAAGTATACACAGAACACTAGTAATCTTTCACCCAGTTGGGACCACCACAGCCATTAAGACTTGCAGGATTATCTGGAGTTGAAGACTCCTCGCCTGCAAAGACAGCTCTCCTATTCCAGGTCCGCTCAGTAAGTTAGGCTGCTAATAAATCATTAGTAGTGCCTTGGAATACCATGGAGTTGCATTGCTCAGGTATCCAATTACTGAGTCTGCCACAGAGACCTGACTTGATTTCAGACTTCAGTCACCAGGCTTATGGTCTTGAACCAAACTTGACCAGAGAGAGACCCACTTACCTCAGGAGGATGTTTGGAATAATTAGCCAGATATTAGGGATGCTCAAAATGTAGGGACATTCAAAATATAGCTGGATGCCATGAGAGAGAGAGGTACTCGAGGGATGAGCTTTGAGGGGCCAAATGTTCTGTTTTGTCTTTGATTTGTTGTTGTCTTATGTCATCACACACATCATGAGGTAGTGATCTTCGGTGGTGCAACAGCAGGGGTAATACAATTGGCCTTGGTGTCCCTGCTTTAGGGAGGGGAAAATCAACCAAGATTCCTGTTCCTGATCGCTATCCATTGAACTTGCTGGAACTGTTTGTATGTAGAAGTCAGGTGAGAAGTGGATCAGGCTGCGATGTCCCTCGTGGTCAAATAGCCTGCCTTAGCTCTGGTTGTCAAGGCTCGGGCTCACACATGAATGAATAATGGTCACTTATGCAAGGTACCTGAGGTTTGTGCCCATGCAATTATTTTACATCAACGAACCTGTGGGTGTCCATGCATCCGTTCCCAACAAGCTATCTGTGAGTGCCTATGCGATTGTTCATCAACAAGGTATCTGTGGGTGCTGATGAAGTGTTCCCCAACAGGGTATAGTGGGTGCCCATGCAGTTGTTCCCCAGGAATTGTTGGGAATTCTTTTTTAAATAACCTTAATCATGATGGGATCATTTGAAACTAGAATGAGTGAATGTCATTCCTAATGTGGGAGACTGGGCAAATCGTCATATTATACTGGATGCACATTTCAGTGTCAAATACTGTTTCTTTGACGGATTGGTGAATGAATGTTACATTTTGTTTTAAAAAAATGACTACCAAAACAAAAGCAAAGATCAACTTTTTGCTCATACTGAGAGACAAAAGCTAAGGAAAGTTCGCTCTGGCCATTCCCACGCACCCACCTCTTAGCAGCCAGTTACAATGTGCCACTGACAGAAACTTGGTAGTAGGTCACCTGTCTGCCATCTTTACTGGGGAATGATACATGGGAGACCTCAAAGAGGTGATGAGAAAAAAATAACTGAGAAGAGACATAATTTAATACCAAACAAGAACTGCATTGTGAATGTATTTCAGAGAACACAATGCAAGGATATTTGTGTGCCATTGCAAGAAAAATTCCCTATTTTGATAAAAGCACATATCTTTTTTCTGCAAGTTGAGTTCTGTGCTCACAGCATGACAGTGATCAGACTTTTTATTGCACTATAATTAGCCTTGGAACTGGGGAGATCAGATAAGCTCAGACAGGCGCATTCTCTGAAGCGAAAAAAATGTTTTGAGACGATGACTCAGAATTCTGCCTTTATGTGAAGCCTGGTTAAAAATGCACTTTAAAAGCATCTGTTTACTGAGCAGCAGCAGCACTCTGCAATTGAACCAGTGCTCAGGAATGCAAGATTAAAAACATAAAATATACGGAGGGTCGATCACCATCTGAAAGAGAAAAATGGCTTTAAGGATTGATGCGTTGCCTTTTGTACATCTGGAATGAAACCTGAAAATGCAAAGTGCTGCGTTGCAGTGAACATCTGGTAATCCATTGTGTTGGAAGTGTCCCTTTGGGAACTGGGTGCTTTTCTATCCTAGACACACAAGGTGAAATAAATTTGGAAGGCAATTCTCCCATCCTGGAATATGAATCTAGCTATCTTGTCTCATTGAAAGTACACTTCTTACTGTGTCAATTTATGTTTCTCCTTTGTACTCGGGTACTGATCTGAAATGTGTAGGATTCACTCCACTGTGAGGTCATGAGGCCAGCCATCCCTTGTTGCCTGACACAAAAAGCAGCTGTCAGTGTTGCAGAAGAGCAGCACTTAACACTGTGCAGATGCTTGCGTCATGCCAATGTGAAGCTCATGGCTGGAGGTTAGAATTGCCAACGTTGCAGTGTTCACTTGTGGAAACTCCCACACAAGCACTATGTGGTGGACGTAAGCCCATGATGACCTAGAAGTTTGGGTATCTCTGCGGTCTGTTTGCCAGCTCAAGGGAATAAGAGAAAAAACACAGCCGAGCAAGTCATTAGGTGCTAAGTGATGGAGTTTAGAAGAATGAGAGGTGATCTTATTGAAACATATAAGATCCTGAGGGGACTAGAAGGGGTAGATGCTGTGAGGGGACGTTTCCCCTTGCGGGAGAGACTAGAACTAGAGGCCACAGTTTAAAAATAAGGGTTCTCCCATTTAAGACAGAGATGAGGAGAATCTTTTTCTCTCAGAGGATCGTGAGTCTGTGGAACTCCCTTCCCCGGAGAGCGGTGGAGGCAGGGTCATTGAATATTTTTAAGGCTGAGTTAGATAGATTCCTGATTAACAAGGGAGTCAAAGGTTATGGTAGGTAGATGGGAAAGTAGGGTTGAGGTCACAATCAGATCAGCCATGATCTTATCAAATGGCAGAGCAGGCTCAAGGGGCCAAATGGCCTACTCCTGCTGTTAATTCATATGTTCGTATGTGCTTGCTTTTACCCAATTCTTTGCGCAAATTCCTGATTGCTACTGAAGAGACATAGGTGTGGCAACTCCTCAGCTGTGAGTCATGTGAGCCATGCTGTTGAACTGAACAAAACCTAGTCACTTTATATGACTGGGAGTAGACAAAGTGCAAATAATTACGCAAGTTGGGCAGCCATTTAGAGCTTGGTAGGTTGTTAAACGTGGCTTGAAATTCCTGCTTACCTAGTGGAAAGGGCTTTCAGTTCCTGATTTTTGATGGGGCCTTTTATATTGCTCTGGTGCAGATGGCTTTTGATGTGTGGATCTCACACCGTGGACTGCACCCCTCCCAATCGCATGACCTACTTTGTTCCAGGGGCAGTGGAGTTAATCTGCCTGCAGACAGACTTCAAATGTCGAAACGGGAGCGGAATGAGGGAGGATTTTTTCTTTTGCTCCTCTAAGACCCGGATTGTACTGAACAACAATGTAAAACTGTCTATGGATATCATCAGGCCATATTGAGGAAAATGGCTTGGTACTGCAGCAGTTTACTGTTTGCTGGTGTTTATATTGAGACATCAACAACAGAGATAAATGCCCATTAGCAGAAACTTGAAAGGGACAAGTCTCTGCAAAGGCATATAATTAGCAGACTTGTCTAGCTGAGAGGGTAATTTTCACAGAGACATCATGCTACATGCAGATGTCCCATTTCTCTCTCCTTGTGGACTGTTTGCAACCACATGTCATACTTCAGCTAGAGGGGCTTCCCTTTAGACGGGATGCCCCTATTTTCCTGCATATTGCATACTACACCTGGGCAAGCAATATTTATTCATAAACTGATGTGCTCTTGGATGTTCTGTGACAGGAGGCACACTGTTGCAAAAACTCAAATAATTGAAGACATTTTTTCTCTCTCTCCTCTTCCCTGAGTATAAGTGGAGATGGAATTGGTAGATATTGTGCCTAGCAGTCTAATCAGAAGCCAAGTAAATGAATGAATTGTGTGTGGCTGATGGATTGGAGTGTTGGACATCATCTGACCACAAGAAATTTGAAGGAAACGTCTCCCCTGCTACTCTAATCCTCTGTACAAAATTGTCTTTTTTCCCCTGTATCGATACCAACCTCTTTCAAATGGTTTGAAATGCACTGACCAAGATGGCCCATTTTATTTCTTTCCCTGCCTTCACATTTCTCTATTTTCATCCCTTTGTCCCAAGGATGGTGGATACACTCAGTACAGTTTAAAGGAGAACCCTCCAGTACCTCATCCAAGTGCTGCACGGATAGGGAGCATCACACAAGGTCATAAGGTAATTACGGATGAGGATGGCCTTTTGACCCATCTTAATTCATCCGTCCAGAAAGATCCTAAAGTACCATTGCCCAATTGTTCCTTAAGTGATTCCAGGGCTGTGCCTCCACTACTCCATCTGGATGTCTATTCTACAGATTGATCACTCTTTGTGTGAAGTGGAATTTCCTCAGATCAGCCCTAAATTTACCTTTTACTAGTTTGAAACTGTGTCTCCATGTCCTAGTCCCCATGCATACACATTTTAAAATATTTGTTCTTGAGATGTGGGTAACATTGGCAAGGCCCCTTTTTGTTGACCTTATTGAGTAGCAAGTGTTTGCACAATTGAGTGGTTAAGAGTCAACCACACTTAGGCCAGACCAAGCAGAGGTGGCAGGTTCCCCGAAGGACATTAATGAACTAGTTGGGTTATATGACAAAGCTTTTGTTGTCATTTTTTAATTACCGGATTTATTGAGTTCTATTTCTCAACTTGCCATGGTGGGATTTGAACTCACTAACTACTGCACCCAATCTAAGCAGATTCCAGCAAGAGTCATTGGTCGAGTTGCCAACTCTGGTTGGACATATTCCTGGAGATTTCATCACGTGGCCTCCAACCGTCCCACCCGGTCAAACAGCCATTTTTCCTTATTTCCAATATTTTTATAACTAATAAACAAAAGTGTTCAAAGAAAATGAAAAAAACACACAATTTATTTTTAATGCCCCTTTGATTATTCTTCCGGGGTGCTTCTAGCAGTGTCCAGGAGATTCATCTTTAATTCCTGGTGACTCCAGGGCAATCCTGGAGGGTTGGCAACCCTAGTCACCGGGCAACAATCTGGAGTGGAAACTCTGACTTTCCTTTTTCTTCCCCTTCCCCATAGACTATTTTTTATTCGTTCATGGGATGTGGGCGTCGCTGGCAAGGCCGGCATTTATTGCCATCCCTAATTGCCCTTGAGAAGGTGGTGAAGATAATCTTGAAGATGACTTCATTGTGCTATGATAACAAATAAAATTGATGACATTTTAGGCAGGGCATGTTTTAAAATAAACTATTGTGTGACTCGTTTTAGACTTTTAAAATTTTGGATAGAAGCTCAACTTGGCACCCAGAGTCCTTCAGCTGGAAGATATGAGCCAGGACAGGGAGCAATAATTCTTTGCAAGGAATTTCATTTTATATACACAAAGTGTTTTTAGGGACCAGTTTGAGCAGAAGCTTAAATTTTGCTCCCCCTCGAGTAAGGTCACAAGCTGTACTGCTGAATCTTTGAGTCCCAGTTTATCATCATCTGTGCAGTGAGCGATTGAGAAAACCTGGCACATCTGCAAAGTACAGCCGAAACATCTGTATGGTATAGTTCTTCCAGACAGTGTAATCAACCTTTTCCAGAAGAGGTCGAAAACCTTTTTAGTATTTGGCATTAGACGTTGGTTTTCTGATTTAGGATTATATGGCAACCGAGAGTAGAAGCAAAGTGGGTTAAGTTGTGCCACTGGAAGCTACAAAGCCAAACCGTTTGTTTATTAGCACCATGGCAACATTTTTTGTTTCCCAAACCTAGCTCTTGATCTTGAAAACAATTGAACGAGATGGAAAGGTGGAATGAGCCCGTTAAAGCGGGCAGTGCTGATTGCTGTTTGAAACTTAGTAAGTAACACCTTTTCCTGCTTGGCTTTGAAAAAATTGATGTGAAAGCTATATCCCATCGAATCAGCTGTGAGCTGAAGTCACTGAGAGATTTGCTACTGTTGGGGGAATGTGACTGAGGACAGATCACAACAGGCGACCTTTTTCCAAGAAGGGTGTCATTACTAGGGTGAGGGTTGTATTGGTGTTCGTAGTAGAGCAAAAGCTTAGAGGACACGGGTATACAGTAAGGGCAGGAAGAAAGGTGAATATGGAGGACAGCTTTTATATTAAAAGAAAATCCAAATAGACAACATGTAGTCTTGGGGTGATGGGCAGGTTTGAGCTCTCAAGCATTCAAACATTGAGTTCTCCCCATTGTGTGGAGAGGCCAGTAGCTTCCCTATGTAAAGGAAGGAAGAATTGTCCTAGGCCGGACTCCCAGCAGCCAGTTTTAGTGCAGCGTGGAAGGGACCCAGGAGTAAATATTCATCCACCTGCCCTTTTGGGGAAGGTGTGTAACAGTTGGAGGGGAAGATCCTAGAAATAGGAAGGAAGAAAGTACCACTTAAAAACTTCTGTTCCTTCCCTTCTACGCTACCTCTTGCTCACCTCCCTTCATAGAGCACAGGCCTGGAGCCCAGCTCAAAAGACTCTACCAATGGTAGCCTATAATTAGCCATTAGGAAGCAGACAAAAGTTTCCTGGGTGACTGTTTCCCAGAAAAGTTTTTTTTTTTTGCTTTCCTTCCTGTGATGATATGTCTGGCCTAGGCTGGTCTCCTGTCTGAGGAGTTAGTAGCGACTACCCAGTTATCTGATCTAAAACCTGACAGTAAAAGGCCAGTTTTTAATCCCTGCGTTAAAAATCAGTTGCTCTCTAGAAGAAGAAACATGTCTGTCTGCAACACAAAGACCTGTCCTCTACCTGGTCTCGGACTGGGTAAAAGACAGGAACCCTAGACTCCACTTGGTGCCCCCTCACAACAGCACAGCTGAAATCAATGACTCACTGCATGGGGAATTGCGAACCTGGCTCAGTGTTACCCGATTGGATGATTCTTGACCGTTGGCGAAACAGCCTTTTATCTCATCTCCAATATTTTTATAAGTAATAAATGAAAGTGTTCAAAGAAAATTGAAAAAAAACAGAATTTTTTTTAATGTCCCTATGATTTTTCTCCTGGGTTTCTCACAGCAATGTCCTGGAGATAAATCTTTAATTCCTGGAGACTCCAGGACAATCCCGGAGGGTTAGCAACCCTAGGCAACAGGCACCCGTGAAACCATAAATTCCGTAGCCTAAGGGGAGATAACTAACCAAAAAAATAAATATTGAAAAATAGTCGTCACGCTAAAAAGGAAGAAGGTGGTGCTTTAAAAAATATTACAGTTGGCAAATCCATTTAGCTTGCAAAACTGTACATATGTTTTTCTTTTATGCTTGTGCCATAGCAGTGGAAGATGTTTGAATAATGTGCTTGGAGTGGTTGGGAGAGTGTAGAGTCATTGTGTGCTGGCACTGGACCAAGTGGCTTCCTGTAAGAGGAGGTTGAACTGCTGACACGTGTGGTGTGTACTACAGCAGGCTGAGGGAGGGAGGGGAGGGACTCCAATAATTACTGTATTTGTCATACTGAAAGTACAAGGGATTCCTGCTGTCATGTGAGCCAGGAGGAGGAGCCTGGGCTACTTAAAAAGGAAATGCAGCCTTTAGAAAGGCCTGCTGTTTCTGTGCGATTTCTCTGACTGCTGACAATGGCCTTTTTCAGTTTTAAGTGTGTTTTATTGAGCTTCCCCGAATGGTGCAATAGATTATGGCACCGTTTAGTGCAGTACTGAGCAAGGTTCAATCCCAGGTCTGTATTAAGCCAGCTTCAGCTGGGCTAGGTAGTGGAAACTCTGCCAGGGTTCCTGCTTTTGATTGCTACCTGCTTTGGACCTCTGTTGAGAACAGGATGAGGCAGACTTGGCACCGATGGCCCTGTGCATGAATGGCATATGTGTGAGGAATGGCCAGTTAGGTCAAATACTTGAGACATGTCGATGCTTGTGGAAGCATATCCCTTCATAAGAAAGAACTTGCATATGAACAGTGCCTTCCATGTCCTGCGGAAGCTCCAAAGCACTTTTTAGCCAATAAATTATTTTTGAATTATGGTCACCATTTTGCAGGTAAACATGGCAGCACAGCAAGCTCCCACAAACAGCAAGGAAAAGAATAACCAATTAATCTGTTTTTGATGGATAATGGTTGGCCAGGACACAAGGAGAACTCCCCTGTTCTTCTTTGAATAGTGCAATGGGGTCTTTTACATGTGAGCAGGCAGACAATGTCTCAGTTTAACATTTCATCCGAAAGACCGTACCTCCGACAATGCTGCACTCCTCTCAGTACATCACTGAAATGTCAATCTAGATTAGGTGTGCAAGTTCTGGAGTAGGGCTAGAACCTTCTGATTCTGAGTCAAGATTGCCACCACTGAGCCAAGGCTGACTAAAGTATATGTTCAGTGTTCAAACAAGTGGATTTGAGGGGGGAAGGTTTCATTCTCATAAGGACCAAAGGATTCTGAAAGGGTTCAAAGAGGAGTGATCAAGAGGATTCCAGGCCTCAGGAGATTAAGTTGTAAAAAAACAAGGCAACTTAACATTTTGGAGAAAAGACTGAGGGGGTGACAATAAAGGACTTCAAAATCGTGAAACGTATTTGAGGGGGGAAATAAAAAAAAAAGTGTTTATTTCGGACAACAACACCAAATTCACAAGCTTCGAGCAAGACTAAAGTTTGGAAACCTTCTTCCCCCCTTTCGCCCCGCCACACCAGGATAGAGGGGGTGTGGAACAATGTCCCAGAATTAGGGTAGTTGAATCCGGCTCCATCAACACCTTTTAAAAAGGAGAATTAATATCTGTTGAGAATGGGATTGAAGGTTCCCAAAATATTGAGCAACACTGTTTGATTTTTTTTTTCAGGAAAGGTCAGGCAAGGAAATTAGTTTTCCCTAAAGTAGGGTATCAACATTTGATATGTGAAGTCCATGATAGAATGATCAGACATGGACTCTGGATGGACAGGGCTTGAGGGGCTGAATGGATTTTATTATGTTCTTAAAGCCTGGTTGAGGGATAAATACTGACGAGTACTGTTTTTAAGAACTTGTAACTGGACAAATACTTTCATCATTCTTCTGAAATTATCCCATTTATGCTGATCAAAATTGGTGAGAGAGTGGGGAGAACTGCTAAGTTTTAGAAGTTTATTTTTGTGAAGTTATAACAGGCTCTGAACTTCAGTTAATTATATCTGGGAGATAGATGAGTGTGTCAAATGGTTAGGTTCTCACAGGACGTCACACTTCAGTAATGTTGTTTGAAACCCTGTCAGACTTTGGACATCTTCTGGACATGTAGGAGGTACTCACAATTGTTGTTGATATTGTTAATGTGTATGATGAAGAAAGCCAGTGAACAGAGAATAAAGCCACTTGGTGTGATTACAAGACAGTATCATAATCCAAGGGGTTTGGAAGAGGCCAAGAATTGGGAGATGAAAGCATCAGCAGTTAGCAAGCTCATATTAACCCAACCCCCGCTTTCCTAAGATTAGATCACAGCCTTGAAATTGCCCTGTAGTATCTTGTTTTTGAGATGTATACTGTTTTTATTTGACTGGGGATTTTATTTGGTTTCAATGCCTGCGGCAGCTGCTGCTGCACTCCGTGTTCTCGAAGTGTGCTGACACCCACTCGGGATTGTGGCATCACTGCAGCAGGTTTATTTATAAATGATATGAAGCTGGGAAAATTTTTGTGTCAAGTTTGTATTCTGAATCCTTATTGTAGAAATGTGGAAGAGTTGAGCATTATCTCACTCTGATGTTTGTAATAAGTAAACTTTAAATCAGATATGCCACGTGAATCCGAGTCTGTTGTATTCTTCTGAATACAATTTGACGCTTTCAGTTGAAGATCCCAAATGGTTTACTGTCTTTCCCCCTCCCACTGTCCAATTATCTCCCCTCCTTTCCTGAAGGCACTGATTCATGCTGGCTTTTTGTACTCTCACCTCAGATGTAACCCTAGACGGTGAGTTTCAGCAGGCTGTTTGACTGGGGGGGGTTATCGAAGTTGAGCTTGATCTTGCCCTTAGCCTGCATCGATGCTTATACATCAGGGCAGCATCAGAATTGGGAATCCCGGCCAGTAGGTACTTGTTTCAGTCTGCAAGAGAAAAAAAAAATCATAGCTTTAAGTGAAAGTTCTGTCATGTTTCTGGGTTTTTGCGCTAGATATTTTCTCAGGTTCAGCATTTCCAGTCAACCCCAATAATTGCACCTCGTGTCCCTTACAGTCCAGAGTGCAACCAACCCAAAAACTGACCGGTCCCATTCAAAACTGGATGGGCAGACATCCTTGCATGTGTGTATCTGGGAGACCGTAGCTTTGTGTAGTGCTGGGGTTTGAACCTATGACAGTAGTGATGTGGACTTTGAGGTCAGGCAATAATTAGCTTTTTGAAAATTGTAATTATACCAAGACAGCAGGAGTAAACATGCGACATGAAGCCATCAAACAGCCCATCTGTTAGGGCAACAGATGGAGGTCCCTTGGATTCTAATTTTACCATTCAGCTCTATCTTTCCTTAAATTAATAGTCAGCCATGCAGTGTTTTTTTAAAACTAGTTTAACAGCACTCGTAACATTTATCACCCTTGATTACTGACTCCACTGCAGTGAGCTGTAATCTTTCGAGTCCATAAGCTAGATGTCAAGCCATGTTGTCTTGTGAAACTTTTCAACTGAATGTAATGGAAGTTTGGGAACACTTCCAAAATCCAGAAACGTAGATACACGTTTCTACAGTTTGTTATCTGTGACTCCTTGAATTTCCTAAATTTCAGGATGAATTCAAGTTTTATCTCAATCCCTGACAATATTGAGTACTGTCTCCATTCACTGCTTACCAAGACCTGGCGCTGTGAGAGCTCCATTAGATGATCTGGTTTCAATCATTCATTGTGTGCATCATTGTATCGAGATTGAACATGAAGCTTTAGGTCTGTTTTATTTTTGAATGGCCTTTTTTTTAAAAAAAGAAACTTGCCTATTGCTGTGTTTTGTGTATTGAACAAGCTTTAAAAAGTTCAACCATTGCATGGCTTCGCCCAGTGGCTCAGTAAATCATGCCAAACAGACCAGGAAGGCCCTAGATTCGATCCCCGGGAGTTAGCTGATCTCAGAAAAAGTGACTGCAGGGACATTATCACGGTTTAAGGAAGGGAAAATTTGCCAAGACTCCTGTTCCGATTGCTATCTGGTGATTCCTGCTGGAAAGTACACGTGTTTGGATGTTGGGTGAACACATAGTTGGGCTTATCTTGTGATGATCTCCCCAGACCGGTCGAATATCCTGCCGACCCTCTCTGCCTATGCTTGCATATAAAGAAGGACCACTTGGGCATAGTACAGAGAGTAGCCAGTGCCTGTCCGGTGCCATTTTTCGAATGAGACGTTAAACCAAGGCTCCTTCTACCTGCTCAAGTGGATGTAAAAGATCCCATGGCGACGTTGGAGTCCCAGCCAACATTCCTCACTCAACCAAATCCACCAAAAACAGATTATCTGGCTGTTCATTTGCTGTTTGTGAGATCTAGCTGCTGTGCTTACCCAAATGACAACAGTAATTGCACTTCAAAAAGTAATTCACTGGTTGTAGCATGCATTGGGACGTCCTGAGGAAATGATACAGTGCTGTACAAATACAAGTTCTTTCATAGATTGCATAGAATTACATAGAATTTACAGAACAGAAACAGGCCATTCGGCCAAACTGGTTGATGCTCCACATGAGCCTCCTCCCACTCCTCTTCATCTAACCCTATCAGCATATCCTTCTATTTCTTTCTCCCTCGTGTACTTATCTAGCTTCCCCTTAAATATATCGATGTTATTCATCTCAACTAGTCCTTGTGGTAGCGAGTTCCACTCTAATCACTCTCCGAGTAAAGAAGTTTCTCCCGAATTCCTTATTGGATTTATCTTATATTTATGACCCCTAGTTTTAGACTCTCCCATAAGTGGAAACATCTTCTCTATGTCTACCCTGTCGAACCCTTCATAAATTTAAAGACCTCTATCAGGTCTTTAGAAACAAGTTAGCAGCTTCAGGAGAGGAGGAGTAAAAATTGGAGTGTTTTTATTTTTAAAAATATATTTTACTGTTTCAAATTTAAACCCATCACCTAACTGACTTCCTTGCATGACAATATGGGCCAAGGCCCATTTAACTTTCTCTGGGAGCTGTGATTTTATTTCTTACAAATAAAACAAAGTGCTTTTTTTTGTTTTAAATTGACTTTTGGTTAGCGCTGTAGGGATTTCTGAGTCAGCCTAATTGCCCATGTACTTCTGTTTTTTTACTGTTCTACATCTAGGACATGAAGATAAGAGAGCTTTGTTGGTGTTGATGATTGCATAATGCAGTAATTCTCTTTGCATCTAAATTGAGGCAAAACCTGTACAAATATTTTGTTTTTGTCCTTGGAACACTGGGATTTTTCTTCTCTTCCGAATTATCAATACAAGGACAGTGTTTAATGTTCACTAGCTATGCCCATGGACCAGTGGGTAGTGGTAGGGGTGTCATAGTAGGCCTTAATGCCTTGAGTTAGGGAGGACGAAATCAACTAAAATTCCCATTACAGACCTCTATCCAGCGATCGCTGCTGGAAGTGTGTACGTGTTGTTATAAATTGGATAGCTAGGTGGTGAAGGATAGAATACTAGAGCCTGGCCTTCAGTTGCTTTCAAGTCTTTGGGCAGGGCAGCCGTGAGGAAGAGTTTATTGAGTGTATTAGGGATGGATTTCTTGAGCAGTATGTAACTGATCCGACAAGGGGGCAAGCAACCTTGGACCTGGTCCTGTGTAATGAGCCAGGATTAATTAATAATGTCCTAGTTAAGGATCCCCTTGGAATGAGTGACCATAACATGGTTACATTCCATATCCAATTAGAGGGTGAGAAGGTTGGTTCTCAAACAAGCGTACTGAGCTTGAATAAAGGAGACTATGATGGTATGAGAGCGGAATTGATTAAAGTGGACTGGGAAAATAGATTAAAGGGTAAGACGGTACATGAGCAGTGGTGTTCATTCAAGGAGTTATTTTACAACTTTCAAAAAATATATATTCCACTGAGGAAAAAAGGGTGTAAAAGAAATGACAGCCATCTGTGGCTAAGTAAAGAAATTAAGGATAGTATCCAACTAAAAACAAGGACATATAAGGTAGCCAAACTTAGTGGGAGGGTAGGAGATTGGGAAGTCTTCAAAAGACAGCAAAAAATAACTAAAGGATTGATTAAGAAAGGGAAGATAGATTATGAAAATAAATTAGCAAAAAATATAAAAACAGATAGCAAGAGTTTCTACAGTTATATAAAAAGAAAAAGGGTGGCTAAGGCAAACGTAGGTCCCTTCGAGGATGAGACTGGGAAATTAATGGTGGGAAACATGGAGATGGCAAAAATGCTGAACAAATATTTTGTTTCAGTCTTTACGGTAGAGGACACTAAGAATATCCCAACACTGGACAAACAGGGGGCTCTAGGGGGGGAGGAGCTAAATACGATTAAAATCACTAAGGAATTTGTACTCAGTAAATTAATGGGACTCAAGGCGGATAAATCCCCTGGACCTGATGGCTTACATCCTAGGGTCTTGAGGGAAGTGGCAGTAGGGATTGTGGATGCTTTGGTAATAATTTTCCAAAATTCTCTGGACTCAGCAAAGGTCCCGGCAGATTGGAAAACTGCTAATGTAACACCCTTATTTAAAAAGGGTAGTAGGCAGAAGGCTGGAAATTATAGACCAGTTAGCCTAACATCTGTGGTGGGTAAAATTTTGGAGACTATTATTAAGGAGACAGTAGCAGAACATTTGGATAAACATAATTTAATAGGACAAAATCAGCATGGCTTTACGAAGGGGAAGTCATGTCTGGCAAATTTGCTTGAGTTCTTTGAGGACATAACGTACAGGGTGGATAAAGGGGAACCAGTGGATCTGGGGGTCCGAGTGCAAGAAAATCAAAGTGTATTTAGACTTCCAGAAGGCATTCGACAAGGTGCCACATAAAAGATTATTGCTCAAGATAAAGAATCACTGGATTGGGGGTAATATTCTGGCATGGGTGGAGGATTGGTTATCTAACAGGAAGCAGAGAGTTGGGATAAATGGTTCATTCTTGGACTGGCAACTAGTAGCCAGTGGTGTTCCACAGGGGTCGGTGCTGGGTTCCCAACTCTTTACAATCTATATTAACGATTTGGAGGAGGGGACCGAGTGTAAGATATCAAAGTTTGGGAGGGAAAGTGGAGAGTGAGGAGGACATAAAAAACCTACAAGGGGATATAGACAGGCTGGGTGAGTGGGCAGAGATTTGGCAGATGCAATACAATATAATATTGGAAAATGTGAGGTTATGCACTTTGGCAGGAAAAATCAGAGAGCAAGTTATTATCTTAATGGCGTGAAACTGGAAAGTACTGCAGTAGAAAGGGATCTGGGGGTCCTAGTGCAAGAAAATCAAAAAGTGAGTATGCTGGTGCAGCAGGTGATCAAGAAGACCAACGGAATGTTGGCTTTTATTGCTCAGGGGATAGAATATAAAAATAGGGAGGTATTGCTGCAGTTATATAAGGTATTGGTGAGACCGCACCTGGAATACTGCATACAGTTTTGGTGTCCATACTTAAGAAAAGACATACTTGCTCTCGAGGCAGTACAAAGAAGGTTCACTCGGTTAATCCTGGGGATGAGGGGGCGGACATATGAGGCGAGGTTGAGTAGATTGGGACTCTACTCATTGGAGTTCAGAAGAATGAGAGACGATCTTATTGAAACATATAAGATTGTGAAGGGGCTTGATCGGGTGGATGCGGTAAGGATGTTCCCAAGGATGGGTGAAACTGGAACTAGGGGGCATAATCTTAGAATAAGGGGCTGCTCTTTCAAAACTGAGATGAGGAGAAACTTCTTCACTCAGAGGGTGGTAGGTCTGTGGAATTTGCTGCCCCAGGAAGCTGTGGAAGCTACATCATTAAATAAATTTAAAACAGAAATAGACAGTTTCCTAGAAGTAAAGGGAATTAGGGGTTATGGGGAGCGGGCAGGAAATTGGACATGAATTTAGATTTGAGGTTAGGATCAGATCAGCCATGATCTTATTTTATGGCGGAGCAGGCTCGAGGGGCCGATTGGCCTACTCCTGCTCCTATTTCTTATGTTCTTTATTCAACATTGCACATTGTGCACCCCCTAGATAAGCTCCCTCCTATAAATGGATACAAGAGAGTCCCCAATTGATACCCACCACCTGAATACAATTAACACTAATTGATATAAATCACATGGATACAATTAACACGTGTGGACGTTAAGTGGAGACAAGGTCAGACTTATTTGCGATAGCTCCCAGCATAAGAATACCCTGCTGATATTCGCTGTCTAGACTCACATGAATATTGGGTGCATGGGTGAGGTACTGGTGGGTGATTGGTGCCTGTGGAAAAGTACCCTGCCAAGGAGTCTACACCATCATGATTAGGAGGTGTTAGATATAACATCAATAATAAAAAAAACACATCATTCTACAAAGAGAAATGGTAAATTGAAGCTTCAGTTATTTTTCCATTGGTTTAAGTATTCACCTTTGGTCCTCCACTGGAACATGGACATTGTGTGTGTATGTGTATTTGTGGGAGAAATGAAGCAAGTTATACCAGCCTGTAAATGCCCTGCTCGAGTCATCCAAAGCAGCTTGCTGCTTAGTTAAAAACTGACACTTGGGATTCTAGTGCCATTTCTGAACTTGTCTGATATCCATATATTTCTTATAATTAGGATTTTTTTTTCTAACTGGGCAATCATTTTGAAATGACTATCAATTTTTGTTTAAGTAAATTTTTATAAAAATAATTGAAGCTATAACTTACTGTTTCTCAGTTTGGTTATGCTGTCTTAGTACAGATTAAATGCAGTGTCTCAAATTACTACAAATTATTTTTTAAAGTTTTCATGCCAGCTTCTGTCGCTGCCCCTCCTGTCCTGAAGATGTTGAATCCTTGCTGGTCACCCTCCAGTGCCCTGCCCCAGTGGACATTATCCACAATCCCAGCGACACTAATCAAAATCCCTCAGGACCCGTAAACCATCTCTGGCCAACAGGGGTTGGGCAGGTGACCTAGTACCGACCACTGGGAGGTCCACAAGTGATGCTGAAGGTGGACTATCCTCTCTCTCTATAAGGAAGCCTTCTGATTTACGCTCCCAATACCTTCTGGTACCAACATGGCTGAGAGCAGTAACCCATCCTGTGGGGAGAACTCATTGTGATTCAGTATCCTTGTGATTGCAGCATGCTGCCCCTGAAAAAAGTGCTTTTCATTGCTGTGACTGAGCTGTACTTTGATGGGAACGTGACTGCATTGGCTCTTTGTAGGGAACTTGTGTGAGGAGATGTCAGCACAAGAACAGTGTGAAAGAAAAATGAGACAGCAAGAAGAACTGGTAATAAAGCAGTGGATATGTGTTGAGATGCAGAGTGATTTTTTAAAAAAAATGAATAGGTCATAGCTTCTTTACAATGGTGTAAACTACCATCACGCAGAGGGAGCACACAGATTGTGCAGAAGATGCCAATCAATAATAGCAGCAAAAATAATTAGAGCCTAAAGTAGAAACTCTAATTACAGTTAATGAATGTGTGTGTTAGGTTGTATTGGAGGACAGCACTTTGGTTGAAATATTCAACCTGCAGTCTCTTCCCTCAATTAAGCTGCAGGTCTTCGATTATAGCTGAAGTGGGCAACCACTTGTTGCTCATAGCATTTCAAAAGGGCAGTGTTGTGATTGGTGACATTCAGGCTTGGTTTAAAGATGATATCATGAGACGCTGAAACAAACATGTTGGGTGTCAGCTAGTCGCATGCTTCAGAGTGCTAGGGGCAACAAGGCATTGCTTTTCACACTGGTCCACAAACCTCCCCGGGGGAATGCCTGAGACCCTCACAATTACTGTCTGTCCTCAAGTACAATCTCTAAAGAATTCGGTATTCTAATTTTTTTCCATATTTATTGACTTACTGGCATCTTATACCTGTTGACATACACTAATTTAAAAAAACATTTTTCAATGATGGTGCTACTTTCCTTTGGGTAGCAGGCAGTGCCTTCCAGGGGGTATCTGGCGGAGTGCCATTATTTGCAGAGGCTCCCCTACAGAAAAGATTTGAAAACCACTGCAATAGAGAATTCCTTGCTGATCTGAAAGAAAGGGGGAGGGAGGTGAAAACTTTTTTTCAAGAAATGCATGGAGTAAATTCAATTTTGAATAAATGCCGTGAAATTGTGATTGAATAATAATAATAACGAGCTGTGGGTTGTATTGTACTGGGGAGAGGAGGATAGCAACCCAGAGGGTGAAAGTCCTGATTTTATTTTCACAGCTTTGTCTACGAAAGTTAATGACAGGAAAAATTCCTTCTGCCCCCTTGCACACTCTCGCTCTCACTCTCACTCTGGAAGGATTCAACCTGTAACTCTGCCCTTCAGATTGACCTGATTGTCTTCAGTTCACTAGTGCGGTTGCCTGTTGACTGACCCATGTTCTGATTAGCTCCTGTTGAGCCCTCCTTTATCCTCTGTTAAGGATATCGTGATGTGATTAAAGGATGTGTTTTTTTTATGGGGGGGGGGGGGTTGACTATTCCATTAAAAAGCTTGCTGACCTGTTGGGTTAATGAGAACCTGCTGTTGCTGACCATTGTGAGAATTACATTTGGTTCCTGGGAATTCCTGGCAATTGGTTTGGTGGCTAGACAGCTTTTATAGGTAACCCCTCCAGTTCTACCATGTACATTACAAAATGTGCCCTCTTCCATCAAATGATTTTAACTTGTTAAACTATTTGCAGGCAGACTCAAGTTTTTTTTTAACACATTCTGCAAAAAAGGAGCTATATTTGTAAGCAAGGGAAGTAACCTTGGTGTTTTGGGGTTTATTTGTACACTGGCATCAACTGGTGTTGAGCCTGGTGTTGCAAACAGTTGGTCCTGCAGGACACACTAAGGCCTAAATGAGAGGCAGCGTAAAAGTGAGTTGCTCTTGCTTGTGTTTATTCTTCCTTTTTCTCACCCATCTGGTTCCTGGGCAGCGATATCAAATGTTGCTGAAAGAGACCGCTGCTAAAAGGCAGATAAGAGCAGATAGAAGTGACTCTTCCTCCAAAACTTATCATTCATTCCTCCTTGGATAGGAGGGAGCATCCTTAGCTTCTGTCTGTCCTCCCGTTTGCACACCACGAAGATGAAAAACTCACTCTGTGAGGGAATTGAGGGCTCAGTACTAGTCTGTAATGCATTGCCACACCATCACACTGTGTTCCAATGCTGTCACCTTTGTAAATTAAAGTTCCTGTTACTTGGCTCATTTGGCAGCTCTGTCCACCACTGGTTCAGACGTAATCTGGGCTGACAGGCCAGTGCGCACTGAAGGAAGACTACATCTTTCAGATGAGATATTAAACAGAGGACCTATCCACCAGTTCAGGGAGACATTAATACCTGTAGAGTTGGTATTCTGGAAGTATGAGTTCAAATGGGCTGAAGGGCCTTCTTCATCTGAACCTATCTTATGATTTGTTGCTTTTATTCCTTTTTGAATAACCACATCTTAGGACCTTTCCCATCCATTTGTTTCCAGACTTTAAAAAGGAAAGAGAAAGAATATGAGCACGAGATGGAGCGCCTTGCAAGAGAGAAAATTGCCACTCAGCAGCGATTATCAGATCTGAAGAATGAACTGAGCCAATGGATGGATACTCTTGAAGTGGATCGCATCCTCCGCCAAACCGTGCAGCCGGAGGACGACCAGGCTTCTACCTCAACCGCATCCGGTAAGACTTTGCAAAGCCGTTAAAATAAACTTTGTTTCCTGTCCAAGTAGCTTAACTGAGCAATTTATCTATAACCAGTTAGTTACCAGATCGGCTATTGAGGAACCTGATATTACATACCTTGCAATTTCTAGTATTTGAAATTAGGTGCGGAAACTTTCCTTGTGGGTTGTTATACAGCAGTGCTACTAAGTTCTTCTGGCAAAGGCTAGTGATTTGCTGAATAACCACTCTCAGCAATGCTGAAACCTGTTTCACTATGGAGTGACAGGATATGGTTTGCATCTGCAGTTCCCCAGAAAGTGAGTTCCTGATGGTACATTCCACGGTTTCATGCTCCCAGAGGGTAAGTCGTTCTTGGCGGGAGTGTGGGTTGGAGATGGGGCTGCAACATTGTAGGCCCAATTCTCCAAACATTCGTCCTGCTGGATCACAGGAGCAGGGAATTTACTGTCTAATTAGCCATGCTGCTGTAGGCAGTCGACAAACAAAAGCTAGGAACTTCCTCACAGGAAGAGGAGAAATAGCCTACCAGATCAATCGTTCGATTTTAATAAACCCCTTTCACTTACTGTATGGAATCCACAGAATTACATAGAATTCACAGCACAGAAACAGGCCATTCGGTCCAACTGGTCCGTGCCGGTGTTTATGCTCCACGCAAGCCTCCTTCCACCCTACTTCATCTCATCCTTTCTGCATATCTTTCCAGCCTTGGCTTCCAAAAATATTCCTTTCCCTTTTCCTGGCAAGTAATAACGCTGAATTCAAGCTCAATCAACACCCCCACAGGCCACAAAGGGAAGCCAAGTGGCAAATGAAGCAGCAAGTCTACTGAGGGCCATGGTTGAAGAGGAAGCAGGCCACCGGTGGCTCCTGCACCATTTAATGAGCACTGCTGGGAGACAGAGATTGCTTTGGCTCTTGCAGACATTTCCCAAAAACTGAAAATTGCAGAGGAATCTGTTGTGAATTCAGCCTTCCAACACATGACCCAACACATTGATTAGGTTTGTGCCCTCTTGGTGAGGATCAAAGATCACTTGATATTTTTAAAAAAACAGGAAGATTTTGAGAGATGGTGGGGAGGGGGCAGAAGAGTAGAATTCGAGAGATGGAGGGGAGAGAGGAATTGCCCTGATTCTGTAAATATAGTACAGCTGGATTTCTCCTTTTTAATGGCATGTTGTGCCTTTGTGGAGATCACCATGACAACCAGCTTGGATGACTTGGAAACAGTAGAAGTTTTGTAAATGAGTTTTCTGAAAGGTTATTAGTATATTGTGGTGCAATTGTGCAACTCTTGTTTGCTTACAGGGTAGAAAAACGTTTTCAGCTCCATTAAAATGGAAAGCATGGCTCTGAGATTTATTTATGCATTGCCTATTTATGCACTGCCTATTTTGTTACATAAACTAATTGTGCTCTATCTGTCTGTTTTCAGTGGAGTGTCTCACTGTTACTCATTATAAAATCTTGGAAGTGAATTATTATTCCTCAAGTTTGATTTCATACTTAATGAATCGGTAATTGCATACTGGATATTTTTTTCCATTTCTCCCCTCCTCTCTCTGAAAGTATTAAATCACGATGATTGAGTCCAGTTTCTGCCAAGCGATTTGGTGGGCGAAATATTGCAGCTGCTTCCAATCCTGGACCATGGCTGACGTCCACACCGGCATATTTTCCAGAGGCAGAACACTGCCCTCTTTCTCCCCGCCCTCCCCCCCGCAGTCTGTGCTGAGGTAGCTCTTCACAGTTGGCGTGAATCTTGGGTTAGGGAGGTGAAAACGCTGTAACGTTCCTGATCGCTACACAGTGACCTACTGCTAAAAGTGCATACCAGGCAAGGCCAGGACTATGGTGCACCACAGGGTGCCGTTGTCTCACGACACTCTGTGCCTATAGACTCTCGGCTGAAGAAAGATCACTTGGGTGAGGTGCCAGCCAGCGACTGGTGTGCTCCAACAATAGTCTTCAGGAGATGAGGGCTGAAAATTGGTGTGGGGTTGGTGGAAACGAGCTTTACTCTTGATGAAAATGTGTCACTTTACCATTTGTCTCTTTTTTTTTTAATATCCATTTCAGAGGGTGAAGACAATATCGACGACGATATTGAAGATATGAGGCCCATAAACTCTCTACCAAAAACACCTCACCGCTCGCACCATGAATTGCTTAAGGCTGTATCTTCTTCCGCTATTACTCACCAGTCATCGTTGTTGCCTCAGCATTTGTCTGTCCAGCAGAAGCAGCCTCAAACCCAGGCACAAGTGCAAATCCAGCCCCAGGCTTTGATTCAGTCTCAGACGATAGTGCCAGCACAGACTCACATTGTGACTGCGGCGACAATGCAGCCAACGGTTATTGCCCATGCTGCACCTGCTTCCCATGCATCGGTGATTCACACAGCTGTCAATCATGTGATTCAAGCTTCTCAAGCAAATCACATTGCTCATATTGCACCTTCGACCTCCAGCTCTGTCCAGCTGACCACTGCTGCTCAACCTATTGGCCACATCACTGTGCACCCAGCCACCTTAAGCCATATGGCTCACCTTGGTCAGCAGCTGCCCACTATCTATCCACAGCCAATGACGGTGAACCAGCCGGTCGTGAGCCACCTCACGCACACCATCACCCACCAGCAAGTAAACGGCAACGCACCTGTTGGCCAACAGGCCGTTGTGACAAAACAAGCTGTGGGCCCTCAAGTCGTGCACCAGCAGATAGTGGGCCAGACTGTCCTGAACCCTGTCACTATGGTGACCATGCCATCGTTTCCTGTGAGCACTTTGAAGCTGGCCTGAACTTGAGGAACACAGAGCCCCGAGAAAGCAGTAATTTAAAAGACCATTTTTCCTTGGTTCTCCAATACATTCCTGACAACAAGTTGCAGGCAAGGGAAGGAAAGGTGGCTTTGGAAAACATCAAACGGAAAGAGTTGGCACAGTAAGAACCATCCAAAGCTGTCACCAAGCTGGCAGTGGGAAAGGAATACGCACTGCACAAAATAAACTGCTAATCAGAGCAAACCTGAATGACAGCTGTCCTTAGTGACCTTTGTGTGTGTGTGTGTGTGTGTGTGTGTTTTTTGTAATTGGTGAATTTAAAAAGGTGTTAGCAAGAAATTAATTTTTTTTTCCTCCCTTCCCCACCCCTTCATGTGTTGCTTCTCTCCAGGTAAGAATTGCTGGACTGTTGTCACCGTGATCGGACAGAGGGTTTAAAAAAAAGAGAGAAATTATGCAAACGAAGGCCTTAGTGGAGTTGAGCTTCACTGGATAGTGTTGATAAACCAAGTTAAATTAACGGAAAGAAGATGTTTAATCATGCCCTTGTGTTTGCGTGTGTGTATGTGAATCGAAAGCCGATGGTCTGCTGGACCAGGCCGGGAAGTATTGCAGGAGGCCCGAGACATAACCAAATTGTCTGCCCCCAGCTTATTTTTTTTTAAATTTACTTTGTGAGGACCAAATACAAAAATAAACTCATTGTTGTGGTCTTTATTTTAAATGCACCTTTTGGAAAGGTAATTGATTGGCTGCAAAAAAAAACCCCACACATTGTAACCGACTATAAAAAGTCTTGGGGAAGGTGAATAGACATTGGCTGGGGAAGGGGAGGAGAAGTTAACGATGTGCTGCGGTCCTGTTTGTAGCTGTGTCTATTGGACTGAGTGGCTTCCTGAGCTTAAAGTGAGTTTAAGTGTATGAACTGTCTAAGGCTGACATCATTACTGTGTGTACTATAAAGGCAGTGTCTGTCATATGGGGACCTTTTTTTAAAAAAAAAACCTTTTTTTTTTGCAATAAAGTTTTCTGCTTTCTTTGATTTAAGCTCAGAATGGGTCTGATTGATAAACCATAAATGGGTCTGATTGATAAACCATGAGGCTCAGGCTGAGATAGCACCCTCGCTAGATGGCTCCTTTTGAAGATCCTGCTTTGACGAGGTCTCCATGCTTAAGTATCTAGCGGTGTATTTTACTTTGTATGTACAGTTAGAGAAAAATTCTGTATCTAAGGTTTATAATGAAGCTTTGTTTTAAAAAAAAAAGTAATTTTTCTTTAACTTTACTCACATAGCAAAGTATACCCCCTAATTTTTTTATAAAATGTAAATAGATGTCTCAGGTATTTTCAGTGTGGTTCCAATCATGAGTTTCTCAGATTAATTTTTTTCTTATTTAAAAAAAATCATGTTGAAACTACTTGAAAATGTTGTGTCGTACACTAACCTAGTCTAAGAATGCATTGTAAAAGTTTAAAATCAGAGCTGGTTTTCTCAAAATTAATCTAATCTGAGCAACCTGAATCATGAGCCCATAATATTCTATTAATTCCAACGTTGCTGATTTCAGTTGTAAACTCTAGAAACGGGATCATAATATTGTTGAGGAAAGTTCAAGTGGAAGGATTAATAGTGTGACAGCTTTGATACCGTGATCAGCTTTTCCAGCGCTAACTCTGGCCCAGTTACTGCTGTTTAGTTTCTTTTCTGTAAGCAGTGTGTCGTGTACCAGATGCTTCACTTTACTTTTAAGTGCAGCATTTGCTCCAGTCAGTCACTGATTAGTTAGAAATATTAAAAGCCAGAATGGGATTCTATACTTACGGTGCAGGTTATTGTTGCAGTAGTAAACCAAAGCCTCCCAACCCCACTGTTCGCTTGTATGAAATGGTGATTTTTAAAAATATATATATAATATATATATATTAGGTGTACCTTTTTTAATTTCAGGGCATCTCTATTCACATTAACACCACAGATTTGTTTAGAAACGGTTCTCAGAATTTTTCTTTTTACATCTTTCATAGGATAATAACTTACCGGTGTGTTACAAGGTAGTGATCCAGCAAGAGGTTCAAATGAAGCAATGATCCTGAGAGTGAAACAGAGTAGTTTATTTGTGTTCTCTGAACTCCTTGCTGTGGCAGTATATTGTAATAATGTGTTGTTTTCCTGTATCATCCAGTCAAATAAAAGTACATATTTCTGCTCGGTCATGTGGTACAGTACTTTGGATCATGTGACGTGCTCCTGTGTGTTTTCTGCCCACTAACAGCGCTCAGTTCCAATATCTCCAATTTTTTTCAGTGTGTTTTTCTCCCTTCCAGTTCTCCCGCACCCCCACCCCTTTCTCTTGAAGGTGCTGATGCATTGCACCTGTGGCTGGCTGTTCAACTGTTGGGGAATCACAGCCCAGCCCAATTCTTCCCTCACCTTAACGACCACACACTTTTCAGATAACAATCAGGAGAGGGAATCCTGGCTGATTTTTTTTTTTTGCCTCCCTAATCCAGGAGTCTCGGCACAATGTGGGGATCAAACCTGGGACCTTCCATGGTGTGATGGCTCTTTACCACATCAGGAATTGCACTTATCCCACTAAACCTATGGTGGAGCTAGCCATCACCTTTTCTTAATCAACATGAATACTGCAGTTCATGCCTATACCCTAATCTCTGTATGTGTTGGCGAGCCTTTCTTTTCTATAATGCTATTGCTCTTGAGTTACTACCCATTGATATAATACACATACTATATTGTGGTAATGAGTGAGCTTCACAGTGTTCAGCCCTGATTCCTGGGAATGGCCTTAGTGCTGGGGTGCACTGTACTGCTCACCTGATGTTTCAGTGTTTGGTGGGTTGCAAGTGGGCCACTGTTTCCTAAATATTTTTATAATAAAATGTGGAGATATTCTGAACTGAAAAAAAAATATGTGCAAACTTGATTTGCACAGACCATGTACCCTCAGGATTGTACTGCTTATCAGAGCAGTCTGATAGATCATAACTCAAATAAAAGTAATGAAACTTTTTTTTGACTGTTTAATACGAGGATGCCTTGTGTATGTTATATAAATTTATTATATGTCTGTGTTAATGTTGAAAGGCACGTGTGTGGTTAACTTTCTGTAAATCTCCAGGGCATTAGAAATTAACCCATCAGGGACTGAAGACTTGTTATTTTCAGGGAGATTAATAATTTCCCCCCTTTTAAAAAAAAAAGAATTAACTTCTGTCGAGAGTTCTCAGCCACGGGAAAATATGAGCCAGGGTTCCCACTCCTGATCGCCATCCAGCAACTCGTGCTGTAGAGTGTAGTTTGTTCGTGTGTGTGTGTCTGTGTGTCTATGTCTGGTGAGGATAGGGTCCGGGTCTCCATGGTCTAACACTCCGCTGACACTTGCCGACTAGACTCTCACGTGAAGAAGGGCTCCTTGGGCGAGGTACTGAAGGGCACCCGCCCCTGAACCATTCCCAACAAGAGTCAACACCTTTTGAGAGAGATCAAAATTGGAGAGGGTGAAAGAATTGCATTTTATCAAACGCATTGGGCGGGGAAATAAGAATTCCACTGGTCCCTCTATGTAGCAACATTTTAATCGGCTTGTGAACATTTCCTCAGTTTGACATTTGAAATTATACATATTTGCTTCACAAACGCATTTACGATCTCAGTGGACTTTTTTTTTAACCTAAAAGTCAATAGAATTCATGGTCACTATTCACCCTATTGCCTAAGGGACAAATTAAAAAATTGAATCTGTGATTTGTAATGTCCTGATTGCAATGGGGGAAAATCCAATGAAATTTTCTTCTCTTGTAGAGACACTTATCTTAAAACAAAAGATTAATTTTGTTAATCCGATAAAGGAGGGTAGTGAGGAGACTGTTTAATAACAGCTATACCCCAAAAAGTTGTGTGAACTGGGCTGTAACTACAAAACTTACCGTTAAGTATAAAAGGAGCTCTGTTTCCATTATATTTGGCTTTTTACCCAAGTGGGACCCTTGCTGCTGTCCCAATTCATGTGTCCTGTGCCTACGCTCTCCGTATTTGGGTAAAGAGGCGTATGCCCCTTATAGAGAAAGAGGATGCACTTACTATCGGGCAAACAGAAACACTAGCTGCTTCTACTTTGCACTAAGAACCGTGTTGGTGGCACCAGCTCCTGATGTGCTGGTCCCGCGCAGCCTGGCTGCAACCTGAAAGTTAAACGTGCCGGAATTTGCTAACGACGCGGCCGGGAAGACCTGTTTTTTTTAAACCAGGTTACAAGCCGGCTGCGATGGGGAGCTAACGCAGCGAGGGCAGGTCTCACACTGTATGAAAGCAGCTTCTACCTGTGGTGGATTTCTCAGTAACTTGATTCGGAGGACTGTTGAGCACGGTGATGGGTTTTCGTGCGAGTCAGACACCAGGCTAACCAAAAAAAAAACCTGACTGGGACTCTTATCTGAAATAAAAGAAAGCAGAATAATTTCCCCCATTAGAGAGACATTACTTTTTTTTTTAATGTTTATGGTGAATGCCTTCACTGCAAGCTTTTGTTAAAAATATTGAGGGGGAAAAAAATGTTTAAAAAAAATCTTTTCCGTGAAGATTTTTGAAGTGTTTGAATGGACCAGGTGTGTGAAAAATATTAGTGGATTTTTGTATATAATGTATTTTTACTATTTAGCTGTAATATAATGGCTTTCATTCAAAAAAAATCTCAGTATCAATGTGTATAATATTCTCATATCCATCTATCAAGCAAGATGCACTTGCCTAAGATACTATAAAATAAAGATACACCTGCACTGACCTTCCGTCTGTTAGTTTGGTTCATTTCTGTCATGTGTGGATGTATGTTCGAATCTTGATACAGGGTTGGGCTTTTGTAATTTTTCCACCACCTCCCCAGTTTTGTTCAGTTTTCTCTCATTCAGAAGGCAGTGGCTTCTTGCTGGCTCAGTAAATTGTACAGTGGGAGGGGAGAAGAGAATTGCTCTTCTAGCCACTAAATCTAGCGACATTGTAAGAGGTCGTAGAGATGAGTGGGCTTCAGATTTCGCTAGAGACACCGACCAGAGGAAATCTGCACAAAATACGTTTACCGTGTTGCGAGACCCCAGGCAGATTTTATGATGGGCATTTGGCGCCCAGCGTTGCATGCCAGGAGCGCAGATAGGAATATTGCAAGAGGCGGTCAGCACGTCAGATTCACAACCTGCCTGATTTTCCTGCCCGTTGCACTTGATGGGCGCAAAATCGAGCGGGTTTGCAAAGCTGGCGCACTCACCTCACGGAATATTCCAAATAGTGCTGCACTGCAGTATCTGCTCCATAGTAACCAGAACACTCCCCCCCCCTGTGGTTGGTAGCTAAGACTTTTGAATGTAAATCTATGTAAATGTCACCATTGGGAATTAGACCAGATCCCACTTTTTACACCTGACGTCCGTGTAGAGTGCTGCCAGCTCGGGTATACCATGTTTTAGATATGGAGTAAAGTTCCCTCTACTCTGCCCCAACAACATACCTTAATCTAGGAGCTCACAAAATCGTTCCCTTCCTGTAGCAGTGTGACATTTCCATGTCCCATATGAACTTTCAATTGAATTGACAATTTGAGCTAAGTTATAAGCAATTTCTATTGTGTGGGATCCACACTGGGTTTAGACTGCTCCAAAATCACTTCAGTTTCGGACCCTTGCAGTTGGGTGGGAAAAGAGCCTTTCATCCTGAGGTGGATTTTAATCTACGAGAAGTGAAACAATATGCTGACCACTGTACCATCTGTATAAATGTAGGAGTGCTTTTTAATTATACATTGTAACCAATTGTTGGTAGCAGAATTATCATAATGATTCCACCACGAAGTTAAAGGCTTTGTCTTTTTCAATTGTTTATCTTTTTTTCGATGAACAAGTGTCTACTTCCAGTTCATGAATCCTTTTCACACAAGTGTAATTGTACTGGACAGCAAGACTCCTTATGACGGGTGGTCTAGATCTCTGCCATCTGAAGGTACAGGTAAGTCTGTGTCCCCCTCCATCTGCCTTTGTTACGGAATTACTTCAGAACTAAAGTGAATTTAAAATGTTTTCCCCAAATGGCTTAGTTGTAAAATACGCTGCCTAGTGTGGAACTGCCATACAGTCCGGTAAGGTGCTTGGTTCGATGTTGCGTTCGTGCAGCTATTGGGATCCAGGCTAAGGAAGAAGGTGAGGGGGAAATATCAGCCAGGGTTCCTTCTCCTGATTACTGCCCATTGAGTCCTGTGAGTGTATGTTGTTCAAATTAGAGCAAAAAAGAAAGAATTAATGACTTTGCATTTATATAGCACCTTTCACGTCCTCAGGACATCCCAAAATGCCTCGCAGCCAATGAAGTACTTTTGGAAGTGTAGTCACTGTTATGTAGGCAAAGGCAGCAGTCTATTTGTGCACAGCAAGATCCCAGAAGCAGCAATGAGGTGAGTGACCAGTTAATGAGTTGGTGGTGGTGGTTAAGCTTTCTCACTTCATTTCAAATAGTAGAGATCTTTTATGTCCACCTGAACAGGCAGACATGGCCTCGGTTTAATGTCCCATTCAAAAGGCAGCACCTCTGATAATCCAGCACTGTTTCACTGCGGCATCAGACTAGATTAAGCCCCACTCCATGTTCAAGTCATGGAGTGGGGCTTAAGCCACGTTGACAGGTCAAGCTTGACGGTGATGCCCCCCATAGTTGAATGTAATCAATGTTCAAGTGTCTATGGTTGTACGTAAAGAATGGCCACTTGGGTGAAGTATCAGGAGGCAGCCAGCGCTCATGAGTAAATGTCTTCAGAGGGTGAGGGAATTAATAAGATACTGAGGACCGTTTTGTCGTAACCTGTTGGTGTAGTGAGTCACCACGATACAAAGAGTTGAGCAGCACTTCTGACATCCATTTCCGTGAAATGCAGAGAGGAGTTTATGATGTGAACGTTGCCTGTTCGTTACTGCGCAGCTTTTGACAGACTGCAGTAGTACGATAGCACTTGCTGCTGCTGATTGCCCAGAGGCCAGCCATTATATAAATCGTTCGACTATTGGGTTTGTTTCTTTCAATGTCACCAACAATCTTTTGACAAAATACAAGAAACATGAGGAAAAATTTGGAAAGTCATTTTATTTCAAGTGAAACATTTTAAATTGAATTCCTTCCGACAGCCCATATATTGTAGTGCTCTGTAAGTAAACTGGTATTTCCGTGAGTTTGTCATTGAGTTTTGAAATGATTCATTGGATGTGAAGTTCTTTTGAGATGCTTCTGAAGCCATGAAAAGGCGTTGTACAAATCTTTCATTTTATAACTATCCTTACCTCCTACATAACAACAGTGACTACATTTTAAAAGTACTTCATTGGTTGTAAAGTGTTTTGGGGCGTCCTGAGCTGTATAAATGCAAGTCTTTCTTTCTTTTTCTTGCTGATTTAAATAGATGTAAAATAGGTACATCTGTGCAAAATCAAATGGGAAGGGATGGGACAAGGGCCTGGTTTACTGTGACAGAATAGGCTAAATTCTGTTTCTTTACCTATGCCAGGATTTTTATCAGTGTTGTGTAGATCACGTTCCCTGATTTCATCATTTTTTTCTGTGAGGACAGAAAACTAAGTGACCTCATCCATAATGTTACAAAGGGATTGCTGTTCCCTGCATTGGCTTAATGGTAACACTCCCACTTATGCGACAAAAGGTTGTGGGTTCAAGCCCCACTCCAGAGACTTGAGCACATAATCTAGGCTGACACTCTATGGCAGTACTGAGGGAGTGCGGTGCAGTCTTTTGGTTGAGGCACTAAACCAAGGCCCCGTTTGTCCTCTTATTTGGATGCAAAAGATCCCATGGTGCTACTCAAAGAGCAGGGGAGTTATCCTGGTGTCTTGGACAACATTTATCCTTTAATATGATTAAAACAGATCATCTAGTTATTATCTCATTGCTGTTTGTAGGACCTTGCTGTATGCAAATTGGCTGTCATGTTTCCCTATATTACTTATACTTCAAAAACACTTCATTGACTATAAAGTGTTTTGGGACAATCAGAGGTCATGAAAGATGCTAAATAAATGTAAGTTCTTTTGTTCCCCCAGTTGGCCATTGACAATGAGTGGCTTATTCGATCATGGAGGCATCACAGCTCAGGCAAGGTTCTCTCCTCACCAGATCTCCACATGTGCACACTTCCATCAGGGGTTACGGAACAGCAGTTGGGAGCAGGGATCCTGGTTGATTTTCCCCTAAGCCAGTTAGAGCCTATGGTGCCACACTAGTTGAAATCAGCTAGCGATTTGACCTTGGGCCCTTTCCGACCTCTGTGGTTCAGATCATGCATCTTGTCTCTTGGGGGAGGGATCCACAGGTGCTGATGGCCCTGAGTGTTGGCAGGCTGTTAACTGTGTAGGGCATCGCAGCTCAGCTGGAAATTGTCCTCATCTAATGCCTGCATATGAACTTTTACAACTGGAATTACTGTGCAGTGATCAACATCAAGAGCCCTGGTCCATATCTTCCCCCTCTTCCCCCCCCCCACCCACCCCATTTCATAGTCCTGGGAAAAATGCATATTCCATTCCTATGGATTCATCTGATTTCCCCAATCTGAGAGCGATAAATTAATGCTACCCAGTACGAATATCATATCGGCACCAGCATTATAACTGAACATTAAAGTAGGAGTGGGCAAGCTTTATGTCTCCAGGGGCCACCTATAAGGTTTAAGTCTATTTTACATACGAATTAAGAGCAGGAGAAGGCCATTCGACCCCTCGAGCCTGCTCTGCCATTTGATAAGATCATGGCCGATCTGATTGCGACCTCAACCCCACTTTCCCGTCTACCTACTATAACCTTTGACCCCCTTGTTAATCAGGAATCTATCTAACTTAGCCTTAAAAATATTCAATGACTCTGCCTCAACCGCTTTCTGGGGAAAGGAGTTCCACAGACTCACGACCCTCAGAGAAAAAAATTTCTCCTCATCTCCGTCTTAAATAGGAGACCCCTTATTTTTAAACTGTGGCCCCTAGTTCTAGTCTCTCCTACAAGGGGAAACATCCTCTCAGCATCTACCCCTTCTAGTCCCCTCAGGATCTTATATGTTTCAATAAGATCACCACTCATTCTTCTAAACTCCAGTGTATACAGGCCCAACTTGTCCAACCTTTCCTCATAAGATAACTCCCTCATCCCAGGAATCAGTCGAGTGAACCTTCTCTGAACTGCCTCCAAAGCAATTATGTTCTTTCTTAAATAAGGAGACCAAAACTGCACACAGTATTCTAGATGTGGTCTCACCAATGCTCTGTACAACTGTAGCAAAACATCTCTACTTTTATATTCCATTCCCCATTGCAATAATTGACAACATTCCATTTGTCTTCCTAATCATTTGCTGTACCTGCATACTAACTAACATGTACTAGGACACCCAGATCCCTCTGTACCTCAGAGTTCTGCAATCTCTCCATTTAAATAATATACTGCTTTTCTATTCCTCCTGCCAAAGTGGACAAGTTCACATTTTCCCACATCTGCCAAATTTTTGCCCATTCACTTAACCTATCTATATCACTTTGCAGACTCCTTATGTCCTCTTCACAACTTACTTTCCTACCTACCTTTGTGTCATCAGCAAATTTAGCAACCGTACATTTGGTCCCTTCATCCAAGTCATTGATATAGATTGTAAATAGTTGAGGCCCAAGCACTGATCCCTGTGGCATTAATTTGCATATATCTCATGTTCCAAACTGACAAATAAGAAATGTAAATGCCAATAGGACTAAGTTGCCTGACTTGCCTGGTTACAGTTTCCATGCCCCTCCTTTAAAGTAACTCCACTTTATGCCAGGTCTTTTTGTGTAAGAGTATTCCACTGATTGGAATAGCCAGGCTGACGCTGCTGCATAATATAGGATCTAAATTTGTCGTGACTAATGTAAACCAAGATTTCCTGTGTGCTAAACGCCAACCTTATTGACATTAGGTGTATTTGACTACTACTGGTTTATTTGTGTAGGAACAGACTGCATCTTTTTTTTATCAGAACATTGAAGGTTGCCATGCTAATTTGTTTTGTCCGTTTTATTTAGCAATGCGAGAGCAAAGTATTGGAGCATGACCACATTGAAAATCTTAATTAGAAAAGCACTGGTTGACCTGCAAAGTCCCAGCCTGCAGGAAATCCATTAGCATTTCCACACACAAAACGGTCCGTGAAAAGCATCCCTTTCCTGTGACAACAAAGTAAAAGCTTTGAACTGGAGCAATGAGATCTGCCCATACTGTACAAAACAGGAAACCATCCTTTTTAAGCTTACGAGGTACAGTTTAAAGCAGATTTCAGTGTAACTCAAGGTGCCAACTGGCTTGTGATAAGAACGCGTCATATTTTAGGCACCTTGACTCACAGTTTATTTTTTTTAGAAGTCTTATTTCTTTACAATGATATTGGCTACAAATTGTTTCCACTTGTGGGGGATACTAAAGCTAGGGGCTATAAATATGAGATAGTCACTAATAAATCCAATAGGAAATTCAGGAGAAACTTCTTTACCCAGAGAGTGGTTAGAATGTGGACTTTGCTACCACAAGGAGTAGTTGAGGTGACTAGCATAGATGCATTTAAGGGGATGCTAGATAAACATACGAGGGAGAAAGGAATAGAAGGATATGCTGATAGCATTAGATGAAGAGGGGTGGGAGGAGGAGGTGGGTGTAGAGCATAAATGCTGGCACAGAACAGTTAGGCCAAATGCCCATTTTGGTGCTGTATATTTAATTCTATGTAATTGTCTGGCTATGACTCAGTTTGTTCAAGGTGGTTTTGTATTAAATACGTAACCCCTGAAAACCAACACTCAAAGACCTAGAACCTCCCCTGTTTATATTTATTGGTTAAGAGATGAATGGAGACTGATAGCAGCTCATTGGTCCTAAGGTAATGTGGATCTCTAGTGCAGTTAGATGTCCAGAGAATACCAACTTTAAATTTGTGAGTGGTATCAATCTTGTTGGCTCAATGGTAAATTCCCTGTCTCTGAGCCATACAGACCAGGAATATCCCTGTCTGTCCTCAGTTAGTTGATTCATCTGGAAGGGCACCACAATTGGTCTCAATGTTCCTAGTTGTACAGAAGAAAAAGAGGCTGGAGTTCCCACTCCAGGGCTCGACTGCGGTGCTCCTTAGATTGGTTTGCCTACTGATATTCACTGTCAAAAGCACCTGAGTCTGTTCACCAGTCATGGAACTACCACAGAAAGGGAGCTAATGCATGAAGAGGAGAAAATCAAAAAAAAAGGTTGTGTGCATTGATGACAGAAGAACAGCACTCAATTCTAATGTAAAACCGCCTTGAGTTTATTATTATTATAATTTGTTCTCAGGATATGGGCAACCTGGTAGGGCTGCATTTATATACATTTTATGTCCATCTGAGAAGGAAAATGGGGTCTCGGTTTAACGTCTCATCTGAAAGATGGCACCTCTGACAGTGCAGCACTCCCTCAGTACTGCACTGGAGCGTCAGCCTAGATTATGTGCTCAAGTCGCTTGGTTTAACACCTCATCCAAAAGGCATCTCTTCAGTACTACGATGAAGTTTAACCCAAATTATGGGCTGAGGTCCTGCAGTGGGACTTGAACCTATAACCTTCTGACTCAGAGCTGAGAACATTACCACTGAACCAAGGCTGATACTTCAGGTGAAAAAAAGCAGGGATGAGAGGAAGAAAGCCCTTAATATAATCTACATGTACTGAATACATGTAGATTATATTAAGGGCAGAAACTGCACATGGACCCTTGCTTGATAGGAACATGGGTTGCAGATAGGGTTACAACGTGCAGCCCCGATACTGTGAGGCTCTGCACAAGCAGTGGAGATGCTCAATTTTTGCCCTGTAGCATCTCATAGTGCATTAACAGACTAACTTATTGCACCACAGAGTGTGAGCTTCCCCTGACCGTCCTTGCCCATCTTTCTGAGGTACTAAAAAAGAATCTCCTTCTAACTTTCTTGTTCTGGGAACGATGCATGATAGGGAAGGAAAGAAAAAACACCCATAAAAATAGGAGGGGAAAAAATTAAACACTTTTTAAAAAAAAAATTAGAATCAGAACAAATTTCAGGAACAGCCTGTACATAACACTCACTGTCTGAAAAAGCAGAACGTCATAATTCTTAATTTTTGGATGTGATACAGAAATGTTCTGACCATCTTAAGTGTTGAGAGTTTTTCTGAAGCAGCCATTCTTTAAGGCAGTTGTCATTCTGTCTGGCTGGTTATCTGTTGAAATCTAGGAGCTGAGTTAAATGGGAATTAGAAGGCCGTGGGTTGAAGCTTCACTCCGGAGACTTGAGCACATAATCTTGGCTGACACTCCCAGTGCAGTACTGAGGGAACGCTGCACTGTTGGAGGTGCTGTCTATCAGATGAGGCAATAAACTGAGGTCCCACCTGCCCTCTCAGGTGGACTTAAAAAATCCCCATGCCACTATTTCGAAGAAGAGCAGGGGAGTTCTCCCCAGTGTCGCGGCCAATATTAATCCCTCAACTAACATTGCTAAGAACAGATTACCCGGTCGTTAGCTCATTGCTGATTGTGGGATCTTGCTGTGCACAAATTGGCTGCCGTGTTTCCTACATTTCAACAGTGACTACACTTCAAAAAGTATTTCATTGGCTGTAAACACTTTGTGACATCCTGAGGTCATGAAAGACACTCTATAAATGCAAGTTCTTTCTTTTCTTCAGAAAGATCTTTATCTTGATAAAGTGTCTGAAGGATGTAAAATGCAGCTTTAAAAGGTTAAACATACGTACACAGCAACACATGAGATACCAGCAACTGCCAGCCACTGTGAGCGTACATCATCTGATATTAAGCTTCCAATCAACGACTGCCCTTCCACACAATACACAGCCCAGAAGAAATATGATTCAGCTGACATGTTCCCAGGGGAGCCTAGCAAAGTTGGGAGGGGGCAAAAAAAAAACTATTGCTGGAGCACGCTGTCCTAGTTACAGTGTTTACTATTACTCAGTGCAGTGTATAATGTGAACTGTCAGGGCTGTGCTATCACAGAGGTTGGCTTTAATCCCAGCCGCATTAGTAACTGCTGGCACCATGCACACGATTGACAATTGAAAGTGCCTGATTGAAGGGGATCACGCCAGCTCTATATGATGGTGGCTGGTGTTTGCAGTAATGCTCTAACTTTTCACCCATACGTCTTTGGCAGCATTTCATTTTTTTCCCCTTGTAATTTCAGACAGACTTTTGCCTCTGTCTGTCTGTCTGTCTGTCTGTTTATCACAAAGTAGCCAAAGTCTCCTGCTATCATATCTTTTGAATAAATCTGGAGAAAAGTGAGAGCAGGTCCTGGGAGAAGGCAGAGAGGGGGTTTTGCGAAATTAAAATTGTAGCAGAAAAAAAGCAAAAGTTTTCAACACAATTTTCTTTCCTGCTATTCTGAAGGTGCTGTTGATGCTGGTGTATCGTTCCATAGGCGCTACTACCTTGCATAAGCAGCCCTTTCACACCTGTGAGTCTAGACTGTGAGTATTGACAGGCTGCAGAGTCCATCATAACCGAACCCAATCCTGACTAATGTTCATGAATTCACTTTCTAGCAGGTGCCACTGGATAGAAATCAAGAGCAGGAACGCTGGATGATTTTTCCCCACATCCCTAGTCTAGGGGGACTGAAGCGATTTGCAATATCCCTAGTGCTGTCCTTGCTGAACTCAGCACAAACTGGGGATCGAACTTGAGAGCTTCCTGGTTCAGTTCCAATGCATGTGGTTGATTAACCCACTGAGCCATTGGAAGACCGAACTATATCTATAATATAGTAAAAATCTTGCCTACAGTGCGCACTTCCTGTTAGTGTCACACTTCCTGTCACACTTCCCCCTTTGTTGTTAACACCCCTATTATCAAAAAGCGTAACCTCTGACCCACCTTGAACACGGCTATGGGAGATCTCCTGGTTATATTTTAAATGTAAACCAAAAATAAAATATTCTCATATATATATAAATATATTCCAGTCCTCAAACTAAGAACTGGTTAATCTTGCAGCTCTGTAATGTAATTGCCATTTCATGTATCATGTATTGTATTTGCCCAGTGTTTGTCCTCCTAATAGTAATAATAGTTTAGAGTAGTGTTACACTGTGGCCCATGAGCAGTGTTCCTGATATCCCCTTTCTTTTTCTTTTTGTTTCTTTTTGCTCCAACCCACAGTGAATGACTCAAAATGTTGATTTTGCTGATAGAAACTAGGTGCAAGTTTATGCCACGCTTGTAATCCATTTGGATTGTTCAAATCCAATTCCTCTTTTACATCGATGTGGCAATGGGGAATTTCCTGGCCATGTCAGTACATTACAGTGAATGGGTTTTCCACATATTCCCCCTATTTCAGTAGCTAGTATTGCTCAGTGTCTTACTACAGCACCCTCTATAGGTAGGCCAGTGGGATAAGAATCATCCTTTTTGAATGAAGAAACAGGTCAGTGGAAGTGTTTGTCCTGTGGGTACCATGAGACTACTCCCTATCTTATTCATCTTTTCCTGGGTTACATCTCTGCACATGCTCGCTGCTCCTCCAATGCTCGCCTCTGAGTCAGAAGGTTGGGGTTGCACCAACTCCGTGGACTTGAGCACAAAATTTAGGATAACACTTCAGTGCAGTACGGAGGGAGTACTATGTTTTTGGAGGTGTCATATTTCAGCTGAGTCTTTAAACTGAGGCCCCGTCAGCCTGTCCAGGTGACATAAAAGATCCTATGGCATGATTTAAAAAAGAGCAGGGGAGTTCTCCGATGTCCTGTGTAACATTCATCCCTCAACCAGCATCACCAAAACAGATTAACTGGTCATTTATCTTGTTGCTGTTATGGGACCTTGCTGTGCACAAATTGGCTCCCACATTTGTCTACATAACAACAGTGTTCATTGGTTGCGAAGTGTTTTGGAACATCCTGAGGATGTTAAAGGCACTATATAAATTTAAGTTCTTTCTCTTCATCCCACTCCCCATCATCCATCACAGTTGACCAATCATTCAGCCACTCCTCATCATAAACTGTAAGAGGGAATTGTTTCTTATTTAAGCTTAGAGACTAGATGACTATTATTTTAAATTCTCAATTTTCTCCTGTCCTAAATGTGCTGATTGGTGCTGGGATACTGCTTCTTGGCATTGGCCACCCTCCATTTACCTCATCCAAATGGCCAATCTTCATACGTGAAGATCAAAATTATATTGAACTATGGGGGGAATCACAGCCAAACCTGACCCTGTCCTCACCTGATGTCCAACTTCCATAATGTTCTCTTCCTGCCTCACATCCCACATGTCCCCACCAGTCCACCAATTCCAGACTTCTCCTCACCTCTCACTTCCTCTACTGCACAACTGGCAGCCGCTCATTCAACCTTCGCCCTCCGGATCTCTCGACCAAGTTCCCTTCTCCGGTCACCTCCTACCCCACTTTCAAAAAACCTGTTCAAAACCCATCTCTTCGACTGTGCCTTTGGTTCCTCATTGTAACCTCTCCACGCCTGTCCACTTTCCCATTATCAGTGCCCACTGTATCCCTTTCATCCTTATTATAAAGTGCTTGCAGACGTCTTCCTGTAGGTGAGGAGCACTGTATAAATGCAAGATGTTGTTATCCATATATGTGCACATTCCAACAGGAATCACTGGAATAGCAATCAGGAGTAGGGATCCTGGCCAATCTTTTCCCCCCTTCCAAGGCCATAGATACTGCCCCGGCTGAGATCAGTGACTTACTGTTTTAAATTGACTGAGGGAACAACTGATTATTCCTCTTTCTATTATAAGGTGTTTTGTATTATTGCAGTCATTGGGTTTCATTGGTCTTGAAAGTTTCTGCAATTCCCTCCCTAAACCCCTCCGCCTCTCCAGCTCTCTCTCCTGCTTCAAGACGCTCCTTAAAATCTACCTCTTAGACCAGACTTTTGGTCACCTGTCCTAATACCTCCTATGTGGCTCGGTGTTAAATTTTGTGAAGCGCCTTAGGACGGTTTACTACGTTAAAGGCGCGATATATGAATGCAAGTTGTTATTGTTCATCTTTCATTTCCAGTTGTATTTTCATTGATGTAGGACGTCAAGGAATATCAGTTCATTTACATAGGGCCTGAAATGTTAGTAGATTTCTTCTGATGATAGTGAATTACAGGAATCACTCTTTGTTGTTGAATGGTGTTATGGGGGTCTATAGATTAATCTAAATGGATGGGCTAGATTGTGTCTTCCTCATCTGTATTTACCTTACGATTTAGTTATGGTGCCATTCAGATGCAGCAAGGATCTTACATAGTTTTGTACATTTTGGGTAACTCTGCATATAATATGTTAAAATAAAATCCTGGTGCAGACATAACTCGACTATCAGACGAGTGTTAATGCCTGGATCAACATTTGTTTAGGATGTGAGTAAATGGCCCTGGAGCTGTGTGACTGATTTACGGTTATGTAGCACTGGTGTGGGAGAACCTGTCACCTGGACCTATTTGGGTCTAAAATTCAAATCATATTGGCCCAGAAATTGCTCCATGTGGCGAACCAACAGTGCTCGCTGCTCCATAGATTTATACGAACCTACTAACTTACCGCGGCCTTTGCTGCACGCACTCCCTCTGATGGGAAGCGGAGGAAAGCCCAGCAGTAGCTCCAGAGAAGCTAGGACCTGTTGGAGAAGCAAAAGGAGTTCGCTCGCCCCTCGACCAGATGGCAGTGTTTCTGACAAGCTGCAAACAGTTTCTGCAAGCTAGAACGTAAAATCCAAGAAGTGAAAGGTACAACAGTAAAATCATTTGTAAAAACTGTTAGAGACAGTGGGAAAAAAGAGAGGGTTAGAAATAATCGAATTAAATAAAAGACATTGTTTAACAAGACATTTCCCTCCTCCTTTTAGGTCCTCTTGTGCCATACAGTAGCACCTAGTTCGGCAAATGACCTACTTCTCGGCCACCGCCAATGCTGTGCTTGAGCCAGTAATGAGGGGCTACAAGAATGAACAGAAGAGTCAACCTGCAATTTTCCTTCTCTACTTGCGGCCTCCATTTGGCTCCAGGCTTTGGGGAATCACAGATGCGATCCCGTATCTGACTACTCCATGATGCAGCTGATTAAAGTACCTACGTACCGTGCCACCATGTGGTCATCCCGTGTTAATTTACCGCAGCCTCTCGAAGATATTTTTATTATCTTCCCAAACACTGAAACTGGTCTTAAACTTTGAGATTGAAATTGTGGGGCTTCAAATTGATTCTCATGGAGGTCTCAAAGTATCTCTGATTTGATTAATTGAAGATAAAAGCTGAGGGAGAGGAGTCAGGAACACCAAAAAAAATGGCATCGCTTCATGTGACCCTTGCAGGTTCAGAATGTTCTGCCTTATTTACTGCTCAATAAATATTGGTCCTGAAGCACAGCCTGTGGCAAGCAGTTTGGCTTCAAGCAAGTTTGATGTATTGATGTCACATTACCACACTGGAATTCCCTGTTGCCTGGAAACACATGGCCTATATCAAAGGCAGACCTCAGACTCATTCCCCTGTTCAGTTTACTTGCTGCTGACTGTTGTTTCTTTTCAAACTTAAACCAGCTTCATTTTAATTTCCTTATTGGTCATGTTCTCTGCTGGAAAGCAGCAATCAGGGTTGGTCCAAAGAGTACACAATAACTGCCATTGATGCCACCCAATAATGCGACCATTACTTCTAACCCCTCCCCCATGGCTTACCATTGTGATCCATATAATGACTTTGAAAAAGAAAATCATCTCTATGATAATACCAATGGTGTACTCGGTAATAATACCAATGGTGTACTCGGTAACAGTGCCAGTGGTGTACTCGGTAACAGTGCCAATGGTGTACTCGGTAACAGTGCCAGTGGTGTACTCGGTAATAATACCAATGGTGTGCTCGGTAATAATACCAATGGTGTGCTCGGTAATAATACCAATGGTGTACTCGGTAACAGTGCCAGTGGTGTACTCAGTAATAATGCCAATGGTGTACTCGGTAATGATGCTGGTGGTGTACTCGGTAACGATGCCGGTGGTGTACTCGGTAATAATGCCAATGGTGTACTCGGTAACGATGCCGGTGGTGTACTCAGTAATAATGCCAATGGTGTACTCGGTAACGATGCTGGTGGTGTACTCGGTAACGATGCCGGTGGTGTACTCGGTAATAATGCCAATGGTGTACTCGGTAACGATGCCGGTGGTGTACTCAGTAATAATGCCAATGGTGTACTCGGTAACGATGCTGGTGGTGTACTCGGTAACGATGCCGGTGGTGTACTCGGTAACGATGCCGGTGGTGTACTCGGTAACGATACCGGTGGTGTACTCGGTAATAATACCAATGGTGTACTCGGTAACAGTGCCAGTGGTGTACTCGGTAATAATGCCAATGGTGTACTCGGTAACGATGCCGGTGGTGTACTCAGTAATAATGCCAATGGTGTACTCGGTAACGATGCCGGTGGTGTACTCGGTAACGATGCCGGTGGTGTACTCGGTAACGATGCCGGTGGTGTACTCGGTAACGATGCCGGTGGTGTACTCAGTAATAATGCCAATGGTGTACTCAGTAATAATGCCAATGGTGTACTCGGTAACGATGCCGGTGGTGTACTCGGTAACGATGCCGGTGGTGTACTCGGTAACGATGCCGGTGGTGTACTCGGTAACGATGCCGGTGGTGTACTCGGTAACGATGCCGGTGGTGTACTCGGTAACAATGCAATGATGTGCTGATTACCAATGCTAGTACTGTGCTCATTGACTCATTCATTAATTGTACTTCTTAGAATCACTTTAGCCCTTTTTCATATTCACATTTTGCCCACAAGCCTGACTGGGGTTAAAGGTAAGAACATAAAATGTGCCTTTCCTCACAACAGTAATACAAGGAACGTGTAATTTATTCCAGTAATAGCATAACAGGGTGGTGTACTCTGTAACAATAGTATAACAAGCTGTTCATTATGGAAATACTAGTTAAGTCTTCACAATAAACATAAATTTCATACTCTATAATATTACTTATTTCATTCATAAAGTGTTAAGGCTACTTAGGAAGGGATAGTGGTGTTCTTTATCACTATTACTGATGCACACTTACATAACATGTCACGACTACATTTAAATTTTGTTGCTCTTTGTCAATGTTTAAATTATTTTTCTGGCTCTTGAGCGTTGAAAGGTTGCCATGCCTGCCCAGGATTGTTGCTACCTTCTGTTAACCTCCCGTGCAGTCCAGATCAACTATGAAAAGTCACCATTGATGCGTGACACAAACTCCTGGAGAGATGCTGATGACTTTTGAGATTTGCTCATTCATCAGTATGATACGTGACTAGGTTTCTTTCCCAGCCCAAGTGCCGTTGCTGTGTGAAGGCACTGCAGAATCATTGATCCTCTGTCAGATCTTCAGCTTCCGTACGCATCAGACATTTATCAAAACAGTCGTGTACGGGGGATCCTTCAAAGGCCCAATAGATGATGTGCCATTTGGAGTGGTTGTCATACAGACCATGACCTTTGCTGAGTTACCCTGTCTCAGCCAATGTGGTAATAGGGGTGTTACCATTTAATCTCAATGCCCCTGGGCTAAGGATGGGAAAAATTGATCCAGGGTAATCTCTCCCTGATCAGGTGAGGATAGCATGACACTCAGCTTTGAAAGGAACAGGAGTAGGCCATTCAGCCCCTTGAGCTAGTTCTGCCATTGAATTAGATCATTGTAAGGAATCTTACAACACCAGATTATAGTCCAACAGTTTTATTTGAAAATCACAAGCTTTCGGAGGCTTTCTCCTTCGTCAGGTGACGTCTTCACCTGACGAAGGAGAAAGCCTCCGAAAGCTTGTGATTTTCAAATAAAACTGTTGGACTATAACCTGGTGTTATAAGATTCCTTACATTTGTCAACCCCAGTCCATCACCGGCATCTCCACATCAGAATTAGATCATGGCTGATCTGTATCTTAACTTCATCGACCTGCTTTGGTTCCGTAACCCTTAATATCTTTGCCTAACAAAATCGATCAATCTCAGTTTTGAAATTTTCAATTGACCCCCAACCTCAACAGCTTTTTGGGGGAGAGAGTTCCAGATGGCCACTATCCTTTGTGTGAAGAAATGCTTCCTGACATCGCTCCTGAATGGCCTAGCTCTAATTTTAAGGTTATGCCCCCACCAGAGGAAATAATTTCTCTCTATCTACCCTATCAATTCCTTTAATCATCTTAAACACCTCAATTAGATGACCCCTTAATCATCTATCCTCAAATATATTTTGATATATCAAGTATACATTGATGCCTACCATTGGGTGATAAGCTCACCAACACTCCCTGTTGAGGTCCATATATAGAGTAGCTGCCTGAATGTGATACTGGAAAGCAGCAGAGACTGGTGGAATTGTACACCAGCAAGGAGTCAACACCTTCAGGAGAATTGGGCAAAAATTGAGCAAACAGGAAAGTGTTTGTATTATTACCTTTTAAAACATTGGTTCCTTTTATTTGTAAAACAGGCACTGAGGTTTAAAGAACTTTCATTTATTTTTTAATTTATGTATTTTTCATGGTCATCAAGATGAAGGATGTCAGTATTGGGAAATGGAGCATTTGCACCTTTCTTTGCACCAGTGTCAGCAACAGGCGCTCTCTTGTCAAGTGTAGGATGGGTTAGGCACAGAGTATAACTCTCTCTACTCTGCCCTATTTATTCTAATCCTAACTGCAACCTGAGAACAGCGCTCCTACTCAGGCAATCTGATATCTTCAGTTTCCGCGCTGCCATCTTTGTGCCTCTCTGAGAGACATTGTCAAATTTCCTGCATAATTACGGGCGGTTTTGTGCCGTGGACCTATTGCCACTCAGTACCATGTGGAGCCTAGAGCCATTTCACAAAGAACTCTTCTAAGGGAGGGAGGAGACTTTTAAACCTTTAGGCTGGGCTGGATTCGAAACCAGTTAAATAGTTACGCGACCCCCGAGTGGGAATCGAGGGATGTGGGGATCGGGCAGATAGGTGGAGTTGAGGTCAAAGATCAGCCATGATCTGATTGAATGGCGGAGCAGGCTCGAGGGGCTATGTGACCTACTCCCGCTCCTATTTCTTATGTTCTTATGTTCAGCTGCTAAAGGTGAGGAGAGTATTAATTTTATCATGTGATTTATATCAATTAGTTTTAATTGTATTCAGGTAGTGTGTTTCAATTGGGGACTTTCTTGCATCCTTTTTATATGAAAGCTTATCTAGGGTGTGGTGTGTGTGTAAGGGGTGGGGGGGTTCTCTGTGAATAAAGGGTTGGAAGCAACTGAAGACCAGGCTCTTGTATTCTATCCTTCACCACTTGGCTATCCAATTTATAACAGAGAGCACTGCTTCACTCAATCCCCTTAAAATACTTATACAGCTCCCCCAATGGCTGAAATGCTCTGCCTGGTGAATAAGGTCCCAGGTTTTACTCCAGTCTCAGCCGGGGGCAGCACTAAGGGTGCTACAATTGACTGCAATGCCCCTATGATGGGGGAGGGGAAAACTGAAAGGATTCCTGCTTTTTCTGATTGTTATCCAGGTGCCTAAGGAAGTTGGCTAAGGACTGAATTGGGTTTTTCTACAATGTGTCCCATGGTTGTAAGACCCGATGACATTCGCTTTCTAGGCTCTCACATGACTAATAGCCTCTTAGGCAAGGTAGCTGGGGTAATGTGTGTTGACTGACTCCTTCAAAAATTAGCTGTAAAAATATTTGTTTGGGAACAGTACTGGTAGGAATAGATGAAGATGTATGAGGATTAAGGTCAATGGAAGGCAGCCAGGTAGGGTTGAAGAGAGGATTTGTGGGAATGGATAAACTTTTGTGTGCTTGAAATTAGGCTGAATAATAGTGCACTATGTTAACTAAATTAATATGAAACTGTTTTATTCACTAGGTGTTAAGCTCGTCTATTTTAAATGGAAAAATGTGTCGAACATTCATACGCTAATATTCAAATATCTTAATTTCAAGGCATCACTGATCAGGAAGTGTTTATGTGTAACTTTCCTTGAGATGATTAAATAGCTGAGATCAGAGCCCAAAGTGAAGTGCATTATACATGGTCTATGAAAGGACCGAGCTTGGTGGGCCAAATGGACCTTTTGTTTGTTCCATGCACGTTTATGCTCTGGAAGTCGAAAGTGGAGAATTGGTGTTTGCACAGTTTGATTTTTGAGTGGGTTGTCTGAAAATTTTCTAAATGTAATATTTTCCTTTTCCTGTGTTCCCATTGTCCTTTTTTTTCTTTTGTGCTTTTGAATATTTTAGCTATTTGCACATTTTTCTCTTTTCTATGTCTTTTTAATGCCCCACTAAGATTGTCTTCTGTACGATCAAACAAGTTCCTGCTTTTCTATTAATCAGTTTGCAGGTAATTCGACCCATTAATTTCCTCTTTGCGATTGGAGTATCTATTTCTGTTGCCTTCCTCTTTTTTTTTTCCTTTTCTCCTTTCCACCTTGTAAAGGGCTTTGATTATCTTTCATTTTCAGCTCATAGAAAGGGTTCATAGTCCTGCAGCATTAACCCATCTTTTCTGTCTCAGGTGCTGACTGATCTGGTTTTTATTTCCAGCATTTTCAGATTTTTCAGCATTTCCAATTTTCTCTTTTTATTTCTAAATAGAAACTGGGCACTAATGCCTAAACTTTCTGGGTACGTGCCAGAGGTGAATGACCTCACCCATTGCCAAAGCATATCGGAGGATTGTGGAAATGTACTGGTTGGTCCTGGCAATGGTCCTCGCTGCTGGTGCATATTCGAAACATTTAGGCATAAAAGTATATTTTTATTTAAATAAAAGTCTACCTATTTCCCATTTAATTTTGTGTCTTATGCTCTGGATGCAGTTGTTATATGGAACTGGATTGGACTGTCTAGAATCCCATGAGGCTGTCAAGGCCTTGGGGAGGGTGCAGAGGAGATTTACTAGAATGTTTCCAGGGATGAGGGACTTCAGTTACGTGGAGAGACGAGAGAATCTGGTGGTGTTCTCCTTAGAGCAGAGAAGTTGTTCAAAATTATGAAGGGTTTTGATAGAGTAACTAAGGAGAAACTGTTTCCACTGGCAGAAGAGTTGGTAACCCAGAGGACACAGATTTAAGGTAATTGGCAAAAGAACCAGAGGGGAGATGAGGAGAATTTTTTTTTAATGCATTGACTTATGATGATCTGAACTGCACTGCCTGAAAGGGTGGTGGAAGCAGATTGAATAGTAACTTTCAAAAGGGAATTCGACATATACTCGAAAAAGAAAAATATGCAGAGGAATAATTGGACAGCTCTTTCAAAGAGCTGACCCAGACACGATGGGCCGAATGGCCTTTTTTTCCAAAGAGGTTTGAGTTTTCATCTAATCTCAGAGATGGAGTTAGTAGTGACAGGAGGTTTATCATCTTTTTATATATTCCCTATATTTTTCTTTTCTGAAGCCTCCTGAGCAGTACTGTCTGGACTCCAGCTAGGAACAGGAGAATGGATATCTCCTTGCCTTCTGCTAATATTCGGGTGAGCGGTGGATGGGTTGGTGGGGGGGGGGGGGGGGGAGGAGTGGAAGGGAAGCTTTAGTGTGACACATGGTGGAAGCCCTGCCAGTTTTTTCTCAGCTCCCACTGGTTGGCTACCATACCAGGCCTCAGCTCAGTTCAGTGCATATTAACCCTTTGGCCAAGACTGCTTGTTCAGCATGTGGTGGAAAGCTGTGTGTGAACGGCAGCCAAGGCCAGAGATTCTTTGCGGTGCTGTGCGTGAACAGGTTTGTCACTGGCTGGGAATGTGATTAAGCAATCACAGGTGATATGAGGAAAAACTTTTTTACACAGTGAGTGGTTAGGATCTGGAATGCACTACCCGAGAGGATGGTGGAGACAGATTCAATCATGGCCTTCAAAAGGGAACTGGATAAGTAATTGAAAGGAAAAATGTGCAGGGCTACGGAGAAAGGGCCGGGGAAGGGGACTGGCTGGATTGCTCTTGCATAGAGCCGGCGCGGACTCGATGGGCCGAATGGATTCCTTCCATGCTGTAACCTTTCTATGATTCTACATGGGTTCCAGTGACATTAATAAATGAACTATGGCCACATGGGTAAGGTACCACTGGACAACTAGCCTATGGCCACACTAATCAGAGAGAGCACCAGCTAAGTAGAGTCAGGCCTGTGTTAGTACTTGGATGGAGACCACTCGGGGCTACAGGGAGCTGTAGGGTTTTGGTATCAACCTGGGCTCAGTGAGAGCACTCTCGCCTCTGAGTCAGAAGATTTGTGAGTTCAAAGCCCCACTCTAGAGCAAAATAATGTGGCACAGAGGGGTGTCTTTCAGATGAGATGTGAAACTGAGGCCCTGCCTGATCTGGAGCATCACGTGACAAAGAGCTGGGGAGTTGTGCTGGCCCTCATTAATCCCTCAACCGGCAGCTGATCATTTATTGCATTGCTGTTTGTGGCACCTTGCAAATTGTGTGCAAATTGGCTGCCGTGTTTCCCTACATTAAAATAATGACTATGCTTCGAAAGTGCTTCATTGGCTATGAAGCTGTATGTCCTTGGAACCTCAGTGAGGGCTGAAGGATTGGTAAGAAACAGTGACTTGAGTGTTAAAAATATTTTTCTCTCTTCCACTATAAAGGTATTAACATGTGTTAGAATATAGTTGCACAGCACTGATTGCCATTCTCTAGCCCAGACAATGAATGTTGGCCATCTCACCCACCATGGGGGAAGGGAGAGGCACCAGCAAATTGCAACTGATTTATCATTTAAGCCCGTTGAATGTGCTGAGACATTGTCTTCCATATTCTGTATAATCTAGAGTGGCTGTACAGTTATATCCATAGATTTATATTACTGAAATGCTATCTTGTAAACTGCAGTACATATAATACAGTATGTGCTTGCCATCTGCTGGCTACTTGAAGAATGCATTCAAGATGGTTTTCTAGAGCAATATGTCATAGAACCAACCAGGGAACAAGCTATTTTAGATCTTGTATTGTGTAATGCGACAGAGTTAATTAGTAATCTCACAGTAAAGGATCCTCTGGGGAAGAGTGATCATAATATGATAGAATTTCACATTGAGTTTGAGAATGACGTACTTAAGTCTGAAACTAGAGTCTTAAATTTAAATAAAGTCAGTTACATAGGTATGAGGGGCGAGTTGGCTAAGGCAGATTGGAAAATTAAATTAAAGGGTATGACGGTTGAAAATAGTTAAAGAAATATTTCAATATTCTCAACAAATATACATACCATTGAGAAATAAAAACTTCACAGGAAAAGTGATCCACCCATGACTAATTAAAGAAGTTAAGGTTAGTATTAGATTAAAAGAAGAGGCCTATAATGTTGTCAAGAAGAGTAATAAGTTGGGAGAGTTTTAGAAACCAGCAAAGGACGACCAAAAAATTGATAAAAAAGGAGAAAATAGAATATGAAAGTAAATAGCAAGAAATATAAAAACGGATTGTAAGAGCTTCTACAAGTATGTAAGAAGGAAAAGAATCGCAAAAGTAAACATTGGTCCCTTAGAGGCTGAGACAGGAGAAATTATAATGGGGAATCAGGAAATGGCAGATGCGGTAAATAAATATTTTGTATCTGTTTTCACAGTAGAAGGCCCAAAAAGCATACCAGAAATAGTGGGGGAGTGAGGAACTTAAAGTAATTATTATCAGTGGAGAAAAAGTACTTGAGAAACTAATGGGACTAAAAGCCAATAAATCCCCTGGACCTGATGGCCTACATCCAAGGGTTCTAAAAGAGGTGGCTGCAGAGATAGTGAATGCATTGGTTATGATCTTCCAAAATTCTCTAGATTCTAGAAAGGTCCCAGTGGATTGGAAGGTAGCAAATGTAACCCCGCTATTCAAGAAGGGAGGGAGAGAGAAAACAAGGAACTACAGGTCAGTTAGCCTGACATCAGTCATCGGGAAGTGCTGGAATCCATTATTAAGGAAGTTGTAATAGGGTACTTAGAATATCATAAGGCAGAGTCAACATAGTTTTACGAAAGGGAAATCGTGTTTGACAAATTTATTAGAGTTTTTTGAGGATGTGACTAACAGGGTAGATAAAGGGGAACCAGTGGATGTAGTATATTTGGATTTTCAAAAGGCATTCGATAAGGTGCCACATAAAAGGTTGTTATGCAAGGTAAGGCTTTATGGGGTTGGGGGGTAACATATTAGCATGGAGAGAGGATTGATTAACGGACATAAAAGAGAGTAAGGATAAACAGGTCATTCTCAGGTTGGCAGGCTGTAACTAGTGGGGTGCCGCAAGGATCGGTGCTTGGACCTCAGTTATTTACAATCTATATTAATGACTTGGATGAAGGGACCGAGTGTAATGTATCCAAGTTTTCTGACAATATAAAGCTAGGTGGGAAAGTAAGCTGTGAGGAGGACACAAAAAGTCTGAAAAGGGATATAGACAGGTTAAGTGAGTGGGCAAGAAGGTGGCAGATGGAGTATGGTAGGAAGAATAGAAAAAGAATATTTGTAAATGGTGAGAAACTATTAAATGTTGGTGTCCAGAGAGACTTGGGTGTCCTGGTAGAAGAAACAGAAAAAGTTAGCATGCACGTACAGCAGGTAATTAGGAAAGCAAATAGCATGTTGGCCTTTATTGCAAAGGGGGTTGGAGTACAAGAGTAAGGAAGTCTTACTATAATTGTACTGGGCTTTGGTGAGGCCTCACCTGGAGTACAGCGTCTCTAAGGCAAGTATATCCTTCCTTATCTAAGGAAGGATATACTTGCCTTAGAGGCGGTGCAACGAAGGTTCACTAGATTAATTCCTGGGATGAGAGGGTTGTCCTATGAGGAGAGGTTGAGTAGAATGGGCCTATACTCTCTGGAGTTTAGAAGAATGAGAGGTGATCGCATTGAAACATACAAGATTCTAAGAGGGCTTGACAGGGTAGGTGCCAAGAGGTTGCTCCCCCTGGCTGGAGAGAGTAGAACTAGAGGGCATAGTCGCAGGATAAAGGGTCGGCTGTTTAAGACTGAGATGAGGCGGAATTTCTTCACTCAGAGGGTTGTGAATCTTCAGAATTCTCTACCCCAGAGGAATGTGGATGCTCAGTCATTGAATATGTTCAAGGCTGAGATCGATTGATTTTTGGACTCTAGAGGAATCAAGGGACATGGGGATCGGGCGGGAAAGTGGAGTGGAGGTTGAAGATCAGCCATGAGCTGATCGAAAGGCCTACTCCTGCTCCGATTTCTTATGTTCTTATTAATCTTCAAATTGAACGTTACATGGTCGTGGACACTGAAACAGAGTTCTTATCCCCAAACAAACAATATGAATGACCCAGCAACCTCTTCTGCATGAACATCAAGGGACAAAACAATATGGAGCAAAGGCGGGTAAATAGAATTGAGGTACAGATCGGCCATGATCTAATTGAACAGGCTTGAGGGGCTGAATGGCTTCTGTTCCTAATAGGCTGTTTAGCTTTTGGAATGTTCCGTGTTTAATGTTATTCAGCATCATCAAAATTATTCTATGTAAATTTCTAGCACTGTCATTTCTTTCTTTACACACCTGATTTTGCTTTGCCAATTGTTGTACCCCCAGATCAGAGTGAGCTGTGTCTAGCAACACTCGCTTGATTGCCAGAACTCCTGTTTTGTGCAATATTCTTTTATGTCTCATCAACTGAGGTTGTGACCTTTTACCCAGACCACAATCAGGTATTTTTGGGATGGCAGAAAGAGGGGGAGGAGAGCAAAAAAGGAGGTTTAGGGTCACACATTAGTTTGCTTGTCTGATAAATTTATTGAACACTTTAAAAGCTAAACTCCCACAGCGTGAGGCACAGAAGTATTTGGAAAAAGAATAAATATTTAAGCAAAAATCAGACTTATGGTTTTTTAGAATTTTTGAACTCGCCACTCAAAACTGGTCTGGTGCAATCCTAATTCACCGTAGCTACTTTCAGGTGTGTTGATCCTCTCGTTTAGGCCCCATTCAGTGGCCCACCAGTTCACAATCTCCGTAAGCTTGCAGTTTAGAGAAGAGCCTGAAAAAGCTTGAGGCAATTTACCGCCTGATTTTCTCTCCAGGTGCATTTCCAGTAGTGCCTGTTTAGCTCGGATCATGGGCGAGCAGCATCTTCCCACAGTTAACACTGTTTAAAAAAAACAGGTCCCCATTTACCCTGGCAACAAGCCTGTAAACTTGTGAAAGTGCGATTCTGCTGGTGGGGTGGGATAAGAGAGCTAATGTGGAATCCCTCCCCCTATGCTGTGCCTGGCTGATAATTAGGCCAAGGGATTTGTCAGCACTCTGAGCTGCTCAGGTACTGGCCTTTGCACCACCGCTGGCACTTTGCAGTACTTGGGCAGCAGATCGTGGTACACATGGTTGGAGTAGAAATACTGTGGGATTTGTTGTGAGATATCTCACTGAGCCCATTGCCTGCCCTGCTGATGGTCCAGCTGACAGCCAAATGGGTACTGAAAACCTAAGGTCTACAGCTCTGCAGTGTTAATACACCCAGCTCCTGAATCAAAGGCGGAACAAGAGTAGGCTATGCAGCCCCTCAAGTCTGTTCCGCCGTTCAATGAGATCATGGCTGATCTCTATCTCAACTCCATCTACCCGCCTTGGCTCCATACCTCTTAATACCCTTACCTAATGAAAATCGATCGATCAATCTCTGTTTCGGGAGGAGAGAGTTCTAGATTTCCTCTACCCTTTGTGGCATTTTATTTGACGCAGCTATCAGTAGCGTGTGTGTGTGTGTGTGTGTGTGTAATCCTGCATTGTGGTACATTCCAACTTTGTAGGTATGAAATATTGGGCAACTACTTGGTATATATCTCTTGTATTTGTTTCGTCTCAAGTTTTCTCCCCTCTCCTGAAGATGCTGCTTTAACTGAGGGACGGTCCTATGCTTATCAATCGTCTTGCGGCTACATTCATGCGTATGTTTAGACAGTGAGTGTTGAAGGACATCACAGGCAAACACTGTCCTGTCCTTATTGGCTCAGTGGTAACACTCTTGCCACTAAATCAGAAGTTTGTGGGATTGAGCCCCATCCCCAAAGTTTGAGCATATAAATCTCGGCTGATACTCCAGTGCAGTACAGAGAGCGAGTGAGGCACTGTTGGAGGAGATGACAAACTAATGTCCTGCATGTCTAGTCAGATATAAAAGGTTCCAAGGCACTGTTTGAAAAGGAGCAATGACTAACCCTGGTTTACATTCATTGCTCAACCAACAGCAAATGAGATAGAGGACCAGACAATCCTCCAAGAAGAAAACAGACCATCTTCTCATTGCTGATTATGGGATCTTGCTGTGTACAAATTGGCTGCCACATTAGCCTTTGTAACAGTGACTGCAATTTAAAAGTAATCGATTGGCTATTAGGACCGTTAGAGGTTGCTGGACGACGAGCGGCTGGGTTGGCCTGTTGGCACAGACAACTACAGTTCCGTCCTTCCTTCAGATTCAGATTTTCTTTGATCAGATCTGACTGCAATAGATGACAAAATAATGCAGAGACAATATTTTATTGATACAACATTACATTCAAGGTACATCATTTAACAGAGAGAAAAGAATATCCCAAAATAAATAAATAAATAATGCATCACACGAGGTTTAAGGTGCAGTCTCACATGTACACGTAACATAGGTACCAAGTAAACGATAGTTTCGCACATCGATTCACTGTGTTGAGAGTTTATTATCCCAACCACATTCCAAAGGCAGTGCAAGCTTCAGATTCATTTGTATCATTCACGTTCTGGTCCAGTTTGGGGAAAAAATTATCACTTCGAAATTGCACTGTGCGTATATCAGCGTACAAACCCGTCTTTTCAATGCAAAGTTTCACCTGACTAATACCTCCATCAAAATAGCAGACAAAGTAATTTCATACAATTGTAATTAGGGTTCGTACAGCAATATTACACAGTTTCATTTCCAGGCTCATTGAATGAACTTAGAATCTATTTCAGGTAGAAATTTGGGACAAATTATGTCCTTTGGAAAATGACTGATGTTGCTAAGTATAACCACAAAAGTAGTCTTTATTTCTCTCCTCTTCCCGCCACAGTGCAGAATATTTTCTATTTTCAATTGAATAATAAGCAGCACGTTAAGCTGCTATAAATAGTAGGGTGGTTATGATACAGTTTAAAGGAAAAAAATACTGGTAATAAAAAATTGCCAACCAGTTCCACACTCACTGCTTTCATTCATAGGGTCATCTTGTTTGAGGATTTTGCTGAAAACTTAATTTAAAAAATATTTTATCCTTAGTTGGACCCAGTTTGATTGTACAGACAGCTGAGGGTTCTGTAAATCACACACAGCACTTATATAATGTTACTGTTAATGAATTATTAATCAGACAAATCACTGCAGTCTGACTGTAGCCAAGCTGTCTGCGTCAGACAGTTTACACTCCTGGAGTTAGCCGTCTGCGTCAGACAGTGTACAGTCCTGGAGTTAGCCGTCTGCGTCAGACAGTGTACACTCCTGGAGTTAGCCGTCTGCGTCAGACAGTTTACACTCCTAGAGTTAGCCGTCTGCGTCAGACAGTTTACACTCCTGGAGTTAGCCGTCTGCGTCAGACAGTGTACACTCCTGGAGTTAGCCCTCTGCGTCAGACAGTTTACACTCCTGGAGTTAGCCGTCTGCGTCAGACAGTTTACACTCCTAGAGTTAGCCGTCTGCGTCAGACAGTTTACACTCCTGGAGTTAGCCCTCTGCGTCAGACAGTTTACACTCCTGGAGTTAGCCGTCTGCGTCAGACTGTTTACACTCCTGGAGTTAGCCCTCTGCGTCAGACAGTTTACACTCCTGGAGTTAGCCGTCTGCGTCAGACGGTTTACACTCCTGGAGTTAGCCCTCTGCGTCAGACGGTTTGCAGTCCTGGAGTTAGCCGTCTGCGTCAGACGGTTTACACTCCTGGAGTTAGCCCTCTGCGTCAGACGGTTTGCAGTCCTGGAGTTAGCCGTCTGCGTCAGACAGTGTACACTCCTGGAGTTAGCCGTCTGCGTCAGACAGTTTACACTCCTAGAGTTAGCCGTCTGCGTCAGACAGTGTACACTCCTGGAGTTAGCCCTCTGCATCAGACAGTTTGCAGTCCTGGAGTTAGCCGTCTGCGTCAGACAGTTTGCAGTCCTGGAGTTAGCCGTCTGCGTCAGACAGTGTACAGTCCTGGAGTTAGCCGTCTGCATCAGACAGTTTGCAGTCCTGGAGTTAGCCGTCTGCGTCAGACAGTTTACAGTCCTGGAGTTAGCCGTCTGCGTCAGACAGTTTGCAGTCCTGCAGTTAGCCGTCTGCGTCAGACAGTGTACAGTCCTGGAGTTAGCCGTCTGCGTCAGACAGTTTGCAGTCCTGGAGTTAGCCGTCTGCGTCAGACAGTTTGCAGTCCTGGAGTTAGCCGTCTGCGTCAGACAGTGTACACTCCTGGAGTTAGCCGTCTGCGTCAGACAGTTTACACTCCTAGAGTTAGCCGTCTGCGTCAGACAGTTTACACTCCTGGAGTTAGCCGTCTGCGTCAGACAGTTTACACTCCTGGAGTTAGCCGTCTGCGTCAGACAGTTTACACTCCTGGAGTTAGCCGTCTGCGTCAGACAGTGTACAGTCCTGGAGTTAGCCGTCTGCATCAGACAGTTTGCAGTCCTGGAGTTAGCCGTCTGCGTCAGACAGTGTACAGTCCTGGAGTTAGCCGTCTGCGTCAGACAGTTTACACTCCTAGAGTTAGCCGTCTGCGTCAGACAGTGTACAGTCCTGGAGTTAGCCGTCTGCGTCAGATAGTGTACAGTCCTGGAGTTAGCCGTCTGCGTCAGACACTTTACACTCATGGCGCTATTAGAATATGATGAACCCCAATTGTTGAATGTTTAGTATCTCCTGGAAGGTCCAGCTGGGACTGACCACAAATTCAGTATTTGAGATTTTCTTGTCCTCATCCCCCTCCTCCAATTTTATTCCTCTCATGTCCCGAAGGTGCTGACTCACGCTGGGGTACCATTCCACGAGGGCAAACTGCCTGCCAGTACTTTGCCCAAATAGCTATGTGTGAGCCTTAACCACAAGTGGCAGGTGCCTATTTGACCTTAGGTGGCATCGTGGCTATGCCCAATCCTACCCTCAACGGATGCCATGTGCACACTCCAGCAAGGGTTAATGGATGATAAACAGGAGTGGGAATCTTGGCTGATTAATTTGTCCCCTCCCTAGCCTTGGGGTGATGAGGCCAATTGCATGTGTACCAGCGGTGAATGCTGTATACACAAACGTGTGGGACACAACCAGTGACAAGTGACTAAAATCTATTCAGACTGTGAAGGACTGATACAACTCATGAGTCTATTCCATTCCAGGGGTGATTCTTTATATAGCTTTAAACACACACTGTACGCACCAATTTACTGCAGTGAAACCACCATTCAGCTCATGGAGTAAACAGGTAAAGTGCTGACTGGCTAATATTCACAAAGGGAGCACTAACAGTGTGCTATACTTCGGGGAAGAAAGAGACAAGTTCAATTCCGCACATGCCGCCCTCCGTTCCTAATCTCAAATACTTTCCCACAGGAGCAGAAGTTAAGTTAGAGGGAGACTCATCCCTGGGCTGTTCAATTGTGGCTCTCCACAGCTGGTCTAAAAGGCGAGGACAGAAGAGGCCTGGGAGTAGGTCACCCATCTGTTGTCTCACTGCAGGCAGCTGACGACCAGGTAAGGCCCCCCCCCACAACAGAAGGAAACAAAGGGCAGGTGGTAGAATCAGGGAAAAACCAAAGAAAAATAAGAGCGAGAACACTCAAACAAGTTCATTCTTTTAACCGAGAGATCAGATGTAATGCAAGCTCATTGTGGGGGGTTCAATTTTACAGCCCTTGCTTTTGGTTGTAAAGCACATATTGCACCAGTATATGGGGTGAATAGTTGAGTGAATTAGCATGGTCAGGGCTAATGAAAAGAAGTACAGGAAAAATATAGGAATATGATTAGCTGGTGTGTTTAACCTGTGCAATGAGTGCACAATTAACTGGTGCACGAGACCATCAGAGTGAATGACTGCGTGCTCCTTTTGTAAGTTATGGATATGCTGGTTAGTATAAGTGTATCTCTTTTAGTTCTTGGCACATCAATGGGTGACAGGCAGATCTATTTCGAAGTTTTCATGCACGGTTGATCCATTTTCACACAGTGTTACAAGGTGGATGGTTTCCCTGTGCACCCCTCTGCTCTTTGTTTCCCATCTGAGGAACTTTGGGGAGAAGTCATACTCTTCACTTGCAAGGACTGAAGAGCAACACTGGCAGTGGCCTATAAAAACTTCACCTTCCCCTACTACCACCCCAACCCATGCTGGGTAGCAACATACAAGGTATAAACAAAGCATCATTACACAGAACAACATACTGTCCACAACTAGGCGATTATTCGACACTAACTGCTGGTATTGAGAGTACCACAGAAGTTTATAGTACAGAAGGAGGCCATTCAGCCCATTTGTGGCTTGCCAGTTCTTTGCTAGGACAATCAAAAACAAATCCCACTCTCTCCATAAGTCCTATATCTTCCACCGCATCAAATGTCTATCCATTTTTCCCGTAAAACATGCAATGATCTCTGCCTCAACTGCTCCCTATGATAAATCAGTCCATGCATCAACAACACTTGTGTAAAAAAAAAATTCTCCTCTCTTACTTACAACTTCAACTTGATGACCCTTTGTCACTGACTCCCCAACCAGATAAAATAGTCTTTCCCTATCAAAACCCTTCATAATCACTTGGGACAAAAGAGGCAATTACACTTAAAATATTCACCACCCTCTCTTTGTACAGGACTCTGTGGAGTCACGTTTATTGTCTGAAAGGTTTATCCAATGTAATACAATTTGTAGAACTTTGAAACAGTTTTCCCATATGGAATGCAATAAACTGAACTCTTGGTTCTGACCTCACTTTGTAGTCGCACAGGATAATGCTGTGGAAACCTGCATCAGAGTATACTTGTCAAATTGAAATGGAAAGGCTGGGGTGGGGTGGATGGGGAGATTTAACCCAGACTAGTTGAGGACCACGAGTTGAAAGAAACGTTTCATAAATGTGGAACTAAAAAGGTCAGCTGTTTGCAGCAGAACACAAACCACAGATACAATAAATAAGGCAGATTAACACTGACAATTTACAAGTAAAATATGTACAATACTTACAGCAAAATATTACACAAAATCTAATTATATAACACAATCATTGCCTCAATGAGATTTAAAGCAGAAGGCAAGCATTTATATATATATGAGCAGTAAAAGTTTGGAGGCATTGGGTGAAATTCCTCAACGGTAAGCAAGAAGACACTTGTGTTCTTTTTCTCTAATTCCTATATGGAGGGCTCTTTATAAATCCAAGTTAAGCATTTTCAGAAATCGCATGCTTCAAAGCTTCAGATTCATATTTTGTGAGAAAATTTTCCCCAATTTATAAAAAAATTATGGTTAATACAGTTAGCATCCAAATGTAAATCTGCTTTTTTAAAAGAGGTGTTACGTTATATTTGGGACAGGATAGGCCATTCAGCCCCTTGAGTCTGCTCCATCATTCAATTAATTGATGTCAGATCTGCACCTCAACTCCATTTACCCACATTTGCTTCCTGATACCCTTACTTAACAAAAATCTGTCTATATTGTCAGATACCACCAGACCAATGTAGTACAGCTTTCAGATATTAAATTTATACAAGTTATAGGGAAAGCATTTGAGATGTTTTGTCATTTTTAACATTTCTTTGTGTCGCTTAGAATGTTCTTAAATTATGAAGCATGAAAATACAGGGGGAAAAGAACCTAGGAATATGCATTTATCATCACACTGCCTCTGACTTTAACTCAATCTTTCCCAGGCCTTAAACCCCCAGCCTCCTTCAGTTCTTCCATTCGATCTACAACGTATGGGTCCTAAAACCCAGCTTTGCATCACACGTCGTTTATAGTACCCAGTCTTCTCTCCTATGCTTTTTAATCTTCGTGGTGTCCCTGCTTTGGCTCCTACACCTAGGTTTCCCAATAAAACAATCAGCAGCAGTAGGATGAAAATGTGTCCAAAGCACTTTTCAAAGACCAGCAGTAAATTTTGTTTTTGGTTATGCTGCGTCTCTTTCTTTGTCCAAGGATCAGTTGGACCCACCCCTCACACAGTAAAAGTTGAACAAAAGACAACTCTGCACACTTCTACCCTCTCCTCATCCCAAAAATATAAAGTAGAATTCTCTTAGGAACATAGGAACAGGAGTAGGCCATTCAGCCCCTCGAGCCTTTTCTGCCATTCAATTAGATAATGGCTGATCTGTATCTTAACACCATCTACTTCAGTAATTATGAAAATCAGTCCCTTTATCCAGTTCCTGCCTTTAAGTGAACTCTGTAGGAAGTGTGGGGAAATATCCTGATGCCCCCCCCCAACAAATTTTCTTTTTAATAATTGTTCCCACTGACAGGATGCAAATATTGTCCTGCAGTGTGCCATGGTGAACAAGACAATGGGTGTACTGTATTGTTGTTTTAATTAATCAAGTGACTTAACTTCAACAGAATATTGTCAGATATCCTGGAGAAACAGCATAAACAACCATTTACGTCTTTTCTCTGGGGCTGATCTTCTGCCTAATTTATGGTGGGAGCTCGGCTGATTTTCTACCAAAGTTACAGTGGGAGATCAATGAGCTTCTCAAGGAAGAGTGTGAAGCCGGGAGGGGAAAAATATTTCCACACTCTAGAGACCATATAAAAATGTAATTGAGATATGTATTGGAGATTGTGTTTCTATTTTCAAATGCAGCTAAGCTTGGCCAAAAAAGGGAATATTTAAATATGGTGACAGAGACCAAATTAAAATAAAAGGATACTGACTTTGTGTGTGGATGCTGACTGCTTGGAAAAAGTGCTTTATTTACAGTAAGGAATTAGTCACACTCACATCTCATTGAATATCTGAGGTAGATTTTAGATAAAGCCCATGGTCACACATGAAGAATTATCGATTGGACAAGTTATTGGAGGGCTACCATTGAGACCATTGAGTGGTAAGAGAAGAAAAACTGTACTCACCGCCCATTGTCTCTCTGGGTGCACTCAGATTGTAACTGTAGCTTGGGTACCAAGCAGTTTTGCTTTGCACCGATTCTGTGGTGATATTGTCAATGTAACCTCAATCAAACTGGTGTAAACTATACCCAGATGGCCACAAATTTCACTTGATGTGTAATTTTCTTTTGGTAAGTGTACATCTTTGACCACACTTGTACACCAGATGGTAGTTGATACCTGCACAGCAATTAATGATAGTTCCATTTGGTTGCTTGGTCCCAGCTCTATAAACTATTGTGCAATCACCAAGAGTGAGGTCTGGATACTTGATTGTATGTGTCCCTCAGTTTTCAGTTATAAGAGGAAGGGATAAATGGCAGAAAGTTTTCTTGCTCACATATTCAGTGCAAGAGATTCCAAATTGTGTGCAGAGAGACTGCCAATTTGCCTTATTTAGTAGTAGATGCAGCCTCCACTTTGGCTTAGTGAGATCACCTAGTGAGTGGCTAGGCTATACAGATGAGGAAAGACCCAGGTTCTATCCCCAGTTTGTGCTCAGTGAGCTGATCTCAGCCACGGCAGGGGTAGGGGTGCAACAATTTGCCTCAACACCCCTGGATTAGGAAAGGGGGGAAAAATTGGCTAGAGTTCCCATTCCTGATCGCTATCCTGCTTTAAGTGTGGCCATCAGATGAGGACAAGATTGGCCTTGGGTGTCATGATGCCCACCCACCCACCCCATAATTGAAGAACTTGGTGACTTTTTGGGGCTCACATATGAATAATGGTCACAGGTGCAGTAGTCAACAAAATGTCCAGCTTCTTTGGAACCATACCTCAGCAAGGAGTCGATGTCTTCAGGAACGAAGCGCAAGGGAAAAAATTGGCAATGAAGAAAACAAACAGGTGCAGAAATAAAAATATACAACACGCATCTCTGATACATACAAGTTCATTCAGGATCCATCTATTCTTGTACTCTCGTATTGTATATGGCCTAGCAGGTGAAGCAGTTGATAGTTTGATGCTAAACCAGAAAGCCATTAAGTTTGGGTGTCAGGGCCTCCTGCCTCCTCAATTAGTTGGTTGAGTTTTGTCTATTCTGGCTGGGCCACTGGAAGGAGCTTCATGCAGAGATGAGACATTTCATCATGGGGAGAAGGAGCAGAAGACAAATTAAAATTGAAGTCTTCCTGCCCCTCCCCTCCCCACACCAAACTCTTGCTCGAATCGTGCTTCCCAGTGACTGGCCCCAAAGAGCAGCATTGATGGTAACTGCTGGACAAGTCGCAATGGTGATCCAAACCATTGGGGAGAACTACTGGGGCATAAATAATTAAGAGAGGGAGGAGGGTGAGGGGGAAACCGGTACCACAACACGGCTTTACTGGATCTGAATCAGTTTGGTTACCTGCACACACCAAAACTGATTCCACTCTATCCAGATTTACATACCTGTATTAAGATTAAACCATTGAATGCCCTTTTTAGAGATAGCAAATACTGTACGTGAAAATGGTTTCCCAATATTTTAGGAATATTCAATATTAGAAAGTAGAATTGCAGAAACATACAGAACCACAGAACATCTAGTCATTGGCAACATTCTTCAATATAATTAAAATATCAGTAACTCTTATTTTGGTGTAAACATGCTAAAATAGTCCGTAAGATTGAATCGATCTGCATTGAAAAGTATTCTAAATCTACACTGGTCCATCCAAATCCGATCAGTCTGGAGAAGTTAAAAAACACTATGAATTCACAAATGAAAAATTGGGGGGAAAATCCCCCATTTATTTCTAGTCTAGTGTTTAGGATGTACCCATCTGTCAATCTGAGGGTACAGGATTATAATGCGGAAGGTGAAAGTTTTTTTTGCCTCACATTTAATATTTAGGCACTCACTGTTTTTTTAAAAAATATAAATAAAACGCACAAACACAAATTAAAATTCACAACAAAAGCAGGCAGAGCCAGGTTAAGGAATTTAAAGGAAAATGTGAGGAACCAGTTTTATAAACTACATTAAAGCATCACTAAAATGTGACTGACGATTGGTGAACCTTGTTGGGAACAAAAAAGCGCAACTCTTTTGGCTAATTCCTGGCCGCCCACGCAATGCCTTGCATTTTCCATTCAGTATGTGTTTTCACTTGAAGTATGGAAGATGTGACCAACTCGTTCCCATGAACCGTCATTCTTCAAGTGGAGGGGAGGAGATGGGAGGTTCCCGCTCAAGCTTGTTAGGAAGAAGCTGAGTATCCGCGTGCCTTCCTTTCTCCCCTCAGTTCTGTCACTTGTTCTCTATCAGTGTCTGTACCTTGTAGACTAACTCGCGTGCAATCCGCAGGATCTGCTGGGCATCGTGACGCTCTGCCATTTCTAAAGTAAAAATTCAAAGTTGAAATTTGTTAAATTCTTTTCATCTGTTGTTGCGTACTTCAGGAGAACTATTGCGACAACGAATGATGTCTAACCAATCAGGGAAGAATGTCACGCCCCCTGCCAAACCGATGAACGAGGGAGTAAATGCACAACTGGTGTGGTATCGAGCCATAACCGAATAGGAAGATTCCAAATGTGATCTTCAGTCTGTCTTGAATTAGCTGATCTGTCAGTAGGGGTGCTACAATTGGCCTTAACCCTCTCACCCCAGGCCTAGCGTTGGCGAAAAAAAATCTCAGTCAGTCTTCCTATTCAGTGATCCCTGTTGAAAAGTGAAAGGCGAGGACAGGACTGGGGCTGGCTGTGATGGCATCCCCATCCCTCATGGTCTGTTGACACTCGCTGTTTAGGCTGACACAAGAATGGTTACTTGGGGTGAGGTAGCAGTTGTGCTACTTTTATCTGCCTAGTCACAGGGACAGCTTAGTTTGGAATTTAATTTTCTTTCTTTCCTCCTCAAGTCTTCCTGTGCTACATACCATTCCTTGCCCGAGCAAGTGGGAACATGACCTGCTGCCAGGCTTCTGTCAATGCCATTTTTGAGCTGGTCACTAAGAGTGTCAATAGTGCGCCCTGGAATTTCCAACTGGACATTCAGAGTTGTGCAGATGAAGGACGGGAAAGAGTAAGCAGCAAAAGTTCCATACATACTGAGAAAAATACAGGGAAAGCTGAAGACACTTCTGAGGACACCAGAGGCTGAACTCACCATTGAAAAACTTTATAATGTCCGTAAAGTCCATGTTGTTATCACGAATGATCTCGCGGTAAACCTCCACTAGAGCTAAGGCAATGAAAAGGACAAAGTGCTCTGAAGAGATGAACTTTGCTGCCCAGATAACCTCCCACACGGCGAAGACATCCTCGTACAAGAGTTCTGTGCCAAAAGATAATTAGTCATTTTAAATGATGTGTTTCATTATACACCTATTTTAAATGTAACATTAATTATATACACAAGCATTAATCATAAATGATATACATAAACAAGTGAACCAATGGACTCACTGAAAAATAACAGAATTCTTTGGGAAAAATAAATCCTGTTCTTTTTGTCAGGACGATGATTCCTTGCTGGTGCATAGCTTGACGGGTGCTGACCACCGGCTAGTATTTTGCCCAAGAGGCCATTCTTCATATATGAACCTAGATACTGCGTGTCAGCAGGTATTATAGCCAAACCCCATCTTGCCCTCACTCAACTTCACACATGCCCACTTTCCAGCAAGGGCCACTGGTTTGTGGTCGGAAGTGGGAGCCCTGGCTGATGTTTTTTCCTGCCTAACCCAGGGTCGTTAAGTCCAATTGTAGTGCCCCCTCCCCACAGCCATCCTGGCTAAGATCAGCTAACTCAGTGACAACGGTGCCAGCCATGGCTCAGTGGGTGGCACTCTCACCTCAGTCAGAAGGTTGTGGGTTCAAGTCCCACTCCAGAGACTGCAGCACATAATCTAGGCTGGCACTTCTGTGCAGTGATGAGGGAGTGTTGCACTGTTGGGGGTGCCGTCTTTCAGATGAGACGTTAAACCGAGGCCCTGTCTACCCTCTCAGGTGGACGTAAAAGATCCCATGGCACTATTCGAACAAGAGCAAGGGAGTTCTCCCAGTGACCTGGCCAATATTTATCCCTCAACCAACACCTAAAACAGATGATCTGGTCATTTATTTTATTGCTGTTTATGAGAGTTTGCTATGCACAAATTAGCTGTTGCATTATGACAGTGACTACACTTTAAAAGTACTTCATTGGCTGTAAAGCACTTTGGGACGTCCGAGGTTGTAAAAGGCACTATAAATACAAGTCTTTGCTTCTTTTAACTCAGCACAGGAGGAGGACAGAACCAAGGATCTTCATGATCACTCGATTCCATGCTGGGCAGCGTATTAACCAACACAGCCATTGAGTAATAATTAAGTTCTAATGCAAGACAATTGGATGTGTTACTGTAGGACAATAAGGATGAGGATGGAGAGGCTGCTTGATGGCCAAAAGCTCATGATGTCGAGGATACCTTCTGATCTCCCTTCTGTGGGCCATGGACCATACTTTTTGGGCAAAGATCTCCAAGAGACACACGTTATTCAAATCTTGCAGAACAACCTGGATGAAAATTTACATAGCAAGTCCTTTAGACACAGATGACACCTGAAATGATAATTCAGTTGTCATAGTAACACTTGCCATCTGACTGCATTGTGTTGAATTTTCCCAGTGCTTCCTATCCCTGTTGGCCACTGTTGAAAATATGTTTTGTGCGTTTCAGACTAATCTTCCAGACAGATTATAATAGCACAAAGAAAAAGTCAAGAATTAGAAAAGGCCACTCGGTAAATTAAACTTCATCCCCTAACACAGACACTACAGAATCCAGCTCCATTCTGAATGTTCCTTATGTCTATGCCTCTAATGCCCCGTTGGAAAATTATTTTAAACATTTATCACCTGTTGAGCAAAAAAGCTCTTCCTTTTTTAAAAAAAAATTGATCCCAGGATGTGGGCAACACTGTATTTATTGCCCATCCCTAGTTGCCCTGAGAATTTCTGTCCTTATTTTTATTTTTCAATTTTAAATTCCTATGTCCGCATTTATTGAAGATGATGTGGAGATGCCGGTGATGGACTGGGGTTGACAATTGTAAACAATTTTACAACACCAAGTTATAGTCCAACGATTTTTATTTGAAATCTACAAGCTTTCGGAGGCTTCCTCCTTCCTCATTTATTGAAGGAAGTGTCTATGTGAATTTGTCATGCTGCAATTAAACCCTCCCACCAGTGGGTGCACTGCAGAGGGTGTAATTACACCGTGACAAGTTTACATAAATAGTTTGTATTATAAATGTGGTCATAGGAATTTATAATGGAAAAAGTTGATAGGAAGTGTGTTCGGATGTAAAATTTTTAATATTGTAAAAATTATCCTGTCTATACCATGTAAAATTTTATGTACTTTGATGAGATCCACACTTAACCATCTTCTTCTAGACAATACAGTTTCTATAATCTTTCGTCAAAGCTCATCCATGTTACACTTGGGATCAGTCTTGCCACTGTCGCTGCATCCTCTGAAATGCTTATGTATATTTTGCCATGGGTGCGGGGGGAGGCCATCCTCACGGAAGGTATCATGGGTCTGACAAGTGTGCCTCATCAGTTGTGAAAGTGGTACTAACAGAAGGACAAAAAGCAGCAACATCATGGCAATGCCCATCACCTCCAAGTCACACACCATCTTGACTTGGACATTCATCGCAGTTCCTTCACTGTCACTGGGTCAAAATCCTGGAATTTCTTACCTAACACCATTGTGAGATCACCATCACAAGGAATCCAGAGGTGCCAGAAGGTGGCCCACCATCACCTTCTCAGGGCAACTAAGGATGGGCAATGAATATGGCCTTGCCAGCATCACCAAAGTCCCGAGCGCAAAACTTTTTAAAAAAAAGATGGAGTGGAGAGGTCTGCAACCTAAACTGCCTCGATCTCCTGGCTGGTGGAGGTGCTCAGTATGAGGCAGCTGCTAGTGGGAAAAGTAGAAAAGGCCAAAAAGAGGCCGGGGAAACAATGTGATTATTAAACCATCGTTTGTAAATCTAGTGGAACTCATGGGCTTACCTCTTTTGAAGTCCAGCAGGAACCAACGGTAGCAGAAGTAGAAGTGGGTGTAATCCCCGTTCTGGTGCATTAACTCAAAGAGCTCAGAGTCCAAAATCTGAAAGAGAATTGGAGAAAATGTCGAGGCCCAGCAGAATGAAGAGAATTATTTTTGTATCACATGTGGCAAGTGCTGACTACAAAACCATGATGTGAAAACTCAAGTTACTTTACACTACTGCACTGCCAACAATGTCAGCGGCTCTCTAACGTCAAGGGAGTGGCACTGCTGCCTCCGGAGGTGTGGAGGACCAGCTGAAGGGGTGCGCCTCTGCCGGCAGCAATGTTGAAAGTGAAAATCAGCTGTTATTTCTTCTGGCTGTGGGTTTGGGGGGGGGGGTGGGGTGGGGAGAGGGTGAGCTTTAGTAATGTTCGCACTGCTGTCCTGTACAGAGCCTTTTTGACATACCCAGACAACCAAAGTCACAATCGTGATTTTTAAACAATTATCTGTGCGCTGGTGTTTTTCACCAATGTCGCAGAGTAATCCCCCAGCAATTGATGCAGGGCACTAGCATAACTAGCACTTTACAAGTAGAAGCAGGACTGAAATATAAAGAGAAGGGAGTATTAGATCACTGGGCACAATGTAACTTAAAGAAGTTTTAAAAGCAAAACAACTTGCATTCAACAAGAACCAACAGCAATAGGAATGGGGTAGAGTTCACAACTTCAGAGTGGGAAGGTCTCAACTGGTATTTCTATTTGTTGAAACCGTATTCATTTACTGTAAAAGATTATTTCTCTCCCTTGCCAATTTCCACCCCTCCTCTCCTCTGTCAAAGGCTTTGGCTCCTTACTGGGTGCAGCTGGCAGGAGTGCTCTAGTACCTCACCTAAGTGGTCATTATTCATGCATGAGCCTTGACTTTTAAAAAAGGTATTCTCGAGATGTGGGCGACACTGCAAGGCCGCATTTATCGCCCGACCGTAGTTGCCATGAGAAAGTGGTGGCGGGCCTTCTCCTTGAACCGCTGCAGACCCTGTGGCCGTGGTGTTCCCACAATAGTGTTAGGTGGAGAAGTCCAGGATAGTGATCCAGTGACGATAAAGGACCAATGATATATGTCCATGTCAGGATGGTGTGTTACTTGGAGGAGGTCTTGGGAGGTAATTGTGTTGCTGCTCTTGTCTTTCTCAGAGGAGGCAGGTGCTGTTGAAGTAAGCTTGGTGAATTGGTACAGTGCACCCTGTAGATTGTACATACATTAGCCACAGTGTACTTCTGGTTAATATTAGCAAGGTATTTGACCACAGCAGGTATGATAACTGATCCCAATCCTGCCCTAACTCAATGTCCATACATATTAACTTCCAGTTAGACAGCAATCAGGTGCAGGCTGATTTTCTAACTTAGAACTGCTGAGATAATGTGGTATCCCCAACATCAGCTAACTCAGACCAGCAGCAGTTCAACTCTGGTCTGTATGGCTAAGCTGTTCACTCGAGAAACCATGAGGGAAGCTGATATTTCATTTATTTCATTGTTTATCTACTGACCAATTAAAATTCTAGCAGCTGATAGAGGGGGGGGGGGGAAAAGAATTAGCTTGTGTCCTGCAATGCTCCGTGTTGATCTGCTTACTCCAATACCCTCACTGAAACCTATTCCCGTGTCCCGTTACCTGTATTAAGGATCTCATGTTGGCAAAGTGAGTATCCATGGCACCTCCATTGGGAAAGTTCTGATTCATTCTCTTCATCAGCTGAGTAAAGCAACTGTACGCCAGGGGCTCTAGGCAGGAAACAGGATATAAAAACACTCCTGTTTAAAAAAAAGATACAAAGTGGGGCACTCTGCTGTGTCACAACTAATTGTACTGGGGCCAGGGTTGTCCTAACTCTTTGGCTTCATGGGCCACGTAGGTGTGTTCCATGGAGCCTCGGGGTTGCAATGTTTAAATTTCATTAATTCACTTCAAGTTGCTGATACTAAATCAGTTTAGTGTCTGATTTAAAATGTATCCACCAATACAGTCCCACAGAATTCAAACAGGACAAAACAAATAATGAGAACTAGGAGCATAACTTGGACTAAGTTGCCTGGGCTTTGAGGGCCGGATTTCCAGGGATCGGGGTCGCACATGAGCGATGGGTCACAGTTTGGATACCTCTGTATGGGTTAAAGAAAGAACGAGCTTGCATTTATATAGCCCCTTTCACCACCTCAGGACACTCCAAAGCACTTTACAGCCAATGAAGTACTTTTGAAGTGTAGTCACTATTATAATGTAGGAAATACAGCACCCAATTTGCAGCTCGCAAGGTCTCACAAACATCAATGAGAAACATGACCAGATAATCTGTTTTAGTGATGTTGGTTTAAGGATAAATATTGACCAGTGCACCAGGAGAACTCTCCTGCTTTTTGAATGGTGCCATGGAATCTTTTATGCCCATTTGAGAGGGCAGACACGGCCTCGGTTTGACATCTCATCTGAAAGACAGCACCTCTGACTGTGCAGCACTGGAAATGTCAGCCTAGATTATGTGCTCAAATTCAGTATAAATGTTTCCCTAAGGTAATCAAACATAACTCCAGAATATCTGTCCACCCCACAACTCCATTATCAACTCCAGATTGGTTGTCTTTCACACATGTAGTGCAGTGATAGAAACTCATGGTATTTTATTACAACCAACTTCATAATGACCCTCTCTCCAACCTGAGAGCTCAGAAATCATAATATGTTGTGGCATATTTCATTACCTCAGTCTATATTTATCCTTAGAACCTTTAATTCTGTTCCCAACAAGATATACAAGAAGTTAAATCTACTACTTCAAGGTAGACATTTGAATCATTGCGCCACGTACAATGAAGCTTTAAGATTGGGGTGAATAATTATGATTCTTATTCAAGCCCTGTTGCTATATATTAAATGGATTCCTTACCACTATCCAGAATAACCATTAGTGGCGCCAAGAGGTCACACATCCCCTGAACATAGCCTACATCCAAGTGTTCCCACACATAGCTGCAAGGCAAAGAGAAAAAAACCCAGAATGACCATAAATTTAATGGGATCAAACAACCAGAACACATTTATTCAACAGACAGTAGAGAAATAGATTCAGATCCATACCTGCACATTACAGTCTTTAGTCTTTCAAGGTTGACTGCGGTAAAATACCAGTAATTTCTATCACAACGTTGTACATCTTTATCAATCCGGTGCCAATTTAGTGATACAGCATCCATCAGTTCTGTCTATGAGATATGGAATATCAAATGGTGTTCAATGATTATAGACAAGAGTCTTGATAAATGCATACCCAATTCAAACATAGAATTCCAATACACCGTTCTCAGCTTTCTTGTTATACCAAGTCCTAATCCCAGCACATCATTTATTCACCAGTTTGTTACACATTTCTTTAAATTCAACAATAGTACATCGGCTGTGTTGCTTTATTTGTGATGTTACGGTGCATAGGGTAGTGAGTGCTTATAGTACTGGACTATCAACCCAGAGGTCATGAGTTCAAATCATGAAAAGCTGTAATGGCATCAGGAAAAAATAACCATAAAAGTTACCAGATTGTCATAAAACCCCAAATGGCTCATTACTGCCCTTCATGAAATCTTCCACCACTACTTGATCTGGCTACATGTGACTCTGATCTCACACTATGTTGTTTGTTCTTAATGTCCTCTGAAGTGGCCTTACAAGCCATTCTGTTGTACAAACTCAAAGGTCAACCAGGGATAAAGGCAGTCTTGCTCTCATTCCAGGAACAAATACAAAAAAACCATAATGAATAATTCATTGGTAGAACTGTAATGAATTGGTTCAAATGGTTGTAATTATTTTAAATTCATAATCCAAGAGACTGAATCACTTCCTCATGCACGAACATAACCTCTGTGTCTTGAATGTTATCACTTTGCTGGGCAACTAGGCAAGTCAATTTACCAGGAGCAAGAGGAATAAATCAAGAGAGTTCTACAGCCTTGAAGAAATATGGACAAAGTGCACATTAATCTCAAAATGAAGATCAATTCTCTGACTACAACTGTGTTAAGCCTTGAATAAGAAAGTGAAACGTGGCCTATGAAGAACAGAGCCAACACCAAATTTAACACATTTAAGACGAGGTGTCAAACATCTTGAAGATGATAGAGGAAGACATGGTAAAGTGAGTGACTTGAAGAAGGACTGGATAAATGGCAGTGGTGTAAGACCATGAATTATAATGCTTCAGATAGGATGGGAAAAGGATAATCTCCAATGGAAACCATGAATAAAACAGCAAAGACCTGGCAAGTAGAAAATGAGAGAACACATTGAAAGAGTAGCTGAGATGACTGAACATGGATAGAAGCAAGACGAAGACCAGCAGTTTGGAAATAATGATGGGGGGCAAAACCATGCAGTCACCTCATGAACCAACACAATACAAACTTGATGAGAGCAAGCATGGATAGAGGAAGTTCAGAGGAAAAGAAAATACACCCTTAGAATAATACTGACAATGGGAATGACAGAAAGATGCTCAATCCCATTGCCCACTCTGAAAGCTCAAGCTAATAGGAACAAGTGAGTAAGTAAATGCACTTTAAGGATTATAGGTTCAACCCATTAAAATTATCCAGAAGGTTTGAGGATACTTCTATGTTATCAGCACATGTTTATTGAAATGTAAACTAAAACTGCCCAAACTCATTTCAATTATGAACTTTGACACCAAAAAAGGAAGAACCTCATTCTCTTTTATTGGATGAAATTCCAAAGGAAAAAGAACGATGCAGAGGCACAATGTGCCATCCTCTTTATTTTATTTATTGTATCTTCAAAATAGAATTGAAGCCCACTGACCGTGTACGTTGTAGATGGTAAAGATGAGTTGCTTTTCTCAGACATTATCAGATCTAACTGAGTGCACAGCTGTTCTTCTGATAATGAATCCCGAGCTCCAGACTTTTGCAGAACACTTTTCCTTCCAGAATCAGACTCACTAACTTCATCAGTTTGTTCTGCAACCCTGTGCAATTCAGTATTATCTTCTTCCTCCATGCAGAAACTTTGATCATCAGTACTTGAAAGGATTCGGGAGTGTCCCGACGTGACAGAATAATTCCTTGAAGAAGGCAGTCCAGAATCAGGAGAGTCGAACTCTATTGATGGTCTCTCTTCAACTGCTACAGTTGGGGTGTCAACGTTTACTATTGTTGTCATTGCGTCATCCTCCGTTTTAAAGACTTTGTCTGCCTGGTCCACTTCATCAACAGAAATGAAGACCTAAACAAGATATTAAAGGGAGTGGCACTATAAAACTAAACAAGAATTCTCATGTGAACAATGCAGATAAACATTTTTTGTGGAAACTCCTTTAGGAAACAAATGATTCCTCTAGTTCAATCGCTTCTAAATCGAGCAAACATCATGAAACGCTTAAAAAAAAATTTAATGTGTGCAAAACTTCTCACTGCTTGTCTAGCTAGGATCACTCTATCCATTAGGACATTACCTTGCAGGGTTATCTGGAGTCTGGTGAGGGACCTAGAACCAAAATGTTAACCTGTCTTTTTTCAGATGCTGATGTGTATTTCCAACATTTTGTTTACATTTCAGATATCCAGCATTTGCAGTTTTTTTTCTTGATATATTTTTTTCTTTATCTGGAGTCAAGGGAGAAAAATCCCAGACCCCAGTCACAGGTCTAGTTCTCCTGCTCTCAACAATGTGACAGGCTGGCTATTCAGTTATCAACAGTGTCCTGCAGTACTGCAAACCTGCTTGACTCAAGTATTCGATTAAAGAGTCTGTTATAGAGGATCAGCTCAGTTCCAATTTCCGATTGCCAAGCTCACCATCGTGAAACCAACTCAACCCTAAAGAGGACTCTCTTACCTCTTCATCCCCCTCTCCTCCTCCCCCCAGGACGACAGTCAACTTTGCAGCCTGGGGGAAACAAGCATTAGAGTTGTGAACCAGAGAATCATGGAGGACCGTAGGGTGCAGAGTCGGGGAGGGCCATCAGGCAGAATGTCGGGGTGGGCCATGAGTGGAGAATAAAGGAAGGCTGGGAGGTGGAAGGGTTGGGAAGGGCCGTGGAGCAGAGAGGCAGGAATGGCTTCCATGTGGAAAGTCGGAAAGGGCTATGGAACGGAGAGTAAACACCTGCTCCATTCTGCTCACCAGCACTGTTTAAGATTAGATTTTGAGTTAAAGTGTTAGTATGTGGAAGACAAGTTGACTAAGGCCAGCTGGTTAATGCACCGGTTTGGAAAGTCTTCCATGCTCAGGCAGCTAGGGAAAGTCATAGCAGCAACACATTAAACAGGCTCCTGATCAAAACTGTAGTGGCAGTGAGGAGAAATACAGCTGGAGATTTTAGCATCTAACACAACACGTTAAAAAAAAAGACTTGCATTTATATAGCGCCTTTCATGACCTCAGGATGGCCAAAGCGCTTCACGGCCAATTAAGTACCTTTGAAGTGTAGTCACTGTTGACCAGTGCAATGCTCAAACATTGTACTTTTTTAAAAAAGAAGTTATTGCTAAATCAACTGGTTACTTTTTTCGAACATTCGTAGTTTTTATATCCGAGTACAGTAATGTGGTGTTTGAGGTTGTGAATTCAAATCCCATCATAGTAAGTTGTGAAATTCAATTTAATAAATCTGGTAATTTGTGGGCTAGCACCAGAAAAAAAAAACCCTCAGAGTTGCTGGATTGTCATAAAACCCAATTGGTTCACTGATGCCCTTCTGGGAAGGGAACCTGCCAACCTTACCCTGTCTGGCCGATATGTGACTCATTCTTAATGCCCTCTGAAGCAACTCAGTTGTAAAAACAGTCGCTATGAGGAAGGGCAACTACCACATTCTTAGGGCAACTATGGGTGAGCGATTAATGCGGCTTTGCCAGTGTCATCCACATCCCACGAGCAAAGATCTGAATTGTTCACTAATACTAACTAATGACGCAATCAAGAAATGAGATACATAAGATACTTTACATCATTGCTGATAGTGGAATCTCGATGAATCAGACGTTGCACATGGCTGTCTATGCTGCTTGTCGATGAAAATTTTGCCAAGATCGCAGAGTGTGTTTCCTTGTCCCTCTGCTTGACAACCACCTCACAGGCCTTCCATTCTGCCATTACATATCTGTACTTGGCAGCGATATCTTCATCCACCTGCAGGCAAGCACAGGAATCAATGCAGTGGATCGGAGGCTAGGTTTCTTTGCACACGTTCTGGTGTTAGTGAGCCTGTAACTTCAGACTGGTGTTAACTGCAGATGCACAGTTCTGCCACCATCAATGGCACTCCAATAAAAATGACCTGAGATTGGAGGTACAGTCACATCTCCAGTTAAAACTAAGAGCATGGAGCTAGGTCCCCTGCCTTTTAGCAAAAGGGATTATGGGTCTCCAACCTTGATTAGAAGCTGCAATATGAATTAAAAGAAATAATGCAAAATGGTTCACTGTGATCAACCTTGCAGCACTCCCCAGGGACGACACATCATGATGTGCAAGTGCCACCAACCCTGAAAAGTCCATTTTAAACTATTTTTGTACTGATCAACACCCGTTTCATCAGGTTAAAATCGCCAATTTATGAGTTAATTTTTAACTACTGTTCTCTATGTAGGAAAAGTAACTATTTCAGATATCAGATTGTTGTCTGATTAGCCATTCGTACTCATCACTAGGGCAAGTGATTTGTTATCACTGAGATCCCAACATCTTCACTGCCCCTGGGAATTTTATGCTGAATTTTGATACTTGGGCAGCAAATAGCAGTGCAAATTCACAGGAAATATCAAAGGATGTCATGCTGCAGCAAATCACTTGTCCTACTCATCAGGTGAGGAATTCCCATGCTGGGCACAGAGCTATTCTCCACTTTAGCCATCGATTGTCATCAAACATTCCTACTTCAGGTATATCATAGCTTAGATACAGTACAAAGCTCCTTTTACTCAGTCTCTGTGATCGGCCTTAATTCCCAAGTATGAGAACGGTACTCCCTACAGCATGCCATTATAATTTCTCACATCAGTCATCTTTTTGACCCATTTGAGGCTAGTTGGCACTTAATTGAGTAGAAGACAAACCATAAAGAAGTTGGCCACATACTTGGTCCATGTCCTGTTTGTTCATGCCAAACTTGTAATGTCCCAGGAGGAAGGGCCAGACATCTTTCCTTATCTCGTGCTGGACTCCTCCGTAGTAAACCAGTCTGAGCAGCTCCAACTTCTTGTAATTCTAAAATCAAAAATCAAACTGTGACGATTCTATTTAAGTTATTAATGCATAAAAATACCCGCAGTAGAATTTTGTTGGAACTGTACAGGTCTAGCTTTCAAGTCAATTTTCAGATAAAGTCAGAAGGCTAAGTCTCATTCTTTAAAATGCCTTTTCTTTCTCTTCCTTTCGGTTAACCTGTGTCATGCACCATGACGGTGATCATTAGGCAAGTGATCAGGTGATCTTCTCCATGGCCCCTTTCCATTTTCAAATTGTTATAGCACTTGGTTAAGCAAGGCTAACTTCAACTAGGAACGGTGTCAGAGTATGAAGAGCAACAAAAGCTCCTCTAGTGGTTAATGCACCACATGGTCTACAGATATAACAATGAGAAGGCACCAGGTTAGATCTCCAAGTTGGGTGGGTCTCAGCTAAGGGAGCAGTTAAGGTGCTACAATTAGCTTCAGTGTTCCTGAACTGGGGAAAGAGAAAAATCAACCAGGGTTCCTACTTTCAATCCCAATCCAGTGACTCCTGCTGTAAAGTGGATGTATGTAGACATCAGGTGTGAACAGTATCAGGCTCTTCTGCAATGCCCCTTTCTCCATGGTTGAACAGCCTGCTGGTATAAACCATCGAGGCTCACATATGAAAAATGGACATCTGGGCAAGATACCAAGCAGGTTCTCAGCCACCATTAAAGTGTCACAAGAGTCAATGTCTTCAGGAGAGGAGGGAAGGAAACTGGGGAGAAAAACCTCATCAAAAATGAAAAGATTCTTCTGCTCACATTTGCTGTTTGCAAATGTTCCAATTGTCGGTAGATTGGTGGTGATGGACCTTGAAGCACATCACCCACCCCCTAGTGGCCAACTGAACTGCAACATTGGGGCAGCCTGGGAATCAGCTTCTTACCCACCTTCGTGGCTACGAGCTCCTTTGTTTTGGGGGATACTCAGGCAGTGAGTGCCAGCAGGTTATTCGATCATGGAGGGAGGTACAACTCAGCTCGATCCTGCCATTCACATTTTTCAGCAGGGGTCATTGATTAGAGATCAGAAGCAGGAATCCTAGTAGATTCTTTCCCTCCTCATTGTTCCCCTGGCGGAGATCTTCATTTCGCAGGAGGGCTTGATGCACTCAGCGTCAACGACAACTGTCCCTGAGTTCTGTCCTACCTTCCTATCTTTCTCATACTTATTCCAGACTTCTGCAGTCAGTCCACCCGAGGCTTCACATGGCTTGTTGGGTGGGACAATGGCGTGATTCACAAGAGCTGATAGATGTGTGCGGACTGTAGAGAGGTGACGACAGTACGCCAGCCCTGTGTGCAGAAACACAAAGTCTTTTAGAAGAGCTTTTAAATTCTAAGGACCAAATGCAGAAGCTCACTACCAACAGTGAAAAACTAACACATTCACACAATTGCATTGACTGGACTGCCAAACTACTTCAACTAAAGCAAGTGATCTGAAGCGGTAGGGGATATAGGGATCGATTCAGAAACCACTCAGGCTTCAATCGCAGCTTTTACGATCTGAGCTTCTCAATTAAATTACAGATTATTACTCACTGCTAACCATGTATAATTCTAGATATATGATTTGGTTAATATTATCAAAAGTGATGCCAATTAATCAATCGTGATGACATCATCGAACGTCACACAATCATCTGTAAGTACTCAAGTCCTCATAAAAATACGGATTGAGATCATTTCTAAATATCTTTCCCTGCCCGCCACAGAATCAGTCAATCAGTCCCCGATATTCCTGCAGTGTACTTACATCCATAAAATGCCCTTGAAACAATTTGCCTCTTCATACTCTCGCATAACATCTTCAATGGAGTCCTATGACAGAAGAACCAGAGATTTTCAAGAGCATCTTTTCCCATGGGATAATTTTTCTGTTTAGCTGTAACATATCACAGTCTATGAATGTTTATTCTCCACGTTCTAGGCACAAATTACTAGGGATATCCCTTTCTTTAGAAGAATTTTCCTCCTTGCAACATGTGAGTTTCTGTTGCCATGCACTACGTAGTTCCATTCTCTTCCTCCATCCCCCCACCCCCAATCCCACCTCACCATTCCTCAATATGGTCCATCTTTATTGGTTCAGGAGGGGAATGAGCAGCACCCAGAAAAGATAGCATACTGTTAACCAGTAGGGCGAGCATCTGTCCAGGTGAGAATATTGTCAAAAGACCTTTGATGGTCAGACTGAATTAGATTAAAATCACAATGTTAGTTAGTCAAACCCTCATATAAGCTTTGAAATCAAATAAACTTCGATGTGAAACTCTAGAACTTAATGAATGCGATCTCACCCTATGATATGGAGAGCTTCAATGCTAAGAACGAGACAAATTGTGGATTGTGAGCCTAGCCCTTGGACACAATGGAATAGGAGAAGCCAGTGGCAGTGGCACAAGAATCACTTTCTGATTAACCTCAGAGTTACTGATATTAATTCAGTTCCTTCATGTTCAGATTTGGGATCATTAGCCCTTCCCACCCAGTTTCCCTCAATATTGGTAATCGCCTTTTTATAAAAAGGGTTAATATTGACTGTGCACCCTGTGGTAGAGCCACCTTTATCACCTGTGCCATCAGGGAGTCCAGTCAATATATTGTTTTGATTGCTGATCTACATTGAGATAGCTGATCTCAGTGCTGCAATAACGGTGCTACAAATTGCCTCAGCGTCACTGGGATAGGACGAGGAAAATAAGCCAGGTTTCTGCTCTCAATCACTGTCCAGTGACTCTTGATGAAAAGTGCATGTACGTGAATGTTGAGTGAGCAATAGATAGGGCTCCTCATGGTTGAATCGTCTGCTGACGGTCACCATCTAGAGTCAGGTATGAGGAATGGACATTCGGGTGAGGTACCAGAGGGCTACTAATACCCTCGATCTGCATCCCTATTGGAGTCAGTGACTTCAGGAAAGGAGGGTACAGCTTCGGAATTCTCTCTCTTTCCACCTCCCATTTCCTCAGCTCTCACCTTTATGTACCTGTCTTCATGTGGGAGAACTGCATGCCTTGGTACTTAGCCAGTAAAAGCCAATTGTAACCTCCACCCTCCCCTCTCAAAGGTGAGATGTTCAAATTAACCAGGGGTTATGGAGTCATCTTCACTTGTTAACCTAGAAAAGCTCAAGAACTCATTACCAATATGGATGGCAGATTCTACTATGAGGGAGCCTGGTAACTGAAACAACTAAGGTTCACTAAATTGATTCCTGGGATGAAAGGGTTATCCTATGAGGAGAGATTGAGTAGAATAGGCCCATACTCTCTGGAGTTTAGAAGAATGAGAGATGATCATATTGAAACATATAAGATTCTGAGAGGGCTCGACAGGGTAGCTGCTGAGAGGCTGTTTCCCATGGCTGGAGAGTCTAGAACTAGGGGTCATAGTCTCAGGATAAGGTGTTGGCCATTTAGGACCAAGATGAGGCAAAGTGTCTTCACTCAGAGGGTTGTGAATCTTTGGAATTCTCTACCCCAGAGGGCTGTGGATGCTCAGTCGTTGAATATATTCCAGGCTGAGATCGATAGATTTTGGACTCTAGGGGAATCAAGGGATATGGGGATCGGGCGGGAAAGTGGAATTGAGGTCAAAGATCAGCCATGATCTTATTGAATAGCGGAACAGGCTTGAGGGGCTGTATGGCCTACTCCTGCTCCTATTTCTTATGTTCTCATGTTCTTAGATTAGGACACCAACAGTTAACATATGTTACATTCAGGTGAATGTAAAAGATCACAGGGCACTATTCACGGAGCAACATCCTGGGCAACATTCTTCCATCAGCCAAAACCACAAAAAAAAATTACTGTTTGGGAGACTTTGCTGTGTATAAATTAGCTGCCACATTTACCTACATAATGACAGTGACTGCAATTCAAAAAGTAATTAATTAGTTGTAAAGTCCCTTGGGATGTCCTGAGGACTGATATACTTGCTTATAAGTGCAAATTTGTTCTTCCTTATGTGCTAAGTTACCCAGTCAACTACTATTGGAATTAAAAGGTCATTGTTTTTTTTGTTTTTGTAAAATCTGCACATGTAACCGATTCTCCTTTCCCTCAGATACACTCCAATGAGATGTCCTTTTCCCTTTACCTGTCATTTCCACAGCTGCAGCAGTTGGGCATGTCATAGGGGGAGCCGTTGGTGGAGCAGGACAAACAGGAAGAGCCTCGGCTACACAGATCTCCCAGCTGCCAAGGAAACTGAGTTGAGCTGTATCCATGCATTTCCAACAATTCACTAGGATCTGGAAAAAAAAAGGACATGCATTTTAGAGATTTTTTTCCCCTGAAATAATTACTGGCTGTTTGGGGTTAGGTGTTTTTCTGTGCTACTTTAGGCAAAGGTTAAGAGTTTTCAAAATGTAAATATTTCAAAGATGTACTTTAGTTTAAAAAAAATCTAATGGGGATAAAATTCTGTAATTTAACCAAGCAACTTTAATATTCGACTGTATGATCTATCTAGTCTTTGATGACTTTAGTTTAAAAATAGCATCTTTCAATTTTTTTTAAAATCTAAGATTTTGCCTCTAGAATGCTATCTTTGGAGAGTAAGGCAGGAATCATATTATGGTGGAGGGTGCGTTAGAGAGGGTATTTGTATGGTTTTGTATTGTCAAAGACCCTTAAGCAATGGGTGTTATACTGGAGTTTGTGATGTATCAGACAGTGTTACAGTGAGAGGTTACTCTATTAGATTTTCCTTTCTGTACCCCACAAGGTCCTCATCTGGTAGTCAAATCGCTCTCTTCCTGGCATCCCATGTCAGACAAGGAGGAAAGGGTGGTGCAGCCGACTAATTTTCGAGTCACAATCACTACCATAAACAGCTGGTAGGATGCAGGCTCAATGTGGTGTAAGAGAGGGGTTAGTGCCAGTTTTTAGCCTAGCTGGAATTGAATCCCCAAGGTGCTCCATGTAGAGACCTCCTGGTGGACCAACAAGAGACTGACAGGCAAGAGTGTCAGTCAACCTGGGGCAGGGTTTAGATAAATGCACCATATAATGAGATATTGATACATATAGACCAGGGAGGGGCCAGGTTCTGTTCCTGGTGGGTCAGTTAGTTGATCTTTACTAGGACAGCAACTTTAGTGCTAAAGTTGACCTCAGTGTCCCTGGACTGTTGGAGGAGGCGGTAAAATAAGTCAGGGCTCCTGCTCCCGATCTAGTGACCACTGCTAGATATCAACTGTGTTTGGACATTGTGGAGCTCAGTGCTGGTACTTATCCTCGTTCCCTCAGTTGTTCTCCTCTGTTCATGCTGAAGGTATTGTTCCTGTTGGGGCATGGTATAATAGCCTGGGTGCCAGCAGCCTTTTGGTACCTTGCCAAAGCTTGGACAGTGAATGCTGGCAAGCTATTCACATCTGGAAAACATCACAGTCAAATCCGATATACATGCATTCTCCAGCAGGGGGGTCACTCGACACTGAGCAGGAACGGGAACTCTGCCTGATTTTTCCCAGCCCTATCCCACAAGCACTGAAGCCAATGTAGCTGATCCACTGCCAACCCAGCTAAAATCAATTAAACCTCCACCGCCCACTAGAACTTATTTGACAGAGGACACCATGTAACAGCTGATAAAGAGAGGACCTTCACCTCATCATGTTTGGACTCTTGATTGGAACCCAGGTCCAGGGTGAAAGGATAGTGTGCTAACCCAACCCTTTACCCAGTTTCTGAATTTAAAAACAACATTCTTCTGCTGCCTTTACACAGGAACTCATTTAGTTCCGATTCGGAGAGACCTGCATTTGTCAATCGCCTTCCCACGTCTGTACAATTGAATTTGGCTCCTTTATCCTGGCGGCAGAATCACAGACCCAAGTTTCTTGTAGGTCTACAATCCTGCAGTCGATTTTTAAAAAAAACGTAAACAGGAGGATTCGGCTCACGGATGCCGGTCCGAACTAATCATGCTCTAGTACGAAAATAGAATAAACATAGAAAATGCTGGGAACACACACAGCAGGTCAGGCAGCATCTGTGGGGAGAGGAAGATGGGGTTAAATTGACCTGAAAAGTTAGCCTCAGCTCCCCTTCCTGATCACCAACCAGCAACCTCTGCTGGGAGTATGCTTGTGTGGATGTCGAGCAAGGACAGCATCAGTCTCGGCTATGGTGCCTCCAGTGGTCGAATAGCCTGCCAACACTCTGGCAAAGTTCACACATTTGGGTGAGGCTCTAGAGGAATCATACACCAGCAAAGAATCGATGCAGGGTAAGGGGGATGAGGAAACTCCAATGTTTAACCGTTGGATCACAGAATAATAAATCATAATAAGTGTCAAATTCCAATGTGGATTCGAACTCAATAGCCTGTAACTGTTCAACTTGACAGATTTGGGTGTGTGAAAGGTCACTGGCAGTTTAGATTTTAATCTTCCATTAAATAATAAACAAAACGGTCCAAGCAGATGTTTCAGCTGTAAGAGGGAGATTCCTCATAGTTAGGTTATTATTGGGTAGAACAGCAAATGGGAAATCTTCCTGCTTATAAACAAGTTTTTCCTACCAAAATGTTGAGGATGTCATATAGAACACAAACTCAAGCGTAAGAACATACTTAAAATTAGGAGGGGTGCGTTTTGATTAGAAAGAAGTAAACAGCTACAGTATTTAGAGGTGCGATATAGAGATCACGACCATAACCACACTATAAAGCTACCCAAGCAGATCCTTGGTTTGTGTTGAGTTAGTTGATCTTAGTTAGGGTGGCATAGAAATGCTACAAATTGGCATCTGTGCCTCTGGGCTAAATAGGAAAGGGGATTGGGGGGGGGGGGGGGGTGGGAAATTAGCCAGGATTCCCACTCGTGATTATTATCCAGTCACCACTGCTGGAAATACGTATATGTGGTTGTTGGGTAAGGAGAGAATCTGGCCCAGCTGATGCACTCCATTGTTGAATAGCTTGTCGCCACCAACTGCCTTGGGTTACACATGCACAATGGCCACTTGGACCGTAGGCCAGCCTGTGAGCTTGGAAACGTAACTCAACAAGAGATGTGAGGGGAGGGGGGGGGGGGGGTGGTGGGAGGGGGTTAAAAATAAATTGCTTTTTGTAAGTCAGATGACTGGTATTTAACTATCCTGACAATTGAAGACCATGGAAATAAGGCAGAAATGCCTAAATTGCAGAGGTTTTCATGACACGCTGCACAAAGATAAACTGCATAACTTAGAATTACAAATAAAATTCTTTTTTTTATATAAAATTGCATGATCTAAATGGGACTGGATGGGTCCAGAGCTTAAGAGCCTGTACTAATCACATTTCCGCAGGCATTTTACAGATGCAATTATTTATGATGCTGAAACCAAAAAAAGGTTAAAAAAAAATTATAGCAATGACGTGTTTTTGCTGCGTTTTTAAAGCATAAAGCTTTTAACTTGTTATACATAAAACATGCGTTAGTGACACTAATTCAAAGCAGCTAGATTCATCATCGACGAAGTAAAATTGGAGTCTTTCATTATCATTTTGGGCTACCTTTACCTTATCCATCACATAATATATACTGGGCATAGAATTTTCTGGTAATCAACTCCAATATGATTAAACTTGTATCGAGAACATAACAGCCATGAATTCTTCAGCGAGAATTTCATCACGCATCGACAATATTTAGCGTAGTTGGCAAACAAAACATACAGACCAGAATTCAAATTAAAATCATTCCACGACATTTACAGTATATATTATTAAAAATAAACAAACATCTTGGAGTGATTACAAGGGGATATTCTAATCACAGGAGCTCAGAGGGCAGTTCAAACATGCGTGAGCATCACACTCACGAGAATGCCATCTGAACCCTTTATTAGATGACTGCCTTGGGACCACTCCCAGTATCTGCTACTTTTTCTACACAAAAAGGAGAGCATACAACTGTAAAATTCCACATGCAGCCAGGCAACTAAATCTAGCGGCAAAGGAGAAATGAAACACAAATGAAAGAAGATTGAGGCAGGCTCAACACAATTACACTTAAGACAACTAAAAGAAGCACAGGCCCTGGGCCCAAGGCAAAGCAGGCAGACTGGGAGCTTTGAGTTTAAAATTAAAATATATATTTAAAAAAAAATAATAACTGAAAAAAAATGCTCTTCACCTTAATTCTTCAGGAAGCAGTTGACCGACGTAGCATTTACTGCAGCTTCTCATTGGTTGAGTTACAAAAAACTCAGTGTGTATTGCACAGAATTTAAAATTTTTAATTTTTTTTGCTTTTTTTTTTATTTGTGGAAAGTGTGATAAGAACCTGGTGCAATCAGAACCTCACAGAACCTAAAGAAAAAAATATAGCCTGATGAAAGGGTGCCTGATAAATTGAGAAACCATTAAAAAAAAATCACTTGGTGAAGAATTACAGTGAACAGCATCTTGGTTATTCTGAGTTTTGTGGCCACATGCACAGTTCAAGCATGTTGCAAAAAATTAAAAAGCAACGGCGAGCAAATGGGAATCAACAGTGTTGTCATTACCTTCAAACCATCAGCAGTGTGCCTACAATGTACTGATCTTTCTTTAAAAAGGTTTGCAGTCCTTAGTACACCAGCGGTTGTAAATTAGCTGCCTCCCCCTCTCCCTTCCCCAAACTATTTAGTTGGAACACTGACAAAGCGAGGTCACACTCTGCGCTATTGGTAGCAACCAGATTAATGTGTTTGCATAAAATTCCACTGCCCGCTATTTGAAAAAGGACGTTAAGTCGGACGGGTTCATGCGCTTGTTACAAATATCGGACGGCGCGACTTCATTAATCAAGAAGCCAGCCTATGTTGTGTATGGAAATGGTGCTGGCTGAGGTCAATGTGGAGTTTATAATGGGGGGAGAACACAGGAATATTAATGATGATTACATTCCACATGCAATTTACATAAATCTAATGGCTTCGAATACCCCAACAATCAATTTACATTAGAAAGTAGATGCAGTGTTACTGAGTGCCCATAGGTGGCACTGGCGGGGAGCAATGCATTTGCACGGAATAATACAAAGTTCAACTAATCTATCAGTTGCTGACTGTGGAATATAGTTATTCTGATCTGCTTTTGGTTTTAGATTTAACTTTTACATTGTTTTTTTTAGATTAAAATGTAATGCTTAAGTCAACTTAATGTGAAAATGAATTTGTTTTCCTCGTCAGCGTTCTCCTCTCTCAAAGATGTTGACCTCTCGCTTGGGTAATGGTTCCACAGTGTCACCCATCCTCTGGTCCCTCGAGTGTGAGAAGGTTATGTTACTTCAAGGGACATCGCAGTCCAGCCTATAGCTAGACTCACCTGAGCTCCACGTATGTACACTTCTAGCAAGGGGCGCTGGACAGCAATTAGGAGCACAATCCCGGGCCAATTGTCACCCCCTCTAACCAAAGGGTGCCGAGAGGCCAATTGTATCAACCCTACTGCTGCTCAGCTCGGAGACTGAGCCTGGGGTTTTCTTGGTCTGTGTGCCTCAGCTGGTCTCTGGCTAAATTTGCTGAGTCATTAGTGGAGCCCAGGATTATTAATCTACAGGGAAGTGAAAATGAACTTTAAAGGAATACAATAAATCAGTGTACTAAAGGTTCAAATGGGTCAAAAGAATTTCAATATTAATATCAGTATGATAAAATGCCAACACTGTTGAACCTTGAGATGAGCGTCTGTACGGTGCACTGCATATCTTGCATATCACTTCAAGTGTGATTAGGCCAAACTGCATAAAAACCTTTCATCATTTTAGGTGCTGTGAGGTTCCGTGAGCAGATCATAGAAATCATTTCATGTAGCCTATCCTCGTCTTCCTCATCATCCTCGACAGAGACCGATCGGCTGGCGGCTAAGTGGTGGTAGTTAATAGTTACTGCTCAAAGAAAAGATTGAAAGGGCTGATGAGGAGCATGCCTTCACTGCACAGTTCACTTACACACCGCCCCCTGACAGTGACATTAAGGGCAACTACACTATACAGGCTGAAAATTGTTCTGTAACTTCTACCATAACCAGCACCATTTCTGCATTAATCTGCTTTAATTAGTATATTCTTGAACCATAAAATTTATAGTAACACACTGCAGTTAGAAAATGCACCTCTATCCGTTTTCGACTGAAAATATTCAGAAGGGGTTGATCTCAATACTCAACGCACTCAAGTATAAACACATTCACAGGTTATCCTCACCACTGCCTTTCATTCCTCCTCCCCAAAAAGAGGGAATTTCACCCCATCGATACTTCCCTCGAGTATAGAAGATTAAAGGGTGATCTAATTGAGGTGTTTAAGATGATTAAAGGATTTGATGGGGCAGATAGAGAGAAACTATTTCCTCTGGTGGGGGAGGAGTCCGGAACAAGGGGGGCACAACCTTAAAATTAGAGTTAGGTCGTTCAAGGGTGATGTCAGGAAGCACTTCTTCACACAAAGGGTAAGTGGAAATCTGGAACTCTCTCCCCCCAAAAAGCTGTTGAGACTGGGGGTCAATTGAAAATTTCAAAACTGAGATTGATAGATTTTTGTTAGGCAAAGGTATTAAGGGGTATGGAACCAAGGCGGGTAGATGGAGTTCAGATACAGATCAGCCATGATCTAATTGAATGGTGGAACAGGCTCGAGGGGTTGAATGGCCAACTGCTGTTCCTAGGTTCCTACCTTTAATAATCACATATTAATCCTTAATCTGTGTTGAAGTAACTGATCTCAACCAGGGCCTGCAATTGAGGCATTACAATTGGCCTCAGTGCCTGTGTTAAGGAAGGTAAAATAGTCCAGGAATTCCATTCCCTGATTACCACACGGCAATCCCCACTGGACGTGAGCATCTGTGGACAGAAGCAGATTTGGCTGTGATGCCCTCCACAGTTGGATAGCCTGCCAGCACTCACTGTCAAGATTCATATCACAAAGCCGCAAAGTAAATACTGAGGCCATTTGGTTCAATCTTAGTGCATTTGTTGAGAAAGATCGATCACCATGAATAAAGACCACTTGGACAAGGCACTGGAGAGTTCCTGTGAAAATGTACCCTCCGGGGGCAGAACACTTATCACTGCATTAACATTTCTCGGGGTAGCAATCAGAGTTCCTCCTAAAACGGGCAAGAAGTGGGTGGGGCATTTACTGCTTCGCCCGATTACGTGGGAGAGAGGCACAAACCAAATTCAGATTTGTGTCTTGTTTCCATATATTGGGCGTGCTGTCGCTACTCGCACTGGTTATTGTTAGCTCACCCATTGGGGTGGGGGAGAAACTCAGGTGTTAGTGATGCCACTTAAAGGGAACCTGCGCCTCTGAAAGGGCAGGTGCACTTTGCTGGTGCTGCATGCTTCAGAATTGAATCTTGGAATAGGGAAACGCCACTATGATCATACAAGGGCTCCTCAATTCTCAGATTACGCCATGGAAGTCCTTGTGGAGGAGGTCAGCAAAGGAAATGAGGTCCTGTTTCCAGCTAACAGAAGGGCATCAAGGCAAATCTCACAGCAACAGTAGTCAGAGGTGGCTGAGCAGGTGAATGCAAGTAGCATAACGCCCAGTACCTGGCAAAAATGTCGGAAAAAATTCAATGATCTGACCAGAGCTGCTAAGGTCAGACTCCTACTCATATCTCTCACTCGCTGCTTAGCACTGCACCGCCTCTAGCCGCAGCACTCAAGCCATCTTTCCTCCACTTCCCATCACTCTCCTTCAATCACAGCGGCAACGCTTAACTGAACTTGCTTCTGCTCCTACTTGCACACACTGCACCCTCACTTCCCCACATCTTTCACACACCATCCACACTATACTACCCTGACATGAACATCTTCACAATCCTTCAGCGAGCCATGCACTAATACACTTTGTTTCTTCTTGCAGGACAAGCTGGCACACAAGAAAAGGGAGCAGATGCACACAGGAGGAGGGCCATCATTTCAAGCGCCATCTCAGTTGGAAGAGGCCGCCACTGATGTAGGGCAGGCCAGGCGTGTCGCAACTGGCGAGGCCGGAGGTTAGGCTCCCCGGGGTGTTTGGCCATCTCATCCTTCTTTTCTCATCTCAGTGAACTCTCTCCCTCACACACTCTGCACAGCAACCTGGCGTTGTTTTCGAGCTGCCACTCATCTGTTTCTGCTAAACCCTCGTAACTAACTGCTGACCTTGTGGCTATTTCCAGGTCCACCATGCGACTGGCAGAGGCACTGTGGGAGAGACACACACTGTCACTCTCTCAGGCTAACAACATGCCTGCTTCCCCACCAGCCCCTTGTAACCAGTGCACGTTGGTGCTAGATAGCCAGCTCATGTACTCAAGAATGAACTCATTTGCGTTCGCGAAGAGCGAATCTCTGACTTGCTTGATGCAGGAATACACTGCAAATTGACTAATGTCATTTACGTCACCTGCTGCAGCCTGGAATGACCCCGAGGTGCAGAAATTCAGAGCCACAGGCAACAAAGTGTGTGACCTGGTGCTGGGCTGCGGTTGGTGCTGCAACAGGTGACATGGCTCTGCAACAGCCTCCCTGGTGAAGCAGAGCCACCGGACACACTGCTTCTCACTTAACTGGAGGCAAGATGTTGTGGTCCTGTAAACCCGCATGGTGTAAGGCCTCCTGCACCCTCCCCTCCTTCGCCCTCTTCTCCTAACTGCTGCTGCTCTGACTTGCTGCTCGTCCTCCAGCCGCAGTGACAGACCGAGCAGCACACCCAAGTCGCCAGTGGAAGTTTGTCCAGAAGCCCCTGGGCAGAGATTGCCCTCCAGCTCCAAAAAATAACTCGCAACAATTTTTTGTAGTCAACTACAGCAGCCAGAAACGAGCCTAAAAGCCAGTCAGCAGTCTAAAAGGACTAACCAGGTACTTAGCTAATTGCAGCTGACAATCCCTTTAAATAATGCTGGTAAAGTGTCCCTCCTGACTGTTCCCGCCCAAAATTTGCGGGTGGGATTTGGAATGGGCGAATTCAGCATTCAGGAAGTTGAATTTGGCAGAAGTGTCCTTTAACAGACTTAGGACCCTCATTTACATATTTATTAGGCGCCTGACTGATTTGTGCGGGTGCCATGGACGAATGAAACACGCCTATGGTGTCAGGCACACTTGTGGTGGACATTGGGTGTGAGAGATCACCACGCAAAATTCAGAGGCTTAACGCCCATTTTACTAGCGCAAAACAGGCGGCTTCTCTCCCCTTGACTTTAACTGCACTGGTCCAACACTAAACACAAGAGTCTGGATGGATTTTTACCTTTCAGAATTTGAGAGTCGAGTTCTCAAAGTTATTTGAGTGGGAAAATTATACCGGTGGAGGATATATTAATTTCAATCACACTACATTCACCTCATTATTCTGGATGTACAGTGACTGAACTCATTTTAGCAGGAGAGCCATTACATTAACATTATTTTCAATCCACACCCTGGGTGCTTGCTGACTACAGCTTCTATCCTTTCACACACACACACACACACACACACACACACACACACACACACACGTCGGCCCAACTGGCCTATGCTGGTGTTAATGCTCCACGCAAGCCTCCTCCCTCCCTACTTCATCTAACCCTATCAGCATACCCTTCTATTCCTTTCAGCTGGTTAACAATCTGGATGTTAAATTATTAGACAGGTTTAATTCCTCTTACCAGCGGTAGCTTTGACTGAATCTCAAAAAAAAAGGAATGTAAAACATCTAAAAGAAATCCCCCATTTCTTAAACCCTGTTGCAAAGCAGATTTGCAACCAGCTGGTAAAGCCAGTGCAAATCGCCTGCCTTCACTCTGCAACAAAGAAATTCTCAGTGGGCGTGTAGGGCTGGTGATTTAATACTGCCTGGTGCATGAACTCAATCGAGGCAGCTCCTGGGAGATTTCATCCAGTTCTCATCCTCATTCAAACTGAATATGATCTTGACAGCAGGCTGTGATATAGACGGGGAGGTACCACGTTCCTTACAGTTCAATAACCGATCAGTTAACAATAAAAGGCAAAAGAACACGTACCAAAATCAAGATACATTACATAGAATCTTACAGCACAGAAGGAGGCCATTCAGACCATCGTGCGTGTGCCAGCTCTTTGAAAGAGCTATCCCCTGCTCTTTCTCCAAAGCCCTGCAAATTTTTCCTCTTTAAGAAGAGATCCAATTCTCTTTTGAAAGTTACCCTTCAGGCAGTGCATTCCAGATCATAACAACTCGCCGAGTAAAAAAATTTCTCATCTCTCTCCTGGCTTTTTTGCCAATTACTTTAAATCTGTCCCCTCTGGTTACCGACCCTCCTGCCAGTGGAAACAGTTTTTCCCTATCTACTCTATCAAAACCCCTCATTAATTTGAACACCTCTATCAAATCTCCCCTTAACCTTCTCTTTGCCAGGAACATCAAGAAAAGCGCAATGATATTAAACTTCAGAAGTTAGCTAGGAATCAGCAGGTAACAGGAGAGCAGTAATTCACCGAAAATAAACTCACCGTAATCATTCTTCTGTCCGGGGTAGATGATTCTGAATACGTAATCAGTAGCTATTTCTTCCTCCGCCTGTTCTTCTTGGTCCATGGATTTGGCCCTGCTGTTTCTTTTCCGTAGTTTTGGAAAGACCTTGCCCTGGAGTTTGGGAAATACAGCAGTTGCGTTGCTGGTTATCAACTCTGCCTAAGCATTTCATCACTTGTGAATCAATTGGAAATGGACTCGTGTCCGGTGTATTAACAATAAGACATAAAATTAAAAGGAACGCAAGAGCAGGTTGCTGTCAGGGCACAGACAATAAGCTCCTGTACCCTCTCTTTTGGACAGGCCCATTCAACTCCTCCGAGCCTGTGGGGAAGGATTTCCTCTGTGCGCTATGGGGAGTGAAGTCATAAATTAAGAACCTGTTGATGATTTTGCTACCCATAGCACATAGAGGAAAATCTGCCTCCCTCCCCCTGTCCTCAATGTAATATAACGTGCATATGTTTTACACCAAGCTCTCTAATGCTTACTCTTATTCCTGCTGAAGACTTTTACTCGAGGATTCCTGGGAATCAAGTAATAGATTTATCGTTTTCACCCCACCGCTCCGAAAACACTGACTCATCCTGGGACACTGCCAGCCCTCCAGTAACTCATCCAAATGACCCATTCTTTATCCATGGGCCTCAACAGTGCATAATGTATTATAGTAGACTTTATGGGGGTAATTTTAACCTAACTTGCCGGGCGGGAAACCCACGGGATCGAGTGGGATGCCGGTTTTGCATCCCGCCTGATATTACACTTCAATGGGACTAAAATCGATCTGGTCAGTTTCCTGATGGGCAGGTTAGGTTAAAATCATCCCCAATGAGTAAGTCTTTATTGATAGATAAGGTCGTTTCTGGGCCAGAGAGAGACCAGAAAGGTGCCAGGTTGGATCCCTGTGCTGAATAAGCTGATCTCGGTAAGACTGCTACAATTAGCTTCAGTGCTCCTGGATTAGGGATGGGAAAATCACCCAGGGAACCTGCTCTTAATCACTATACAGTGCCCCCTGCTGGAAGTGCATGTGTGTGGCCCCTGGGTGGAGACAGGATCAGACTTAGCTGGGATGTCCTCCACAACTGAATTAGCTATCAACACACGATGTTAACATGCGTGCATGGAAAAGGCCACTTGGAGTGTGACTGCTGCCTGGGGAGAAGGAAAACAAAACTGAAGAAAGTAAGTTTATATAATATGTTAAAAAGTGCATAGACATTGCTTTGAACTGTTTGATACACACACGGTGCTTCGAATATAAAGCAATGTTGCAAGAATAAGCAACCTCAGCGAGCTGCCTATAACCAAGTGCAGACTTGATGATCAATAACTATCAAAAGGCTTTTGCCAAGAGGGGTTTGCTGCCTGTAATGGCCCCTGGCAATATTCTGTAGTTGAGGATGTGACTCTTCCTGAATCTTGAGAGCTATAGTTCGAGGCAGTGCAAAAACCTGAGCCTTTAATCTCTATGGGCCCTGGAGGAGAGTCAGAGAAACAAAAACAGGCAGAGCAAACACCCATTGGTCACATAGCGTCCTACCATCAGCGTAAAACGACACAGGCAAATTTTGCACACAAATAACGAGGAAGGAAAATTTAAAAGAATTCCCCTGATCCAAGCAACTAATAGTAAACTTTTTAAAGTCTAACAGTCAATAGGTAGGTTCCCTTATTAATGTTTAAGGGTAAACGTTTGGCTCACTGGCTTGGTTACTGACCTCATTAGCAGCATTCCCATTTTATATTCCATTACCTCCTCTCAGGGCATTTCATGTTAATTGAGGGGGAGGGGGGCAGTAATTGGCTCCTGATCCCAATTTTCTAATGTTAGTACTGAGCGCAGAAAAGGGCGATTTTATCTTGTCCTCACCACCACTCCATCCCTAGTTATAAATGTCATTCTTTTTAAACAATGGCCTTCTTCCTCCAGATATGGCTGGAGTCTTGTATTCAGTGGGCTTACAGTCAGAAGCAAGATTGCATTTATTTTTATTTGGAAGACAAACACTCACAATTTACTTAATTGCTGACTCAGCTGTCTGCTCGAGTCCCTATATTACTAATAAAGTCCATTGAATAATTTTTTTTAAAAGCCTGAATCCCGCTAGTGGTGAATATAATTTAATGTAATCTTACCAGGCGGAATAGAAAATACCCAGAGTGGAGATTCTGTCTTAGTTCATGTATTGCATTGGATGTTAAGCCCTTATACCAGTCAAACTCAAAATGAGCCTCTATATTAAAAAAAAACTTTAAAATAATGAATGTACTTCCAATTTCATTCTCAAAATTTATAGTACTCCCCCTGACCTTTGTTCTTATGATCCACTGGTGATGCTGTAGATTGAATGTTTACTTTGCTCGCAACATCTAAGAAAGGCTAAGACAAAATATTGAAGGTGCAGTTTCATGACTTTCAATCTTTTGAAGTGGATCTTACCAAGCATCGGCTGTTAGTTTAAAGGAGTTCCTTTCATCTAAATGTTCTTTTGAGATTAAGTGGCCATTTAACCTCCTTTCACTCCGAGATGCTACAAAGAACCAGCACAATTCCTCAAAGCTGCATTACAGCTCTGAAGTCTAACTTCATTTCATTGTGCATGAGGAGCCATGGGATACGAGGGTATATCTCACCACCAGCCTGGGGCAGATATTTCTCTTATGCGCGTAGGTGTAAATAATTGCCGGGGTGAACCGCATGCAGAAAAAAATAGGTTAGAAAGGATAGCATGACCATAACGCAGACAGTCCGATTTCCCAACCACGTGAAAGTCTGAACAGGCTGGAGCTCTTTTCTTTAGAAAAGAGAAAGCTGAGGAGTGATCTAATAGGAGGTTTTTAAAATTATGAAGGGGTTCAATAGGGTAGATGTAGAGAAGATGTTTCCACTTGTGGGGGAGTTCAAAACTAGGGGTCATAAATAAGGATAGTCACTAATTAATCCAATGGGGAATTCAGGAGAAACCTCTTTACCCAGAGAGAGGTAATGTTACTTCACTTCCTTACCTATTATATGATATCAAGAGCCCTAGAATTCGAGTTGCATACCTGTTTGTAATTATATAGAAATTAAAGCACAGAAACAGGCCATTCGGCCCAATTGGTCTATACTGTTGTCTGTGCTCCACTTGACTCTCCTCCCACCCTGCTTCAGTGTGGAACTCGCTACCTCGTGGATTGGTTGAGGTGAATAGCACAGATGCATTTAAGGGGAAACTAGATAAGTACATGAGGGAGAAAGGAATAGAAGGATATGCTGATAGGGTGAGATGAAGCAGGGTGGGAGGAGAGTCAAGTGGAGCACAGACAACAGTATAGACCAATTGGGCCGAATGGCCTGTTTCTGTGCTTTAATTTCTATATAATTACAAACAGGTATGCAACTCGAATTCTAGGGCTCTTGATATCATATAATAGGTAAGGAAGTGAAGTAACATGATTTTAGATGAAGCTAATTTCTCTCCTAGTTGAGTCTAAACACTAACCTTGGTTCTTATCATACAACGTTGTAAAATATCACAATCTACGTCTTTGTAAATGTTCAGAAATTGATATACTTGGGGTGCAACTGTTGCATATTGAAAAACCTTCCATTAAAAGATTGGGTCTCATCACCATGACCCTTTTAAAAACAGATCAATTTCAAAGAATTATGATGAACTTTAATTTTCTCCTGCTTTTTCCTTTTAAAAAAGGTACTTGGCCCCAAAAATCTGTGACTGTTCAGGTGGACCCTGCTGTAACTTAGGCAGGCGAGTCTGCTGGAACCCGGTTACGCCAGGTCTTAGCCAAGCACTGAAATTTCTGGGCAGGCCTTGTGCGGGGCAGAATCTCCTTACAAGGCCATTGATGTGTGGGGCTGTTGGCAGGGACTCCGAAACTTGGAGTTTCCATTCCTTGGGACTCAGCGTACGGTCGGCGCTGAGACTAGGTGTACTAGTCAACCAACCAGATTTTGTGGGGACCACCTGGGTATCCGGGCCAGGATCATAACCTGAACCCCAAAGATTTTCTGATGGATTTTGTTTTTGTGAAGTAGGCCCCTTTGTATGTGGCTTTAGCTTCAGTTTCTTTCTGTGGGGTGCTGGTGGGGGGGGGGGGGGGGCTATGGAGAACCTGGCACATTTGACCCAGGTGTCTTCCGCCGTACTTCTCGGCTGCTTTGGCAGGGAGCCACCCCAGACGCCCTCGTACCCGCCAGACGCATGGAAATTGTTGAGACCTCTCCATGATCCCAAGAACTTTGGTAGGGACAGGGTCTGCGTTGGAGGTCAAGGATGGGCACATTATGGCACGTACGCAGAGATGCGCCACCCCGTGGATTTTCAGGACTCTTTGTATTTAACGGGCATGAGCTGACCACGTAATCGGAGCAGTTTCCGAGCCAGACAATAAATGAGCACAACCACAGCTGAAATCGCAATCGCTAAAGAATCCATAATTAATGACTGTCCTCTGCCAATATTAATCCAGCTTCCACACAGAGTTGGATCCAGAGGCTCCTCAGAGCCAATTCCCTTAGTGATGTTGTCAATACTCGTTGTTAAAGTAATTATTTTGTAATGTATTCATCAACTGACAGAAAATTGCTAACAGTATGTTAAAGTTGATCCTAATTCTTTCTGGCCATTTGCATTTTAAAACTGATGGTGAGACTGCTTCTTTATAAACCGCGACAGTTCAAAAGTGCCTTGAGATATTGATCTACCTTTCCTCGCTGTGACCAAAGTGGTGGATCAAGCTGTCCCCGTGGTAACAGGCCGTTTTCAAGGCAGGAGAGGAAGGCCAATAGGTGGCCACCCTGGGGGAAGTGGAGTGGAGGCCTTTGGATTCCATCCTGACTCACCAACACTAAGGTTCCTCCGCTGTCAGCTGAAAAAAAAAGACAGCAACAATGTCACCCTCCCTGATCTGCATTAGTGTCTCCGCATCAGTCACTGAGCAATTGGCTCTTGGTTTAACCATTATAGATCACTACATTGTAAGAAGAAAAAGTTACACCGATAATAAGGGTATTTATAAACCAGTAATCTATCTTACTCTTCTGTATATAACATGCAACATATACATAGTGAAGGTAAGTTTCCCTGTCTCTAAGGTTTTTCACAAATAACATGCCCTTGGCATTTGGGCTGATGCCTGTTTTTTACACCTATTTAACCTCATGCTCACAAAAGTTGTGGTTTTGTTAGTTTCATTTTATGTCACACTTACTGCTCACCTGCCTAAGCAATGAACAGGTTATGAGCAGCCACAGAATACTTAACGTCCTGACTATTAGAACACCAGAGATCAAGAAAAGAATATATGAAAGTATAAAGTGAAGAAAAACTTACGTTGTTGATGGCAATGGATGCAGACTATCTGACTTAACGGCACAGTTAAGGCGTAATCCCAATAGACACTGAAAATAAGCCAAAAATCAATATTTTAAAATTGTTTTTTCAAAACAGAACTTCCTTTGCAATTTTGCAAACAACTTGCAACGAATGTTTCATGCAGAATTTCTTTGTAATCAACTGAAGATTTTTCCTCAATAATAATGACGACATCTTAATTGTGTGATCACGCGGCCAAGATACGAGCCAGAAATTTCCTCGGGGTTCCTCCCGATCGGCCGCTGGAACCCTAGCGTAGACACATCATTGGGCTTTCCGCTGAAGTTACGGCAGCTGAGCGGGAGAACGCCCAAGGAAATTTGCAGGGACGGGGTGTACTGATGACTGTAGTGGCAGTTACACGGACAATGACAGTTGGCATAAAAATTGACCAAACACGGAATAAATTTAGAACTGCGGATGCTGGAAAATCTGAAATAGAAACAGAAATTGCTGGAAACACTCGGAATAAACTTCCTGCACACAAGTGAAAACCAGATCCCCAGCTTAAGAATTTTTAGGGAATTAGAAGCGTGTTACCTCTTTTCAAGCTCCGAGTCTCCCAGAGTTCCATTCATCAGTTGGTTTGGTGTCCACTTCAGGGTTAAGTGTTCCGCAGACTGGTGAAGTGACAGGTATCCCGGGACAGTCTCTACATCCTCCTTCTGTCAAAGAAAATAAAAACATTGACACAATAGCTGTTGTTTTAAGATGCTTGATTGATGGCCAGTGGGGTCGGGCATAGGTTTGTGTTGGAAACTTGAGTGCAGAACTTCCAAGTCAGCAAAATTCACATATGGGCGCTTTACAATAAACTTTTTTTAAAAATTCATTCTTGGGATATGGGCATCGCTGGCAAGGCTAGCATTTATTGCTCATCGCTAGGTGCCCTTGAAAGTGGTGATGAGCCTTCTTCTTGAACTGCTGCGGTCTATATGCTGTTAAGTAGGGAGTTCCAGGATTTTGACCCAGCGAGTTAGTGGCTGTGGACAAAATAGAATGTAATGCAAATGCATCAGGTGTTCATATGTGAACCTTGCTGATCAGAAATTCTACCCTCCCATTATACGAGCCAGTTTCCTGCTCCACGGATGCTGCCTGACCTACTGAGTGTTTTCCAGCATTTTCGGTTTTCATTGTCAATTCTCAGCTTGGCCACCAGATGGGGCAACATCATGGCAGCAAGGTTGTGGTAGAGTAGAGGGAGTTTGACTGTGAATTTGACTGTAGCATACCTGACCTGAAAATAGCTCGATCCCAAAACAGGGGGTGAAAGTGGAAAACTGATCTCCCTCCCCAGCACTGACAATCCCCCTTTTCGATGAGCACAAAAACAGCAAGGAGGAAAAAAAACAATATTTAAAAATTCTACATATCCATTCCACCTCAGTCAAAGGAATTAATTATCCACCCTGTCTCATGATTTAAAACATCAATATTTCTTCAGCATCTGCGACAGTACTTTCAGATAGACATTAAATTAAAACAAAACCACCTAGATAGAGCTGAACAGCCTAAGAAAAATGGCCAGAATTAAGCAAATGATAAAATATCATTTTACCAGCCATATTTTGGGATTATGATGTACAAATGGTGATATAAACTTTAGAAGCTGAACAGTTTAGTAAGAACTGGTTGGGGGGAAATCATATTGCATTCCAGTTCATTACACAATGACCTGCTGGAAAGTAAGTGTGTGTGTGTGTGTATATAAAAAAGAGAGAGAGTGAGAGCGAGAGAGGGAGAGAATACATTCGCCCTCCCCACTGCCAAGTACCACACCAACCCTCATTATATAGGCTGCATCATGGAAAACGGCCACTTGGGTGAAATAACTGAGGGTAGCTCGCTGGCACCCCAGTGGGGCGCCGATATCTTCAGGCGAGGAGAGGAAAAAAAATTTTGGGGAAATAAAGTACATTATCCCATTTGAATTCAGCAAGGTGCCTCACGCTGGTCTGACTGATTTATTAGTATTCAATGAGTGAGTGCTGTTAACATCAAATCACTTGTTTCATTCTCTCTGATTCACTGGTGATCCAGGTTATCGATTGTGTCAAAGCTTATTTAACTGAATTCTTCTTTAAAAAGGTCTGGCTGTATGCCAAAGCAATTTAAAATAGATTGGACTGTCAGATCTCAAGATACTTTCACTCAATAGATAAATACAATAAAAAAAAAGTTAGATTTTTCTTAGGCCTATTAAAATTCAGATTAATCAACTTACTGACAAGATAATTTCATTTCTTGTTGATGGGGGCACTGCAGTCACAACTTTGGGAGACTGATCGCAGAACTCTATTTAACTTCGGAACACTGTTTGCCAGGGGGCGATTATGCAAGTAGACGCTGTAATGACTGCAGTCCAAAGTTTTGAGCTTGTAACATAACCCCGTTCACTTCACTGGGAGGATTCTGAGTCAGCAGATCTCAAGTGATTTGCCAACATGCTGTCTAATCACTACAGTATGGTACCTGAATCAATTTCACTTTAGGCATGATGGGCATTGGTTAATATATTTGCATCAAATTCCTCTGCCTGCTATTTTATAAGGGTACAGTTAGTAGCCACATGGTTATGATGCTGGACTAGCAATGCAGAAGTTGAGAGTTCAAATCCTACCATGGTAAGTTGTGAAATTGGATTCAGTAAATCTGGTCATTTGTGGGCTAGCACCTGAAACAATGTCCATGAAAGCTGTTAGATTATCATAAAAACCCAACTGGTTCACTGATGTTCTTCCCTGCCACCACTACTGGTCAGACCCAAGTATGATTCCAGCCCCACACAATGTGGGTGACTCTTAACGCCCTCAGAGAAACTAGGAATGGGCAATAAATACTGCCTGATCAGTGTTGCCCACATCCCAAGAACAATATATATTTTTTTAAGGCAGTCATGCAGTCAATGATCCATTTATTTCGAATGAGGTAACAGAGAAGTGTAATTTCATGCAATTGCAGTAACCAGTGCACTACCAGAGGAAATTAAACCCCCTGAAGCACACCCTGTAAAGTGGACTAAAAACGGAATATAGGTTTGTGCCGGTGAAAAGCTTAAAAGGAGAGGAGGAAAGGAAAATGCACACGAGATCTTTATATTTTACGTAAACTCACTTGGGAGAGAGCTCTAATTGGAATTTCTGTTCCGTTTTCTTGTCGTTTTGTTTCAAATATGTTTTGTTAAAGGATGCGACTGCAGTCATTAAAGGGTTACAATATTCAGCAATGCTGGGAGCTAGTGTACAGCAGTGTCTAACTGTTCGTCACATTGAAGATTTTGGTAACCCTATCAACAGAGGTCAGATTTTTCTTGTTGTGCATCACTTACTGGCTGGACAAGCACGTAATTTTTTCCATACAGCAGATGTGTTCTGGAATTTTGATGTAATGACTCTACATATTCTCTCGCCGAAGCTGCAAATTTATCTTCTGACATGCTTCCACTTGAGTGACGCTTTCTTATCTGCAAAATACAAATTCACCCAACTTCATAAACAACAGAACATTATGTTACTGCTCTGTTCATTCATCAACCTGACCTCTGGTACTTCATCAACGTGGGCATTAGTCGTTTGTAAGCCATGAATGCGTGTCAGTACAGGCTATTCGACCATAGGGGGTGAGCTCAGCCGAGCCCAATCCTTACCAGACGTCCAATTACAGCAGGAATCTCAATGATTTTTCCATCCTTAATACAGGCAATTGTAGTGCCCCCTACTGCAACACTGGCCGAGATCAGCTAACAACAGACCAGGGATTGAACCAGGGAATGTCTCATTTGCGTGGTCCAGCTACTCACTGAGCTGCTGGGAGCTGGATCTTTAAATCTACACCCATTTACCATTTAATAAGCTAACATAACGGAAAGATGTTAAGCAATCACAAGATAGATTTGTATGAAAGCGGTTTGGCCCATTCGATTTAATGCTCCCAGAATACCAACCCTACCCATTGCCCCACTGCAGTATCTAGCTGTTTCTTCAATGAGTCCTATATCCTGACATTGAACACCCTACCTGGAAAACCCAATCCAGCTGCTGATCACACTTTGTGTAGAGGGATAATTCATAGCATCTGTCCTAAAAACTTTCCTTCCACAACCTTGAAACAGGACCCTTGCTGTCCTGGTATATCCGAAAGAACACTTCTGGGTTTGCCTTCTCTATCCCGTTAAAAATCTATAAAGATCCCCTTTAAATCTTCTCTTGTCAAGGCTGAAGTTAATCAAGTTGTTCCTCACAACTTATCCTTCTCATAGGTACGAAATCAGTCTGGTTGAGATACACCGTTTAACCAGCAAACAGTAATATTAATAAAGAAAAAAAAACCTCTGATACAACGTGAATAATTAGTATTAAAGTAATTTTCATATCCAGGCCTATAATGTTTTATTTATTAGACTGGCCCTAGTTCTACACCATTAATATAAATGTGTATTAAACAGATTTCAGATTATGTTGACTCTTACACCAAGTGCTGGGCGTTTGGATGGGGAATCCTGGTGTCCGTGTGCTCCGTGAATACGGTGTCTTTGTACCAATTCATCCGCCGATGGATCAGTCCAGTAATGGTCAGCAGTTTTAAGTTTTGTATACTCTAATGCACAAGGACCAACTGTAACAGGAAGCATAAAATAAAATAAATCCTCTTTTGTACTAAATCAGAACAAGATCAATATGAAATCAGAACACATACATAAATTACACCTTTTTAAATTTTGTTTTTGGTAGCGTGTGGGTCACATTTGCTTAAGCCAGTGGTAATAACGCTGTCCCAATTAAATTGTGCTCATTCCTGCATTTCCCAGACCTGCTCTAGGTTGGGATTGGGTCTCACTCAACACACCGACACAAGTTACTGATTCTGTTCATATCATCTCCCACAGTATAAGATCGCAGCAATGAGTCGGGATATTGTGACATTCATTGCCGAGTTAGACCAATTTTCAAAGAGAAAAAATTGACCTGGGTTTGTGCACAGAGGTTCGCCCACATTGGCACCATTCAATGTCCCAGCGCTTCTTCAGGAAGCGGGGAAACAAATCTGATTGGAAGCCAATGCAGTTTTGGTCATCTCCCAGCAGCTGGCATAAGAATGGCATTGGGAGGGGCCTGGGACTGGTCATTTGACTATTGTTTTGGTTGCAAAATAGCTTGTGGGCACAGAGACCGTGAAAACAGTGGAAACAACAACTCCAAGTGGGAGATAAAAGAATATAAATACATTAAAAATAACAATGATTCACTAATTTGAGGCAGCGCTCAATGGTCACTATCTGTGCACCACATTCAGCGCTCAATGGTCACTATCTGTGCACCACATTCAGCGCTCAATGGTCACTATCTGTGCACCACATTCAGCGCTCAATGGTCACTATCTGTGCACCACATTCAGCACTCAATGGTCACTATCTGTGCACCACATTCAGCGCTCAATGGTCACTATCTGTGCACCACATTCAGCGCTCAATGGTCACTATCTGTGCACCACATTCAGCGCTCAATGGTCACTATCTGTGCACCACATTCAGCGCTCAATGGTCACTATCTGTGCACCACATTCAGCACTCAATGGTCACTATCTGTGCACCACATTCAGCACTCAATGGTCACTATCTGTGCACCACATTCAGCACTCAATGGTCACTATCTGTGCACCACATTCAGCACTCAATGGTCACTATCTGTGCACCACATTCAGCACTCAATGGTCACTATCTGTGCACCACATTCAGCGCTCAATGGTCACCAGCTGTGCACCACATTCAGCACTCAATGGTCATCAGCTGTGCACCACGTGCTAAGGCCAGGTTCTGTGCACCCACCGAGTACAGAGATCCCAGTGGCAGTGGGGTCTCCTATACACTGGTGTACTTGCAAAAATGATGCTCACAACTCACACCCACCAACAGGGTTCATGAGTTGCAGCTTTTTCATACACGCTAAACAACTGCTGTAACTCAGTACCGGTGATGTAATCCCATCTATTCACTCAACGTCTGTGGTTCTATGGTGTTAAGTGGTCATGGAAACTAGAAAACACTATCCCATTAATCCATTCCCTTTGGGAAACACCAGCAGTTACCACAAAAAAAGTTGATTTGAAACAGTTTATTCTCTCTCAAGGGCTCAATGAGATTATGCAGTAAACAGCTGAGTTACTCATAATTTTGAATACCTCGATTAAAATCTCCCCTTAACGTTCGCTGCTCTGAGAACAATCCCAGCTTCTCCAATCTCTCCACATAACTGAAGTCCCTCAACCCTAGTATCATCCTGGTAAACCTCCTCTGTACCCTCTCCAAGGCCTTGACAGCCTCACTAAAGTGTGGTGCCCAGAATTGTACACAATCCTCCAGCTGAGGCCCAACCAGCGATTTGTAAAGGTTTAACATGACTTCCTTGTTTTTGTATTCAATGCCCCTACTTACAAAGCCACGTATCCCATACACTTTATTAACTGCCTCATCAACTTGCCCTGCCATCTTCAAAGATTTGTGGCATTATTTACAAAATTCATCTCTGAAAATGTGGCACATATAAGTGCTGTTGGGGGCAATAAATTCATTTTAGGACTGTACCCATTTTAAATTTGTTCCTTTTACAGGAGAGAAAAATGTGCCCTTTGTCTGCTGTTTCAGGAAATATTTTATCGCATTTTCAGAGGTACCTTGGCCGAGCGGCTATCCTTTGTGTGAGGCAGCAGGCTTTTCGACGCCTGAGATCCACGCACAGGCGCTTTCCAGCGCAGGTTTCCAGATAACAATCGGGAATCGTGAACCCTGGCTGATTTCTTTGCCCCCCGCCCTCCCAAGACCCAGGGCAGTGAGGCCAATTGAAACACCTGAATCACTGCTCCCCATTAGATCAGCTAAAGCGACACAGATCGAGTCCAGGACCTTCCATCTTGCATGTACCACACAGGATGACGCACTCACCCACTGGGTGATTGAGGAAGCCGCTTGCAGGAATTTAAAAAAAAAATTGTACACAAATTCCTTATTTAAAAAAAAAGCAATCTCTCTCCCAGTTTACATATTTATTAATCATTGAAAGAATATTAATTTGAAACCCTTACCCAGCAGAGAAGCTAGTATCGGCCCACAGACTGGATCGGACATTAGAGCTTGTTTTTCATAATATTTACTAGAAGGGATAAAATGATATAACAGTATTTATATCTGAGCAATACATGCTGCACCATATTCAAGAGGTAAAGGCCTAGAAATTGGATCGGGGCACGATCCCAGTGCAGTGCACACGCGGCATGCGACTAATGAGGACGGCGGCAGGCCCACGGCAAATTGGGTCGTGCCGGTGAGCTGTGGGCGAATGTCGCGGCCCCAGAGGCAGTTCACCGGTTGCGGGGGGGGGAAGGAGCGAATTTGGCCACCTGGAATGCCAGCCAAGGTCCTCAGGTGAGTCTGGGGTCGGGGGGGGGTGGGGGGTGGGGGGTGGGGGAACGAGCGATGGCCGGCATCAGCCCTGGGACTGGAAAACCCCGTGTTTTTAATATGGAGCCAAGAGGAGCACTCCTGCACTCTTGGCTCCACATTCAGGTAAGTAAAAAAAACAATTAAGGAAACGCTGGTTTGGCTGCTGCGCGCCTGAAAAAACAGACTGCAGCATGCACGGATGCACGAATTTTACGAAGGGAGCCTGAAACAGGCGTCTGGCCCCCGATTTGCATAAGCAATGGGCCCAACATCAGTTTCAGGCAAGCACCCTGGACGACTACAATGCGCCCTTACCAATATGGCATGTGGTGCATTTCCGGTGCGGGACAAGGGCGCGCGTTACCCACCATATGGACCCTGAGGTGCCCGTTTTATGCCTGTAAAACGGGCACAGCACAATTGAATTTCTAAGCCAAAACGTTTGTAATCACATACGAAAACAAATCAGGTGCAAAATATTATCATTGTTGGAAATTAATGGCTGGCCCCACCTTGAATTTTTGAGTTATAAACTTTAAAGCAGGTTGTTGGTGCAGTGTGTGTGTATAAGACAGATGTAAGGAATCTTACAACGCCAGGTTATAGTCCAACTGTTTTATTTGAAAATCACAAGCTTTCGGAGGCTTTCTCCTTCGTCAGGTGAGTGACACTCACCTGACGAAGGAGAAAGCCTCCGAAAGCTTGTGATTTTCAAATAAAACAGTTGGACTATAACCTGGCGTTGTAAGATTCCTTACATCTGTCAACCCCAGTCCATCACCGGCATCTCCACATCATGTATAAGACAGAGGAGAGGGTTATCCTACGAAGAGAGATTGAGTAAAATGGGCCGATATTCACTGGAGTTTAGAAGAACGAGAGGTGATGTCATTGAAACATAATATTCTGAGCGGGCTTTTTAAAAAAATCATTCATGGGATTGTGGGCATCGCTGGCAAGGCCAGCATTTATTGCCCATCCCTAATTGCCCATGAGAAGGCTAGGCCATTTCAGAGGGCAGTTAAGAATTAATCACGTTGCTGTGGGTCTGGAGTCATACATAGGCCAGACCGGGTAAGGACGGCAGGTTTCCTTCCCTTAAGGACATTAGTGAACTAGATGGGTTTTTACGACAATCCAGTAGTTTCATGGTCATTATTACTGATACTAGCTTTTTATTCCAGATTTTTATTTTTAATTAACCGAATTTAAATTCCCCAGGATTTAAACTCATGTCTCCAGATTATTAGTCCAGGCCTCTGGATTACTAGTCCAGTAACATAACCACTATGCTACCATACCCTGCTTGACAGAGTAGATGCTGAGAGGTTGTTCCCCCTGGCTGGAGAGTCTAGAACTAGGGGTCATGGTCTCAGGATAAGGGGTCGGCCATTTAAGACTGAGATGATGAGGAATTTCTTCACTCAGAGGGTTGTGAATCTTTGGAATTCTCTACCCCAGAGGGCAGTGGATGCTGAGTCATTGAGTATATTCAAGGCTGAGATGGATAGATTTTTGGACTCTAAGGGAATCAAGGGATATGGGGATCAAGCGGGAAAGTGGAGTTGAGGTTGAAGATCTGCCGTGATCTTATTGAATGGCGGAGCAGGATTGAGGGGCCATAAGAAATAGGATCAGGAGTAGGCCTTATGTTCTTAGAGTGGCAGGGCATGAGTTTGTAGCTGTGATTCAATCTCAGCTCATAGAGAAGGCGTTGAGAAGGGGGAAGGAACAAGAAAATCCTCTTGTCAATTAAACCAAACTGTTTTGACACATCTCTTAGAGGCTGTTAACAGCAGCTTTGGCAGTTGACTGGAAGCAGCTCATCTGGCTACCTAATGAGCTGGGGGTAGGTGAGTGGTAACTTGCTGCAGGGGAGAATGGGCCCAAAAGGGGCACACGTTGCACAACAAAAGTAAGTAAAATGAAAATGACTGGAGGCTAGAAGGTGATTAGCACAGGATTTGATTCTGCTCAACCTTCAGGTACGAAGAAGATTCTGTGCTGGAGGGTCATGTTTTGTATCCTGACTAGACTACCAGTCTCTATGAATAGGTTTCCATGGGATGAAAAGCGATTTTTGCTTCGTTTTTCCATGCTTTTGGAATAAAAATAGAGATGAATATCAGGTTAGAAATGAGATTGAGATGATCAAACATCGCATAGGATAGGACAGATAGGATGCGTTGTGTGTGGAGGGCAGCAGGTTGGCATAAATTAGTGCAGACAGGGGAAGATGGATGAATATTCTGGAGTTTTACTTGATCAACTATGGGACATCAAGGATCATTTATGCAGAATGCTCGCTAAGGAGATTAAACAGGTGGGGCCGATGATTGGGGGAGACTGTGTATGCTCTGGGGACGTAACATGCTTGAGTGACCTTTTCTCATTCCATGCTTATGTTCTTATGAAGAAGCCTTGGGGAAGGAGGAAAGGAATCATAGATTGTCGATCATGTCCATGATCTCCACATACTGGCTTCTTGATCTCATCTATGCCATTGTGGGGAGGCACCCAGTGGAACTCACCGTTTCCCCATAGGGAGATAGGGAATGTCAATACAGAATCAGCTCAGGCCACTCACAACACCCACCCAGGCCAATCTCTCAACCATAAATGATGCATGGTGCAGACTACCCCAAGAAGAGGAGAAAATACCTTTAAAAGAAGTGTCAACCACAAAAAAAAACATAAAAAGGATACACTTCCACCTGATACATGAGAACAAGCCTAAAGTAGAAGTACAAACCCAAATGCAACTTTACACACTTAAAAACCATGAGATATCATACTCACAGTCCTGATATTTAAATTCTTTTTGACTCATTCCAAACCGATCAGCCTTTGGGAAATTTTGTTTCTTTTAAAATAGTCACTTTTTTTTTCAAAAGAAAATTGTAATTTACAAAAATAATTTCATTTTCAGTTAATTTTAATTGACTATAAGCTCCAAATCCTTCTTGTTTGAAAATCTTCAAAAAAAAAATTATTTGCTGGTGGTTCAAAATTGACTCGAGTGGAACCTTGATTACACGCCATAATGAAGGGTTCCCTTGAATATTTGATGGAGTTTCCAGCATCTGATTGATCTATATAGATTAGCATGTTTTCAGCCTGTGAAAATAAGAATCACAGTTTTTCCATTTTTAAAAATAACATTCTTAAAATAAAATGCTGGCATCCCAATTCGACCTGCCTCCTAGATCCAACACCCTGAAACCTGTTGGTCTTTTGGTCTGAAGCTAAAAATAAAGGTTGCGTGGAGAGTCAGTCCTACCAGGCAGTTTAACCTGCTGCAAAAAATCACTTAAAATACTTAGGAACATAGGAACAGGAGTAGGCCATTCAGCTCCTCGTGCCCGCTCCGCCATTTGAGAAGATCATGGCTGATCTGTGATCTAACTCCATATACCTGCCTTTGGCCCATATCCCTTAATACCTTTGATTGCCAAAAAGCTATTTATCTCAGATTTAAATTTAGCAATTGAGCTAGTATCAATTGCCGTTTGCGGAAGAGAGTTCCAAACTTCTACCACCCTTTGTGTGTAGAAATGTTTTCTAATCTCACTCCTGAAAGGTCTGGCTCTAATTTTTAGACTGTGCCCCCTACTCCTAGAATCCCCAACCAGCGGAAATAGTTTCTCTCTATCCACCCTATCGTTTCCCCTTAACATCTTATAAACTTTGATCAGATCACCCCTTAATCTTCTAAACTCGAGAGAATACAACCCCAATTTGTGTAATCTCGCCTCGTAACTTAACCCTTAATTGAACTTTAGCCGGTTGTTGCAAAGTCGGTGCCCAACTCTCCTGAACATTTGTGCAGTTAATCAAGGTTCCACTTGTATCTAATTAAATATCAGATTCTACATGTGTTGAGGTTTGCCTTTGCTTCAATTGGGCCAAAAATGGGTAAAAGGTGGTTGGGGTACAGATCAGGCACGATCTACTGGAATGGCAGAACAGGCTGAAGGAGCTGAATGGCCAATTCCTCTTCCTGTGTTCCTAAGTTAACACTGTTTGAGGGACCAGCTTTCCTGTCCCTGCTCCACTGTGATCAGTGAAGTTTAACCAGAGCTGCTGAATTAATACATTGGATGTTTGTCCTGCCACCTTCATATCAGAATCCTACCTGGAGTTATCAACAATGTACTGCACGATTTTATCCAGCACTTTCTCAAACAAGGCTGTGCGCACCCAGATGTGTTTGATAGCTTGAGGTGTAAGGGTTGGGCTCTTGGATATAGATCCCTGCCTCTTCAGTGATTCCTGTCCATTTGACTGGTTTTTCCTGCCAAATACACGAACATACATAGAGTTTAAAACTTAAAAAGGAATGGATCAGTGTCCTCATTAAAAATAAATTGCTCCAAACACTACACCTTTTGAATATATTATGATGATTCTTTTTTAATGACTTAAGCATGCAGATCAGTTAAAATCTCATCCTATTTGCATGAAGTTAATTTTATACAATGTACTAGCTCTCTGTGTAAAGACCATATTTCAAAGATTTTAGTTTGCAATCATTAGCCACAATATTTCTATTCAGGCACGATTGGTAAATTCACCACCCTGTGATGGAAGTGAGTCCTACACACCAGAAAAGTCCCCAAAAGTCTCAATCCCCAGTTTATGCTACGTTGGCCATTCCCAGCTGGGTTAGCAGTGGGCGTGTTACAAATGGCCTTGAGGTCTGTGGGCTAGGGTTGGTGCAAAAACAAGAGCTAGAGTTCCATTCCTGACTGCTAGCCAGTGCCTCTTGCTGGACAGTGCTTGTGGGTGGACTCTTGGTGAGGACAGGGTCAATTCCGGCTGTGATGCTGCCCACTCCCCAATTGGGTTGATAGACAGCCAATAGTCACTGTCTAGGCTCACACATGAAGAATGGGACGTGTTATAGGGCACATTACCCAGCATGAGTCAGTTCTATGATGAGGGGAGAAAATAAATACATATTTCCATCCAACTATGATACCATGAGAGAACTATACAGCATCCTGGCTGATATTACAAAAAATTGAGATAAGACACAAATTCTACAATCATACACATCTTTAATGTTTCACCGAATTTTACATAGAATTACATAGAAGGTACAGCACAGAAACAGGCCATTCAGCCCAATAAGTCCATGCCGATGTTTATGCTCCACACAAGCTTCCCTCCCTCCCTACTTCATCTAACCCTATTTACTTGTTAATTGCAGCATTGACGTGTCCAGTATTAGTAGCTATAAAGTGAAGTCAATAAATTAAGTGATAATTAGGTAGCAAATTAAATAAAGAGGGAAAAAGCATTCTTGTGCACATTGACTGTGCAGGAATACGACAGTAAGATGGAAAGAAACAAGGCTATAAGTCAGAGTGCCCTGGCCCGATGACCATTCCGACTAGCATTGTTCGTTACAACACAGGCCTCCCACTAGGATAATCTGCGTTACCCACAGCTGGTTTTAATGCCCACCTCAGCAACAATGAAAATCACTGTAACATACCCTTTGCTTCTCCCCCCTCCCGATATACTAATATTTGCAACATTTGCATGTTAGTGAAGCCAAACTGAACTTTGGCAGAATTCCCTTGCTGCAGCCTTTCTCTGAAATTCAAATCGAGACTGGCCTGGCTCTGAGTTCATAGACAGCCTCAAACTCCCACTTACTTGTTGTCCAGCTGTTGCTGTAGTTCTTGAACTTTCTTGCACAGGTCTCCAGCTACTGGGTAAACTTTCCCAACTTTGGTAAAAAGCGCGGCAACTTTGTCACTCCGGAGAAAGCCAGCAGCCCGGCGCTTCAGCATGTAAAGCAGACAGGCCTCCACGACAGCTAGAAAAGGGAAGAAAGGAGATTTTCATCAGTCCACAGAGTTTTCCCAATACACAACTAGTTAAAGCGGTCACTTCATCGAGAAAGTTAAGTTTTTTTTGTTGTTGCTTGCAATCAGTTATCCTGCAATTTCTATATGCCAGAAAGGTAATCTTGGGTCTGTATAACATATAGTTATTATATTCAGCCGATAACCTGGCCGGTATCTTTAAGGCCAATGCTTCAAATAGACAAATTCAGTAGTAATTGTTACTAGTTATAAACTGCTGAGGTCTGCTGTAGTATTGCTTTCTGTAAGTCAGATGATGAGCTTTTTTTTTGAAAGGATAGGCACAGACACGCACTAGACAACCCTTATGATTATAATTACAGGGGCGTTGCTCACAGTAAGCCAAGGAGATGAAAGATCCTGTGCTTGTGCTCATTGATAATCAGGTGTAGATTCAAAGCACAGACTTATAGGCTAATAGTCGATCTCCCGTGGCTTTGCATAAGGCAAGTTGGTGAAGATAGGGGCAATTTTCAACTGCCGGCTGCCCATTTCTTGCCTGAAAACCAGATGGCCAGCAGTTCATAATTGGGAGGAGGGGGCATGTTGGCTGCCCCATTGGCAGCCAAGTTACCCCGAATGCAATTATCAAGTGGACCTGTAAATGGGCGAGCAGCATGTCTGCCTATTTCCGGGGGAGGCTACTTAAATATGCAAATCAGAGTCCTACACTGGTTGTATGACTCTGCAATTTTCAGGTACAAAGGGGTGGAGCGTGTGCCACACACATTCTGCCCATTTCTACCAGGCGTTGAACAAAGGGCTCCGCTTAGTTTCACAAAAATACTGCCCCATGCTTGACCCCATCTGGAATTAACTCCTTCCTTCCATCCTTCCCCCCCCCCCCCCCCACCACCACCAAACAAGGCCAACCTGCCAGCTGGTTCAGCGTGGGAGCTGGCTGATTACTTGTCCGTCCGCAGCTAGCGAGGTGCAGCTGGGCGTCCTGATTAGCACCCACGGCTTTCCGGTGGTAATCAAATGAGCCCTAGCCTGAAAAAACACACCGTCTCTGTGTCTTTTAAAAAATATTTTGCCTCATGGGAGATGGTGATGGGCAGACAATGCCTAGCACTGTGAAGTCGGGTAGAGCACTCCTGCACATCCTGGATCCACAGGAAGGCTTTTTTTTTTATTAAGAATTTTGTTTTTAAAAAAAGAATCTTTAGTTGGCGGCCACTGCTTAAGCTGCAACAGCTGCTGAAGAATTCCGAGCGGGGCAGGTCCATCACCTGTTCCGCTCATCGCTGCCCAATTTCTGTGAGGGGACCTAAAGCAGGAATTGGGTCCCTTACACGTGTAACTGAGGGGCCCGGACCCCGTTTCAGGCCACCTTCTGAAGAAAGACCCAACCCAATTTTGGGTCGGACATTTTTCCAGGCGCCTTTGGCACGCAGGAAGTTGGTCCCAAAGCTGGACCTGTTTTACACCCGCAAAAGGGGTGCAACGAGGTCCGATTTCTGGTCTTACTTTTTATTTTTCCTCATGAGCAAAGTCTTGGAAGACTCAACAATTATTGAAAAAAACAAACACAAATAAAATGTGTAGCTTCTCTTGAATGCATGCTTATTGCATCAAAATTATCGTAGTATCCCTCCAGAAACAATTAGAAAACTGAAGTGTTTTAAAATATTACATTTGATCACAGCTTTCCTTATCCAGCATCATCAACCTTGAAAAGTTAGTGTCAGCAATGATATTTTGAGAATATTTAAGAGTTGGATGTCACACTGGAACAAACCGAATATTTTATTTAAACTACTTTCTCTGCTTCTTGAGTCTCTGAAGTGCAATAACACTTTATATGAAGTTATGTCTACTTTTTTTTTTAAAACAATGAGTTATGAATGAAATCATAGACTCATCCAGCACAGAACGAGACCATTCGGCCCATCATGTTTGAGCTGTCTCATTAGTCCCTCTCCCCTGTTCTTTCCCCATAGTCCTGCAAATATCTCCTTTTCAAGTAAATCATACTTCAGATTTTTTTCACACACACACACACACACACACACACACACATGCTATATGCAAGGCAAGGGTAATAAATGTGTTCCTAATAAACCTGTTCTTTTCTGTGAAAGAATACAGGGAGGAATTCTGGAGTACATGCAAATAGAGTACTTGTTATTATTCTGTGCATTTATCAAAGTATTTCTCAGTATCATTAAGAAATGTGGATTACAGCAAACACTGTGCAATTATCTTAATTATATTGCATTTAAAACATTACCAAGTCCCTGTGCTTCACACACTCCAAAATGATTCTGTATTAAAAATGCAAAGCATTCCATTTAAAAAATGAGCTGAATCCTAATATTGCTAGATGCTCAGGATGACAAAGGAGCAATTGAGACTCGCTCGGGACTGCCTGAAAGCCGAGATCATTGTTCTTTTCAGAGTTATTGATCTCAAGAGGTCCCATATGGAAATATAATATATTTAATATTAAAAGGACTATGATTGACCCATAATTAACTCTGGGTACACAGAATATTGATCTGGACTTTTGTGCAATAATTTATGTTAACAGCAACATTCCATTACCTCTAATACTTGACAATATAATCTCAGAAGTTTGAAGCCGCAGAAAAATGCTGGCTAATGCAGCCGGCTTTATTTCAATGGATGTTTGAAACATCGATGTTTGATGATTACGAAAATGGCTGGGAGAGAAACATAAGCACATATATGATATAAAAACTATCCATAATGACCACTTTTGGGACTAACATCAGGTAGTCATTTAAAAGTATACTGGTAGTCTCTCAATATGGTTTCAAACTGGATTCATTGATTTTAATTGCCAGTTAAATTCAAGAGAGGCAGTCTTTATGATACTATCCCACTGCCCAATATGTTCAATCAAAACCTTGTTCAGGAAAAGAGGGTGAATGTCTTCCAGTACAAGTGAATTCAGCGGTTGACATCTCAGTCTAACCTTACAGTGCCAACATGTCAATATTACAGGATCACCAGATAATTACAGATGAGGAAGGACTTTTTGCCCTTGTCCTACTTTCACAATTTACTTTAAAGAAAGACTCTGGATTTACCTTTTCCATACCCGTAACTCTCGTGTACCTCTAAGATGTCAGATGCCTTTTCTCCAACAACTATATAGCATCTTTAACAATAAAAAACGCCCCAAGGCACCTTTCAAGGATGAAAAGCCCAAGTATCTACAGTCTTTATTCATAACTCAGACTTCTAACACTAGGGACCAAGTTCATGGCTCCTTCTCTGCATTGCTTCCAGCACTTCAATTCTCCTAAGCATTACCTATAAGTAGGTAAAGTGCATCATCCAGAGACAAATTCCACAACTGTCTACACTTGCCACATCGTGTGACTTGCTAAGATGAACACTGCAATTTTGTGTGATGAGCCCTGAAAAATGCCAGTTTCTAAACATATGAGTGATAACAGGTCCCTTGTTCTATCCAGTAGTCCCTAGATTTTGTAGTGTGACAAATGTAATGGATGCTTTTTGCGGTAGTAGGCTTGAATTACAATGCTTTGAAGTATAAAGTAGAAGTGTACAGAGTAACAATATTGATGTTAAGATGTTATGACCTGTTCAAGGTCAGTGGTGTCTAAAGTAGGAGTGAGAACACTGCAGCTCTAACAGTGAGCATATCTAAGAAAGAAACAATGCATGCAGTAAGAAGAAATTGTGTCACAGGGTGTTGCACTGTGCCAAATCATGTGCCCTAATTTTCTATTATATATTCCAGTCCCCGTGAATAATTTTCTACAATTTAAGCAGAGACTGGCTAATTTTCAGAGGTAAGACAATACGTAATGTATCAGAAATGGACCCATGGCACCAACATCTGCTTCGCACCAGGATATTAAGGACATTATTGTGCGGTGATTTTTGAGCAACTGGTTTATATTACAATGGTGACTACACTTCAAAGCACTTCATTGGCTGTAAAGCGCTTTGGGACGGGCTGAGGTCATGAAAAACATTATATAAATGCAAGTTCTTTTGTTCTATTATAGTGACTGTTTCCTTTAAATGAATTAAAATTTTTCTTGCTTTTAGATTTTACACAATTGATGGTGGTAATATTTTATTTTATGTACATCACCAGGAAAGATTAAACCTATTTTATCCCAAAAATGGCTAATCATAAATCCTGATAAGTTAAAATGAGTCATCACACAGCCCCTTCCTCTAAATTCACTCGTTACCTTCCTCAATCTTCCCTTCTTCCTAAAATCTACAGCATATTAAAAAACAAACTTGGCATCATCTAACTAGTAGTTCTTGATTTACCCTCATCTCACATGATCTTTCCAACCTTGATGTCCTGCACTTATGGGCTTTTTAGGCTTTTCAATTGAAAACAGAATACAAAAGGAGAGATTCTGAAGGTGATCTTTCCTCAAGTCCACTTCACATTCCAACTCCTGCAGAGTCAGATTTTGAATATGATGTTGAGATAATCGCATATTTTATTAAAGAGTCAAATTACAGGTCCAAATGAATTCATCTCAATCAAGTGTTCCCTGTGTCGTGCAGTGAAAGTTGCAGATCACATAGTGAGAAGTAATGTGTGAATTAAGCTGGAACAGTGGCAAGGCAAAGAGGTAAAGGAAGAAAGGCTTGCAGACAGCTGCTTCCAGTAGAGGTGAAAGAAAGAACGTGCCTTTATACAGTCCCTTTCACAATCACAGGACGTCCCAAAACGCTTTATAGCCAATGAAGTACTTTTTGAAGTGTAGTCACCGATCAAGCAGTGACTGGCTGATTTTCTGTGGTCTGACAATACCTAATGTATCAGAAATGGACACATCTGCTTCACACCAGAACATTAAGGACTTTACTTTATTGTGCGGTGTTTTTTGATCAGCTGATTTATATTACAACAGTGACCACACTTCAAAAGTACTTCATTGGCTGTAAAGCACTTTGTGCTGAGGTTGTGAAAAGCACTATATAAATGCAAGTTCTTTCTTTAATAGTGACTGCTTCCTTTAAATTAATTAGAATTATTCCTGCTTCTAGTAGATTTTACACAATTGATGTAAGATAGGAAACACGATAGCCAATTTGCACAAAGCAAAGTCCCACAAACAGCAATGAGATAATGACCAGATAATCTGTTTTTGAGTGATGTTGGTTGAGGGATAAATATTGGGGAGAACACCACTGCTCTTCTTCAACATAGTGCGATGGGATCTTTTATATTCACGAGGGGGCAGATGAGGCTTCGGTTTAACGTCTCATCCGAATGACGGTACCTCCGACAATGCAGCACTCCTTCAGTACTGTACTGGAGTACCAGCCTAGATTTTGTGCTCAAGTCTCTGGGGTGGGACTTGAACCCACAACCTTCTGACTCAGAGGCAAGAGTGCTACCAACTGAGCCACAGCTGACACCTATAGCACTGATGCAGCATGAATAGTAGGATCTGAATACATGCTTAGAATTCACTACATGGCAAGTTCCTAATTTTGTCCGCCTTCTCTGGAGGAAGCAGTTGCAGGATAGACAGGCCCTTTCCCAACAGAGCAGGAAGGGAAATTGGTGGGTTAGTCACCCTGTGTGTTATTGGCCATCTCATTACCAAATGCCGAAGGCCAATATTAGAGCGCAGACACTCATCCACTCCTCTCACTCAGGAAATTGTGTACGACTTGGAAAGAGAAATCTTTAATGGAGAGGAGCAAAATGAACAATGGGAAGAGCAATTAAATAAACACAGAATTGGACACAGCTACATGATTTGGACAAATATTCTGAAAATTCAGAACTTTGGTTGCTGGAGGAATGCTAAGATGATTGCCGTGATGAGCTGGTGAGGCCATGTCTAGTGGAAATAAACATTTCAGACGAAAACATTTTAGAATTAGGATGCAAACCACCATACTGCTGGGATGCCGAAAGGACAGATTGAGAAGCAGAATGAGATGGTAGGTTGCGAACACCCCTCCTGTCTTATTTAAATATGAATGCTGGACCTGTGCCTAACACAGGCTTAGACCCAGTTGTGTTGTTTGGGGGAAATCTCAGAAAGTCCCAAGGCAGTGCAGTGCAGTGCAGGACAGAGAAATATCCACCCCTCTATGTGCGAACCTCAGACAAGAATAGGATCTAGCTTGGTAACGATGTACTCTCAATGGAATAGACTGTTGTCACTTGCTGTCTAGGCTCATTAAGAATGATCAGTTGGGCAAGGTACCACAGGACTGCCTGTGCCCATAGAACCATACGCCAGCATAGTGAGAAAAAGGGGAGGAAAAAAAGAGTAGTTAGTTGTGGGTCCGTCTGTACAAAGTAGAACAATGAAGGGCAGAGGGGCATCTGTGCCTCCCGATGTTAACTTAGCAACTTTAATAAGTATACAGAATCATTAAACCACTGCAGTTAGTTTCCTTTTTAACTGCATCATCTTTGCCATAATGAAGTAGCTCCATTTCTTTACTAATGAAGGTCAGTTTATATAACAATGCGACCTCCCCCAGCAGTACGAGATCACCATTGTGAAGCCGCTTTTCATAAAACCACTTTCAGCTCTCGGGAGCTACTAGGATTCACACTGCTGCTATCACTCAAATTTTAGTTAAAATTGTTATCAAATAAGCTATAAAGAAGAAAAGAAAGACTTGCATTGATATAGTGCCTTTCACAACCTCAGGACGTTAAAAGCGTTTCGCAGCCAATGAAGTGTAGTCACTGTTGTAGGAATGCAATAAAATCAAACATCCCAACACAGAAACACTTAAACGAAGGGTCTTAATAAAAAAATGTTAAGGGTCTTTTACGTTAGTCTTCTGTTAAGGTAGGTTTTGGAAGCTTGGTGTCTGAGCTGGCTCCCACGTTTATGCTCTCAAATCCAGTTTCTGTAGACAAGCGGAAGACTCGTAGACCAAGAAAGACCTGACTCTACAAAGGTGGTTTTATATTGCATTAGTGCTGTGGGGTTCGTGTGTGTGGATCTAGCACAGCTGGCCGCAAATCGAATATAAAACTACCAGGTTTCGCTAAGACAGCTGGCCTGGAAGACCCGTTAATAACTGGCCTTCCTGGCTGCTGCTGCTAAGAGAGTTCTGACAGTTTTAATTTTGGCATGTAGCCAGCTGCATGAGGCTCCATGCCACAGAACCTGGCAGCAATAGCACAAGTCTCATGCGATATAAAAGTCTGCAGATCTAACAGTATAAACGCCAGGAGTTGGCTCACATATTCCAGGCTCCCAGAAGACTGATATAAAAGCTGATTTAGTTAGTTGCTGTGTTAACTAAATACAACTGGGGTTCCAGCCGATACTGCGTTTCAACCACTCGTGGATTTGATCAAATATATGATGCTCATGAATTGTCACACACGTGTTATGCCATCATCTTCACTTCTGATATCAATGTAGTAGTATGGGAGATTTCTAATGTCATTGTGCACCACTGGGCTGTGTCCTGAAGAAAAATGTACCTGTCCAATAGGAAGAAATGTTAAACTGAGCTCCTGCTCTGGCTTCTTGTGCATCCCTGACTTCCTTCGCCCCACCATTGGCGGCCATACCTTCAACTTTCTAGGCCGCAAGCTCAGTTATTCCCTCCGTAAGCCTCGCCACCTCTCTCTCCTCCTTTAAGATACTCCTTAAAACATAACTCTTTGACCAAGCTTTTGGTCACCTGTCCTAATGTCTCCTTCTTTGGCTCAGTGTCAAATTTTTTTTGTCTCATTACATTTCTGCGAAGCGCCTTGGGTTGTTTTACTACATTAAAGGTGCTATATAAAATGCAAGTTGTTGATGTTCAGATAGACTTTAAAGATCGAATATACAAAGAGTTCTCCTGGTTACCCAACATTAATGGATCAAATCAATACCACCAAAAGAAGTCATTTATCTAATTTGCTGTTTGGTGTAAGTGGTTGCAGTATTTGCCTATATACCAAGTCACTGCTCTCCAAACATAACTCTCTGCGAAATGCTGAGACATTTCAATGATGTGAGAAGGCAATATTCAAATGCAAGTATCATAGTATTTTTATAACTGAATTTGAATCCTTGGATTTGGCCTGCTCTCTGGGTGCCATTTTGAATGTTCATATTCTTTATTCATCATTCAGACAGTACAAAATCTAATTTGGGCAGAATGTCTCTGTTGTTTTATACAATAAGTCTTTCAATAAAACAGTTAAGATAATACACAGTACAGGTGTAATTTATTATTATGCAACTGGCTATATTATCAACACTTGTATGCTTATTTGCCAGCTGTTGCTTAGTCTGGGATACAACAGCTTTGTGTGAAGATAATCCAATCTAATGTGAGATAGAGAATGTGCAACATTGTGCATATAAAAGGCAAGCTGGCCTGGTGCCAGCCATTTTGCAGTCTCTCTGTGTTCACCCCATTTACTGTCTCTTCTGTTTCTCTCTAATGAATAAAAATTGAATGTAATTGTAAAAAAAAAATGCATTTCTTCCTCTGAACTTCTTGCATGCTCTGCTTTTTAACTCCATTTATCTTTATTCTCCCCTTTATCTATCACTATATAAATGCAAGTAGTTGTTCCTGGAAAATAGTACTTCCTTATCAATAGCAGGTTATAGTCCACCAATTTTATTTTAAAATCACAAGCTTTCGGAGATTATCTCCTTCTCCATTTGTCCACCCCAGTCCATCACCGGCATCTCCACATCATCTTTATCAATAGACTGAGCTCAGCTGAGGTACCACAGGATAATCTCTGAACCAAGCATAGGGTACCCAAAAAACCAGGGGAAGACAACAGAGTAACAAACTCCCACTAACAGGTTCTTTGGGAGTAATTTTAAGTTAGCTCGTCTAGCAGGAAGCTAATGGGATGGGATCAATTGCCTGTTTTACACCCCGCCTCATTTTACTTCCCATTGCCGGGTGGATTAGATTAAAATAACACCTTTTTTACTTTTCCAATTAGAAACAGAATAGTTCTCATGCCACCCTGCTAGGGCTGTCATTTTGCAGTAAGCAACCTGATTAAAAAAAAAACATGATCCAGGCTTCCAGTCTCTTATTTTTCTGAGAAATCAGATGAAGAATGACTTTAGATACTTAGTATCTAATCTGCACTTGCAGAAAATCTCCCTATTACGCAGTTAAAATCTGGTTTGTTGATATAGCTTTATTCTTTGCCAATCGGCTTATCAAAATCATTTAATAATTAGGATTATCTCATTATGAAACATATGTTTTCTTTCTTTGCTTCCTTCACCATCTAATAACCTGAATGTTACGTAATTTTGCAAATTGTTTTCATAATCCACTTATTTTCTCCCATTCTGATCTCTGGTCTCCCTGGTCATGCACCAACCCCATGCCAAAAAGGCAGGCAACGTCTTCCTTTGTTTCTGTCTGTGGAGTAGGGTTGTCAACTCTGGTTGGACATATTCCAGGAGATTTCATCATATGACCTCCGGCCTCCGACCCCACGCTCCCGCTATTGGTCGCCCAACATGTCCGTCCTCGCGGTACCCAATCTTCTCATACCAATTGGAAAGCAAACAGACTGGATGGTTCTTCACTGTCAGTCAAACAGCCTTTCCCTCCCCCCTCCCCATCTCCAGTATTTTTATAAACAATAAACAAAGAGTTCAAAAATTTTTTTTTAATGCCCCCTCGGACTTTTCTCCCGGGTTGCTTGCAGCTGTATCCTGGAGATTAATCCTTAATTCCTGGAGACTCCAGGGCAATCCTGGAGGGTTGGCGACCCTACTGTGGATCTCTATGATTGGCACTAGGTGGTGTGTGGAGCTGACCCCTCCACACACCAATTGTTTCTCCCTCCCTCACCCTGCAAACAGACGAGTGGCATGTAAATTAAGAAGCTCGAAGTAAACCTTTTCTCATTTGCAACCACAAAAATCACAGACATGTACAAGGCACAGATAGGTCTACTTTGAACAACCAGGCTCCAATGGGACTTAATTTGGAGCGTGGGCACCAACTAAGGTGAGTAGGGAAGAACGCCACCTATAGTTCACATCTCCATTTGTGTCACTCTCTTGGGATTTGCGCTTACACCTAAATATAATTAAAATTTGTGTCTGCAGCCTCATGTTCTTGTTTTTTGATTACTTTTGAGAGCAGAACACTGAACCAGTCACATATTAGGGGAAAAAAAAAACTCATCTGACCTTTCTGATTTCTGTATTATGTTACCGCTCTATTTTCCACAGAAAAAACACTGAACCTAATCAAATCGTAGTGAAAAGGAACTCAGTTCCCTTTCAGCCGCCGTAACAATTCTCTGCCTCAATCTGTACAGGGTTGGATGAGGTTACAGAGATAGGGAGGGGCGAGGCCATGGATGGATTTGAGCACAAGGGTGAGAATTTTAAATTCGAGACGTTGGTTACCAGTTACCAGATTTGTGGCTACAAGCAGCCCATTCTGCCCGCCATATGCTAATGAAGGCAAGTAATTCATTTCCACGTACGTGCAGTTGTCTCAGGTACCCGGAGGCACATATAGGCACAAAGCAAGGATAGGTGCATGTGGCTGTGGAGCCACCCTGTTACAGGGTCCAGACAGTTGGATAGATTCATGTATTGAAGTCAGATTACGGCACTAGAACTCAGTGTAAAAGCGGCATCAATAAAACACTACAGTGCTGTGAAAAAGGCAATTGACACATTTAGAGGGATACACACCACAATTTTGTTTCAGGGAAGTTCAACAGGAACTAATGGATGGGAGAAGAGAGCAGGTTAAATATACATTTATATCAACATCCTATGGTTTTTGCAGACGTACTAGTCTCTAAGCAACCCTTAATTTCTAGCTTATTTAAAAAAACATAACTCATGCCAAAATGTGGGAAACAGCATTTACACAAACAAGACTTGATAGGCACACAATTCACAAAGATTATCAAACAACAAATTATATTTTCAGCGCCAGGCCAACAGCTAAAGAAAACCAACTGTTTGTTTTCCTGTGCCAAGGCATGCAGCTACTTCACGTTGCTTTAGTCAGAGAATTCAAAAAAATCACTTCAGATGTGTGAATCTTCCATGGCATTGCTAATAGTGAGTCAGAGGATACGTTTTGTGGTGAAATGCTCATAGCGGCTAAAAGTAAATTTAGTTAGATATGCGCTCAGGGATGGTCGTGAATTGTTTCTTGATTGGTTCATCAGGGTTTTTAATGTGATTGGCACTTTTGGGGTCAATCTTAACCCGAGGCACATTCAGGGCAGGTGGGAAACCCCTGTGGAAAGTTCAGCGTGAGTGATGGCCATTTTAACTCCTGGGCCTCGTTTAAGGAGCACTGTGTCCTGCCCGAAACTGGCAAGATTGACGTCAGGGAAAGGGCGGGAGCAGAAAATGGGAACGTCCCAAAGAGCTTTATAGCCAATTAAATAATTTTGAAGGGTAGTCAGTTACAATGGCGGAAACAGGCAGCCAATTTGCGCACAGCAAGTTCCCACAAACAGCAATGTAATAATGACTAGACAATCTCAGCTTTTTAACGATGTTGGTTGAGGGATAAATATTGGTCAGGACACCAGGGAGAATGCCCCTGCTCTTATTCGGGATCCCAAGGATGCCGGGGACGCAAGGGAACACTCAGTGGCATGAATTTACTGATGGGGAGGATGTTTGTCTTCAGATGGCGGTGCTGGGTGGGAGAGGCAAGTCCAGAGACAGGGAGGTTCAAGTCGTCCTTGCAGGGCACTGGAAAGAAAAGTCAAATTAAACTAAAATGATGTATTTATACGGTGTCTTATGACATCAAAACAAGTACCGTATCACCAAAAGCTAAGCAGAGAGGAAACTGCCACACAGATGAGGGATTTTAAAGGATTCTCATCAGTCCAGTTACACAAACAGCTCAAAAATCACACTGCAATGCTTCCACTGGCAAGAAGAAGTAATTACAGTGCGACAAATTTATATAGGCAGCCCCGTTATAAATACGGACATTGGAATTTATAGTGAAAAAACTTGATAGCAAGCGCGTGCACAATCTTTACATCTAGATACCTTAGGCATGTGTGACAATTCTTGGCATTTTTCTATCACGAGAGTCTCGCGCAATTTTTACACAGCTGACTTGTACGTGTTTTCCAATAACAACAGACAATTTCTACAGATTTCTGTTCTAGTTAAACATCAGTTGGCTTATATTTACTCAGGAAATTTACTCAAAAGGCCTGTGCCTGCCAGGTATTTACACCAAGTAATGCTCTTTTTCCAATAAGGTCATTATAAGCTCAGTGGTAACCCTTCAAGTGGAACCTGTGTACTCCTAGCACTGCAGATCTCACCCTCCCCACACAGAAGGCTCTGACAACACAAAGCTAGGTATTTCACACTGTCATTGCTTGGTAAATGCTTTAAGAAGTGCCGCAATCCAGCTATATTGCAGAAGGCAAAATATACAAGAGGAACGAGTGCCTGTGGCATGTTTATATTGCAGAATTGCTTGAAAAATGATTCTGCAACAGTACCTCAAGTTCTGGTGCTGTAGACATGATCCCATCTAATACTGTGGAGCAGATTCCAAAACAGCTAGAACAGAAAAGAACTGGCCATGCAACCAGTGCTTCCCCCTCCCCCTTAATATAAAGGGGTAGATTCCAGAGCATCAGAAATCACTCTTGCCTCTGGAGTGGGGCTTGATTCCACAACCTTCTGACTCAGAGACTTGAGCACATAACCTAGGCTGACAAATCAATGCAGTACCGAGGGAGTGCTGCACTGTCGGAGGTGCTGTCTTTTGTCTGAGATGTTAAACCGAGGCCCCGTCTTCCCTCTCAGGTGGACGTAAAAGATCCCATGGCACGATTCGAAGAAGAGCAAGGGCGTTCGCCCCAGTGTATATTTCCCTCTCAACCAACATCACTAAAACAGATTATCTGATTGTTGTTTGTGGGACCTTGCTGTGCGCAAATTGGCTGCCGTGTTTCCCTACACTGCAACAGTGACCACACTTCAAATTACTTAACAGGCTGTAAAGTGCTTTGGGACATCCTGAGGTTGTGGAAAGCACTATGTAAATGCAAGTTCCTTCTTTCATCTCTACTGGAAGGAGCTAACTGCAGACCTGTGACTCTCCCAGATTCAGGTACACTAAGTATAAATGACCACACCTGTAGGGAAATGACAGCAATATAAATTGGCCAGTAATTGTCCCAAAGATCATTTATTTATCTTTCTTGATTTAAGATGTTCATTCTTTTGATCTGAATTGGTATTTGTTCTGTGACCTTGTGCAACATTTCCTCCCCGCAATGGAAGGAAGATTCCAGAGATATTTGCATTTCCTTTCTGGGTAGCCATGAACTTGTAATTGTGTCCTTTATCTATGTGATATGGAGACCCACAGTGCAAATCCATGGGACTGGCTGTCTTTGTTTACTTTGCTGCCACAGGAGGCTTTGATCCACTGGCAGATTTGTAGACCAACATTATCATGGGCCAACAATGCCATTGGTTCCCAACAGTTCCATTTATACTTCTCGGGCCTGAAATCAGCGCTTCAACCGGGAGGCCTGAAACCGGCCAAGATTGGGCCCCAAGCCCCATTAATGTTATTTGGGAGAGATGCTAACACCTGTCATGCCTCCACAGACAGCTCACCCATTTTATAAAGATCAATGCCAGGTCACGTCTCACTGGCAAAGACCCAAAAGCAAGTCCCGGGGGGGGGGGGGGCACGATCGTGGGTCTGCAGCAGCCCTCCAGAGTGCTGTGGAGCCGAAAGGAGCACTCAAGCTCCTTCTGGTTCCACATCAAACCTAAAGCCATTTTGGTGGAGGCCACTTGCTAGGCCTCACCCACACCTGGAAAACCAACTTCTGGTCCGGTCAGGGCAGCTCAATTTCCGTGAGAGGTCTTACAACAGGCGTTAGGTCCTTTGCATTTGTTAACAAGAGGCCTAACACCGGTTTTGAGCAGTCGCCCCGGTCACCTAAAAATGGCCTGACCCAACGTCGGGTTGGACGTCTTTTAGGTGTCTTTGTGGCGCAGGACGTTGATCCCCAAAATTGGCCCTCGTTGAGTCTGTTTTACGCCTGTTAAACTGGAGCAACGAGGTCCAATTTCTACCCCAATAATGTATGTGAACTATAGCCAATTATTCATACAGTCTACGACCCTAATTATAACACTTAAGAACCCATTGTTTTTCTTTACAACTTCATCAACATTTTTACAGATTTGTGTGTCTGACTCCCTAATCTGTCTCTCTCATGTCCTCTCCTTATCCTACCTACCAAAATGTCACGTTTTTTCACATTAAATTTCATGTGACATCTATCAGCCCAATCTACTAATCTGTCTCTTTCCTTATGAAGTCACAAACAGTCCTCTTCGCAGTTAACCACGCTCCCCATTGTTGAGTCATCTGCAAGTATTGAGACGAGAAGAGCAACAGTCCCAATACCGACCCCTGGGGAACATCACTGTTTATATCCTTCCGCTCCTCTAACGTAAAAGCATTTTGCTGTGTGGCATCAGAACATTAGAAATGCTAACCCATAATTTTGTAGTGACAGGACCATTCTTTTAAAAGGTAACACTGATTTATGGACCAAACACTGATTTATGATTTGGTCAGATCCCAGCCACCAAGGTGCTAATTTAATCCAACTTGGTGTTTATACTGCAACTTCAGTCTCTGTTGGCAGCTCTGTGACACAGCAACTGTTGTCAGTCCTTGATTCATGCAGTCACGATATTTGTCACAAGTAACTGGATTAGGAATTATATTTTCAGGCTCAGGATCATTGGGGGTGTAATTGGTTTACGCCAGTACTCTGAAAGGGCAGCCCGTTTTACAAGGCACTCAATTTTCTTTTCCATTTAAGTCAATGTAGGCAGGATTGTACAATCCTGGTAATTATGTAGGCACAATTACCAGGATTGCGTAACTGTATTCGTAAGTAGGTCATAGATTCCCATTGCAATATTCCAGGAATGGTGCCTTTATTCCAGCAACTGAAGAAAATATTTAATTCTCTGATTTTGAAGTAGTCCAGTTTCAGATTGAAGAACTGCCCTGGTCCACTTCTTTCCTTTTCTCCCCTCTTCTCTTGTTCTCGCTGACCTATATTGTACTCCCGGTCCAGCAACGCTTCAAATTTAAAATTCTCATCCTTGTGTTCAAATCCCTCCATGAACTCACCCCTCCCTATCTCTGTAACCTCCTCCAGTCCTACAATCCTCCGAGAACTCTACGTTTCTCCAATTCTGGCCTCTTGCGCATCCCCAATTTCCTTCGCCCCACCATTGGCAGCCGTGACTTCAGCTGTCTAGGGCCTAAGCTATGGAATGCCCTCCATAAACCTCTCTACCTCCTTCAAGACACTCCTTAAAACCTACCTCTGACCAAGCGTTTGGTCACCTGTCCTAATATCTTGTTATGTGGCTCGGTATCAAGTTTTGTCTGATTACGCTCCTGTAAAACGCTGTGGGATATTTTATTGAGTTAAAGGCACTATATAAATGCAAGTTGTTGTAGTTGTTGTTGAAAGCACAGATTCTTGTTGGGATACAACGAGCACCAGTTCACCCCATGTGTGAGTCTAGGCAATGACTGCCACCATAGGAGGCATCACAGCTCAGCTAGATCCTGTCCCTACTAGATGCCCACATTCAGCAGGGGTCACTGGTTAACGGTCAGGAACAAGTACCGTGGCAGATTTGAACTCTTGCTACCCTAGCGCAGGGGCACCAAAGCCACTCGTATGCCCTAGTAGCACTCCAGCTGAAATCATGGCTAATTTCACACTGAGTTTGCTGTCAGGGGAACCTCCAGTGTATTTCATGAAAATGCCCGTGAAGAGCTTCCATCAGCTGCAAACAGTCGGCTCGACCCATGGATTGGCATCGTTTGTTAATCTCTTCAGTGTGCCTGGATTAGGTTAAAAGAAACGTCACCATTCTTCACATCCTCAAGCATCAGGACATTTAATTTCCTCTGCGTGCTATTTTTAGCTCACTGGTTAATACGTTTGCATTAAATTCTTACCTGTGCTACTTTAAAGTAATTTAAAATAAAATAGCTAAACTACTGCATTAAAATAGCACAGATATGAATTACATGTGAACACGTTACCAAAAATAACGTGGAGGAAATTAAATTTCCAGGAAGGTAATGAGAATAAAATCCTTCTTTAATGGACTGATATAAAAATCATGTTTCTTTCTGCCTGCTATAAACTGATGGTTTTTTGAGGATGTGAAGTCTGATGGGATCTCAGTAGAAGTTAAATGAGAATTACAGACCTTAAAGCAAATGTTAATGCCAAACATTGCAGCTATTAGAAAAAAATATTTTCATTTACTTTTGCAGAGATTTACAAACCAGATATAGGGCTTGATTCCTTAATGATTTGGACAGTTCTTGGAGACCAAGTAATCAACAACACCGCTCATGAGGGGCAACTTTCCAACATTGTACATTGGGTGGGATTTTGTTGTAAAAGTAACGGTGAGACTAACAGCGCTCACTGTTATTAATGTGCAAATCGGAAAGCAACTTCTGGCAACTGCACATGCGCAGTTAAACGCGGAAATCCGGAAGTTGTTCGAGATGCCACGCTCCTCCAAAAGCTGCTTGAAAACGGCATCTCGCCGTCTGACTCCCCCTATTGAACGGCGTTAAGTTCCTTTATTGACGACGCAGATACCGATTAAGCTTGCCAACAAAAGTTAAGTCAAGTCATTTCAAGTCTAAGTACCATTTTAATGGCGTGGTAAGTCTTAATTACTGCCAAACAACCTCTCTGGCACTGAAAATTAACTTTTACAAGTGTGGCGTCTCATTCCTTCAGATTTTAATTATTGTTGGACATTTGAAAAAACGTAAATAATTTTTTTAAAAAATTGTGTGTCTCTTTTATCTCTATCTTTTAATTCAATCTTTCTTACCCTCTCCATTTCGCTTTCTGTACCTGATTTGACATTGAATTCACTATTTTAACTTACACTTCCTGGTTCAGACTCTGCGCTGTTATTAACGATGCTTCAATCTGATTGGTTAAGGAGATACACAGCTGTTTGCCTAGTTCGCACAGGTCCCAGATGCCCTGTAGAGGGCGCTGGGCTGAATGTATCTCTAATTTACAGGAGTTTGCCGTGCAAAACCCCATAAAAGGTCTATGGGTAAGTGCAAGTCTAATGAACAGCTGGTGCCGTTTGTTCGTCGTTCACAGCAAAATCCGGTCCAATATCTGCCGGTAAAGCATACTGGAAATTTGGACGGACATGATTTTCCGATCATCGCGTGCCCGAATTTCTGATACGCACGATCGGTGGTGTATTTCAGCCTTATTGTTCTGAAGGCAAATTATTGGTCTCGTCAAGTCAATCATTTACAAGATTTGAGGGGCCATTTTTTAAACATTTTTTTAAACCCACAAGGCATGCTTGGAACAGAAGAAAAACAAAATGATCATGAAAGCTGTCGGATTGTTGTAAAAACCCAACTGGTTCACTAATGTCCTTCAGGGAAGAGACCCTGATGTAGCCTACAATGGACTCCAGTCCTACCATGTGTGATCGACTCTTAATACCCTCTGAACTGGCCTACCAAGCCCCTCTGTTGCAAAAACAATCGCAACAGAAAGTCTACCCCCACTTTCTTGGGACTACTAGGGATGGTCATTAAATTGGTCCAAGTTGCCACAAAGTCTATGCTCTGCAATAGAAATTAAGGGTAAAAAAAGTTTTGCCCCAAGTAAAACCAAATGACGTTCTCCACCTTCAGTTTTAAATCTCCATGGCCAAAAGAGGCGGGCTGGCAAGCTGCTCCCAGTCCTTTGCCAATACTGCTACTTGAGTTGGCCTTCATAGGCCTTGGTGAAGCATCCTCTGTATGTGGTACTGTGTGGGTTGAAGTGTTTCCTTCCTGGGACTGAAAACCTCAAAAGGTGCGAAAATGTGCCTTCATTCTTACTTTTCTGCTCACAACTAAGTGTGAGGTGGAATTTTAAGGAAGCAGGCTTTTATAACAATATTCTAGGATAGCTTACTTGTTGAAGTGAAAACTAAAAAAAAAACTTTTCAGATTTAAAGGTGAGCCGTCAGCTCCCCTGATGGCTTAATGCTGAGGGGTTTTCAAGATTTTAATCTTCATGGGCTACATATAAAGTTTAAGTCCAAAACTGGAAGAAAATAAAAAAAAACAGATAAACAAATCAAAGCTTCAGAAACAATTGGGGAAAGAAGGAATCAGAGAAGGAAAAGCAATAGGTGAAAGGAGGAGTAAAGAGAAATACAGTTAAAAGGCAAAAAGAGAATAAGGCAACAGCTTTAAAAACAACCTTCCCAAACCTCCAGGCCTAACAGGACAAAGCAGTAAGTAAGAAATAGGAATGAGTTGCCCATGGTTTGAGGGCCAAATTGCCAGGGCTCAGGACCCAATAGGGCCACTGTTTGGACACACCTGGCTTACTGGGTAAGGACACTGCTCGGTGATCAATTCAGTGAGTGCTGCCAAGGAACATTGGACTGGACTGGACTTCAAAAAAAGGTTAGGGCCTTCAGGAGAGGAGGGAAGAAAATTGATGGCGTGTTGGGAGGAGAGAGAGCACGAGAGAGAGAGAGAGAGAGAGAGAGAGAGAAACAGGAATTTCCTAGCAACTGTAAAATCGAGCAATTTAAAACTGGCAAATTGAATCTTGTTCAGTTGTGTACCACTTGGAAGATGCAATAGAACAAGCAGCAAGATAGCTAGGAAATGAAAGGCTTACTTTCTGAGAAATGAAAAGCAATGTTAATGAATGGAACTGTTGCTAGGTAACAGTATTTTAATAAGCTAGGGGATTTTCATATTTTGCCAATGGTTTTGCAGAACCCACAGCAGACAATATTTTAATCTTAATAAGATTGTGTCAGTTTATAGAAACACTAATTTAAATCCAAAAGCTCTTGCTGTAAGCTGATTTTTGAAAAGCTTTCTTCTGACTTCCCCCCCTGCCCCCAGTGTATTAAAAACCTTGAAGACAATGAAATAACAACAACGTGGAAGAATAAAGACGCCGATTTTTGTGGCTCAGTTTCTAGGCTTTACAAAACACCAACATTTAGCTCACAATGCAAAGAAGCAAATCCACATTAGTACAGGTAAATGGTAACTAAACTTTTCGGCCAAGGGGCTGAGTGAGTATTCAGAAACATAGACCTTCTGAGGACGTACAGGACAATGAAACCTCTAGATCTCCTTTCCCTACACGACAATAGCCACTGGACTTCAAAAAATAATTCATTGTGTGAAGCCCTTTGTTGCATTTTATTGTGAAAGGTATTATATAATTGCTAAATGGTTGACTAATGTGTTGATCACAGTCACAAATTTATCAGACATGACTTCCCCTTCATCAGCATGGCTTTATGAAGGGGAAGTCATGTCTGACAAATTTGCTTGAGTTCTTTGAGGATATAACGTACAGGGTGGATAAAGGGGAACCAGTGGACGTTGTGTATTTAGACTTCCAGAAGGCATTCGACAAGGTGCCACATAAAAGATTATTACTTAAGATAAAAAATCACGGGATTGGGGGTAATATTCTGGCATGGGTGGAGGATTGGTTATCGAACAGGAGGCAGAGAGTTGGGATAAATGGTTCATTCTCGGACTGGCAACCAGTAACCAGTGGTGTTCCACAGGGGTCGGTGCTGGGTCCCCAAATCTTTACAATCCATATTAACGATTTGGAGGAGGGGACAGAGTGCAACATATCAAAATTTGCAGATGATACAAAGATGGGAGGGAAAGTAGAGAGTGAGGAGGACATAAAAAACCTGCAAGGGGATATAGACAGGCTGGGTGAGTGGGGAGAGATTTGGCAGATGCAATATAATATTGGAAAATGTGAGGTTATGCACTTTGGCAGGAAAAATCAGAGAGCAAGTTATTTTCTTAATGGCGAGAGACTGGAAAGTACTGCAGTACAAAGGGATCTGGGGGTCCTAGTGCAAGAAAATCAAAAAGTTAGTTTGCAGGTGCAGCAGGTGATCAAGAAAGCCAACGGAATGTTGGCTTTTATTGCTCGGGGGATAGAATATAAAAACAGGGAGGTATTGCTGCAGTTATATAAGGTATTGGTGAGACCGCACCTGGAATACTGCATACAGTTTTGGTGTCCACACATAAGAAAAGACATACTTGCTCTCGAGGCAGTACAAAGAAGGTTCACTCGGTTAATCCCGGGGATGAGGGGGTGGACATATGAGGAGAGGTTGAGTAGATTGGGACTCTACTCATTGGCGTTCAGAAGAATGAGAGACGATCTTATTGAAACATATAAGATTGTGAAGGGGCTTGATCGGGTGGATGCAGTAAGGATGTTCCCAAAGATGGGTGAAACTAGAACTAGGGGGCATAATCTTAGAATAAGGGGCTGCTCTTTCAAAACTGAGATGAGGAGAAACTTCTTCACTCAGAGGGTGGTAGGTCTGTGGAATTTGCTGCCCCAGGAAGCTGTGGAAGCTACATCATTAGATAAATTTAAAACAGAAATAGACAGTTTTCTAGATGTAAAGGGAATTAGGGGTTACGGGGAGCGGGCAGGAAATTGGACATGAAGCTGAGTTCGGATCGGTCAATTCCCTGTGGGTGGCGGAGAGGGCCCAGGGGCTGAGTGGCCGGGTCCTGCTCCTACTTCTTGTGTTCTTTAGATTTGTGGTTGGGATCAGATCAGCCATGATCTTATTGAATGGCGGAGCAGGCTCGAGGGGCCGATTGGCCTACTCCTGCTCCTATTTCTTATGTTCTTATGTTCTTATAAAAAACATTAGACTAGTGCCTGGTAGTGCCACAGGCATCAGTCTAGTTATTAAAAATGGTGGTAGTCATTTTGATGTCATCTTAATGATCTGATTGGTTAGATAGCATTTCTCGATGTTGGAAAATCCCATGTGCCCAAATTTATCTATTTATATTTATTTACGAACTCGGTTGACTCTAGACCACTCTGGTTTACATGTGCGTGGCCCAACAAAAAGGAAATCAATTTTTTTTTTGTCTACTATAAGTTGCCAGCCATCATGGTGCTGGCAGGGCAAGGTTGGCTTGCCGGCAGCATTGGCTGGAGCAACAGAAACAGAACAAAAATTACGTATATGATGTTCATAGCTGATAATTTAGTATGGGTATCGGATGCTTAAATATGAGAGATCTGAATATTAAGTGGTCTACTGATATACAATGACGATAACAACTTGCATTTATATAGCACCTTTAACATAATAAAACGTCTCAAGGCGCTTCACAGAAGAGTTATCAAACAAAATTTGTCACCGAACCACAGAGATATTAGGACAGGTGACCAAAAGCTTGGTCAGAGGCAGATTTTAAGGAGTATCTTAAAAGAGGAGGTAGAGAGGTGCAGAGGTTTAGGGAGGGAATTTCAGAGCTTAGGGCCCTAGACAGCTGCAGGCACAGCCGCCAATGGCGGAGCGAAGAAAATTGGGGTTGTGAAAGAGACCAGAATTGGAGGAGCACAGAAATCTCGGAGGGTTGTAGGGCTGGAATAGGTTACAGAAATAGGGTGGGGAGAGGCCTGGGGGGGGGATTTGAAATCAAGGATGAGACTTTTTAAAATCGAGGCTTTGCCAGGCCGGGAGCCAACATAGGTCAGCGAGCTACAGCGGTGACGGGTGGACAAGACTTGGTGCGAGTTAGGATATGGACAACAGAGTTTTCGATGAACTCAAGTTTATGGAGGGTGCAAGGTGGGAGCCTAGCCAGGAGAGCATTGGCATAGTCTTATCTAATGTCTAGTTGTTTAGGCATAGTTTGCCTTCATGATGACTAGTGGTCAGATCAATTCCTGGCACTGCAGCAGAAATATATTGAATACCTACCAATCAACTGGAAAGAAGAAGAAAAATCCATGATCCCTAGTGGTTTATGGAGTCCTGCAAATTATCAGGATTGGTCTTATCTTCACAAATACCCATATTTTAGCACCTTCAACGCTCTTTAGCATTGCAGTGCTCATACTGCAGCTCAGTCCACATCTATCTTCCAAGTCAATACATGCACGCTACAAAGCTGGTTATGATGAAAGGTCACACCCAAAATGTTAACAATTCCTCTCTCTTTCAGATGTTTATTGACCGATTGTTCACTTCCAGCATTTTCTGTTTTTATTTAAAATTTCTAGCAATTGTGGATTCTCTATCTGTACCAGCTCGCTACCTTGATTGCTGTTTTGTGCACAGTAAGAGAGTCCCACTGTCTTGGATGTTCAGCTGCACTAGCCATCATCATCTATTAAAATATACTGGAATGCTTTTAATCCAGTTTTCGTGTACTGCTAAGAATTAAATTATATGAGTCAGAATCATTAAACATTTAAAGCATTAAAAGGGCTGCCTGCATACGGCTGTAAAAATACATTTAAAAAGGAACAATTAATGATAATTCCTGGTACTTGAAGCTGTAAGAAATAAACATGCTATGAGAGTAAATGGAAAGTGTGACGTCAAGCCTGCCAAATGTTTATGCATATAACATCACACTGAAATCTTTGGTGGTCCAAGAGAAACAGGTTTGGAGATCCACATCCAGGTCTGCCACTTGTGTACCTCTGGACGATATATCCTAGTACCTCATTTTTGATTTATATTCAAACATGCAATCGGATTGGGTAAGAAAGCAAACAAGTAACATGACGAAATTCGAACAGGCTTATTGCTCATGCAATTATATAAAGTGTGCTACTGCTTGACTGCAACCTAGATGTGGATGATGGGGGTTGCATTCCACTTTAATGGGGCTTGCATCCCTCTTTGGCTTGAAAAGTGGTACCCTTGCTCTGGTAGGGCCAACGGGTAGAGGTTACAGCCCAGTCATTGTTGGGCACTGTACAAGTACATTGTAGCCCTCCTACATAGAGAGGTCTAATTTAAAGCTAGAGAGAAAGCAATCATACAGAGACAGCAATCATAAAGACCCTAGCTACAGCGATCTCCAGTACTGGTGAAAAATGTGAACTGAGGGACAAGGTGGCAGAAAAAATGGCTCAACACAAACCAGTTTCACTTAATTTCTTTCTCATGCAGGTACTTTTCTTTTGTTGGAGGAAGATCAAGTATGGTAGCTTAGTGATTATAGTACTGGATTGGAAACTCAACACTTGAGTTTGAATCCCACAATGGAAAGTAATGTAATTGAACTCAATAAATCTGGTAATTAGTGGGCCGGCAGATGGTTGTAAAAACCCAACTGGTTCACTACTGTCCTTCAGGGAAAGGTACCTGCTATGCCCATGTGTGACTCCAGTCCCATATTATGTGGTTGATTTTGAATGCCTTCATGGCAAATAGGAATGGGCAATAAACACAAGGTTGCTAGCTGCACTCACATCCCAAGAACATTAAAAAAAAACTTTAATGATTAAAGCCAGTTTTTATTGCCAATTTAAAACACCTGTTATTGTTTAAAAAAGGTGGGGAGAACATCCCAACAAAAAACATAGGTAAATTTAGAGAAAACCAGTAAAAAATTAATTTTTATTTTGAACGTTCTAAACTCAAGAAAACAAGAGGCTTGCAAATGGTGTAGTCAAAGTAAAAACTGTATAATTATTTATACAATTCTCGGATACCACATTTATTGAATTCACCACAAGATTTCACTTTACCCTTAGATTATGGATTATAGATATAGATACCTGTTCCTTTATCGTCGCTGGGTCAAAATCCTGGAACTCCCTACCTAACAGCACTGTGGGGGTACCTTCACCCCACGGACTGCAGCGGTTCGAGAAGGCGGCCCACCACCACCTTCTCAAGGGCAACTTTTTTTTTAAAAATTCGTTCTTGGGATGTGGGCATCGCGGCGAGGCCAGCATTTATTGTCTATCCCTAATTGCCCTCGAGAAGGTGGTGGTGAGCCGCCGCCTTGAACCGCTGCAGTCCGTGTGGTGAAGGTTCTCCCACAGTGCTGTTAGGAAAGGATTTCCAGGATTTTGACCCAGTGACGATGAAGGAACGGCGATATATTTCCAAGTCAGTATGGTGTGCGACTTGGAGGGGAACGTGCAGGTGGTGTTGTTCCCACGTACCTGCTGCTCATCCTTCCAGGTGGTAGAGGTCACGGGTTTGGGAGGTGCTGTCGAAGAAGCCTTGGAGAGCTGCTGCAGTGCATCCGGTGGATGGCACACATGCAGCCACGGTGCGCCGGTGGTGAAGGGAGTGAATGTTTAGGGTGGTGGATGGGGTGTCAATCAAGCGGGCTGCTTTGTCCTGGATGGTGTCGAGCTTCTTGAGTGTTGTTGGAGCTGCACTCATCCAGGCAAGTGGAGAGTATTCCATCACACTCCTGACATGTCCCTTGTAGATGGTGGAAAGGCTTTGGGGAGTCAGAAGGTGAGTCACTCACCGCAGAATACCCAGCCTCTGACCTGCTCTTATAGCCACAGTATTTATATGGCTGGTCATATGGTGACCCCCAGGATGTTGATGGTGGGGGATTCGGTGATGGTAATGCCGTTGAATGTCAAGGGGAGGTGGTTCGACTCTCTCTTGTTGGAGATGGTCATTGCCTGGCACTTGTCTGGCATGAATGTTACTTGCCACTTATCAGCCCAAGCCTGGATGTTGTCCAGGTCTTGCTGCATGCGTGCTCAGACTGCTTCATTATCTGAGGGAAGTTCATTGATGAAGCAGTTGAAGATGGTTGGGCCTAGGACTCTGCCCTGAGGAACTCCTGCAGCAATGCCTTGGGGCTGAGATGATTGGCCTCCAACAACCACTACCATCTTCCTTTGTGCTAGGTATGACTCCAGCCACTGGAGAGTTTTCCCCCTGATTCCCATTGACTTCAAATTTACTAGGGCTCCTTGGTGCCACACTCAATCAAATGCTGCCTTGATGTCAGGGCAGTCACTCATCTCACCTCTGGAATTCAGCTCTCTTGTCCATTTTTGGACCAAGGCTGTAATGAGGTCTGGAGCCGAGTGGTCCTGGCGGAACCCAAACTGAGCATCGGTGAGCAGGTTATTGGTGAGTAAGTGCCGCTTGATAGCACTGTCGACGACGCCTTCCATCACTTTGCTGATGATTGAGAGTAGACTGATGGGGCGGTAATTGGCAATAGGGAGGGGCAATAAATGCTGGCCTTACCAACAACGCCCCAACCCAGAGAATGAATAAACACTGATCTACTTTAGTCTCAAATTTCATGCTCACACATAGCTCCCTCGATGTGTCAGTGTGCGCAGACACTGCACTATGGATCTAAACACTATTCTTTTGATCAGAATAGGCAAAAGTGATAATCAACTTTAAATTGAGAGATGTACATGAAGGGAAAAGGTGCATAGTACAGGTTATGACCAAGGTTGAAAAATGGTAGCAAAGATGATTAGGTTAAACCAGGAAGTAGTGATTAGATGATGCTAAGGTTAATTTTAGCACGTTAAGCTTATGTGAATGGCATCGCGTCATTGAAATGAAGTGCTCTGAGAACCAGTGTCCGTACTGATGGCCATTGCTGGGGCAAAATCTGATCCAAAAAACACAAATTTAAACAGTATGTATGCATTTGAAAGCAAAATAGGTATCAGGGAATAATTCAGTGTAATCTTTGGATATACATAATGGTTGCAAACTGCTGTAGCTTCACTCTCATGGGTTTTGATGCCACCATAACTTCATGATTAGATTATTGCCAGTTAATCACTCCCCAGTGTCCATTATCCTGCACTTACTCCATGGTAGATAGCATTTATATTGCCTTGATAAGTGCAAAATTAAACTCGCAGATTTTTTTAAAATACGCCTGCAAGTGAATTTTGCGCTCATTTAACAGATTTATACATCTGAGCACCTCTAACTACTTGTGGATTACAAACATCACATAATGACTATGACTGGGGTTCCAATGGATGAGGGTTTCACGATTAATTGCTCAACTTTTCCAAGAACATGGTGAGCTGACGTCAATCACACTGCACAATTACAAAATGAATGTTTCAGAATGATTAATTAATACAACATAATTTCTCTTTGTCTCCAAAAGTTCTCCCTGTGGCAATCTGGATTTGGATTTATTGAAATGCAAGTATATGCATGTTTTCTGTTAGTGGCACAAAGCACATTCAGATGCAAGACGTCCATCAGGAGCAAGGATTATTAAGGCAGCAACAGGCCACCCATCATCCTCAGTCACAAATACAATTTGAGGAGCGTATACTTCACCCCATGTGCTTTCAGTTCTAATTCCCAAATAACGCTCCTCCTCTTATCTGCATTCACTATGTGAACACGAACACACGTATCTCAGCATGATTAACCTGGTTAGCTGCTGGCTGCAGAGCAAGAACTCAAGTTTTTGCTGCCGTCTCCTGTCTTTCTCCTCTTCCGCTGATTAACTGTTCCATTTGCCCTGCCTCACTGTGGGTGTTGAGGCAATTTTTATTGCTCTGCCACCAGGCTGCTTTCTCTCACTGATAGCATTACTCTCCAACTTTGGCTGCTGTTGCTATTGATACATGGTTTTCATTAGTTTCTCCCACAGCTGTGTTCATGCATCATTTCACAGTTGTTTTGCTGGATTCAGCCTTGTTGATTCGTGCTTGTACTAGTCTATTTTATTGGAGTTTGTCAGTAGTCTGCTTTAATGCATCACACCAATTATTGATCAGTTTACTGGTTCTTCATCAAATTGCATTTAAAAGAGAAACAATGTTGCTGAATGTTTATTCTTTTAGATTGCAGAATCTATTCTAAGGTAACTGAAAGGTGGAATGATTGCAACGAATGGGCACCCTGTTAATGGGAACATTCACCAGCACAGGAATCAATTCCTTGTGTGTTAGCAGGAATGACAGGGCAATTTTGTTCACCACTAGTGTTTGTTTGCATTTATCCAGGAACCCAGTTGATGGCCCATGACCCCAGTACAGGACACTAAATTTGAAAGAAAGAAGTAAAAAGACTTACATTTATATAGCGCCTTTCACAACCTCCATACGTCCAAAAGCTTTACATCCAATGAAGTACTTTAAAAATGTACTCACTATTGCAACGTAGGAAACGTGGCAGCCAATTTGCGCACAGCAAGGTCCCACAAGCAGAAACGTGATAATGACAAGATCATCTGGTTTTTTTTGCGGTGTTGGTTGACGGATAAATATTGGCCAAGACACCAGGGAGCCATAGGATCTTTTACATGCACTGAGTGGGCAGACAGGGCCTCGGTTTAGCGTCTTATCCGAAAGACGGCACCTCTGACTGTGCAGCACTCTCTCAGTACGGCAGTGGAGTGTCAGCCTAGAACTTGCCTAGAGCGGGACTTGAACCCACAGCCTACTGACTCAGAGGCGAGAGTGCTACCCACTGAGCCATGGCTGACACAAAGGAACATCAGCAAGTAGTGATCAGATGATGCTAAGCTTGGTTTTAAAGACCTGTTGAGTATAGGAGAAAGGGGAGACTGAATGAGGTAAGGAGCTTCCGTTTTGAGATTCTGGGAAAGAATGAGTTACAGTACTGTGATACATCAAGGTTTAAACACAGGTGAGGATGCAGGAAGGTGAGCATATACAGCATGTTTGCAGCTAAATAGGAACAAAACAGATCATAGTACTGTACCATCAATAAAATAGAGAGAGATGAGAAAAGTCATGAGGTATAGACAAAGGTTTGAAGCTACAGGTTCACCTATCAGACAAGCGTTTTGCAGTATCCTGTCCAAGAGTGACATAGATGTTCGAAGAACAAATGAAGAAGCTTGCATTTTTATAGCAGCTTATCATCTCCTTAGGACGTCCTAATGCACTTTACAACCAATGGATCACTTTTGTTACTCGTTGTTGAGTAGGCAAAGGCAGCAGCCAATTTGCACACAGCAATATCCCACAAACAACAATGAGATGAATGACCAGGTAATCCATCTTGGTGGCGCTGGTTACGGGATGAATGTTGACCAGGGCACCATAGGCACACCCTGCTCTTCTTTGAAAAGGTGCCATGGGACCTGAATGTCAGCCTAGATTACGTGCTCAAGTCCTGGAGTGGGGCTTGAACCCGCAACCTTCTGACTCAGAGGTGAGAGCACTGCCGACTGACAAGCTCCTAGATATGTGCTCAGTGTTGAAGTCTTGGGGGCGATTTTCAACTGCCGGCTGCCCATTGGGCACCTTGGCCGTCCTGTTGACACCCAGGGTCCACCTAATCCAATTTTCTGGCCGGCCTGCAAATGGGCAAACAGCTCTGACTATATGTGCCAGAAGGTCAGCAAACTAACCAGCAGTCCTTACATGGAGCTGGCCGATTTCCTGGCCTCCTACAACCAGTGAATTGTATCAGGATGTCTGTTTGGCGCCCACAGCTCACTGGCGGCATTTAAATGAGGTCTAAACCCGAAAATGATTCAGGCCTCCTGATGCCATCTTTGGGAGGGTGGCACGGCCTCTCTGTAGACTTCATGCCCGCTTTGAGCAGAAGATGAAAACTGCCCCCATTATGTTCCACTTTAACAGACCTTGCTTTTGACCCTTCATCTGAGTGTTATCTGGTTCTCCTGCTTTTTGCTTTGGGTTATTGCTGCTAAAAGTAGCTCTGATAAAAAGCAGGGCTGATTTCTGTTCCCACCCAACAAACGATCCTCGAGACTCGTTGAATGCTATGCTGCTCTGGAGTCCTGTTCTCAGTGGGGCAGGACAAGTAGAAATGCAGCCTGCCCCTTCCTCAGATTTAATCACTGGAAATACCTCCTGGAGCAAGAGAGAAGTGTAAAGGGCAATTTACACTACCGGCACTGGTTCCAGACTGTACACGCAGACGTAGAGTCGGCTGACCCAAGTTTGATTGCTGCCTTCTGGGTCACTCTCTGCCCATCAACAATGGGGCATTGCACATGCATACTCCGTGTATAGGACTCTGCTTACCAGCTTCCCAATGTAGGCTAGATTTTAATGTTTGTGTATTGTTGACTGTCCCATCATGAGTACATTTTCGTTCTACGAACATACGAATGATGACGGACAGAAAAAGACCCTCTGGTCCATCCAGCCTGTCCCACACTATTGTGATACCTTGTGCATCACAATGTATATAGTCCCCACCCACCCATGTTATACCACAGCATTAGAATCCTATGTAGAACCGCACAGGGTTTTAGGCCACCTGAGTCTCTTTATTTGCCAGGTTTTCACTATACTCTCGAGTCTCAGTTTTTAAGCATGTCCCCAGGCTTATCAGTGCAGCTTGTAAAGTTCACCTAAGCAGTTTTGCTTTGTGCCAACTCTAAAGTTGTTGCATAAATCTGGAGTCAGGATTCAATCTGACACTGGAGCAAAGTGGAGGTTGGGCTCTGACTCCAGATTTACAGTACAGCTTTAGTTTCGGTGTGAAGTAAACCAATGTAGTTGCAGTGGAAATGGACTCTAACAGAGGACATGTTACCCCCTATTGGTTTCAGTTTCAAAAGAACATGTATTAATGACGTAGCTGGTTCAAATGCTCTTTGTTGCTAACACAGTTCTACAACCTGGTGTCATATACTCATAAAATCACCTTGGCCTGAAGACAGAATACCAGTTTACCCCAGTTTGTGCTCTAGTTTACAAAAGTAAGTATTGTGAGCAAAGTGAGTAATGTATAAATCCAGTACAAAGAGGTTTAATTTAGGTTTGGTCCTTGAGAACTCCTTTAAAAACCAAGTCTGATAAGAATAAAGTTGTGCTTAATAGCAACTTTGATCTATGCTACTGATTAATTCGGAGTAATTGAAAGTGCAAGTCCTTTTACTGAAAGGTAACTTGATCGTGAGAATCCTACCAGGAACCTGCTGTGCATACGTAATGAGCTTCGACCCAGGAACACGGGATGGATATGGAGGAGTGGGTGGAAGTCCTGACCTGCCAGAACTTTGTCCCAAAGAGGAGAATTCCCCCACCCGTCCATCCCACATATCTTTCTTTCCCCTTTGAGCAGTTTGAAATTAATTTTATCCCTATTAAGTTAGCTACTTGGTAGATTCTGCATACTTTCCCCTTTGAACTAGTTGCCTGGCATTCAGTCTGTTACTGACACACAAAACAAAAGGAAATCAAATATTAAAAGGGTGGATGTGGATAGACAGAGTTTATCTAAATGAAATATGTTAGCGATTGACTAGAGATAGGGCCTATCAGTTCTGAGCTTTTCATCCCAATTACAAGGTTTCTATACACTAAACTATTTCCCAATGATATAGATCAACGACAGGTATGAATTCAACCCTTTTGAGGCGATACCAGAAATGCAATGTTGATGATGTAACAGATCTTCTTTCAACGTCCCTTCTGAATTTCCCGATTGCTCAATTGGGTACCAATAACCCAACTTTAAAACGGTTAACAAAAAGATGCGGTTAAAAGGATAGATCATGTAAAGGAGTTTTGCTCCTAATCTGATAAGTGCTTAACTTATATAAATCTTTATTGAAATCTAAAAAAAGAGTCCATAGTCTGATTTATTATATTTATGCTAATCCAATTTTAAGTATCAAGGACCCATCTGCATGGAGCCTCAGAAAAACTGGCACAGTTAGAAAGCCTTAATAATCCAATTAAATGGGAGGAAATGGACTCTGCACTATGTCTCACAACTAATGGTAAAGCAGAAGGTAGGAACATTGCTTGAGGTGAGAATGGGGGAATGGTAATGACCTTGGTAAATGGTGCTGGGACCTATCAATTTGCTTTGGAGATGCCCTTCTGAGGCTGGTGAATAGGATTAATTTTGAGGCATGCAAATCCTTTGTAATCCAGACACCAATTGCAGTTTCTGTTCACAAGAAGGGGGATTCCTATGTAGACATTCCTTATACCCTTAATCTTTCCTTACAGCTGTCTGTAGATTCCTCGACAACTAGTCCATCTGTTCCCTACTATTAACAACAGGTCCCAATTTGGGATCCACAGGCAAACTTGAAGTTCTTTGTTATCATCACTTTCTTCCAATACATCAAAATCGATGGCCCCAGAACCAATCCCTGCAGTACCCCATCCACTAGTTACCGCTCCCTTAATAACTACCCTTTGCATCCTCTGATTCAACCAGTTAGTTCTCCACTTCAAAAGCTTCCCCCCATTTAATATCATTCTCATTTGTAATTTCCTATGTGGCCCTTTATCAAAGGCTTTGCTAAATTCTAGGTCTATTAAATCCACTTGTCAACTAACTCAGTTATATCCTCAGTTTTATCTCTCACCTAATTAATAATTACTGTATGGAGCAATAAGCTTTTAGTTTTAGCCAGTTATTTATTGCTTTATTAGAAATATCAGACTGTCACCTCAAATTACCTGAGCTCACTTTTCCCAGATGGCTTCTGAAGTTTAGTGGGAGGGGGAGGGGGAGGGGAACAGTTAGGCCACAGCTTGAGTACTGCATACAGTTCTGGTCACCACATTACAGGAAAGATGTGATTGCACTAGAGAGGGTACAGAGGAGATTTACAAGGATGTTGCCAGGACTGGAGAATTTTAGCTATGAGGAAAGATTGGATAGGCTGGGGTTGTTTTCCTTGGAACAGAGGAGACTGAGGGGTGATTTAATTGAGGTGTACAAAATTATGAGGGGCCTAGATAGAGCAGATAGGAAGGACCTATTTCCCTTAGCAGGGAGGTCAATAACCAGGGGGCATAGATTTAAAGTGATTGATGGAAGGATTAGAGGGGAGCTGAGGAAAAATGTTTTCACCCAGTGTGTTGGGGGTCTGGAACTCACTGCCTGAAAGGATGGTAGAGGCAGAAACCCTCAACTCATTTTAAAAAGTACCTGGATGTGCACCTGAAGTGCCGTAACCTACAGGGCTACGGACCAAGTGCTGGAAAGTGGGATTAGGCGGAGTGGCTCATTATCGGCCGGTGCAGCCACAATGGGCTGAATAGCCTCCTTCTGTGCCCTAAATTTTCTATGATTCTACGACCTAGCAGATGTGAGTCTGCAGCACCACACTGCCCTTAATTATGCACTGGAGGGCTTGTGTATAAAGGACAACAGTTCTAATCATTTAAACAAGCAGGATTGCCACATCACAGTGATTATCCTCTGTCCTAATACAGACACCGGGCATCGATTTCTCTTGTACAAAATAAATATGCAGAATAGAAATTAGGCTTTTATAGATTCACTTGAAAGAGCTATCCAATTAGTCCCAATCCCAGTTCTTTCCCCATAGCCCCCTTTTCAAGTAAAACTCCTTTCAGATGTGCAAACTCACCTGTCTTGTTTAGATGAATCCAATCAATTTACAACTCTACCTTCCAAATTGCCAATGAATACCTGACTGGTAATAATCAGTTTAGATTAGTGTAATCCATTTTCCCCACTAAATCCCATGTTTTCTGTTTGATCACCCGACTGAAAAATATTTTAAAAATGTAAGATTGACTGGAAATACCACTAAAGTTCTTTGAATCCTTTAAAGGGTATCGCAGCTGAACCTAATCCTATCCTCACTCAACACCACCATTTGCAGATCCAGCATGGAACACTGAATAATAACCAGAAGTACAAACCAGGACAAGTTTCTCCCCTTCATAACCCGGAGTGCTGTGACCAGCTGACTCAGCACAGACTTGAGCCCTTCCTGGTCTGGGTGACCCAGCTGTTCACCAGCTGTGCTATCGAGAACTGGATATTGGTAAAAAGCATTTGCCAAAACTTTTCTTCTTGTAGTTTGCCAAACTCTATGACACAATGAGGCAAACTGTATCATCACATCTCAAAAATATCATTGCATCATGTGTCAGTGATAGTGCAACATCGAAATTGGCATGTGGTGTTCCACTATTTCTGCCTCCTAGGCATAAAGGCAGTGGTAGTTTTATTGCGTGCTAGGTGATTTCCCCATAGGGAGTGAGCGAGAAGCACCCTTGGGTGCTCTTGCACGCCTTCAATATCTGTCTCTGGTTATTAGATGAATACTCCAAAGGAGGGGGACCACAGGAGATCTTAGAGGGGAGGTAAGGTGGAAAAGAGATGGGCTTCAAACTCAGTCCTTTAATTCATTAAATTCACGGTTGACTAATCCCTCTAGCACCATAGATGTGGAATTAGTCTGTGGCCCAATAAATGACAGACTAGCTAGCTAATAACACTGAATTGTCTGCCCTTAGTGAATTGATGGAGATATATTACAATGACATGGTAATGTTATTTAAATTTCATCTCCATCACAGACAGACTGGTAGCAGCTGTTCAGAGATTCTCCTTACTGATCACTATGTTTGTGATGGAGAGATAGGCTGCAGAGTACAAAACAAGTCGATACTAAGACAGATGTCAAGAGAAAGGTGGATGGCCTTAAACACAGTCCTAACTCTGTCTCCATCTGTATCAATATACCACATCAATAGTCGTCGTCTAGCCACCATCATTCTGGAGGGATGCAGTCTCAACACTTATCTAGAGCTGTTGGTTGGAAAATTGATGAGCCCCAAGATAGAAGTTTTAAAAAAAATTGTTCTTGGGAATGTGGGTAACACTGGCAAGGCCACATCTGTTGCCCATCCAGAGTTACCCTTCTGTTTTACAATGCAGTGGCTTGCCAGACCATCTCAGAGCACATTAACAGTCAACCAAGCACTGTGGATGTGTTAACAGTCAGACTAGACAGGTTCCCTTCTTTGAAGGGAGACATATCGGGAGGGACATTAGCAAACCAGTACTGTATGCAAAGATATGTTTACGCTCGTCTTTTGACCTGACTCTTGATTAAAATAAACTGGCTCATGCATGCAGCAAAATAGCAGACAGAGGAATGTTATACAAATACATTATTAAGTGCCCATTTACTATCATGAGTAGTAGTACTTTCTAGGTTATAATCTTCCCACAAAATCCTTTCCATAGGTTGCGGTAATTTAAAACAAAATCAAAAATATCCATTAATAAAGTTATTATGAAGTAGACTTGGAGGTCTCTTTCCATCTTTGATTCTCTCAAACACAGATGTCAGGGAGGATTGTTGATGATGCAACTCCTTTTATAGTTAAAAATCTTGACGTTCACTAAGTGACTCATGCATGTTATGCATTAAAGAATGAGCATAGCTGATTTGAAAACTCAGGATCCTGGTGTAAAAGTGCAGTGTTATATATAAAGCATCAGTAATATAATTCCACTGAGGCATTAAGCATTGGCGTCACACAGCTTATTTGGCAAAATATCAAACTGTCTGGTATCTGTTGCAACATTAGTTAGGTGAAAGTGTAATAATGATGCATTTTTCCCCCTCAATATTTAGGGGGAATATTTGTGTATATAACACAAAGAATAAACAACTTGAAAAGCAATCCCAAATCTTAGGACTTTGAAGCTACAAGTATATTTTATGAACAGCTGCTTCTATCTTAGATGCCATGGCGTTCTTGTTGTCAAGGTAACTATTTATTAGCATGTGCTTTGATTAATGCCATATTTTACCGACTTTGCTTATCAATGTATATTACAGCTTAGAAATTGTAATAGGGTTTCATCCTACTAATACATATGGCTGCTTTGCCAAGAAAGGTTATATTTAAACTCAGAATTTACACGCAGAGCAGCCAAGTCAATCAAATCAAAAGCCAGAAAATACTTTGGCAAAATATATATTTTTTTAAAAATGTAAAAGCTATTTATCTAAAAATGTGCTGCGCTGAGTGAAAGCTGCAGTGATTGATTGGACTTAATACACTAAGTATAAAAAAACCAGCTTGGATCAGCATTTTGTGTTTAAATCTTATGCTGAAATCAGAAGTCCTACTCATTGATCTGATGCACTTAAATTGAACATTTAAAATAAAGTTCCTTTTCTGGAGTCAACCGTTTAATGTCAATCCATACCTTTCTTATCCTGCCCTCAGTAGGGGAGTTGTCTCTGGCGTCCTGGTCAATATTTATCCCTCAACCAACATCACTTAAACAGATTATCTGGTCATTATCACATTCCTGTTTGTGGGACCTTGCTGTGCGCAAATTGGCTGCTGCATTTCCTATATTTCAACAGTACTTCAAAAAGTACTTCATTGGCTGTTGGATTTTGGGATGTCCTGAGGTCTTGGAAGGTGCTATAGAAATGCAAGTTCTTTCTTTTCTTTCTCCTCCCATTTTGCTTGCTCAATTCCAGAAAAGCAGTGCAATAGTCCCCGGGGCTTCCAATACTTCAAATATGCCCATGTAGCCAGAATAGTACTTTTTTCCCCCCACTTTTATGGGGAAATCAAGAACGTGGGGACATAATCTTAAAATTAGAGCTAAGCCATTTAGGGGGGAAATCAGGAAGCACTTTTTCCACACAAAGTGTGGTAGAAATCTGAAATTCTCTCCCATAAAGGTCTGCGGACACGGGGCCAATTGGAGCTTTCAAGACTGAGATTGATAGATTTCTGTTAGGCAAGGGTATCAAGGGACATGGAGCTAAGGCGGGTAAATAGAGTTGAGGTACAGATCAGCCATGATCTAATTGAATGGCGGAGCAGGCTCGAGGAGCTGAATAGCCTACTCCACTTCCTATGTTCCCATGCAGCAGCCCCTGCCGGAAAATGTTTGGAATTTGGTGGGTGGACAAGATTGGGCAGGCGGGATTCCAGCCACAATCGATGGCCTGCGGGGAGGGAAATGATTTCTTGTGTTTATCATTTGTAGAAAAATCAATGCATGTGTTAAGAACATGTTTATAATTTTGTTACAAAGATGATACACAAATAAATCTTTCCCCTTGCTATCTAGGCTCTCAAATAAAGAACGACCACAAATGAAGTATGGACTGAAGGCTATTGGTGTTTGTGGAACTGTATCCTCCCGTCCTTTAGGAGAGGTGGGGAGAAAATTGGGAGAATTTTTTTTAAAAAAACAGAAACTGATCTGGGAGTTTATTTTTTTTTAAGCAAAAGGGTGAACCATGTAAAGCAGCACCAATAGAGTGTTCAGTGAAGGCCACAGAAATGTTGCATGAAGCAGAGCAAAGATTTTTTTTAAATTAATCGAGCAAGGGAAGTAAAAGGATTTAATTTGTTTTCATGCAATTGTGTGGTGCAGTGCGTCTTGGAGCCACGGAGTGGGATTAGCGCCTGACATCGCTGAGCAATTTATTTCTTGATGAACCGCTGGAGTTCCATTTCAGGTCCTCTTCTCTTCCTTTACGAGACCCAAGGGAAAAGCCTTATTGTCTGACACTGATCCTTCTCACACTCGGTAGCCTACACTCTGTTTTCCATTGCAACCTCTCTTGATTTTATGAGGTACTAGGTGGTTGGTCTTCTGAACTTCCCTCACGCTCCTGTGTTGAAATCAACGTGCAGACTGCTACACTTAACTCAAGACTGTGAAACTGCTAATTTCTCCCAGTCTTCCCTTCCTCCCACAATCTACAGGCTTTTAAAGTCCAATTTTGATGCTATCACTACTCATCAATTTATTCTGTCTTTTCTCCTATGTTTTGAATATCCTTCACCTGGGTTTCCCCAGTAAGAGAATCACGGCCTGGAAATTGGATTGAGCGGCACACGTTTTAGACACAGGTGCCCAAGGGTCCAATATGACGGACGACGGCGTGCATTTACTCTATGCCAGAAGTGCGCCACCCGCCATATTGGTTGGGGCTCCTTCGTAGGTGTCCAGTGCGTGTGCCTGAAACTGGCGTTAGGCCCTTTGCACAAACTGCCTGTTTCAGGCCCCCTTCGCGAAATTCGATTGTAAATGACCACAGCGTCAGTTTCTTCAGGCACTTAGCAGCCAAACCCGTAGCCCGCAGCTCACCGTTAAGAAACAAATAAGGCCGACAGACAAATCCGCCGTGGTCTTGCCGCTGGCATTATTAGGTGCCTGCAGCGTGCCCTGTATCGGAATCGCGCCTCGATTAGAGCACGATACTATTTCTGGGCCCATGTATCTGACAGGACACCAACACTGGAATAGAACAAAACTGTTCTAAAACGCAATGCAAAGGTGGTGCTTTAGCTGAATTACCACTACTAGGTTCCTAAATCGTTTTCTTCAGCATCCATCATGTTCTTTACAATGGCACCATGTAAAAAGACAAATCAATATATATGGTCCAGTATTCAAAGAAATATTACTTGGCCTGGAAATGTGACCTAAGCTTGCAACAATTATTTTATTTTTACATTCTTAAGGCCTTTGGGTGATTCGAGGGAGGGGAGGAGGCTAGTAATTATGCCTAGTGATGTGTCATGGGGAACCATAGCTTGCTTAATTGTCTTAAGGAGTCAGGGGGAATTTCCCAATGTTTTTCCTGAAATTGACCACAGATTTTTTAACTGCCTCCCCAGGGGTTGGTGCTTCGCGAGGGCATTGCATGAGGTTGCATGGATAGGGTGGGCCTTCTTTTCATATTTTATTTACAACTAGAAAATCACAAGCATCATTCCAGAAAAACCAAATGCTGCACATCAAATTTCCTGAAACGGAAAATAATTTAAACAAAATTGCATCTGTTGTTTAGGGAGCTGTTGGTTGTGCAGCTGTTAGTGCGTGGGACCCTAGGGTCAAACTGTCGAATTACATGCAAGATTCACGCTGTAGAAACAGCCTACCTTGACTGACAATTGTTTTGTGCTGTTGACCTTTCACAGTGTGACAAGAGCACAAAAGTAGCCATTTATCCTTGTTGCTGAGAGAACTGATCAACATTACTGCTTGAAAAATCTACGATAAAAAGTAATTAAGCTCAAAAGAAGCAGATCTGCTAATTGTTACCCGTTTGCCTGCTGTAGCTGCTTCCACTCCTAGGTAAATTGAATGATGTTTCCTATGTATGATTCCCAGTATGGTCACTTAACACTAGCAAAATAAAACCCAACTATAAAATGAAAATAAATCAAATTTGCAGAGAGTGGTACAAACATTTTGAAATTATTAGACTGACGGTACAGTGTTTAAAGAGGTACATACTACAGACAAACACAGGTTTTCGAACGAATTATTGTGCACAGCAAGATCGATTACAGACATGCAAGTTGGTGGTTTGTTCATTCTTGGCTCGTTCATTTGACACTAGCCTTGGTTGCCTTCTGTGAAGCAACTATACCTGTTCTCAAAATTTTAATCCTTCAAATCTGACATTTGAATGATTAAGTGTGCAGATTTCCACTAGAAAACTGGGAAGGGGGCCCACATTAACTTGGCTACTGAGGAATTGGATGGAAATTAGTTGTCAAAATGCCAGTGCATTGGGCACAGACCAACTGCTTGATTGCCTGGGACTGAGACCCACTGCTAGATTGCCAAAGAATTGGACCCAGAAAGCCTGCTGGACTGCCAACTATTAGACTGCCTGGGAATTAGGCACAGTCTAACCCTTGTTAGAGTGCTAGGGAATTGGACACAGACTCCCTGCTAATTGGACACAACGTATGTTTAGCAAACTGGTAAGGGGGGGTGGGGGTGGGGGTTGTGGGGGTGGGGGGAGGGAGATCCTTGGTTAAGCTGTCTGGGGATTGGGCCTCTTTTGAAAACATTCAACATGACTTTTAGTGGGTCAGCTAAGGAAAGGCACTGACTAATCCCATGGAAATGCCAATGAATAGATTGCCTGCCCCCCCACTCTGACTATGGAGAATGTGGGATATTTAAAAATTAGAGTGCATCCTGCAATAGTTTATTTTCACAGTGGAGAGCGTCCCTTTTAAATTCTGAACACAATCAATTAGGATTTTGGATTTGATAGTTGGATTATCTGCAGACATTTACAACAAGTTGCCCATATTTGTGCAACCTGTCTCAAGGCCAATATCTTACAGGCAGTGCTGTACACAGATGAAGCTGATGGGGTTTAATTTATCTTGTGAACTGTATTTTCTGTTTATAAAGTTGACATAGTCTGAGTAACTTTATCAGAGGATAGAAAGTAGGGCAAAAATCAATGGCTCCCTTTTATTTTAGAGTTCAACAAAGAGCCTTCACACTTGGAGTGGAACCACTTATTTTGTCTTGATGGAAAACAATCACTGCAGGTTAAATGAATGATAACTGCTACGGTTTCAACAGCTAAGCATTAGTAATAAGGTTGTGGACTAAATCTCAGGAGGGAGAAGTCTTTTGCCAATTACATTGCACCCTCTGACAACCATTAGAAACCAATGTGACTAAATTGATGATATCTGCAAGAGTTCCGAGGACAGATGTGATGAATTGATCGTATTCTGCAGCCAAAAAAAAGTTGCTCATGGGTGGAATTAGAGCATAGCTCACAATTCATTGCTGTGCGTCATGTTTGTACTTTTGGCAGGGTACAGCTAAGTAATGGTCAAATATCAAATCTAAGGGATTTTCAGAAAAACTAGAACTCATACTTCAATGTGGGACCAATACATGAAATTGTATCTCGTACTTAATATTGATGAAGCACATTTGGCATAGATACACTAAGCACCCCAGTTTGAATTCATTCGTGCTTCAGTAGAGCACAATACTTTATTTCAGGTTTCCCACACAAGTAGCTCCCCATGGGAGGGGGAAGAAAAAGGGGTGGGGTTCCAGCACGTTTATTTCCACAGCCAGAATATTCAAACTTTTTATTTGTACCAGAAATTTGCAATTCAACTTGCTATTTTCAGAATCCCATGCATATCAATGAAAACACAAAATTGCCACAAATCAGCAACAATTACAACATTAAAAGGGTACAGGTTTCATAAAAAGTGATGGGCAAATATTTTTGTTTGACAAACACTAAATGTAATGATGTTTTTCACACCAAAAAAATCTGTCCTGGCCTGAACCTGCGTCTTTCTCTAGTTCCTCTCCGAACTCCCCTCATACCCTCCCCAAGCTCATCTTGTCCATGAGATGCATCTCCTGCTCCCTTGACGCCATTCCCATTAAACTGCTGCCCACCCAATTTCCCTTCCTAATTCCCATGCGAGTTAACATTGTAAATGGCTCCCTCTCCTTAGGGACTGTGTCACATCCATTCAAAACTGCATCACCCCACTCCTCAAAAAACCCTCTGTCCTCGCAAACTAATGCCCCATCTCCAATGTCCCTTTCTCTTGAATGCATTGACGCCTCCCAAATCCACGCCCATCTTTCTCGCAACTCCATGTTTCAACCATGTACTAGACAGGGACAGGTTGAAAGGAAGGAGTGTAGTCATCCTAAGGATGTCGTTCTATTTAAGAAATATTACAGTAGCAGCACGCTTCTGTTAATGAATTGATTAATTATAAATAATAACCCTCTTTATTTTTCAAGGCATCTTTAAAAAAGAGCAGCAGTTGCAGGAGGATTTGATCCTGGTGTATTGGTCTGAAAGATCCAGTTTGTCATTGTTTAAATGGCACCTGTAGAAAATCATCCAATTGGTTATTGAATTAACAACTTTTGGCAGCTCTAGCAACAGGCTACCGATTAGTTGACCGATGAAACTTCACGAGAAATCTCAGCTGCACAGAATAAGCTCTTTATGCTGTGGGAACTGTGGCTTATTCCAGCCTTTGAGAAGACATCACAGCGCTTAGCTAGGATTAAGCAAAAGATGGGCAATAATGGGGGTCTCAGTCATCCAGCCTTTTTATTCCCCTCTGTGAAATCTTAAAAGGTTGATTCCCATTATTGTTAGTTTTTGTTTGCCTACCACTTTATATTTAAAAAAATGACTGGAAGCATGAGATGATGATGATCAGGTCTGTCTGAATAATGGGTTTTCCTCTAGAGGAACATTTGATATCCTATTTGCAGCATTGCCCCGAAGGCAAAATGTTACTGGTAGCAAAGATAATTGCTACAGCAGCAGTCACTGCCATTGATGGTACCTTGCGTCAAGACTGCTATTGTACTGTAGCAGCAGGTGGGCTGAGCAAATTTTATAGGTATGTTTATTCATGTGTGTGTATATACACACACACACGATTAAACGTACCTTATATATATATATATATATATATTTTTGTGTCTTTATGTTACATCCCTTATTTCAAACATTCCAAATTTCAGTTACTGAGAAAAAATGACATTGAAAAAAATAGCAGAGCCATTTGATTGGTTCAATGTGTGCTTTTTCATTGGTAGATTTTCCTAAAATCATCAGTTCAGAGTCCTGATTTTTTCCTCTCATGAATACAAAATTTGAGCCAATCAACAAGTGTGATGCAGGAAGTGTGTCGTCACTCACTGTGAATCGGGGATACACTGTTTTGTAACAGGAGGGATGCTGTGTCATATAAAATAATGTCAGGGTAATTGATATATGGTGATTGAATACATTAATTACTGGTTTTATCACAGGATATGCTGGGATTTGGAAATTGAATTCCATGACTGTCCATTATGTCTGAAAACTATAAATAAGAGCCTTTGATTATTACCTTCCTTTACCTATGTACATTGTTTTATTGCTTACCTTAAAGCCCAGGATATACAGGAAGATGATAGATAACATACAGCAGATTGGAAGTAGGTATGTAGTGTTCAGCAGTAGTTGGGATAGGGTTTATGGAATTTCAAAGTAATGCATACAAGTTACAACGTAGAAACAGGCATACGTCTCATCTGAAAGATGGCACCTCCGACAGTGCAGCACCTGCCCTTTCACCTCCTCCCTTCCCACCATCTAGGGCCGCAAACACTCCTTCCAGGTGAAACAGTGATTTACTTGTACTTCCTTCAATTTAGTACACTGTATTCGCTGCTCACAATGCGGTCTCCTCTACGTTGGAGAGGCCAAACGCAGTTTGGGTTTCGCTTTGCTGTACACCTCCGCTCAGTCCGCAAGCATGACCCTGACCTGCTGGTCGCTTGCCGTTTTAATTCTCCATCCCACTCCCACTCTGACCTCGGCTTCTTACACTGTTCCAAAGAAGCTCAACGGAAGCTCAAGGAACAGCACCTTATCTTTCGATTAGGCACTTTTCAATCTTCTGGGCTCAACATTGATTTCAATAACTTCAGATCGTAACCACTGCTCCCATTTTTTCGGACAGCAAGTGCTGATAATGGTTCTGATGTTGCCATATACAGCTCCTCTAGCCCCATCTTTTGTTTCTTTACTTGTCCCATTACCACCCTCCTTGCCTTGCACCATTGTCCATTTTGTCATTTGATCACTCCTGCCCTCCACCCTACCGGACACTCTTGTTCTTTCCTCCCTTTCCTTCTCCCCCCACCCCTTTCCCTGGCTCTGTACTTGCTTAAAAACTGTTTAATCTTCAACTTCTTCCAGTTCTGATGAAGGGTTATTGACCTGAAGCGTTAACTCAGTTTCTTTCTCCACAGATGCTGCCTGACTTGCTAAGTATTGCCAGCATTTTCTGTTTTTATTTTAATAAATTAGCCTTCAGTATCCGTTGGTTTTATCTTCGAGTTCAGAATTGTAGAGATATAAAAAGTGAATTAGCATTACAGTAAAAGGCTAATGCTGCAAGATATTCGTAGCAAGGATGTGCCCAATAATGGATGTGCTACATGCATTTTTTTTAAAATAGAGTAGACATTAAGAGAAAATAATGATCCACGTTAAGGATGTTAAAAGATTCTACTCTACTTTGCATCCTCTACTCTATGTTTGTTAACATAGAGTAGAGGATGCAAAGTAGAGTAGAATCTTTTACCTCCTCCAGAACTCATTACAGCCTTGGTCCAAACATGGACAAAAGAGCTGAATTCCAGAGGTGAGGTGAGAGTGACTGCCCTTGACATCAAGGCAGCATTTGACCGAGTGTGGCACCAAGGAGCCCTAGTAAAATTGAAGTCAATGGGAATCAGGGGGAAAACTCTCCAGTGGCTGGAGTCATACCTAGCACAAAGGAAGATGGTAGTGGTTGTTGGAGGCCAATCATCTCAGCCCCAGGGCATTGCTGCAGGAGTTCCTCAGGGCAGTGTCCTAGGCCCAACCATCTTCAGCTGCTTCATCAATGACCTTCCCTCCATCATAAGGTCAGAAATGGGGATGTTCGCTGATGACTGCACAGTGTTCAGTTCCATTCGCAACCCCTCAGATAATGAAGCAGTCCGAGCCTGCATGCAGCAAGACCTGGACAACATCCAGGCTTGGGCTGATAAGTGGCAAGTAACATTCGCGCCAGATAAGTGCCAGGCAATGACCATCTCCAACAAAAGAGAGTCTAACCACCTCCCCTTGACATTCAATGGCATTACCATCACCGAATCCCCCACCATCAACATCCTGGGGGTCACCATTGACCAGAAACTTAACTGGACCAGCCATATAAATACTGTGGCTACGAGAGCAGGTCAGAGGCTGGGTATTCTGCGGCGAGTGACTCACCTCCTGACTCCCCAAAGCCTTTCCACCATCTACAAGGCACAAGTCAGGAGTGTGATGGAATACTCTCCACTTGCCTGGATGAGTGCAGCTCCAACAACACTCAAGAAGCTCGACACCATCCAAGATAAAGCAGCCCGCTTGATTGGCACCCCATCCACCACCCTAAACATTCACTCCCTTCCCCACCGGCGCACTGTGGCTGCAGTGTGCACCATCCACAGGATGCACTGCAGCAACTCGCCAAGGCTTCTTCGACAGCACCTCCCAAACCCGCGACCTCTACCACCTAGAAGGACAAGGGCAGCAGGCGCATGGGAACAACACCACCTGCACGTTCCCCTCCAAGTCACACACCATCCCGACTTGGAAATATATCGCCGTTCCTTCATTGTCGCTGGGTCAAAATCCTGGAACTCCCTTCCTAACAGCACTGTGGGAGAACCGTCACCACACGGACAGCAGCGGTTCAAGAAGGCGGCTCACCACCACCTTCTCGAGGGCAATTAGGGATAGGCAATAAATGCCGGCCTTGCCAGCGAAGCCCACATCCCGTGAACGAATTTTTAAAAAAAGCTGCCCTTGGGCAGGAGCCCATCTGAAATGCACACTGTGACAACAGATTACATCACATTGGCGCAGAGGCCAGACTCTGTGTACATTATAAATAGAAATGGCATCCCGAAAATCATTTCCAATATACTGTGTAATCAACATGCTGATTTACTCATTTAATCCCTTTACTATTGCATTGATCTCACTGAATTTACTGATCCTGAAAAGGTTTCTAGTTGTGTAAATACTGCAACTAAAGAGCAGGCTGTAATATATATGCAGGGTTTGCTGTCTCTTGTACATGCAGTGTTTTGTGTTTCTATAAAATATATTTAGGGTTTGCTGTTCATAATATATATATGCAAGGTTTGCTGTTTCTCAAATATACACTGGGAATGATGTTTCTTTATAGTCCTGTACATGGTAAATAATTTCCCTAAAATACACACACTGTTTACTATAGCATTGTGAAATAAAACTACGAGTTGCATGGGAGAGAGTGTAGCGAAAGGCAACAAGAATGAGCCCAAGCGCAAAAGGGAAAACAATGTTAAATGCAACCTGAAGAGATAAAGGAATATAAAACTGTAGGTCGCCTTGCCGATTATACCTTGTTGCAAAACCAAAGTGCTGCCGAGTACTGAACTCCATGTTATAAAATGAAGGACATTATCTCTTGTCTTAAAGAAATCAACTGAAATTTCTCAGGCTGGTTGCAATATCCAGGGTCCATCTGACTTTTGATATGAAGAAAGATTAGAGGAGCTTAAACTTCACAATGTAGAGGGTAAAAGATTAAGAGGAGATCCCACTGGAGATTTACAAAGTATTAAGTGGTGTAGATAAGGTAAACCCTGATTACTATTTTAAGGTAAATCAGCCAAGACCAAGAGGACATAAATTCGTGAAAAGTAAATTTAAAACATTAGAAAAAAATAATCATTTTGGGAAATGGTGGCATAATCCACCAGGTATGGTAGTGGAGACCAAGAGATTTGAGGGTGTTCAAAATGTCATTGGGCATTAGGTTGGGTGAACAAGAAACTAGCCATGGCATCTCTATCTTTTTGTCGCCATTCTTTAAACTGCTTAATGAGGAGAAGTGGTTTGCATGCAGTAACCAGCATTGTAATGAGAAGACTCCAATGGCAGATCATGGGCACTGTACGTCCAACTTTGTGTCTATGGCCTTCTCACATTCGCATCACCTCAGAAGACATTTTTCCTGGATTTCCTTTTAACCAGTATAGCTCAAATTATATCCCCTGGTTCTGGATCTCCTTTTTAGAGAATAGAGTCTGTCCCTATCTACACCATCAATCATTTTAAACACCACATCATCCCTTAATATTCTCATCTCCAGGGGTATAACCAATGATAGTTTATCTAGCCTCTCCATCCCTTCATCTAATGCACCATCCGGGTGAATCATCCAAGGCTGGACTTAAAGGCTAGAAGCTCCTTCCCAAGCAAAATACAATATTCCAAATGAAGTCTGACAAATGCTCTAAGATTTTAGGACATCCTTGACCTTATATTCTACATCTTTTGTGATGAAGCCCAGCATCCATTAGCTTTTTTTGCACCTGCAAGCTAGCCTTTAATGTCATGTACCCAGACTCCTTAAGCCTTTTATTCAACTGCCCCCATAGTGATTCTCCATTTAAAAAGTGTATTTCCACTGCCATTTTTGCATCCAAAATGCACTAATTCTCCTTATGTAAAACTGCATCCGTCATTGTTCCATTCATTCACATAATCGATGTCCTTTTGCAATTTTCAGCTCTCTCCTTTACAATAGGAATACAGTTCAGTATACCTCGTATCTTAGTATTATCTGCAAACCTGGAAGTACCCCGTTCTATTCTTAAATTCAGGTAATTTATGTATAGAGCGAAAAACTGAGGCTCTAGCACCAACCCCTGGGAACCACCACTTGTTAGTGCCTACCAGTCAAGAATGTACCTTTCAACCCATTTCTCTGCTTCTTACCTCCCAAACCACTTTCTTATCCATGCCACAAAGTTGCCTCCAATTCTATGTGCCTAGTTTCACCTATCATTAAGTGATTAAAAAGGTCAATTATTTAAATCAATAATTTTTACAAAGCACTTTAACTAAATACCGAACAATTGTTTTCCACAGGTAACAATCACAATGTACAAATACAGGACTGTACAAAGAGGGTGGAAATATTTACTGATTTTTTTTTTACATTTATCCCCAAGGGTAAAATAAAAAAGTTTCTGACTGCAGATATATAACAACCACTGTATTATCTTAGGATGTTTGCAATGCACTAAATGAGCATTTATCATGGCTTCAACTCACAATGCGTGCATGATAAGTGAGCTCGCCTGAGTCAACCCCAATTAAAATGGTGAGAACACTGAGAGGTCATTTCAGGCCAGCAGTTTGCAGTCAGTGATATCTCCCCAGGGACATATGGAGCTTCTGGCATTAGAACAAAATGTACAGAAGTGCTCATTTAAAACACGAGCAAAATGACTTCTCATCAATGAGGAAGTCTAAGTAACTTTTAATTCAAATATGGTGTGTGTGTGTTTGTTTTGTACTCAAGGAAGACGAAGGATGTCAGGACTGGCATTGACAGAATCAAGCATGTCTTCATTTGGCACAGTGTGCATTAACAGCCATTCACAAAATGCCATCATCTTCACAAGGAGCAGTCCATAAATTGCCATTTTCATAATAGTGCAAAGAACCATTTTTGGTGAGGGAGGAAAGTTAAACTTTTCCTATACATATTGATATACAGAAAATCTGATAGTATTTTCCCACTGAAGGTATTAGTTAAAAGATAAACAAAGCAATACATTTTGTAAGAGACTGGGTTTGAACCTGCAATTTCACCTCTGGGAAAATGGGTATTAGCCAAGACACAGAAAGAGGGCTGCCAATAATGGGAGAGTGTTAGGAGGGCGGTTATGATCAAACGTAATAAACAGATTGCAAACCTATTTAAATAATCAGAGCTGTGTTTTTTTAAAAAACAGTGAGATATATCAAAATAGATAATATTTTCAAGTCAAAATGAGTGAGACTTGATAAGAGACTGGGATTGCTGATTGTAAGGGTCTCACATAACATATGCTTGGGACAGTTCCAACCTATTCCCAGTGAGTGTTGGCACAAAACTTCTTACAATTCAGTACTAATTGGAACTAAATGAGATGTCTCACTGAGTGAGGCCATAAGCATGGCTGGTGTGGGAAACTGAAACGTTCCCCTTGTACAATGCGGTGTGCTCTTCTGAAGTCTGAAGGTTTGAGTTAGGCACACTGTTGGGGCAGAGTAAAAGGAGTTTTAATCCAGATTATGTTGTATCTGACTGGAGAGTGCTTGATGTTAACATGGGGCGGGGGGGTGGGGGTGAAAAAGAAAATTCCGTTCCCTACCACTGACATCCTTGCCTGAATAATACAAAACATATCCGAAAATACTCTTTGGATTGTTCCAAAAATGTGCCCTATTCCCAATGGCTGGAAAGTTCTATTCTGTACTACCGTCCCGTTCCATTTTAAGCATTTAAGGGCAATTGTTAGCTCGGGTTCAGTGGCAGAGCTCTTGTCTGAGTCAGAAGGTTGTGGGTTCAAGCCCACAGTACATAATCTAGGTGGATACGTCAGTGCAGTACTGACGGTGTACTCCATGAGATGCTGTCTTTCAAATGAAATGCTAAACCAAGGCCCCCGTCTATCTGCTCAGGTGGTTTTGAAAGATCCTATAACGCTTTTCTGAAGAAGAGCAGCGAGTTTTCCTGGTGTCCTGGCTAACATCCATCCCTCAACTGACACCATCAAAACAGATCACTTGGTCATTCAACTCATCACTGTTTCTGGGACTTTCTTGTGCCATGTTTAATTACAAAACAACAGTGATTACACTTCCAAACTAATTCATTGATGGGACATCCACGGGATGTGAAAGGACCTATATTAATGCAAGTTCTTTCTTAATGTTCTACACACAAAGGGTTGTAGAAGTTTGGAACTCTCTCCCACAAACGGCAATTGATACTAGCTCAATTGCTAAATTTAAATCTGAGATAGATAGCTTTTTGGCAACCAAAGCTATTAAGGGATATGGGCCAAAGGCAGGTATATGGAGTTAGATCACAGATCAGCCATGATCTTATCAAATGGCAGAGCAGGCACGAGGGGCTGAATGGCCTACTCCTGTTCCTATGTTCCTATAATGTCATGTTATAATGCAGTTTTGTGAAGGGGGCTTGTATACACCTGGGAAAGGCTTTTGCTGCCTCAACCAGTTTTGTTAAGTTCGTTAAAGGGCCGTGTTGGTAGCAAATTCTCTTTACTCAAGAGAGTGGTTAGAATGTGGAACTCGCTACCACATGGAGTAGTTGCAGTGAATAGCATAGATGCATTTAAGGGAGAAATGAATAGAAGTATACGTTGATAGGGTGAGATGATGGAAGGTGAAAGGAGGCTCACATGGAGCATAAACACTGGCATAGACCTGTTGGGCTGAATGGCCTGTTTCTGTGCTGTAAGTTCTATGTAATTCTATGTAAATTGTCTTCGTGGGACTATGATGTCATATTGTTAGTCACATCTGCTTCATTTAAAAAAAATACATTTATATCAATTGAAAAACAACTGACACAATCCAAAAATATCTCAAATTGCAAAAAAAATAAAGAAATTGGGCTCCAGCAGATGCTGTACATGTCGGAGTGTGCACTCTGCCTGATGGATACATTAGAGCAGAAATTTTGCACTCCTCACTGAAACAAAAATACCTTTTTGATGACCATGAGAGTGAAGAGACTTCAAAGGTTCTGGAGCAGTACAACCTCTGCGTAAAGCACTCCTCAGGTGCTGCTCCTCTTGCAAGGCAAAGGCCCATTCTGTTACTACAGGGGAGGGAATTGACTGCCACAGTTTTACCTTTGAACTCAAAAAATAGCTCACAAGATTCAGGAAAGTTTGGATTGGAGTTACCATCAGATACCAAAGTTTGGTTAATTTCCATTACTGTTCCCATCAACAATAATCTAATAAAATAAAAGCCACATTTTAAATCCCTCCTGTCTGGACTAGAATGCAACCAAGATCCCTGTGGCAAAACTACCTCACCTATTTCTCCCTGAGACTGAACTTTCTGCCATGTGGGAGAAGGACGGGTACAATCAGTGCATGGCCATATATGATAGTACACAAGCACTTTGTGCACAGGCTGTCAAGTGCCATGATATTTGAGTATGCATGGGTGAGGACAGCTGATTTATAGTGTAACTGGCAGCCAAAAAGGGGGGAAAGAAAGAGATTGTAAAAGCAGAGTGCATACACAGAAATGTCACATTTCCAGGTTATAATGTTTCAGGTTAATGCAGCCTAATGACTAACGTTGGGCAGATGTGGCAGTTTTTTTCCCCATTATTAAACTCTAATTAAATTCACTCTACTGAAAGTTCATTTTAGGCAAGGTGTCTCCTTAAACATTTTTTGCCAATTTAAATAATCACTCGGATTTACATAAATTACACTTTAGGCTGAATGTACTTTCCAGCCTTTTCCAATATTGGTTGAATTTGTTTAAACTGTAAACCCCTTAGGTTGTTGCAGGGAACTGCTGCAGATATTGAGTTGTTAATCAACACTTATATTTTGTTTCCCATTTATCTGCCCATCACCCTGAAGGGGTTAACCCGAGCTGAGGTTCCAGTTCCTCAGGTATTCTGAGCTCTACAGTTCCTCCTTTCAATGGCCATTTTCCCTGTGCTAGATGGGCCTAATGTCCTCTCTCATCTGTACTTATGTTGTGATCACACTGACTGTTTTTTCCCACCCTAATCTAGCAACACTTGAAGCCGACTTTACTGCCCTGACTGCTGCTGTTAAAATATAAATGTCAACTTCCCCCCACCCCCCGCATTATAAATTCCTATGTCCACATTTATAATGGGAACTGCCTATGTAAACTTGTCATGTTTTAATTACAAACTTCCACCAGTGTTGGTGCTGTAGCACCTCGTGTTTTGTGCCTCGCAGTTCCTCAGCCTGTACTGCAGAGAATCTCCTATGCTGCAACCAGCTCTACTTCTCAAACTTCCAAACATTTTGCAATATAATTATAAATAATTATATAAAAATCAAAAGTATTATATACAAATCAGGAAATAATGCATTTGTTTAAAATGGATACTGAATTACATCTATTCACTCAGTTCCAATTATCCCCCACCCTCTTACCCGATTTCACCTGAAGACTACACTTGGTTTTGCCTCCCCATCTGCAGTGAAATTAGATGGATAGATAAAGAAATGGAGACAGACAGACATACACAGATATAGAGATAGAGAGCGAGATAAAGAGAGAGAGACAGACAGAAAGAAAAAGAGTAATGACGATCAGCTGAATATTTGCACCAGCTGTCTCATCTGCTGCTGTAAAACACATTGGATAGAGTTATGTCTGGGCGTTGAGCTTTGCCTGGAAAGGAAGAGGTGGGGATGATCACATGCCGGTAACAGAACTCACCGAATTTTCCTTCCATTGAATTAATGGCGATCCTCCCGGCCAGATTTTCCTTTCTACGCTCTGTTCGGTCAAAGATCAATACCCAGGTGATAAAAGGTGAAGATTTACCCCATGTCAATTTTTGAATTAATAAAGCTAAAAGAATATTAATCTGCATCAAAAACGTTCACGAGGTACATACAGCTTAAAAAATATTTCCCAACCTCTACGTAATATCAACGGTAGTAACTGGGGGTAATAAATTACAGGCAGGAACCTAGTTTCAGCTGAACAAACTATTCAAGCTTTGGTATCTCAGTTTGTGATGCAGTTGGGTACGGAATGAGATAATCAATTGCTTCATGGGTCGGATAGTTCCTCTGCAGGGGGCAGTGAAGTACAGGAGGCCAAGGCTGAACAATGGAAATACAAGGATGGATGCGTATTCTAGAGGAGGGTATTCTTGCATATTTAAGCAGAACTCTACCTCAGTAGATTAAATGGCTGGGGTAGAATTCTTGATAGGGTAGATTCAGCCTGGTCTGCGGAGTGGGCTACTTCTCCCACATGAGGGGAAGCCCCCTGGACAAGTTAAGGAATGACTATTGTTGAGCTGTAAGACAGCGTATGTGCATCTGTATTCAAGTGCATTACTGCAAGTTATTCAATATACTTTCGATAAGTGGGGCAATGTTAATTTTTCATTCCACCTTATGTTCTGAAGCTCTGCTGGGCAATGCACCGATGACCATTCAGTATATATTATAACCCAGAGTTGGGTATATTGTTCTGCAATAATCCAGATGACCACACTGCAGCTCTTGTCTGGCATCACAATCTTGTTAAAAACACTGCCTCCCTGTCACATGACATGAACTGCAGTGTAAAATCAAATGACCATGACAATGATAGAAAGGAAAATCACCAGCAGAAGCAGAAGAGACAGACGCCTGTGGCAAAATTCAAAATGGAACAGCTTTACAAATGGTAAAAATCTGGAATCTATTTATTATAAATAGCAAAAAAAAAAGCCTGTGAGGAACATCAAGGCTGTTACATACTCTTGGGGTTGCAGTGATGTTTATAATCCACTCAGCCTTCATTCTCACTGTTAGACAAGGAACCCTCTGGTGTGTTTCAGCCTTGTAACATGCAGCCATGCTTTATGTAGCAGATCCAAGGTAGTAATGAACTCTCGTATTAACCTTGATGCCATCCCAACTTACATACCTGCCTCTCACAGCTGTGGTTACAGCTAAGAATTAGAACAATGGGACCCGATGGCAAACTCAATGACAACAGCAAATGCAGAGGTAAATAAGATAGTAAAAGTCATAGAAAAGGTAGATCTAGAACACTACTTCAAACTGAACAGTGACAGTAGGACAAGGGGAGACAGACTTCAAGCTACTAGAAAGGCAAGTTTAAGACTGGTTATCAGTAAGTCCTTTACAAAAATTGATCAACACATGGGAGTGGACTTCTGAGCAGGGTAGTGGAGACAAAAACCCTAGAATGGTTGAAGAAACAGTTGGATATTGTTACTGGGGCAAGGGGGAATGTGGAATCTTTCAGGTTCATACAGCTCAGTTCCAAACTTGGCAAGGGAGTCATCCAAGGTGCTTTTAAAACCTTAGGGGGTTGGTTCTGACTTTTGGGCGACCAACCGGCATTGAACGCTGGCCGGCTGCCCGTTCTGGCCGGGAAGAAGCACCTACGATTGAGACCCTGGCCTCATTTAAAGGCGAACTTTGTGTGTGAACCTAGACATTGAATGTCATACCTTGGAGATGCATCACCAGCAAGCCCTTGCAAATGTTGGCATTTACAAGATTTAATTTCCTATTCAGTTCAGTTCAGTTCAGAGAGAGGAGCAACTGATTAAGATAATCAAAAAAGTCATATGCAGGGTTTCCTCCATGATGAGAAGATGATTTAGGATTTCTTAAATAGCAATGATAAAATTAAAAGTGATTTAGATGTTTGATGACATTTTCAATATAGGAGATTGTGATTTTTTTTAAAAAAGTAGGATCTTCTATATACAGGCAAAATGGTCTCAATGCAACAATGAAGAGTTTAAAAAGCACCTAATTAAATGCGATTTCATTTCGAGGATTTCATTTCCAACAACGTTCACCTGAGGAAGGAGGAAGCCTCCGAAAGCTTGTGAATTTAAAATAAAATTGCTGGACTATAACTTGGTGTTGTAAAATTGTTTATAATTAAAGACAGTATTGGGATTTGGTAATTTTGATGCTGCAACACAGAGTTATCTTTGCCTACTATTCCTGGACAATCTGAGCAGGGTAGAAAAAGGAATAAAAAATAATAAAAACTACAACTGGACTTAGTTTACCAAATATTTTACACAAATTTAAAAAAACATTCCAGGGTTGCCACTCATGGCTATTATCAACGGTTAAAATCGCCATGGCCTCATTCTGTCGTGGGCAGGTGGGAAATTAACCTGCCAGCAGAGTTTCTCACCGGAAACCCATTGAGTGTTAAAATCCACCCCTGTCTACCGTGGTTCCATCAATTTAATAGCCCATGACATTTAACTTCAGACACCCACAATGGGTAATCACTAATAGGGCCACACTGGCACAATGCTGCTTCACCATAGGTTAAGGAACACCAGCAACTTGCCTGTTGCTATTTTTTTTTTTGACATCCAAAAACCTCACACTGGGAAAGAACTTTGAAAAAAGCTGCACGACATCACATTCCCGTGTTTCTTCTGGCATCTTGTACACAGCATCACAGTCTGAGTAATGTAGTGCACTGATTTTATAAACATGAGGTGCCAACATCATTTCCATTCATGCTACTCAAGCAAGTGTCAAAAGGCGACGCTCATGTTTCAAAAATCAAGAGTTTTTCTGGCTTTATTTACTAGTTAGATCATTTAAAATCATGTTCACATCAAAGAAAAACACAATTAAGAGAATTCACACAAAAACTATATGTGGTAACAGGTATATTTTCTACCGCAGTTCTAAGTAACCTAATAAAAATGGGCCCTTAATGTTGTGGTACTGACCCATGCAGATCAGGAAGACCCCAAATCCAATTTCTTGCCTGTCCTGAGTTAAGTTACCACAATCAGACAGTACCAGGGAAATTGCAATTGGCCTCAGTACCCTGGGTTTGGAGGTGTAAAAATCAGTGTTCTTGTTTCCTGGTGGAAAGTCTGTGTGTGGATGTTGGGTGAGGATAGGATGGGACAAGGATGTGATGCCCCACAGTCTAATAGCCTGCTGACACCTGTAGCCTGAGGCCGCAAATGAAAGATGGACGCTTGGGCCAGCCGAGGACCTGGTGGCACTGAGCCATCGAGGGAGCTCCATTTTGGATAAACTTTAGTTTCAGTTAAATTGAAACGGTGCTGTCTTGATTGCTGGGGAAAACAGCTGGGGCAACTGTGGATAATTTTTGCAAACTAATGTCCAGAGCAATCAGTCTTATGAACTTTACTGCGGTGATATGATGTACTTACTTGTTGTTCATGTTGGTACTCATTACATCATTCGTGGACTTTGTGGGTTTTTCTCAAAGAAAAAAACCTTCAATAAAAATATATTTTTAAAAATTCTGAGCTAAATGCATCATTGTATCGTGGCATTTTTCGACAAACATGGTGCCCTCTAAATCGCCTCAGTTTCATGGTGGTAAGCAGCTGCGTCTATGAGCCATCATCGTGACAACTTATCTCCTGTTTCCAGTAGCAATGTGTCATCCTTCCCTCGTTAATGCAATACATAAAAGGGGGATAAATGAATGCCTCAGAGCATGCAGATGCCTCCTTCTGACATACAACCATTTAACCTTTCAAGCCAACAATGAATTTGCAAGTGATTTCGAACAGCAATGTTAGGGGCTGGTTATTAGCCTACTTGAATTCTTCAATAATTCATGCATCAAGGCCAAAAGCTGCTTATGCAAAGGCATCCTCTGGCCAATATTAACCCATACAGGAATTGGTCCATTGACTGACTAAATCTGCTCAAACAGATTCTGAAGCCTTGTGGTTTCTTGAACCGTCTGTTTATAATTAGACACTAGATGATCTCCCATGGCATTACTCACTGAAAAAAGATGAATTAAATTTATCAGGTGTCCTGTAACAGTCTTTGTAATTGTTACCCATTTTAACTGTTTCTCCCATGGGATCTTTTACATCCACTTGAGGGGACAAACGGGGCCTTGGTTTAACGTCTCATCCAAAAGACAGCTCCACTGATAGTGCAGCACTCCCTCAGTATTGGACTGGAGTGTCAGCCAAGATTTTGTGCTCAAGTCTCTGGAGTGGGATTTGAACCCACAACCTTCTGACTCAAGAGGTGAGAGTACTACCACTGAACCACAGCTGATAACCAATGTCACGATATCTAAAGTGCTAACACCCACATGAATCTTTGTAGCATCCGTTAACTTGTAGACAGGTTCCCTGATGCCTTCATCCAGGTCATTAAGAAAGATTGTGAAGAGCAACAACCCTAACACCAACCCCTGCAGGGCTTCACTAGTAATGGTCCCCATGCAAAACCAGTGCCATTAATGACAACCTTCTGCTTACAAGAATGCACCAATTCCTTATCCAATCCAGGATCTGCCCAACAATCCCACAGAATTTTCTCTATTAAGTAGCCTATTGTGTCAAAAGGTTTTGAAAATCCAGGTATACAATGTAAACTGGGCTACCTTCATTCACTAACCTAGTAACCTCTTGAACCAGGTTGGTAAGACATGACCTTCTTCTCCAGAAGCCATGTTGAGAATCTCCAATAATTTCTTCTGTGTCAAGGTGGTCATACAGAATATCTCTCGCGATCCTTTCTAGTAACCGAAGTCAAGCTAATGGGCATGTAATTTCTCGGTTCTGATATTGCACCTTTTGAATATTGGCATTACCTGGGCCTCCCCTCAGTCTACGGGAATGATCCCATACCCTACGTGAGCTGTTAAATAGATGGGCATAGTGCTCGCTAAGCACAGCTCCCATTCTTTTGAGCATAATGTAATGTGTAAATGCCATAAGGACCAGCAGCCCGATCTGTTTTGAGACCTCATTCTTTCCAAGACTATATCTGCAGTCACTTTGACACTTATAACTTTAGAGTCAACTCTACAGTGCATTATTGGTAACTGAGCATAGTCTTCTGGAGTTAAAACTGATGCAAAGTAGCTATTTAAAACCTCTGCCATATCCTGGGAGTCCAACTGAATCTGCCCCGAGGAATCCTTCGAATGGCACTATACAGCCCTCTGACTTCTAACACAGCTAAAAAAAGATTTTTACTATTGCTACAGCAGTCATCCACTATCTTCTCCTTTTGGCTGCTCTGATTGCCTTAAGCTTAACTCGATACCAATTGCTTTTCTCCTGAACTATTTTCTTTAAATCTATAAAAGTAGTCTAAGTAGGGTAGCAGAGGCAAAAAACCTCAATCATTTAAAAGCAGTCTTAGGGGGAACTGTGCATTCCTCCTGGAGTTTAGATATTCTGACTGGCCTTTTTCCTGTGTATCTAGCTTGTGAAGCCTGATTCTGTACAGTCCACCCACTAGTTCCTTGATCATTAGGGATAGTTATGGTTGCTCCCTATTACAATTCAGGCCTACCCTGAACACTCTTTATTCAGTGTCACTGGAAAAGGTTGCTCCAATAGGCAGGCCTGCACCTCCTGTGAACGAAAGCATGACCTTATGTATCAAGCAATAGCGTGCCTCAAGGTAACAATCTACCCTTGTACCACTGAGGTATGTACCAGGAACAGTACAGGATGCCGATTATATAAACCTAACTACCCGTCATCTCCTGATAGTCAAAAAAAACAAGCTAACAGAGATATTTCAAATTACACTTATTGTAAGACATAAATTTCTATAGAAGTAAAATAGCTGAGCAGATTAATGTAAAATTGCATCCATACTTTACATTATGTTCTCAAGCCAAAATGAAGCATTTTGTATTTTTTTTCAAGGTTCTTTTTCCAGAGTCCTTTAACGGAATCTTGTATCATGACTGTGCCAGGATTACTATTGCAACACATCATCAGTAGGGTAAAACTAACCTGTCTCGCGACTGTCTAAACCCAGCTCACGTTCCCTATGAGAGTTCCAACTCATCATTGTGATGTGGAGTTAAATGGCGGATAGAGATCAACCAAAATGACAACAACTTGCATTTATATAGTGCCTTTAACGTAGTAAAACATCCCAAGCCGCTTTACAGGAGCGTTATCAGGCAAAATTTGACACTGAGCCACATAAGGAGATACCACATAAGGAGACAGGTGACGAGGTCGGTTTTAAGAAGCATCTTAAAAAGGAGGAGACAGAGGTAGAGAGGTTTAGGAAGGGAATTCCAGAGCTTAGGACGCAGACAGCTGAAGCCACGGCCGCCAATGGTGGGGTGAAGGAAATCGGGGATGTACTAAGGGCCAGAATTGGAGGAATGCAGAGTTCTCGGAGGGTTGTAGGGCTGGAGGAGGGGCGAGGCCATGTAGGGATTTGAACACAAGGATGAGAATTTTAAATTCGAGCCGTTGCTGGACCAGGAGCCAATGTAGGTCAGCGAGCACAGGGGTGATGGGTGAATGGGACTTGGTGCAAGTAAGGATACGGGCAGCAGAGTTTTGGATGAGCTCAAATTTACAGAGAGTGGAAGATGGGTGTCCAGCCAGGAGTAAATATGTCAAAAGTCTGCAGTAAAGATACCAGACAGCTTCTTATACCTCAGATTAAAGGCAAACCTTTCTCAATAGGCACACATCTTAGATGAAATCCTAAATCCTTTCTCAACTGTTCAGTAATCAATATTAATCATTTGTAATCACTGAGTTGGATAGGAAGTGGAAAGCTGTCTGATGGGTTGATTACTGGTTCAGACCTGAAACAAAGCCTATTGCAGAGTTATGTCTGCCACACAACCCTCCTTTGTGAAACATTAGACATCAGTACTCCAATATACACCACATAAATTGGAGTGAATTTTGTACTATATACATAAGGTCTCCAGGCAGAATTGTATATTCATTGCTCCCACAGCTTTCAAGACAAAGGAAATCTTATCAAAGCAACCAATGGCTTCCAGACTAAAAATCCCAGCTCCCTGGCCTAGCTAAAATTTAACTGAAAACATGTACTAGAGATATTTTTATAATGGTACAGGCTGGAGACCCTGTCCATTGCAGTCCCAACCTTAAAAACAGCAGAACCTGAAATTATTGGAACATTTGATCCCAAGAGCTCTGCAGCAGGACGTTGCTATGGTGATGGATTTTACAGCAAGTAGATTAGTTGCCTTGTAAGGCAATTGTTGCTTCTAGATTCTGAAATTTAATTTTGAATTTTGCATTATACACATCTATTAGATTCTAGAAAGAAAACCCCTGGCAGAGTAATTTGTCAGTATTAAAATACTCGGCATTCTCCAGACGTTATGACACAAATTCAGAAGGTAGTAAATGTACCACCTTCTCTGTTAATCTGAATGACTCCCCCAATTTCAGGAGTGTCCTAGTGATATCAGAAATTCATTTTCTGATAATTCTAAATCCTTAATCTTCTGTCTGTTGACACCAGGGAGCAATGCAATGGCACGTGCAGTGCTGATTAGCAAACTATTTCCATGACTACGGCTGCTATTTCTGCTGCCCGTTAGACCCTCCGTACGCTTTCTGTTGAATGCTTCCCTTGACATTGAACCTCCTCAAATCATGGAATAAACCTACAGACTGAGTCATTGCAAAATACTGCCAGGCCTCTGTATTTCATTCGAAAACTGAAATACGCTCAGACTTTGGAAACATTCTCCCCAGATAAGGCCTAATCCTAGAGTTTTTTTAAAAAACATTAAAGAGAAGGAAAGTCTAGTGGGGCATATTCCAGTACAAATCGCTCTTCCCCCATACATACAGCTTTAAAAAGGTGTATGTGACACGGTTGAGTGATCTATGTATGTGATCTATGTATCCGATACTGCTGCCTCTGGTTTGCTTGCCAATCAGGAAGAGCTGACTACTACACATATTAAAAAGGTATGCATGAACTCTGCTAAATGCGGTCCAAACAATGGGAATGTTCCCGATGACTCTCACTAACATTTTAAAACTTAAAAGACATCCATCAGACTGCCTGGGAACATTTTTTAAAAAACTTTAAAAAGTAAAAGCCTCGCACTCAACGCCCAATCATGGACCGATGCTGGTTTGGCTGTAAAACTGAAACCATTTCACCGCAGCGCAAAATTAGCCCCCCAAAAATATTGAACGACGATTATAATTTCCCTCTGCTCATATTCATTAATGAAACTTTGGATGATTTTTTTCTGGATCAGGAGTATAATTTTAACACACTTATTTCCTTCTGTGCTAAAACAAACCATTGGTGCGGTATAAGCTCAGGCATACGCATGACTTGATGTTCATTATTGCCAAAAGACCAGTTGATCTCCAACACAACCTGATGAACCATTTCATTATAACTGATGCGCCATCTTGGTAATCAAGTAAATTAGTACAGCGGAGTTAAAAAACAAACTTGAATATGTGTCACATCAGCAGTGGGAAGAGGAGGGAAGTAGCTGAAATTTAAAATTAATGTTATGATTGATATAATGTGGAGATACCGGTGATGGACTGGGGTTGACAATTGTAAACAATTTTACAACACCAAGTTATAGTCCAGCAATTTTATTTTAAATTCACAAGCTTTCGGAGGCTTCCTCCTTCCTCAGGTGAACGTTGTTGGAAATGAAATCCTCGAAATGAAATCGCATTTATAATTCACAGAACAATGCTTGGTGATTACAGACAGTTTTTTCAACTGCCCGTTGCCAAGGCAATCAGTGTGCAGACAGACAGGTGTTACCTGCAAGGTCTCCGAATATACCTACATGCCGATGGTACCTACATGCACAAGTTCGAGCAGGACTTCTTTACTGCACAGGACCTCCAACCAACACTATATACCAGATACATCGACGACATTTTCTTTCTATGGACCCACGGCGAGGAACCACTAAAGAGACTACACGATAACATCAACAAGTTCCATCCCACCATCAAGCTCACCATGGACTACTCCTCAGAATCAGTTTCTTTCTTGGACACACGAATCTCCATCAAAGATGGGCACCTCAGCACCTCACTCTACCGTAAGCCCACGGACAACCTCACGATGCTCCACTTTTCCAGCTTCCACCCTAACCACGTCAAAGAGGCCATCCCCTATGGACAGGCCCTGCGAATACACAGGGTCTGCTCAGACGAGGAGGAACGCGATGGACACCTACAGACGCTGAAAGACGCCCTAGTAAGAACGGGATATGACGCTCGACTCATCGATCGACAGTTCCGACGGGCCACAGCGAAAAATCGCATAGACCTCCTCAGGAGACTAACACGGGACGCAACCAACAGAGTACCCTTCGTCGTCCAGTACTTCCCCGGAGTGGAGAAACTACGCCATGTTCTCCGCAGCCTTCAACATGTCATCAATGACGACGAACACCTCGCTATGGCCATCCCCACACCTCCACTACTCGCCTTTAAACAGCCAACCAACCTCAAACAGACCATCGTTCGCAGCAAATTATCTAGCTTTCAAGAGAACAGCGTCCACGACACCACACAACCCTGCCACGGTAACCTCTGCAAGACATGCCAGATCATCGACACAGATACCACCATCACACGAGAGGACACCACCCACCAGGTGCATGGTTCATACTCCTGTGACTCGGCCAACGTTGTCTACCTCATACGTTGCAGGAAAGGATGCCCCAGAGCATGGTACATTGGCGAGACCATGCAGACGCTGCGACAACGGATGAACGGACACCGCGCAACAATCACCAAACAGGAGGGTTCCCTCCCAGTCGGGGAACACTTCAACAGTCAAGGACATTCAGCCACCGACTTTCGGGTAAGCGTATTCCAAGGCGGCCTTCGAGACACACGACAACGCAAAATCTTCGAGCAGAAATTGATAGCCAAGTTCCGCACCCATGAGGACGGCCTCAACCGGGATCTTGGGTTCATGTCACGCTACACGTTACCCCACCAGCGAACAAATGTTATCTGTTTTTAATATAACGGGTCAGTTGCTGTCTTTTCTATGTTTCTACCTCTCTCTTTTTTTTTGTTTTTTTGGTTTTTTTTAGTGATTTGTATATTCGGAGACCTTGCAGGTAACACCTGTCTGTCTGCACACTGATTAACGGGCAGTTGAAAAAACTGTCTGTAACCACCAAGCATTGTTCTGTGAATTATAAATGCGATTTCATTTCGAGGATTTCATTTCCAACAACGTTCACCTGAGGAAGGAGGAAGCCTCCGAAAGCTTGTGAATTTAAAATAAAATTGCTGGACTATAACTTGGTGTTGTAAAATTGTTTACAATGATTGATATAATGGGTGTTAGCTGGAGTGGTAACAATTATAGCATCACGACTGTTCCTGCAGTGATCGCATTTGCTTTGGCTGCTCGTTACTTCCAAGTACTTACCGTGGCCTTTGTTGCACCATCCATATTTCATGAATCATTGTAAGGGTTAACAATTGAAATTAAGTCTACTGTTCATGATATAGCTAATAAGAACAATGAGAAGCCTTGGTCAGGTACATCAGGGACAGCAGAATCGTCAGTGCAATGCTCAGAAAAGCCCATGGGGAGATTTCCCTTTTCAGTACTCAGGCATTAAAACTTGGTCATGGTTAATGGATTGAAAATTGAACAGCTTATGTCCAAACTTACGATACATGCTTCTGCCCCACCAAGCTCTAAGCTCTTGCGCCCTGGCACCGGAGAGGAAACATCTGCTCCCTTACCTCCATCGTGCATCAATAGTGCCTCAGAAAAGAGGCTACTGGAAAAAGTGTCAGCCGTGGCTCAGTTGGACGCACTCTCGCCTCTGAGTCAGAAGGTTGTTGGTTCAGGCCCCTCTCCAGCAACTTGAGCACAAAATCTAGGCTGACACTTCAGCGCAGCACTGAGGGAGCACTTTCGGAGGTGCCGTCTTTCAGATGAGATGTTACACTGAGGCCCCGTCAGCCCTGTCAGTTGGATGTAAAAGATCCCATGGCATTTTTTGAAGAGCAAGGGAGTTCTCCTGGTGACCCGACCAACATTTATCCTTCAACCAACACTTCGAATATCTGGTAATTTGTCGTTGCCGTTTGTGTGCAAATTGGCTGCCGCATTTCCTACGTTACAACAGTGAATACACTTCAAAAAGTACTTCACATCCTGAGGTCATGAAAGGTGCTATATAAATGCAAGGTCTTTCTTTCTTACAAGTTCAGAACCAATTTTCTGCTGCATACTTTTGTTCATTGGGGACCTACTTAACAACCTGGTTAATAGAGGAAACATCTGACGGCCTTTGGGATACAATTTATATCCCACGCGTAAACTGAATTGATAATTCACTTGTGAGTCATCAACATGTGGATATATAAGCATGTCCTACGGGTCTTCATAATATATTCTACTTTTAAAATGTTAGCATTTACTGAGATAAAGCGACAAGTTAAACTTAATTAGCAAAAGATGGGCTTAATATTGCTCTATATTCTTTTACCGACAAGTTCCAGTGCAGCTGGGGTGGTAATTAGATTGCTCATTTTGTCATATGGGGTTTGAATGTTTATACAGTGTACATTCCCTTCAAATGAATTAAAAAAATAACAGCTCCAGTAATTACAATGTAATATGATATCTTCATGAAGCATGGATGATATTTAATGCAAGTGACAGTATCTCACAGGGCACAAACCTCCTTTCACTTACAGACTCTTAGCCAGAGGCGAGAGGCTGAGCTCTTGGCTGGATTCCAACTCAGTCCTCTGGAACAAAATGAAGCAGTGCATTATCCTATTGGCTTTTCATGGTATGCCAGTTACTTCTAATTTCATTTTACAATTGCCCCCAGCCCATCTGCTGTAAGGTAATTAGCCCGCATCTGTGTTTTACTAAAAAAGAGGGGACCTGCACATCGGTGTTATTACTTTTACTGAGGTTCCAACGTAGAATCATACAGCACAGAAGGAAGCTATTCAGCCCATCGTGCCTGTGTCAGCTCTTTGAACGAGCTATTCAATTAGTTCCACTTCCCGCTTCTTTCCCCATAGTCTTGCAAGGTTTTCCTTTTCATGCATAAAGTATTCAGTGATTTCTGGAAGATTTGTGCCAGAGTTCCTGCAATTTCCTCCCTTATTTCCTGAAGAACCCTTGGATGCATCCTACCTGGCCCCTTAAGTTTGCACAGCTGTTCAGCAACCATCTAAACTCTCGGGGATACAAGCCAAGTTTATGCAAACTGGCCTCATAATTTAACCCTTTTAGCCCCATAAATCCACAATGCCCATCAAAATTTTAAAAAATTACAGAAAGACAGGTGTCTTAGCATTGCAAGACTGACTCCTCATATTGCTAGTTTCCTGATCACAGCCACACTACCGTGGGGAGACGCTGGGCAGAGACCAGGTGCTGCCATGTGTTGGGGGTGGGTTGAAGTGGAGGGCAAATTGGAAGGGCAACAAAAACAGAAAATGTTGGAAACAATCAGCAACTCAGGCAGCATCGATAAAGAAAGGAAGAATGTTGATGTTTCAGGCATAAGCCTTCATCAGAACCGCAGAGTGTTTCCATCATTTTCTGTTTTTGTTTCAGATTTCCAGCAGTTTATTGTTTTGTGTCAAATTGGAAGAGCAATTGCCTCCAGTTCACTGTAATAAGCAATGGGATAGCTTAAGCCTGTGCAGGCCATGGGCTAGGCTCAGGCCAGACCAAGAATCCTCCTTGCAGCAGGCCCCTGGGATACAAAGGGCAATTGTAGTGCCACAACCTAAATTATCTGACTCAACACAAGCTGGGAATTGAAATGCCATCTATTATTTAATTCTTCACCTAATTCGGCCACACGCGATGCCTTATACCACCTGAAGGGTGGACACAATACACACCCACAAGTAGCATCAGGTGTGAAATGTCAGGGGGCTCACATAGATTTTCAAAAATCCAATTTGGTGCCATTTTTAGAAAGTTACAAACACAACATGAATATGATGCTATTGGCAAAGAACTGTTTCACAGCTTTTCACCCTTTTTTTACACTGCTCTCTATCAGTGAATGCCGATGAGCTGAAGGATGCTAATTTGCCTGCTGTGGTGGTATAAAAGTCATCCCTCCGGGAGGCAAGTTTCATGTTTATGTCGTGCCCGGAAGTGTTGCAAAGTAGATGGATTGGCCGCCTGTGGTATGCTCCTCGGCTTTTATTCCCTCAAATATAGAAATTAAGTCGTGATATAATTGAGGTGTTTTAAGATGATTAAAAAGGAGTTGATCAGGTAGATAGAGAGAAACTGTGTCCTCTAGTGGGGGGAGTCCAGAACAAGGGGGCGTAACCTTAAAATTAGAGCTAAGCCATTCAGGGGTGATGTCAGGAAGCACTTCTTCACACAAAAAATCTGGAACTCTCTTCCCCCAAAAAGCTGTTGAGGCTGGGGGTCAATTGAAAATTTCAAAACTGAGTTTGATAGATTTTTGTTAGGCAAGGATATTAAGGGTTATGGAACCAAGGTGGGTAGATGGAGTTAAGATACAGATCAGCCATGATCTGATTGTATGGTGGAACAGGCTCAAGGGGCTGAATGGCCTACTCCTGTTCCTATATTCTTGGCATTTGTTAAACAGCCTTTGCTGGAACTCTTGTAACACCCAGGTGCTATGCTTCATCAGTCTGCAAGCAGTGCAGAAATTGGCATTGGGATGATCCGTGGTAAATGAACCCACTCCAAGTCATGTTATCTTCCCAGGAGCAGTCCTGGATTCACTCATAAAAAGGTAGCCCTGGACTCTTTCATGTTGTAGAAACTGAAGTGAAGAATCATTAACACAGTGTCAATCATTCCATGTGGATGTTTAGTGTGTGATATTAATACATTTCTCATTAACTAGCCACAATTGTCATCGTGACAACCGGCCACGATAGGAATCTACTTATCACCATTGGAACTGTGGCTAATCAATTTAAAAGCCCATTGTTAACAGACACCTAATGAATCTTTGATCATTCACACCCATCAAGTGCTTTTTAAAAAGTGTATTTTTGTAATTATGTTCTTATCTCATAACCTAAACTAGAATAAACCTGTAATGCTCATTCGCTACAAAGATGCTTCTACATTCTTCTAATCCTCTCTCTTTCAATACGTGTTCCTGACCATAGGTCTTAGCAAACTTTGGTGTTGCTGCCGGCTGTGCAAGACATTCAAAAGCTGATGACACTAGACTACTAGAGCATGTTTTCGCCATTGGTTATAGATTACAGACATTTGCTCGATGGCTTAGTAAGTAATTGCATCATGTGGTACTGAGCCTTACAGATTAGAAGGTCCCAGGTTTGAATGCTGGTCTGGGGTATGCCCATTGATCTCAACAGGTGTGGTGGCAGTGCATCAGTCTCAGTACCTTAGCTAAGGAGGGAGAAGATTACCCAGGGTTCTCATTCCTAATGGTTAGTGAGAGCGAGGGAGCGGGAGTGCGCGGGAGCCCCAGGGCGGGAGCGAGTATATAAAAGCGTGTTGGGAGAAGATGGGATTGGGCTCAGCTGTGTTGTCTCCCATTGTCAAATAGCCCATTGATACTCACTTTCTAGACTCTCACAATGAGAATGGCCACCTAGGTAACATACCCAAAAGCTGCTGTCAGCTGTGGAGCCACATGCCAGCAAGAATCAGTGCCTTTGGAAGAGGAATGACAAAACTAGGGGAAAAAAAACAAACAATACATAAATGATATTCACGTCTAGCAACAAAGAAAACATTTGTATTGTTGCTGGTCAAATTCCTGGAATTCCGTACCTAACACCATTATGGGAACACCATCATCACAGGGACTGCAGGGCCTTAAGGAGGCCCAGCACCACCACCTTGGGACAACTGGGGATGGGCAATAAATGTGGCCCACATCCCAAGAACAAGGATAAAAATCAGAGCAGCGATTCCCCGCTCCTTGTTTGGTTTTGGATTTGGCAAAAGGTGATAACATAGTAAATGTGTAGGACAGGAAAGGACCACTGAAGTCCATCTGGCCATCCCAAGGTTAAAAAAACATACCATACAATCATCTCTTATACTCCTCAATCGGTTCTTCTGCCAAAAAACTATCCAGCTCCCTCTTGAATTTGCCAGCATTATCAATCTTCACTCTCTCCTTGCACAGTCTGTTCCACACTTTCAACGTGCTCTGTGTGAAGTAGTTAAAATCTAAACTTTCTATCTATCTTCCCCCTTCTGAGCTAAAGGATGAATCTTTATAAAACACTGGTTCATCCAGTTCTGGGCACCGCACTTTAGGAAAGATGTGAATGCCTTAGAGAGGATGCAGAAGAGATTTACTAGAATGATTCCAGGGATGAGGGGCTTTAGTTATGTGACTAAACTGGTGAAGCTGGGTTGTTCTCCTTGGAACAGAGACGTTGAGAGGAGATTTGATAGAAGTATTCAAAAATCATGAAGGGTCTAGACAGAAGATAGAAACTGTTTCAATTGGCGGAAAGGTCATGAACCAGAGGACATGGGTTTAAGGTGATTGGCAAAAGATCCAAAGATGACATGAGGAAAAACATTTTTATACAGCGAGTGGTTATAATCTGGAATGCACTGCCCAGGGGGGTGGTGGAGGCAGATTCAATCGTAGCTTTCAAAGGGGAATTGGATAAGTACTTGAAAGAAAAAAAATATGCAGGGCTACGGGGATAGGGCGGGGGAGTGGGACTAGCTGGATTGCTCTTGCATAGAGCCGGCATGGACTCGATGGGCTGAATGGCTTCCTTCCGCGCTGTAATCTTTTTATGATTCTACGTCCTCCTTAGAACCACGAAAACTTCAATATCTCCCTGAGCCACCTTTTCTCCAGTGTAAACATTCCTCGCTTTCTTAGTCTCATTTTTGTAACTCAGATGTCGAATCCCTGTCATCAGCTTAGTTGCCCTTCTCTGTAGCCTCTCCAAAGCCAGGATGTCTCCACTATAGTACAATGACCAGAATTGCGTAGATAATCTCAGGTGGGGCCAAACTAGTTCCCTATACAAGTTACTAGCCTTTGGGATTTACGTTTTGACCCACTGGCTGTATACCCTTAGATCAACTAACTGGATTTTTTCACATCATTAAAAGGAGTTTGAGAAGTGTCACCTTCAAGAAATCTAAAAAAGAATTTGCATTTATATAGCACCTTTCATGTCCTCGGGATGTCCCAAAGTGCTTTACAGCCAATGAATGACTTTGGAAATGTGGTCACTCTTGTTTTGTAGGCAAATGTGGTAGCCAACTTACACACAGCAAGGTCCCACAAACACCAATGAAGAAATATCAAACTGCTACAAAGAAACATGGTGATTAACAGTTTTGTTTCTTCTTGTCTACTTACAGTTTTAAAAAAAAAAATAGATTTGTTAAGCAGTGTGCATTTATGGCCTACTCAGGGGAATTATCCTGAAGAATTGGGTGGAATGGTTTTGAGTGTCAGACAGGTGAGTGGGCTTCAACTGAGCAGCTCACTTAAGTGCTTAGGTTGTTAGGTATCTTCTCTGGCCGAGAGGGCAGGCTGAAGATCTGCTCACAGGCCTCCACTGATGGCAGTCTGTGTCCATTATGCGTTAGGAATGTGTGCGTGTATATGTGTACGTGTGTGCAAGTGACAGAATTATCTCCTAAATATCTCATCTGTATGCAAAACATAATTAAGTTTAAAAGAATCTTGGTATCATAATTATGTTAATAAGGAAAAGAGGACAATAATTGCTAAATTAGAACGTAGAATGTGACTTTATTAACCTTGAATTGTTTGCTTGTATATAAATGCTAAAGAAAGTATATTAATTAGTCTGCAAAAGCTGACAGTGACATTCCCCAAATAGGCTGCTTGAAGTCAAATTTATAAATGTAATGAACATATCAGCAAACCTTTTTATCCCATAAGAGCATTGTTACTATTTAAATAGTCTCACCCACACAGTACAGTACAACACTATTCACTATTAGACAAGTGGTCAAATTCAATTTTTAGAATAAGTCAAGGTAACAAAATATACTGAAAGCTAGTTTTTGTGTCTATCTTGAAAATATCTCTGCTCACTGAGGTGCGAGATTACTGAAGATATATTGGTATTTATATAGCATTTATATTTATAGCAGCGACGCCCACATCCCTGAACGAATAAAAAAAATGTTTATCACATCTCAAACATCTCGAAGCACTTCATATACAATAATTTACTTTGAAGTGCAGTGACTTGTTTTGGGAAAAAAAAGGGAACCATTTTGCAGATAATCCCACAAACAACAATGAGATGAATGACCAGTTAATTTGGTTTTTGGTGAAGTTGGCTGGAATATCAGGACAACCCCCTGCACTTCTTTGAGTCTTGCCATGAGATCTTTATAGCCAACTGGAACCACCAGAACAGGCAGACAAGCCATCGGTTTTGTGTCTCACCTGAAGCACCGCAAACTACAACCTTTTTATTTACTTTTTCCACCAGATGAGAATATCAAGGCTCAAATGCACTGCATCACCCAATGCCATCAAAAGAGCTTCTCCCACGCATTGGCATAACAACTTTTCTTCAAACCATAGGCTGTATTTTCTGATTCTCTGCCCACTTTGCTTATGAGGTACATTTCTAACATTGAACGATAGAGAAGCAAGAAGGTGTCACCTGAAAAGGTGGGAGCTTCATTGTAATATTTAAATGAAGGTTGGGCGATGTAACTTCAACGGTCACCTAGTTTCCTGACGTTCCAGCATGCATTACTCCATGCAATCTTCACGCTCAGATTTAAAGGGTGTCCAGATTTGCAAGTGAATGAACTGCAAACAGGAAGTAATTTAAAGGGCTGAATCAGAAAATTAATTGGTCTACTTTGGTCAGTGTCACTCCAAACTTTCATCCCTTGTTCCCGCAAGCCCCAAATCAGCCAACCTACATTCACTTCTTCCTCCCTGCACCCTCACCATGCTCAAATCAAGACTAATTGGGGGGGCAATTTTCAACTGCCGCCTGCCCAGCTCATACTATAAATTGGGGCAGCAAGCAGTCAAAAATTGAAGAGAGGTCCTGCCCATTTAATTTTTCAGCGAGCCTCGAAATGAGCAACTAGCACTCCCGGTCTAAACAGGCAGAGGCTATATTAAAATATTTAAATCAGGGTCCTACACTGGCTGTAGGCAGCCCCCATCCCGCCCCCCAACCCCTGCAATTTTCAAGTCCTAAAGTCCTTAAAGGGATTGCTGAATGCCACTCAGAAAACAGGCCCAAAAACTTTTTTACAATAATTCTTGTCAGGGCCAAGAGGGGCATGACTGCAGGCTTGCTGACAGCCAGTGTCTCTCCCCCACCCCTCCACTCCCCACATTGCCTCCACCCCCACTTTGGGGTCTGACTTCCAGCTCCTCCATGGATTCCCCCAAAATTGTCCCCATTGTGCTGCAAGTCCCACTGGATCTCACTCTTTCCCCAGATCTCAATTTATTGTGGCATTCCTTGCCGCCTTCAGTCTTCCCTTCCTCTTAATAGCTACAGGCTTTTTAAAACCCAAGTTTGCCCTCACCTAATCAATATTTCTTGATTTATCTTATTGTTGGTTCTACTCTTTTTAATCAATGTATCATCCTGCACCATTGTCCTTAGCCCTTCACCTAGATTCCTCAATAACAATAGATTGTGCATTATTCAAAATATTTTAGTGAAGATGTCATCAATGATAGGATATCTTGCTTATTAAATGGACAATGCTCACTGGGCTCGGAGGCAAATTCATCAAATTTGAATTCCTTTGTGGGTTTCTAATCACTTCCATGGTACCAGTGGGGTTAACAAGGTCTTGGCCACTGGTGGATAAGAAATGCCCTAGAGATAGGCTTGAATTTTGTAATATTCCAGAGGACCTGTTATAAATTAAAAAACAAAATTCTCCAAAAGGCAGTGACAATGAGTTACCACTTATTCCAGTTAGGAAACCTGCAGCCAAAGGGCTGAAGACTGACATCATTTACAAGACAGATCGCACTGAAGACAGCCCCTTCAGAATTGATTTGGGGACAATGTTGAAGTGAGTGTGATATATTTGTGTACCAAATTACCAGTTCCAAATAAAAGGATAAACCCAATACAAACTGCACCACTGACTGCACTGTAAACATTCAAAGGATGTATGCTATCTAGCAGGGGTTGCAAAGCTTGACAGTGCAGATTCATGTCTGGTTCAGGAATAAGTATTGCCCAACACTCTTCAACAAGGCAAGATTCCCCCTCAAAGATTTTCATTTTGATGTCATTCTAGCTTCAAATGATTATAATTATTGATATTCTAATCATTGAATCATACAGTGAAGGAGGCCATTCGGCCCATCATGCCCGTGCCGGCTCTTTAAAAGAACTATCCAAATTAGACCCACTCCTCTGCTCTTTCCCCGTAGCCCTGCAAACGTTTCCTTTTCAAGTATTTATCCAATTGCCTTTCGAAAGTTACCATTGAATCTACTTCCACCATCCTCTCAGGCAGTGCATTCCAGATCATAACAAAATTTTCCTCATCTCCCCTCTGGTTCTTTTGCCAATGACCTTAAATCTGTGTCCTGATATATAACAAAAACATTTAGATGGCAAGAGATTTAAAGAAACGTTTCACATATTGATTATTTGAAGTAAGGAAAAAGAGACCAAACCAATAAAGTGCTGAAACTTCAGTTCTCTGGTATTACAAATAAGAAAAGCAGCAAGGAATGTGCGTGATGGCACTTGACAGTCCTTTTCTACTCTGATACTGTAACATCCTACTTACCCTGATGCTCTCAACACATACAATTTTCAAAAGTGGCTGTTTTTCTCTCCTAGTCAACATGCACCATTCAAAGGCAACACAAATAATAACAAGTATGAAATATTAATGCATCATTGTCAACAACATATATATCCATGAGCTCTGTGTGCAACAAAACATTGTGGTGCTGCATAATGACCACAGTTTCCAGGTGCAATTTCATTAATGGAGGAACTAAGTGGGGCAGTGGATTAACACAATATCCTTTCAATTCTGGCTCCTGGTTTTAGGTGTCAGCGGAAGCACTCTCATCTCCAAGTCAGAAGATTGTGGGTTCAAGCCCACTCCAGAGACTTGAGCACTAAATCTAGGTTGACAGTTTAGTGCAGTACTGAGGCCCTGTCTGCCCTCAGGTGGATGTTAAAGATCCCATGGCACTATTCGAAGAGGTGCAGGGAAGTACTCCACGGTGTCCTGATCAAAATTTATTCACCATCACTAAAATAAAAACAGATTGGGGTAGATTATGACTTTTGGGTGGCCAGAAACCAGGCGATAAAGAGGGAAAAGACACCCAGTACTGACATTTCTCATCTCGGCAACCTCAAAATTCACCAGAAGTATAGAGTTGCTTAATCATAAATGACTACAGTATCAAAATCATAAATACAAAACTGTTCGACACTGGCACTTAAAGCCACATCTACACAGTACAAAAAGAAATAAATGGATTCTCCCACTAAACAGGTGTTTTTAATAATGTCATTTGATCTGCATCCACTGCAGGCTCATGTTTGTAACAAAGATTAAAGGCTGCAGGCAGAGATAAGAGAAAAAGAGACGGCTTCTGCCAAATAAAGGTACTGCACAATTATTGTCAGCTGAAAGTCATTTCTGGTATGACTAATCCGAGAGCCCTTTGGTCTCAGATTCTCCATTAATGGCATTAGACTGGATTGAGGTGTCGATTATGCAGGCTGCATCAGTACCAAGTTAGCGGAACATAGGACCATGACGTTCAGACTGCACAAGATGATGCACAGGGGGATCAAAAGGGGACATCTGATGATCAAGAAAATAAATCAGTTAAAAGCTTCTTTAGTGTGGACTACTTTCACCTTTTAAAGGTTGAATCAGATTAAAAGGATAATAGCAGTGCACACAATACCATTCCCTATGAATCCCATTTACTTTTCATCTAACAAAGCAAAATAATTAACACAGCTCCACTTGGCTACACTCTTGTGTTAAAATAGCAGTTGTATTATTAGTAGCATTTAAAAAAAGAATGTTATTTTTTATATAACGCACTGCATTAAGGTGCTCCGGGAGATACATGACTCAATATTGCAAATGGGATGAACTTAGTTTTACTTTGCATATGACAGAGATCATGCTAAGAGGTATTGTTTTTGCAAGATGCTGAAGAAATGTGGCTAACATATTCTATCCACTGGGTACGAAATGCATAATTGCCAGTACATTGTAAAATTATCCGGACGTTTCACAATTAAGTGCCTCATGACCATCATGAATAGAGCCTTAGGTTGGTTTCTGAGATCAGGCAACACGGAGAGATAGATTTTTGTCTTTACTGCCTGGGCGTTAAGCATCACCCACGCAGAGCTCAAAGGAAAAATCCATTGAAATTAACGGAAGGAAAATCAGACTGGTTCTGTAAAGAGCATGCGAACCTCCTTGCCACATTTTCCTTTCTGCGCTCTGCCCAGGTGATGCTTAACGCCTAGACAATCATTAGAAAGGAAAATTGGGCAGTTACTATAATGGGTGGCCAATCCGCAACACCTGTTTCACACCCGGGCAGCAAGTTCAAAATGGATTCGACTATTCCAATGTTCTCCTGGCCGGCCTCCCACCTTACACCTTCCGTAAACTTAAGCTCGTCCAAAACTCTGCTGCCCGTATCCTAACTCGCACCAAGTCCTATTCACCCATCACCCATGTGCTCGCTGACCTACACTGGCTTCCAGTCTGGGAACACCTCGATTTTAAAATTTTCATCTTTGTTTTCAAATCTGTCCATGGCCTCGCCCCTCCCTATCTTTAAACTCCTCCAGCCCTACAACTCTCAGATTTCTGCACTCCTCTAATTCTAGCCTCTAGCTTATCCCCGAATTTCATCATTGGCAGCCGTGCCTTCAGCTGCCTAGGCCCTAAGCTCTGGAATTCCCTCCGCCTCTCGCTCCTCATCTAAGATGCTCCTTAAAACCTACCTTTTTGACCAAGCTTTTGGTCACCTGTCCTAATATCTCCTTATGTGGCTCGGTGTCAAATTTTATTTGATAACACTCCTGTGAAGTGCCGTGGGATGTTTTACTACGTTAAAGGCGCTATATAAATGCAAGTTGTCATTATTTATCTCCCTTCCTCTCATGAAGGCTTTAGCGTAATCAAGGGTACATTTCCACAGGTACTGGCTGCCCTTCAATATCTTCATGTGTGGCAGTTGACAGTGTTTGCCAGAAGACTATTCAACACTAAGGGTGGGGTGGTTCTATAGTAAAGCCCAATCTTGTTCTCATCGAACACAACACTTTCCAGCAGCAGGTGCTGGATACCAATAAGGACCAGGAACTTTGTCTGTTTTTCCCTTCCTTGATCCAGGGGCATTGAGGTCAACTGTAGCAAACCTACTGCTACCTGAACTGAGATCAACTAATTTAGCACAGTTCCAAGATTTAACAGTTGGCCTTTTTAATCTCTATGACTTAGTTACACACTAGATTCTGTACTTACCAACTGGGCCGTTGGGCAAGTGTTTACACAGCTTGGTAAATACAACAGGATTAACACTGCCTGGGGTGTATATATAAACTACATAGTTGTACAAAAACAAATTCAGAAAAATGCCATTCCGCTTTTATCGTTGTGAGACAGTTTAGGGTATTTGAAGAGGTCAGAGAATGACATTTACACAGGCGTAACTCTGGTGGATAAAAGAATAATTAAGTTAGCATTAGCATTTGCAATGGTGATGACAGGAATATGGGCTGTAATACTTTGGACTCAGAGAGCAAGGGTTAGATAGGATCTATTACATAGAGAATGAAGAGCGAGTGGGAGCTATTACACAGAGAATAAGGGGTAAAGAGGGGAATTACTTGGAGAATAAGGCATTGTTAGGAGCTATTACATAGATAATAATGGGTGGGACCTATAGCATAGACAATATGGCAGGGCAGGAGGTAATACTTAGAGAGAAAAAGGAGTAGGAGATATTACAAAAGATGATCTCATCAAAGGTTTTTGATGGTCACATTGTAAAGGTTTGTTGACCCAGGGCTCAATCTGAGTCGGAGCTGTTGTAGTGAGCATGAAAGGGGAGGCTTTTCATGTCCCATTCAGTTGACGTGTGATGACTTCTTCATTGAAGGATTAAACTGGCAATGTTATAATTATAAAATTACCAGAATTTTACCTTCAGTGTATTAACTATCCTCTATTATAATAAGAAATTACCCAAATAATTAGACACTGAATAGAACACACATTAGAAGTGAACAAAGGGTGATTCTGACTCATAAATGACAGAGAATAAGAGGTAGGACCTATTACAAGGAAAATAAGGGATGGGTAGGAGCAAGTGTGGACAGCAGGATGAGAACAGAGCTGGGCTCAATGGCAATGCCTTGCATGATGAATAGCCTGCTGACATACTACGTAGGCTCACACATGAAGAATTGGCACTTAGGTGAGGTACCAGAGTGTACCCATGGAACATACCCCAGCAAGGCTTGACACTTTCTGGCAAAAAGAGAAAATTGGCTTAAAAAAAGTACATGTTTACATGACCACCACAAATGCCTCACACCATGAACTATCCATGGTGCTGAAACTGAACAACTGCAAATGTATAATTAAACAAAAGTACAAACGCTGGAAACACACAACAGATCAGTCAATATCTTCAAAGAAAAAAAACCATGTTAACGTGTGTAACCTGATGGTATATACAGTGAGCTCTATTTAGAAGATCCAGTGTGAATAGAAATTGATGTACCTCTCCAATAACTCCTAATCCTAAGGTTCTTGCTACACTCTTCATCTGCAGGTCCGACATTTAAGACCTGCATGAGTTGAAATTTCCTCTAGCTTAATGTCAGCAAAAGCAAGGTCATCCTCTTACTTCCTCCAGCACTTGCCTAACCCCATCAACTTCCCTGCTGCCATTTCAGTAAGTATGGAGGTGCAAAGTTTTGGTACACTACTCGAAACCCAGCTGAGTTTCCTTCCCACACATCCATTTCGTTTCTAAGGCCACTTTCTTCCATTTCTATAACATTACCTGTCACAGCTCCCATTTCTCCCCTGCTACTAAAACCTTAATCCACGCCTACATCAGCTCATGACTCGATTTCTCTATTGCTGTTCTGGCCAGCCTCCCTGCCTCCACAAATTAGAATATCCTGGGCCGTGTCCTCGCCTGCACAAAGTCTCGCACCTCAGCAGCCCGGTCCTTGCCAAGCTCGACAGACTCTCCGTGCTCCAGTGTTTATCCTCGCTTTCAAATCCTTCTATGGCCTTACCTCATCCTACCTCTGTGATCTCATCTAGACATACAACTTCACATCTATACGCCACTCCTCTGATACTTGGTTGCTCCTCGTTCCCCCACTCCTTCGACTCCATAATCGCCGACCAATTTTTCAGCCATTATGCCCTGCCCTCCACTTTGCCACCCTTCTCCTAGAAACCCTTCTTTTCAGACATAACTTTGGCCCTCACCGTGACTTTTTGCATTTGCTCCTCCTATCAGCATCTGTTTTCCTCCACCTTGTGAAGTGCTTTAAGGCATCTTCCTGCATGCGAGGAGGACCATAGAAGTGCAAGTAGCTGGTTTTGCAAATCCAAAAAACACATCCTATCCGCAAGCAACTGCATTCACTCCTGTTAACCGATACGCTTTAGCTGTTAATTCCTGTTCTTCGCACATTCTGCCATGTTTACAGACGAAATCACACACACATTCGTCTGTATGGTGACAGATGACTTGTTTTGCTTAAAAATATACCAAATAAAAAGAAACACTGTATAATATATAGAGTGCGTGCTATTTCTCTGACGCATGTAGTAAAATCAAACCCAATATCGCTGCTGGCAAACTGGCAGATCAGTCTTCTGCACAGAATATATTTGCTGATGATACAGTCGGCAACCCAGTGAAGGAGGCAGGGAGCTCGGGGGGGGGGGGTGGTAAAAAGAGATGAGGAGGGGCTGCAGTTTGGGAAACCAGCAAATAGGAGCGAAGAGGCCCAGGACGAATTGAAATAGATGGCAGAAGCCTTTAGAGAGTGAGGGGTACCAACAAGGCCCAGGGAAGGAAGGAAAAAGTTGCTGCCAAAATCCTTTGTTTGGAGGAGTGGGGGTGCGGGGGGAAGAGAAGGAAGAGAAAGGCAGCCAGCAGAGCAAGGTAGGGAAATCATTAGCAGAAGCTTTTAGGGAGAGAGAAAAGTAATCAGCAGGCAGAGCAGGTTTAAAACCACTGGCAGTAGCTGTTAGGGAAGGGGAATAGAATCTAGCAGGCAGGGGGAAGCATTGGCTGAAGGCTTTGGGGAAGGGATGGTTTAAACTTAATTAAACAATGATTCTTACAACTAAGTTAATTTACAATTTTTCCTGCACTTAGCTATCTTTCTTATAGATGCAAGTTTTACATCTTTTGGGGCTCTCTTTTTGGGAACATACCAGTTCCGCAATGGCTTCTCAACTTCTTAATTGACCGGTCAGTTAAACAAAGCCTGGGGTCCCACCTGTAGCACGACCTGTAACTGACCCCAGCATTCAATTCGAGAGTCCACAAAACAGAAAAATTATATAATATTCCAGTCCTTATAAAATAACATAGCCTCCCACTTATCAAACATATTCAGAGAAGACATTTCGATAAAATCATTACCCCTGTGCACACTTTGGGGATGATTTTTGTCTTGATACTGCCCTGTTTATGCCTAAAAACAGGTTGATAATAGGACTAAAATCGGGTTTAAAAAAAAAAGTCCCTTACGGCTGAGGGTCACCCATTCAGATTTTCGGTGGAGCCTCTATTCAGGTGGCCAGCACTCTCGCCAGAAAGGAGCCTCATTAATGTGTGCGGGTAGGAGTCAAATTACATTGTCAGGACTCAACCCATGTTGTACCGCTACTTCCTTAACCTGCCATAAATGGTACAGGTTGGGAGGTGGCCATTTCCAATGGCATTTAAAAGGAATCCTTAGCTACAGTCAGGGAAAGCTGGAAGCAGCCATGGAATTCATTTGTTCTGCAGTCTCATGTGTTTTGAGCATTAACGGCTTCCATTATTTCATCTCTGGCTGGTGTGGGTGCTACAGAAATTTCCCTGGTGTTCAAAACTGCTGCTCCGTTTCACTCCTGATGCTTCCACCCCTTCCCTTTAAAAAGGTGCTGCAGCGGGCCCATGATGATTAGCTGCCCTGCCAGATTTCCCACTCTCCCAAATGATGAGCTGCTCGCTTACCTAATCAATGCAAATGAGGCCCTACCACAAAAATTGATCATCTCTAAGTGCATGAAGAGTCAAAGCTGAGGTGAGTGGTAGTGGAGCAAGGAGGAGGGGAGGATAGAGGAGTTAAGCGGATAACCTGAAGGGGGGGTGGTGGCTGGAGTAGTGATGGGTGCACTAGGTAAGGGAAGGGGTAGAGTATGTGACCTGAGTGAGGGAAGCACAAGCAGTTAGCAATGGGTATGGCAAGGAAGGCACTGAAGGCTAAATTTTCCTTGTAACCCTCACCCTAAATGCAGCCCACAGCCATTGGTGGCCCCTTTCAGCATCACACCATATCCTGTCACTCACCACCTCCCATCCAAAAGGAAAGAAAAAATGGCGAGGAGTAGCAAGGACAGAGAGAGAAGCAGAGAGAGTTAGGAAGAGAGAAGCAGATAAAGAAGGGAGTCCAGAAGCAGGGGTCACAGTCTCAGGATACGGGGTATGCCATTTAGAACAGAGATGAGGAGAAATTTCTTCACTCAGAGGGTGGTGAACCTGTGGAATTCTCTACCACAGAAGGCAGTGGAGGCCAAGTCATTAGATGTATTCAAGGAGATAGATATATTTCTTAATGCTAAAGGGATCAGGGGATATGGAGAAAAAGCGGGAACAGGGTACTGAGTTAGACGATCAGCCATGAACTTTTTGAATGGCGGAGCAGGCCCGAAGGGCCGAATGGCCTACTCTTGCTCCCATTTTCTATGTTTCTATAGAAGAAGAAAGACAAAAACAGAAATAACGCAAAAACATATTCTCCAACTTACTGTGTGCAACATCACAGGTGACCGAGGCACCTCCATTGACAGGAGAGTGTAATTACAGCGTGACAAATTTACATTGGCAATTCCATTATAAATATGGACATAGGAATTTATAATGGACAAAGTTGATAGGAAAGGCACACAGACTCAAGATTTACAAACACAGATTTCACAGAGGGAGAAAGAATTGGATGGTCTTAAAAAAACTCAAACTGTAATGCTCTACTGTGAACTGCACTTTGCATTATGTTTCTAGATTCTCCATTATAGCAATTTTTTTTTTAAATTGCAAAACCTAGGTGAAAGACAAAGCCCATAGTGCCAGACATCACCTTAGTTGAAATGAGTAGGAGAGAAGACAAGGTAAATCAAGAAGCTGTAGGTAGAGGAAGCCAAGCTTGTATTTTAAAAGCCTATAGATTGTAGGATTAAAACGAACATCGCATCTCATCAAACAGGTCTGTACTCTAAATGGAAAGCTTCCCACTCACTGGTTTGTCAAATCCTCTGTGTGTGCGCTGCTCTGAAGTCAATTCTACATTTGTATGCAGTAGGCTTGGTTGACCTTTTCATCAAGTCTTTGGGTAATGCTTAACTCATCAGCTGTTGTCAGCTGTTCTAAATCCTTGTATTGCACATGAAAAACACAAGCAATTCAGAAAATACATACAATTTGCACATTTATATATATTTTTCCTCTTTTCCCATCTTGGAGGCATTGATTCCTGCTAGCGTACAGTTGCAAGGGCATTGGCTGCTCCCTTGAACCTTGCATTCTTTACGTGTGACCTTTGACAATGAGTATCAGCAGGCAGCTTCAACTGCTTAAGATATTACAGCCAATCTCATCCTGTACCCTCCCAATGTCCACAGATATACACCTCCAGCAGGGCAGCCAACAAGAGGGGAAACTGGTCATTTTTCCTTTTCTGAGTTCAGGGTCGCTGAGACCAATTACTATTCCCGACCGTATTACTGGCTGATCGGCAGGGACCGAGGATTGAACTTATGACCTTCCTGCTCTGCTCAGTTACTCTCTGCTTTAATAAGGGAAGCTCTTAAGTTTTCTTTAAATATCTATTTTCTCCTCAGTTTCCCGTGCCGCACGGCATTCCCACTCAGTAAGATGGGTGGGCGACCTGCTCCAAGGTCTCTGCCAATGTAGCTTTAAAGCCAACTGTTCCGCACCTTTCCACAGCAACAAGCGGGAACGAGAAGGAGAATGGGACTAATAGGATAGCTGTTTCAAAGAGCAGGCACAATGGGCCGAATGGCCTCCTCCTGTGCTGTACCTACTATGATACTATGAACAAGGTTAAGATCAGATGCTCACCATGTGAACAATAACTTGCATTTATATAGCACTTTTAATGTAAAATGGCCCAAGGCATTTCACATGAGCGTTATCAGACAAAATAGGACATCAAGCCACATAAGGAGATATTAGGATGTGTGATTAAAAGCTTGATCAAATGGTAGATTTTAAGGAGAGTTTTAAAGGTAGAGAGAGAGGTAGAAAGGCAGAGGGGTTTAGGAAGGGAATTCCAGAGCTTAGGGCTAAGGCAGCTGAAGGCATCGCCACCAATGGTGGGACAAAGGAAATCAGGAGTGCACAAGAGGCCAGAATTGGAGGAGCGCAGAATTCTCGGAGGGTTGTAGGAGGTTACAGAGGTAGGGAGGGGTGAGACCATGGAGGGATTTGAAGGATGAAAATTAGCAACCCAGCTCTAACATACTTCACCACTGCAATCTCTGAAGTACATACATTCATCTATCATAAATCCTATCATTACCTTAATGATATGACAGTATGACAGGGTAGACAAAGAAAATGTTTCCACTTGTGGAGGAGTCCAAAACTAAAGGTCATAAATATAAAATATTAGCTAATAAATCCTATAGGGAATTCAGGAGAAACTTCTTTACCCAAAGAGTGGTAAGAATATGGAACGTGCTACCATAAGGCAAATAACAGATGCATTTAAGGGGAAGCTAGATAAGCACATGAGGGAGCAAGGAATAGAAGGGTATCCTGATAGGGTTAGACGAAGTAGGGAGGGAGGAAGCTTGTGTGGAGCATAAACGCTGGCATAGACTAGTTGGGCTGAATGGCCTGTATCTGTGCTGTAGTTTCAATGTAATTTGATGTACATTCAAACATATGCATAAAATAGCAATTCAGACAAACTTATCAGAGCTGGAACTTAACAGTTGTAAAAAAAAACACCTCGGCATCTTCCAAATACCATCACTGTCTCTGAAAACAAGCTGTGCAATATTAGTTTATGAACTTAATGCCTCTGTAAATTCCGTGGTCGATTATTTTGACAGGGACATGAACCTCTTAAATGGATTAAAACAGTGGACTCCATTCAAACAGATTCACATGGAAATACTGTGCAACGTAACTCCACAAACGTAACTTGTTTGTGCCTCAGGATCCTGCTGGTGTTCATAACTTTGCGCAAGGAACATGAAAATAAAAATAAAGTGCAAGAAAAGGCTATTTGGATTATCAAACCCACTCTTCCATCAGATCACCTACTATTTCCATTGGGGCATTCTTTCCGCAGCTCATTTGATGCCTTTCTCCAGCTTGTTTAATGCCGAGGGAGAGTAAACTTTTAAGCAAATACTATGAAACTTGTCCCTAACCACAAAGCTAGATGAAAAAAATCCTTGGCTTATGATGTCATCAGAACTAATAACTGAATCCCTGTGCCAACCACCTATTGTCTTATGTTAGTATTAAGATCTATGCCTGAATATAATTCAAATTCTAACTCTGAAATTAGGTAAAATATTAATAATTCCTGGCACAGCCTCCTAACTGTAACCTTTTCCCTCAAAAGCCTCCCTTCACTGCTATTGTCTGCAATCCAATAAAATCTATTTTACATTGCACCCGCATTCATTCTGCTCCTGAATCCAGCAGAGTCAATCAGATTAAGGGTAGTTTTGTTGAGTAGGTCTCTTTCTAGCAACATGTTCATTTCCCTTGCGGTCACTGATGGACATCAGCAGGCAACAAACAGCCTTTTACTTCCATCACTGATATTTATATGAAACTGTACTCTAAGCAACATGAGGAGTTAACACCAATCACTTGCCTTTATGTTACATAGAAATTACAACGCAGAAACAGGCCGTTCAACCCAACCAGTTCCTGTTGGTGTTTATCCTCCACATGATCAGTAGTCCCAATCCCATATCCCTGCCCTGTTCCCATATTCTTTTATCTCCCTTTCTTTCAGCCACCTATCTAAGCTATTCTTATCAAGTGGTAAAAGCAAGTCAAACTCATTTAAAATTAGCTTTTAACTACAATCTTGCTCCTTATGTAGTCAGACCAAACTTAAGACAACTGGTGTGCATCCAAAATATTACAATACACTTTCCGACATGACTTCGGATAACATGCACACTGCTTACGGCTGCCTGTAAACCAGGAATAGTAAACAGCCGGTCTACAGAATGTACCCACATTATAACACACTTTTTACAACTCCCCAATAGTGTAGCTGTAATGGAGGTAAGTTATGTGCTACGGTACCGCACTAAAAAGGAAGAACTTGACTACCTCCAAGAGTTATTAAAATGGAAGGCTATTATTTTACATTTTAATCCCCATTAAACTGTTATCAAAAATTCCGGTCTTGCTTTTTATATAATCAGCAGAGACATAAGCAATTTCTTTGCACCAATATATTCCAATAATTTTTTTTTTGGAGACATGTAACATTGAATTCAATTATAGTGTAAGGGTTCGAGAAAAAAACACCATTCTTTAAAATCAAAAGTAAAAATTTACATAATTCCATTTAATACTTTGAATTTTCTGCTTTTTGGTGTAAATCTCTATTGTACTACTGGAAGAGTTAAGTGGACAGATATATGTGACAGCACATAATAAAGTCTGTAAAACACAGTGGGCCCTCTCTCACCAGCAGCCAGAATTTGGCGTAGAACTCAACCATTTCTTAAAGATAGCCATTTTCCAATGGGTGGGTGGGTGGGGGGGGGGGGGGGTGAAGAGAGGGCGATTCCTCCACATCAAGAGACCATGTCTGGGGGGATGGGGTGGGGGATTCACAGTAACCTATTTAACCCCAAGAAGCCTCATCAGTTCAGAGCTAGCCCAAGCGGGACTAGCTGGATTGCTGTTGCATTGAGCCCGCGCGGACTCGATGGGCCGAATGGCCTCCTTCCGTGCTGCAACCTTTCTATAAGTCCTACTGAAACCATACAAAGAGCTTCAGACCTTACTAACGTGGTCAGTCCTGGAGGGAACTGGTTCCTGTTTGCCTGGCTCGGCCTCAAGGACGGATCAACGTGGGCACCGAGACGGCCTGGCAGACACCAGCAATCTGCCGGAACCATGCAAATGACCCCATCCCTGCAATTTAAGACGGGGTCCACATTTAGGAGCACTGGCAGCTACGCTCTGCCGCATCTGCATCGGTGGAGTGAGACCCTATTAGAATTAGGCCAATAATAATATGTTGGTTAAAATATAGCACAGTAATACAAACACCACCTTTATTTAAAGTCAGATTAACACTCTTCAAGGAATCGATGGAACTCCCTCAGCAACCATGCGCAGGTAATCCCAAATAACCCAGCTGCTGACCAGAATTAGCTTTCTACGTGGCTTTTTGGGGAGGTAAAGGGGCAGGAGAGAAAGGTCTCTACGTATGAGTTCCAATATGTTACATTTACCATATTAAGAAGCTACGTTATGTAGATGAAACCGAGTTTTCAACTGGGACCAGCTCAGGGTTACCATCATTTTGCTATTTCCTAAAGTGGACTGGGGATGAAACAGGGAGTGGAACTGAGGCTTGAGTTATGAGATTTGCTTTGGCACGATGAAAATACATCAAAAACTCAATAACCATTAATAACCAGTGCCTCTGCATCATCACACACAGCAATAAGCGGAAAAATATATTTTTTAGTCAGAAGTTGATATTAGCCGACAAATGTTTAATATATTCGTATGAGGTTGCGGGGGGATTTTCATAGATTCCTTGCTGTTTTGACAGAGGCTTTAATTCATTTAGAGTAAATATCCTGTTAAAATAGTAGGGGAATACCGTACAAACATGCTAAGCACTTGTGTGTTAATAGTGCCAACAGTCATTTCTAGCATCTGATTTTTCGTGTTCAGTTTAGATCTTAGAAACTGCCAGACAGTCTGCACAAAAAACAAAACTGTTTGGTCCAAAACCGGACTAGGTTTGGAAGTCTAAACCAGCTCACTGTAACCAGGCATCGTTTCTCTGCTTGGGAACATAGGAACAGGAGTAGGCCATTCAGCCTCTCTAGCCTGCTCTGCCATTCAATTAGATCATGGCTGATCTGCATCTTAACTCCATCTACCCGCCTTGGTTGCGTAACCCTTAATACCCTTGCCTATCAAAAATCTATCAATCTCAGTTTTGAAGTTTTCAATTGACCCCCAGCCTGAACAGCTTTTTGCAGGGGTGGTGAGAGTGTTCTTGTTTCCACTGCACTGTGAGTGAAGAGGTGCTTCCCGACATCAACCCTGAACTGCCAGCTCTAATTTTAAGGTTATGCCCCCTTGTTCTGGACTCCCCCACCAGAGGAAATAGGGTAGATAGAGAGAAGCTATCAACTCCTTTAATCATCTTAAACACATTTTGTTTTGTGTAGGGACAGTTGGCCACAGTGCAGCAATTTCCTTCTAATTACTTCTAAGAGCACCTGAGAGAGCTCTGTGATAACAATGCTTTAGTGTTCGTGGCAGGCTGCAGCCCAGGGGAGCTGCTGGCAACTGCTTGTGGTGTACTGCGCACAGTGTGAATTATTAAAAGGAAGAAACCTTGTTCTTCGACAGATAAACAGACACATGTTGTGAACAGTATCAGGTTCACTTGTCTTTTCTGTTATGATTTAGTCAGCGATCGTGTCTGTTTTGCACTAGTTTTACAATATTTTTGGTTATCATATTGATCAAAACAAAACTGCCACTGGCAGTGACCCGGCCCACCCAGGGATGCTGCCAGTCTGCAGCCGGACCCTCAAGGCCCAGAGCTGCTTGAGGTCACCCACCATCTGAACTGTCCTCAGTGGAAGCTCAGCAGCCTTCCACTTCCCAAGCTGTAGCCACTGAGGAAACACTTTGTAAGGACACTAGGATAGGTAAACGAACACAGAAGACAGGTACTAAGGGCTTGCACGAGAGTGATTCTTAATTATTTCTGTTAACTATTAGACAGAGATAGTGAAGTACAGTGAGGGCAAGATTCATTATGGCTAGACTGAAGGAAGGCAACTGGATGGTGGTTGTGAGGATGGAGAGTAGCCAGCCTGTAACCGGCGGCCCGGTTGGAACAAAGGCGGCACAGAGCACTGGCGTAGGACGACTGCTGCCAGGAAACCGGGCACTGAGCTGCAGGGTGCACTGCCTGTGGTCGCAAACAAGCTGGGCTTTGAGGTAATGATATCCCTTTCTATTGAGAAAGATGCTAGGCTAGCGATGGAAAGCACGCAAGGCAATGTAGGTGCAGTCAATGGCACCTTGGACGCTGGGGAAGGTGGAGAATGCTGGGTTATTTCTCCCCCCCCTCCCCCACAATTAACAACCTAAGATTATATTCTCAGAAACTGCACATTTCAAGGCTGTACATTCCGATTTCATCAGAAAGTCATCAATTATGGTGAAAAACATGCATTTCTCAGTAAAAGAAGAATTTCAGCCCCAGTATGATCTGATGAGATCTGGCCCCTTACACGCACTAAACAGTTGTGTATGAAATGGGAATTTTAGAAGATTTGCTATTATGCAATTTGTATGAACTGTTTGGATTTGAACAGGTTTTGACTCCAGTGAATTGAGCTGAAGGTGTAATAAAGTACTACTGCTGTGAGCTGCCAATATGCAACAAGGTTCCTTAACTACTAAGTGAAGTCTCATGATTCAGATTCACTCATCCTGCTCCTACGTGAAGAAATGAGAGTACTGGTGGCAGCCAGCAACATAAAACTACACCATTAGTAAAGTGACTAAAGGTCATCCAGAGGCTTGCAGCATCTCCACTCTAGAAAATTAGGAACACGGATACAAGAGTAGGCTATTTGGCCCAATAAGCCTGCTCTACCATTTTGTTAGCCATGGCAGTTCTATCTTTTTAATCCCCCTCCCCTGCTTTTTTTTTTCACATCCCCTAAAACCCTCACTTCTCAAGTAATATGAATCTCCCTTTTAAACGCTACAATTGACTGTGTACCCAATAAAATTTTTGGCACAAAGGAAACAAATTGTACACATTTGTGTTGAAGTGTTCGAAAATAACACTGACACTTTTGTATACTGATGGAATCATGTATATTCTTTTGTATCGCATCTAAACCGTCTTCACTATCCACTTAACCTGTGCTTTTTGACCTGTGTTGGGTGCTACTTACTACACAAGGCAATGATGTGGCTGCTGTCCTCGTGCACAAACTTCCTGGTGACTGCTTCTTCCATGATTTGTTTCACCTGTAATGGCAAATACCAAAAGACAAAATGAGTTCACATAATACTTCTCTGCAATGTTCAACAACAATTTCATGGTGTTACATAGATAATGCATGAAGCTCAGGGACACAGTGGGAAGGTCTAGCCTCTATTTGCTACAATGGGAACTGGTACTTCAGACTACCCCCAGTGCTGGTCCAGAGCTGCTGACCCCAGATAACTCTCTGCCAGCAGAGTACGTGGCATTACCCAGCAGGCTCGAGGGGCCGAATGGCCTACTCCTGCTCCTATCTCTTATGGTCAGTAGTGTGTATTTCTGGGGTCAGCTCACTCCAGATCAACTGAGGCCAGCAGAAAACGTAGTCTCCTATTGCAGGGAATGGAATCAGAACACATGCAGCCTTTCCCTGTGATATACATCACAGAAGTGACGGATGACTCAGAGGACAGCATTCTTTGATAGGTAACAAATATAGGCACTATTATATTGTTTCAAACAATGATGGAGGGGGAGATCTTTGAACAGAAAATTGCTCTCCTCAGCTTCTCTTCCCCTTCAAGGAAGTTTGGAATGACAAAGGACCATTCAGCCAATCAAGTACACTTCTTCCAACAGCCCACATACATTTTGCTGAGATACTCATTTTAAATTGTGGTTAAATCAGTGGTCTTATATGCTACGGTGCTCTGGCAATTGATCTTGAACGGTATTACAAATCAAAATTTGTTCAGGATACGCATGCAGGCTGAAATATGAAGTTAATGGAAATAACCTAATGAGTAGAGAAAATCGATTTAAATATAATTGACACATCTGACTTTTATACTGCAGGTATAATGTGCTATCGGTCTGAGGCTATTGGCTGCATTGGGCGTATAGTGTATTTCACAGCCGGCAACACCCACATTACTGCAGCTGTGAATCACATTCCGGCAGTCAGGAGAGACCTCTGCACATTGCCATATGTGAGAGTGTCCACTTTCTAAAAACACTGGGAGATAAAAAAAAAGTTTAATTTTATATAGCGCCTGGGAAATCCAAGAGACCACAGGGGGCCTTTCCAAACCCCGAGTTGTACAACATGTAGTGTCAAGATCAAGGGACGCAAGATGGCCTCCTCCAGGAGCTCTTGCAGCACTGACTAAGTCAGATCGACACCAGACTCTGCCATTTCTATGTTGCTACAAAGTGGGAGCTGCTTCACCAATGCAATAGTGGCAGTATAACTCCACCTTAAGGTCACTCAATAAATGTAGCCCTGACCCTTCCTTCAACTTCTATAAAATATAAATGATCGGTCAATTCAATGAATGTTTCAGCCATGTTGCACTATACTGTCCAGAGAGTGTTGTTAAAAAAAACACACACGGAATCATCCTTCTCCGATGTCAGGTAATTAGGAATTGCTTTCTCTTTATTTCTCAGTTATGCTGGTGACATTTTTAAAGTGCTTTTTGACACTCAGTTTTGGGAAAATAACAAAATTTGAATTATTTTTCTATAATTTCGTTGGGTTGAAATCCCGCTGTGTGTTATTGGTAACAAACGTGGCACTGGGTTTGTGAGAAATTTATTTGCCCACTATTTTAACATTTAAGCCTTTGTTAAAATAGGAGCTATGAGGATTTCATACTATTGTACTCCTTGACGTATAGTGCAATTTCAGCCCAATTACTGATTGGTGGACAGCACTTTAAACTGAAAGCATCTCTGCACTTATCCTTATCTTTAAAGGAATGTCAGCTTTCATGTACATCGACATTTTAATAAAAACAATACTACATCCCCTACTGTGCCCAGGGTATTACTGTGCCCAAAGTTCTCAGTGTCTGTTCAATTTGATTGACAGGATGCTACAGAAATATAAGTTGTATTCCTCGCTGCAGGAAGATGTCTTAAAATGCTTTATGTGGGGGGTGGAGGTTAGAAAATCAGTGAGCAAATAGAAATATAGGGAGTGTAGGGTGGGGAGCCAAAGGCATGGTTGAACAGAAGGGTTTCAAGGAGGATTTCAAAAGCAGGAAAAGAGGTGGCAAAGCAGGAAAAAACTAGGCAGGGAGTTCAAGAAATCAGGAGCAAAGTAGCGCAGGATGCATGTGAGGACATAAAGCTGGAGGATATCACTAAGATAGGATGGGGTGAGGTGTTATAAATTGGATAGCCATGTGGTGAAGGATAGAATACTAGAGCCTGGTCTTTAGTTGCTTCCAAGCCTTTATTCACAGAGATTCCCCTTACACACACACCACACCCTAGCTAAGCTCTCCTATAAAAAGGATACGAGAGTCCCCAATTGATACCCACCAGCTGAATACAATTAGCACTAATTGATATAAATCATACAATTAGCACGAGGCATTTAAAAGGAGGATAAGAATTTTGATTTTAACTTGCTGGGGGACAGAAAGTCAGTGGTACTTGGAGAGGATGGGGGAGTGAGATGATGGGACTGTGATTGAGGATGTGGTAGTATTTTGAATAAGTTGAGTTGCTGGGAGGGTTGAGGTGGAGAGGCTGGCTAGGAGGGTATTTGAGTGGTCAAGCCTTGAGGTGAAGACGACTAAGGTGGCGGTGGCGGTGGCGGTGGGGTAGAGTTAGGGGAGGAGAGGGACAATGTTGTGGAGATGAAGAAAGCAGCCAAGATGATCAAATGGATGAGCAGGAGGAAGCTGAGCTCAGGATTGAACGGTACACCGAACTCTGCGCCTCATGAAATGGCAGCTGGGGGCACACGGGTGCTGATGGGGGTAAATGAGGATGGCTTCCGTTTTGCAGCGCTTAAGCTAGAGGAAATTTTGGCTTATCCACGTTTTGACTGTGGACAGGAAGTTTCAGAATGTAGAAGAGGAAGAGGGGTGTCATCAGCATACATATGGGTGCTAACCCTGTGCTTCTGGATACCCCAGGGGTTAGCATGTAAACAATGAGGGGGAGAGGACCAAGAATATACCTGTGTAGCACACTGGAGGCAAACATGCGGGCAGAGGAAGAGAAGTTGTAGACGGTAATGTAATGCCTGTATTGCAACTGATGTGAGCGGAACCATAAGAAAGCAGTGCCTCAGAGATGGACCGTGACAGTTCGTGTATAGAGAGAGGCACTCTAATTTTATTCAATAAGGTGCAAGGTGTTGTAGATTCAGGGTTTTCAATGCCTGTACACTGGAACCCAATGAATCAACGGAATTTGAAAAATATGGCATCTGGTCAAGGGGGATTCTTTTTACTGTTACACTGCACAAATCAGCATGATTTCTAAATACATTTTACTGAAGAGAGAATTTATGCGTAATGTCTGGAGAAGAGAAGCAGTTTAACGCTGCTGTCCTGAATATCACACGCTGTTGCTATCTATAAAGTTTACAGCGTCTATTAAACTGTTTGGTTGAATAAAGGCAAGCTGACAAACACTGCAGCTTCAAATGGCAATAAAATAATAATCCTGTGCAAATATTTGCTTTGGACATTAATGTGCAGGTGCAGGCAGGTTGTCACATCACTGTGCATTGAAGGTTTCTAAGACCTTTTATGACCCAAGTTCTATTTATGCCTTGCTGTAATATAATACAAGGCTTGAACGTAATTATTCCAGGTAAATTATCACAAACTATGGATCAGGGCATATGAGCTTTTACTAATAATATAACAACCATAAAAGAAAATGTTTGGACAGGCAGTGATTCTGTAATTACAGCCAAAGTACAGTTGAAACCAAATAATGCCCTCCTGTTCTACAGGCACCTATTCATGCTGGGGCAGTTTCCCACCTTCTAAGCCAAAGGCACGGAGGCCAACAGTGACGACCCTACTGCCACCCCATTGAGCTGCGATGGTATAAAAACACAGCAGTTCACCAGCACCCTCAGAGATTGAAACCGGGACCAAATTATCTCAACCATCAGAGAAGCTTCCTCTATAAGGAGTGAGAGGGCATAGGCACTGACTGCCATGAGGGGGTAAAATAAACTAACGTAGATCAGTACATACACAGCTACGTAAATAAATACATACAGAAATATTCATGCAAATCAGAAAGTTCTGGAATGAAAATAACAGCATCTGGAAAGAGAGACGATAGGCGAACATTTCAGGTGAAGACTTTTCGTGAGACCTCATTGGTGGGTTCTAACAAAGCGACTCGATCCAAAACACCCGCCTATGGTTTCAGATACTGAAGGGGTGTGTGTGTGTGTGTGTGTGTGTGTGTGTGTGTTTTCATTCGTTCATGGGATGTGGGTGTCGCTTGCAAGGCCAGCATTTATTGCCCATCCCTAATTGCCCTCGAGAAGGTGGTGGTGAGCCGCCTTCTTGAACCGCTGCAGTCCGTGTGGTGAAGGTTCTCCCACAGTGCTGTTAGGAAGGGAGTTCCAGGATTTTGACCCAGCGACGATGACAATCAGACAGCTTCATGGTCACTTTTACTGATACCAGCTTTTAAAAAAAACTGAAATCAAATTCTCAAAATACCATAGTGGGATTTGAACTCACGTTCTCTGGATTCTGAGTCCAGGCCTGTGGAATACTAGTACAGTAACAATCACCCATTGCACAAGTGCTTTAAGATAATTTGAATAGTTTTCTCCATAAGTTTTCCTATAAAAGTAACAGATTTTATCCAATGGAAATAAAGCTTTTCAACTCTGCGTAAACGGTTCCATCTCAAGGAGAGTACATCCTTTTATTTCCAGACATCTAACATTTCTTTCTCGAGGGATTCAGGGTAAATAGTGAGTGCTTAATGCTTTTGTGGTGGCCTAGAAAAGGCTTTTAAAAATTTCATGTTGTCCAATCCCTCAAAATGCTAAAACCGAGGAGCACTATAGTGGTGCAGCACTTTGCAATACCAGTAGGCTATGCCACAGGGCAGGGAGCAAAGGAGGGGGGTAGTGTGCCTCATTCCCTCAAACGGGGTGTTGTCAATCTTACCCACAGCAATATGGCAAAGCATTGAGTGGAGGGGCAGGAACATCTTCAAAAGGGAGCGAGAGAAAAATCAAAAGAGTGAATGGGGGGGTGCTTATGCGCACCTCCTAGAGGCTGATTTCAAAGTGATGCTCAAGTTAAGTCAGTTGGCCAAGTACAGATCAGGGATTGTGCCTGGAAACCGCTCGGTCTTTGTAGCTCAGTTCCACACTGGGTGATGAAATTACCAAACCAGCCAATGTGGAAGAGAATCTGAGTTCCAACTATTTCATCCCCCTCCTATATTAGATCGCCACTGTTACCTCCCACTTCATCCTAGGGGGTGGTCCAGATGGTGGGATTTTACACAGCCATTACTAACACAATTCAGCATTCAGCTAATGCAAAAAAATACTCCTGTGAGGCAGATATTGTGAAGTTCTCCATCCGGCAGCCCAGCTGAAAGCTAGTTATCCACGTAGAGAGAAATCAATATTTGAATGACAGTAGAGGCTGGATCTCAAATTCTGACCCTTCAGACAGGTGACAATACTCCATCGTTAGAACAAATTGGCCACTCACTACTGTAGTCAATTCTGAATCAAACCAATCTGTCCACCTGTTTACAAAGACCTCAGTCACTGCTACAGCCGAGTGTTATCATAGAAAACTAAACGTTGAAAAAAATTTTCATGCTGGCTCGGTGTACAGTTGTACTGTTAGATGTGACATGACAGTTAGCATTTTCACTATTCATACAGTATAATAAATGCAAATTGCATTAGAATCAAGACACAGGATCAATTTTGAATAAGGCACGTACCTCGGACCAATTATAATTAAAAATTAGTAACAACATCCAAAATGAATCTTTAATTTCCACACAGAAGCCTTTGGCAAAAGCAATAGATATGGGAATAAGCAACAATAAACCATGTTTACAGCACAAAGCCTATGGGCTTTGTTTTTAATCTGCAGATTCATTATTTACCTTTACAGTACACAAAAACTAATGTCCTCTGATTCTTTATGAAGCCTATAAGGACTCACTGCTTGTTACAAGTTTAGGATCTTATCTTAGATGTTCTATTGGGTGCAGTGGTATTGGTCACTCTCGTAAGTGGTCTGAGCATCTTATGCTAAGGGTTTGCCCATACAGCCCAATATCTAACTATACAATAGCCTAACCCAGGGGTGTAACAGTAGTTTCCCCTTGTGTTCGGAACTGGATATTTGTGCCTTTCACACGTGCATCTTCAATCTTTTCAAAGGTGGCCCAAGAAAACATGGTAAAATGAAGCCAGGGAAAAATTGTTCAGCTGCTTTATTTCACAGAGTAAAGATTCAGAGCAACAGTTAAGAATGGATTCACTTAGTTCAAATAGCACAGCTTGTCTTTGCACAATAAAGGCTGTGCTTCCTCACACTAGTACATTGTCTTACTTGATTTAAGCAAACGTAAACTACCCTCCTGCATGATAACTTCTAAGCCTGGGCAAAGCATGCTATTGCAGCATCCTGTTTAAAAATCTGACAGATGTGCAGCCTTTGCTGGACCTAACTATCCTCGCAGCATTCAGCTTTTTAAAAAAAAAACTTGACTGACTGTTGCTGTTTCTTTTTCATTTTCTTCTGTTCGCAGTCAGAAGGGACCAAACACTTGCCAACACATTAGGTAGAAGATGTTTATCATTGCTGAGACAGGATATCGAATTGCTTATTATTTACAGTCCATGGTGAGACAAGATCAAAGCTTCACTCATTAGCATATTAATCAATTATATCAGTGCCTTTTTAAATTGGGTCAATTAATACATTTTGCTTTAAAAACCAAACATTTAAAAGTAACTCTTGTTTTCCAAATCCTTTTTATGTAAAAATGTTCAAAAAAATCCCAAAACGTGTTATATCTTCCCCCCTGCCCCCGGAACCACAGGGTAAGTCCATTGTGTGTGGGGCCTATGTGAAGACCATGCACTCCTGTTTAGATGTCCACCACAACTGCTGATCCCCCCACCCCCCCGGACCCCAGGAGCCCCCAAGCTGCATTGAAAACTGCCCGAGACCAGAGAATGCATACACCTGCTTAGACACTGTCCACAGAATAGGAGGCCATGCCAAGTCCCATCCATGTCTCACTACGGTCTGCTATTAGTCGACGTTTGTGAGTATTGCCAGTGTTTTTCACAAGGGCGATTATCACTCCATCCTTTGTGAGCACTGGGATTCACATTGAGGAAAGTACTAATCAGGTGGAAGATTTGTGGTATTCATTTTTTTAAAACTTACTCAATAATTGTGTCTCCTCCCAATTATATTCCCTCCGCTAGTGATGCACAACCATTCCCAGACATCCTGCCCTTGAGTGAGAAAGAACCAAAATGAGTTACTCTCCAATTAAAAATTGATGCTTCCTCCATCCTCCTCCCGGAATCGCGTAGTTCATCAGTGGTTCAGAACAGACTCATCACTTTGTGAGAAAGAACACTTAATCACCTCACCAACTCTTCACTCCCAATAAAGTTCCGATCTGTCTAAGACTGGAACACTGTTTCCACGTCTGAGGAGGCTCTTCCAGTGTCTTTTTCACAGTCTGGGATGGGATACAAGGGAAAAAACATCTCTTCTGATCGAAAATACTCTCACTACTAGTTTCGATCCCCTCGCTCAAGAAAGAGAAACTTTCTTGTTTCTCTCTATTCTAATCAATATTACTATGCTCATTGTTCATCTGAACTTTCTTTCATGTTTCTCCTCCACAGATATATTGCATGATATGTATCAGCCTTGCCTCACTTGGTAGCATACTTGCCTTTGAGTCAGAAGGTTGTCGGTTAAATCCCCACCCGAGACTTGAGCATACACTCCACGCTGGCACTTCTGTGCAGTACCTAGGGAGTGCTGCACAGTCAAAGGTACTGTCTTTCATGTGAGATGTTAAAACCGAGGCCCTGTGCGCCCTCTCAGGAGGATGTAAAAGATCCCACTATTTGAAGAGCAGGGAAGGCCAACATTTATTCCTCAATCAACATCACTTAAAAAGAACAGATTATCTGGTCACTTATTTTTCTGCTGTTTGTGGGATCTTGCTGTGCATAAATCAATTGCTGTTCTTCCTGCATTACAACAGTGATTACATTTCAAAAGTACTTCATTGGCTGTAAAGAGTTTTGGATGTCCTGAGGTAGTGAAAGGCACTAAACTTCTTTCTTTCTTTTACATACCCTACTGCCCCTTCCTTGCATCCTCAATCCTAAAATTAAAACTCATTGCACTTTCTCCAACTCTAACTCATTCTTTAACAGGGCAACAAAACTGACGCTCTTTGCCTTGGTCTTTCCCGCCTTAATTTATCTCATCTTCACTCTTATTCTTCTCAGCCTTGTTGGTATCCAGTAATATGGGTCTTGGCCCACTCAGATCTCTCAGTAAGGGCAAGAATAAACTCAACATAATTTGTACCAAAAGACTCAATGACAGTTCAAAAACCGCTGCAAGTCAAAAGCTACAAACACATTCAACTAGGTTTGCATCCTTCCCCCAGCCCACTACATCCTAAACCAGGCAAGAGGCAGATGGTGGGACCGTGACGTCTGTTGTGAGGTTTGTTTTGTTGATGATGACAGTTCACTGAAAACCTTAACAACCTTGTCAATTATCGATAATGTCGCCACTGTATAAAACTCAGAAATAAGTGGAAAAAATGAACTTTTATTAAAAGTTAGTTTTTGATTTACAATTTCCAAATTTCTAGATAACCCACCCAAAAATACAGACCATTTGGTCAAAAGAAAAAGGGGCAGACATCATATCAACCCTTAATATTCTCCAACATCAACATGCTTATAAATTCCCCCCCTCAGAAATTGTGTAAAGTACTCCTTAATATACCTCTTATTGTGAGGCAGACAAAACACATCTTACAATGTCAGCCTTAGAAACAGGGCTTAATGTACATAATACATATATTATTAGGTAGGGATGTTCCTGGGACATAAAGAAAAAGAAAAGCTTGCATATCACATCTCAAATGTATCAAAAGAACTCAACAGACAATAAATTAGCTTAAAACGCAGTGACTGTTGGTATGCAAGGCAAATGCAGCAGCCATTTTGTGCAGTGATATGTCCCACATTCAGCAAAGACATGAATGGCCAGTTGATCTGCTTTGGTGGCATTGGTTCAGAGAGAAATAATTGTCAGGATACTACGAGAACTCCCTGCTCTTAGAATGCCACCGTGGGATCTTCGATAATCCATCTGATCCACTGAACTGCTAGAAAGAAACTCGGTTAAACTTCTTGTGATTTTACAGAAGCCAAAAACAAAGGTTCTTTAGAGCAAACAGTTAGTGTGGGGTCAGACTTTTGCAATGTTTAATAATCAGATCTATTTTTATTGAAGCAATGACTACATCTACTTTGACTACATCTACACATTTAAAACCTCAAATTAAATTGCTGCCTTTCAGATCTACTTTCATAAAATAAGATTTTCTTTCTCCAAACATCATTAATCCTGTAAAAATCATTGTGCTCAATAAATGAAAGCAGAACTGCGGCACAACAGGGTGGCTGTGTTGTAATTATTTCTCACTAAACTGCTGCGTAAAAGTCCACATCGAGAGTGATTTAGTTAAATTAACCTGACATCTCTGGTTCACTGAATCAGGTGGTGTCTTACTCATCTCCCTAAAAGGGAAAAATGACATCTTTAGATATCTTATTAAATCACTGATTTAAACAGCAGGGGGGAGGGGGAATTTTTACCTGTGCAAAAGGCCTGTTTGCAACTGTACAAAAGGCATTTTCCTAGTGTTCAAGATTGGGCACAATTTTCAGGCAAGGTTGTGAACTTGCGCTCATGCGGAAAGAGTTAGCACACAGCTGAACTCTGCACACACCCGCACCTCTCCTGAGCAGTGACTTGTACTAGGACATGATTCCAGGGGCACTTGCAGCCCTCCAATAGGGTATTCAAGTGTGAATCTAAGCAGTAAGGCCTTGAAATTACGCCATCTAAAGATTTGTGCACAAATTCTTAATTCAATCCTATGATTAGTCTTCTATTTTAACTGAGACAATAACTTGTAAAATAAACAGGTTAATGCCTCCATTGAAATAGAGGATGAAAGAACTTAATACATACATGTTAAAATATTCGTACACTGGTCTTTCTGCAGTGCAATTTCAAGACTTAAATGTTGCAGGTTATTCCACTGTGCAGGAAGATGGGAACAATCACAGCCAAGCCCAATTCTACTCTCCTCCAGCATCCACATACTGTACTTTCAGCAGGAGCTACTGGGTAACAATCAATAATGGGGGACCCTTATTTTTCACTCTTTAGCTTGTGGCCGGAGGAGCGTTAAGGCTAATTCCAGCACCTACTAGTTAAAGGAAGGAAAAAAAATCAAAATCGTTTCAAAAGCACAAATGCATCTCTACATCACAGTGACATCCTGGGTAGATTTTATCTATCAGGCGTCTGCCTAATGTTACCGGTGGGAGGACAGATCAATTTTGACGGGATGGGCCTCGTCACCATGGTGCTGGTGAGCTGCAGGCAGCAAATGGGCAGCTTGCTGGCTCTGGGCCAATGCAAAATGGATTGATCCAAAGGCCGACCCATATGTCCTCAGGAGAGGGGAGGGGAGCGATCGCAGAGGGTGGGTACCCACGGTGACAGTGGCCCAGGTCATTCTTGTGAAGCCCCCTGGTCCTGCAAAAACTGTTCTTTTTGGTGCCTCTGTTGCTGTATCACCCAGTAAAACTGGATGGAGCTTGCACAACGCACTCTCTGCCCAGTCGTCCGTCAGAATTGTAATCAGGATCTTACCTACATCATAGGACCCTGATTTGCATACTAAAAGGGGACTACTGCTTAAAACAGGTGGGTGCTTCGGCTGCCCAGCATAATGCCCCTCTGAGGATGGGGCGGGCTGGAGTGCTGGCGTAGACGGGGGTGATGAGCCATTTTTGGGCCACTACTGCCACGCTTACGCTGGGAGGTCAGAGTTAAAAATCTACCCGTGTCAAATAGAGGAAGTGCCAATCTTTCTTTAATATAGTGTTTTAAAATAGTTAGGCCAGGAAATTCCTCAGAGCTGCTCCCGCTCCACTCCTATACCTTCGCCGAAACTACGGCAGAAGCCCTGTTTACACAGGTAAATGGAGTTTCCGACGAAGTTACAGCAGGAGCAGTTGAGGAATCTCCCAGCCTTAGTTAAAATGAAATTTCTGAATCAAGGTCAGAGTCTGTTGGGAATTAGGTCAGATAGTTTGATCTGGAAATTACACAGTTAAGGAGGCTTTGTTGTAGAAGAAATTCAAAAATTGGACATTATTTAAGACCTTGGCAGGTGTGGGACCCAGATAGTTAGTGACAAGTTGTCCAGTAGCATCTCATGCAATAATCCTTTAGTATAATGTCTTTGATCTTGGGTGATTGACAATATTGTCTTTGGAGACCAAGAAATTGTATGAGCTGTGTGTTCCCCCTGTCATCTTTAGTACTATCTAGAGATCTAAACTTCATGCTTTGGAGCTTTGTGTTATCTATGTACTACTTTGCATTGTGAAAGTCTACACAAGACTTTCATTCAAAACTTCTGTTGCTTATCAAGCACTGCAAGAAATACTTTCCAGAAAGGGTATTTAGACCCTTGTGGGCTGATTCTATCTTTATATTTTTTAAGTCCTGTAGTTTCAGTAACCCTGCAGTATTTTACTGCTTTATGCATTATTCTACATGTAAACAAATGTATTAATTTTAGCTTAAATATATTGGTCTGATGAGGTATTTTCTGCCTTTTGAGGTAAGGAGAACATCGTGGGCAGTGGTTATGTTATTGGACTAGTAATCCAGCAGCCTGGACTAATAATCCAGATAATGCAAGTTCAAATCTCACCATGGCAATTTGAGAATTTGAATTCAGTCAAAAAAAAATCTGGAAATAAAAAGCCAGTATCAGCAAAAGTGATCATAAAGCTGTCAGATTGGTGTAAAAACCCAACTGGTTCATAAATGTCCTTTAGGGAAGGAAACCTGTCGTCCTTATCCGGTCTGGCCTACGTGTGACTCCATTCCCACACCGACATGGTTGACTGTTAGCTGACCTCTGAAGTGGCTTAGCAAACCACTCAGTTCAGGGCAACTTAGGGATGGGAAACAAATGCCGACCTTACCAGCAATGCTCACATCCCAAGAATTAACAAAAAAATTGCTAATAATATTCTGGTACAGCAACTGTGCTTTTTAATTATTTACTCATCAGATCTTCATAGTTTAGAGGCAGTTTTATTTCCACTTTTCACCACTGGCAACCATCCTGGATTTTATTTTCCCCCAAACTCAAAGGGCAGTAGTATGGTACATGATCCCCCACTTTGAATATGTCACTGTCCCATATCTGTACCTTGTCTGAGATTATTCGTCCTGGATGGCCTCCCATCTTCCACCTTCCATAAACTTGTGTTCATCCAAAACTCTGCCGCCCATATCCTTACTTGCACCAAGTCCCGTTCACCCATCACCCCTGTGCTCGCTGACCAACATTGGCTCCTGGTCCATCAACGTCGCGATTTTAAAATTCTCATCCTCATGTTCGAATCACTCCATGGCCTCGCCCCTCCCTATTTCTCTAACCTCTTCCAGCCCTACACCCCTCCGAGAATTCTGTGTTCCTTTAACACATCCCCCACTTCCTTCTCCCCACAATTGGCGGCCTTAAGCTCTGGAATTCCCACACTAAATCTCTCCGCCTCTCTCTCCTCTTTTAAGACACGCCTTGAAACCTACCTCTTTGATCAAGCTTTAGATCAGCTATCATAATGTCTCCTTCTTCGGCTCAATGTCAATTTCTGTCTGAAAACGCTCCTGTTAAGTGTCTTAGGACTTTTAAACACACTATATAAATGTGAGTTGTTGTTGAGACTTATTTCAAGGTAAAAGTTCCAAGGTCAAATGGGACAGGGGTGGTTAGCCTTGGAGTATTCTTATTTTATTTATGATTCGTATAAGACTCCTACTATCAATTATCATTGTGTACTTGGGGACAGCAGCTAGGGTTTAGGTGAAGGGGAAAGAGCGAGTATAATATTATACAAGCCTTACTTAAATGAGGCTAGTAAACCAGTATATCTGTAACTCAATATTATATCAAAGTCAAAGATCCCATCTGCGGTGCATTAATCTCAGCTTGCCCCAGGCCACACTGAACTGAGTTTTATCTTATGCATTAAAAATGCCGTTTAATACAAACCCTTTCAATTGGGATCAATCTTATTTAATCCACAAGCAGTAACACATGGTAATAACAGTGTAATAAGATTGCTGCTCTTAGCAATGCATATGCACTACATGCCATACTGTATCAAGTCAACATTATGTCCTTTCCATGTGTAAGGAAAGGGTTAATCAGACTGTCCTGAAGCTTACTAATGTTATACTGCCATTGATTTCTCTTTATATTGTAGTAATATTAATCTTTAGCCTTTGCCTGTTAAGCAGGGAAGTATAAGTCAATTTGAAGTGGGCCAGTGCTGACCCTGCAGCAATGGTCAATTTCAGGATGAAGTAATGAGACTTCATTAAAGATGTGCCATTGCATACTGAATCATTTGATAACAGTATGGGAAAACAGTTAGTTCTGCAAAGGAAAGCATCTGGGCTCACATCTACCTTTTTAATTGGTACGATACAGAAATAAAGACAGACTTATAATTAAAGATTTCACTTGGTAGTACACCAATTATCTGGAACAAGAGTGAAACTATTGATAAGGTAAAATAAGCTCGTTAGCTCAATGGAAAAAAAGAGCTCTAAGTAAGGAAAATAAAGTTATTCATAAGGGATAAGTCAATTAAATTCTCCTTATACGGAGTTGTATTTTAACTTTTAATATAATTATGTTATGCGGAATTGTAAGGATTGTCACGTGGAGGGAGTAAGAGAAATGTAAAAAAAACTGGCAGTTTGTAATGAGTAGTTGGATTCATAAAGTCCTAAGATACTGAGCTCAGAACTGCAACACATTTCAATCCCCAACCAAACCATTAGGTTTTGTTGCAAGTATAAGTACTATTGCATGTACTGTATGCTTAATGAACATATGACACCTGACGTCAATGTTCAAGAGCCTTACTGAAAACCTTGTTGGGAACAATTGGAATATTACAAGTTAAAAGATTTCCTTTCCCATCATTTAAGCTGAGATGATGAGTTCTGCTTATTATACATATAACCAGTAGAATCCTTCTTGTTTAACACTGTATTGACGTATTATCAGTGTAGTATTAGCAGTTCCTTTTCTTTTTTCCTCACCAATTGTCTCCATTAATTTTCTCACTCCTTCTTTCCTCAAGGCATTTATTCCTCGCTGGGAGACAGTTCCACAGGTGGCAGGCACCATCTTGTACTTCATCCAACTGGGCATTGTTTACGTGTGACGTACCATGTCTCACGACCTCGGGACATGCAAAAGTCTTCACAGCCAATGCATTAGTTTTGAAACGTAGTCACTGCTGCTATGCAGGCAAATGCAAGAGCCAATTTGTGTACAGCAAGATCCCACAAACAGCAGTGAGATAGTTGACCTGCTATTCTGTTTTTGGTTGAGGGATAAATGGTGGTTAACATACTGAGAGAACTCCCCTGCTCTTCTTCAAATATTGCCATGTCCACCTGAACAGGCAGAGGACTTTGGTTTAATGTTTCATCCAAAAGATGACACCTCCAACAATACAACACTACCTCATTACTATACTGAAGTGTCAGCCTAGATTATGTGCTCAAGTCCTAGAGTGGAGCTTGAACCTTCAGGTGAAAGTGTGCTACCACTGAGCCAAGTTGACAATAGTTAGCAGCTATCTTACTGTGGAGAGCAGACCACAGTCATACCTCATCCTGCCCTCATCTGCTGCCTACACTTTCTTGCAGGAACCGCCGTTCCATCATCGTTGCTGGGTCAAAATCCTGGAACTCCCTATGTAAAAGCGCAGCGGGAGAACCTTCACCTCACGGACTGCAGCGGTTCAAGAAGGCAGCTCACCGCCATCTTCTCAAGGGCAATTAGGGATGGGCAATAAATGCTGGCCTTGCCAGCGATGCCTACATCCCATGAATGAATTTTAAAAAACCCACTAGACAGTGATCAGGAATGCCCTGCCTGGTTTCCCCCTCCATGAAGCCTCTATGACCTGGTCACACCTGATAAAGTCAGCTAACTCAACACAGATTGGAGATTGAACCTGGCATCTTCCTGTCTGTACAGCTCAGCTACTAACCAAATGAGTCACTGAGAGAGCCCCTTAGAGCAGCTCTCCAACGCTGGGTCAAAATCCTGGAACTCCCTTCCTCACAGCACTGTGGGAGAACCGTCACCACACGGACTGCAGCGGTTCAAGAAGGCGGCTCACCATCACCTTCTCGAGGGTAATTAGGGATGGGCAATAAATGCCGGCCTTGCCAGCGACGCCCACATCCCGTGAACGAATAAAAAAAAATATATAACAGGGCATGTAAGCACAAAATGCCACAATCACAATATTCAGAAACAGATGGTTACTAAGGTTCACTACACAGTAATCAGTTACTGAGGGCTTTTATTACTGGTTTCTGGTATCTGCGTTTCTAGACATTAGAGTTTTGTCCACAAGTTGCACGTCTTTGTATGTTCTGCATGCATTGCATATTGAATATGACAGTGATTAAATGCATAATGAGAATCTACTAGCTTCAGCCCACCTAATGTCAATTAGCTGCCTCCATCACAAACACTTGCAGTGATTCATGCAGGTCACAAGTGTCACTGACCCATCTGTCACCACTGTCAATGCATCTGATAAATGCTGTCTTTCTGGTCACCTAAAGAGAAGTTGGATTGGCATGGTGAAAGTTGACTTTGCATTAAATCTGCAATGGGTGCAGAGGCACTGCCAGCAAACATATTTTACAACACAAAAAAAAGACTGTTGCAGCTGCTTACACGTCATCCAGCAAAACAAGAATGGGATGAAAAAGCATTTGGATTGGGGTGATACCAATATGACAACCAGGGCTCAGCTGAAATGTTTTCATACCAGTATTTTTGCACAACCATCTTTGTAACCAGAACAGAAGATTGATCAGTGTCAATTCAACTGCTACTGATGGTTCACTTTTCAATTTTTTTTCGGCTACATAGACTCTCTGGAGTCAATAGCTCAAGAGTAGGCACTGAACTATACAGGTTAAGGAGGTTCTACATTTGATTCCTGGCCTATGCTGGCTTAATTGCTGAGATAACACAACTGGATGGGGCGCTACAATTTCTTCGGTGGTTTTGGGCTGGGGGTGAAGCAAATCAACCAGAGTTCCTCTTCCTGATCACTACCCAGTGATTCGTGCTGGAATGTGTGCACGGGTAAGGACAGGGGCTAATGAGAGCGAGGAACTTAAAGTAATTATCAGTAGATAAAAAGTACTTGAGAAACTAATGGGACTAAAGCCCGACAAATCCCCTGGGCCTGATGGGCTACATCCAAGGGTTCTAAAAGAGGTGGCTGCAGAGATATGGGATGCATTGGTTATGATCGTCCAAAATTCCCTAGATTCTAGAACAGATTGGAAGGTAGCAAATGTAACCCCGCTATTCAAGAAAGGAGGGAGAGAGAAAACAGGGAACTACAGGCCTGTTAGCCTGACATCAGTCGTCGGGAAAATGCTGGAATCCATTATTAAGGAAGTGGTAACAGAGCACTTAGAACATCATAATATGATTAGGCAGAGTCAACATGGTTTTATGAAAGGGAAATCATGTTTGACAAATTTATTAGAGTTTTTTCAGGATGTAGCTAGCAGGGTAGATAAAGGGGAACCAGTGCACGTAGTATATTTGGATTTTCAAAAGGCATTCAGTAAGGTGCCACGTAAGATAAGGGCTCATGGGGTTGGGGGTAACATAATAGCACGGATATAGGATTGGTTAATGGACAGAAAACAGACAGTAGGGATAAATGGGTCATTTTCAGGTTGACAGGCTATAACTAGTGGGGTAGCGCAAGGATCGGTGCTTGGGCCTCAGCTAATCTATATTAATGACGATACAAAGCTAGGTGGGAAAGTAAGCTGCGGGGAGGACACGGAGTCTGAAAAGGGATATAGACAGGTTAAGTGAGTGGATAGGAAGGTGGCAGATGGAGTATAATGTGGGGAAATGTGAGGTTATTCACTTTGGTAGGAAGAATAGAAATACAGAATATTTTTTAAATGGTGAGAAACTATTAAATGTTGTTGTCCAGAGAGACTTGGGTGTCCTGGTAGAAGAAACACAAAAGGTTAGCATACAGGTACAGCAGGCAATTAGGAAAGCAAATAGTATGTTGGCCTTTATTGCAAGGGGGTTGGAGTACAAGAGTAAGGAAGTTTTACTGCAATTGTACAGCGCTTTGGTGAGACCTCACCTGGAGTTTTGGTCTCCTTAGCTAAGGAAGGATATACTTGTCTTAGAGGCGGTGCAATGGAGGTTCACTAGATTAATTCCTGGGATGAGAGGGTTGTCCAATGAGGAGAGGTTGAGTAGAATGGGCTTATACTCCCTGGAGTTTAGAAGAATGAGAGGTGATCGCATTGAAACATACAAGATTCTGAGGGGGCTTGACAGGGTAGATGCTGAGAGGTTGTTTCCCCTGGCTGGAGAGTGTAGAACTAGAGGGCATAGTCACAGGATAAGGGGTTGGCCATTTACGACTGAGATGAGGAGGAATTTCTTCACTCTCAGGGTTGTGAATCTTTGGAATTCTCTACCCCAAAGGGCTGTGAATGCTGAGTCATCAAATATATTCAAGGCTGAGATAGATAGATTTTTGGCCTCTAGGGGGGTTCGGGCAGGAAAGTGGGGTTGAGGTTGAAGATCAGCCATGATCTTATTGAATGGCGGAGCAGGCTCAAGGGGCCGTATGGCCTGCTCCTGCTCCTATTTCTTATGTACTTAGAACGGTCATGGGTAAGGACTGCCACAGTAATATAGCTTGCTGACATTTAATGACTGTGCTCATGTAGGAGGAACGAGCAAGGTAGGAAACCCTGGCATGAATTACCTCCTGGAGACAGAAGGACGGCGGAATAAATGGGAAGTGCGTGTTGAAGGGAAGACTCTGGGATCTATAGCCACTTTTATTTGCTGCTGGTTTAATTTGGTTTCCAGAGGACTGGTATCTACGAGCTGGCTCCAGGTATTTATCCCTCATCCCAGTCTCAGATTCGTACACCCAATCTTTTGTGGGGTCAACCAGTCTTCCAATGGGATAAGGAAGCTGAATATAGCAGTGTAAGTGCTGGGAGAAGGTCGATGGGCATCAGTCTCCTGGAATTAAACTGAAACGACGCCAATATAAAAGCAGTTTACAGAGCTCAAGTTAGCCTCTGCAATAACAATTTTGTGCCTGCTCGGATGAGAAAAAAGTAGTCCCTGGAGGTAGTGGCCTGTGATGACATTACCACCATGCTGCGAGTTCAATCCAGAGAGCACAACCTACAAAATGCAACTCCTTCAAAATTTCAGCTAAGCTAAATTTCCTTTTAATCTAATCTAAAACGAGTCTTACAGCAGCTGACCTTAGTTTAGTCTAGGATTGCCAGTGGCACCAACGCCCACTAAAACCAATGTAAAAGCAGTTACATTTGTATTGGTAACCAACCGTATTAATACAAAATTAATTACAACCAGTCCTCTTAAGATTAGAAAGTACACTTCATTTGAACTCACTTGTGATCTGTAATTTTGTAAATTGTGTACAATAACTGAAAAGAATAATGAATATGAGATAATTTATACTGTGGTGTAATATAAGCATCTATCTGCATACTTCATTATGCATATAATCAAATGACATGAACTTTCTGGGTGTCAGATAAGCCCTGATTTAATTAGAAACAGATAAGCTGCTATATAATTAGGGACAAATAAGTTCATTTGGGCCACATGTTCATTTACATTACAAGAATATCCAATTTTCCTCAGTTCAGTTTTCACAGAATCAAAAGCAAAATCTTCACATAAACCACTTACTTATCTCAATTCACATATAGATCAAATTCAGGCTCTGACTGATCGCAATCAACTTGGTACAAAATCAGTTCCCTGTCATTTTTATTATTAGTTGCAACTTGCTGTGCAATAAAAGCTGACAGTGTTGACAGACTAAATATTTTCCTTCAAGCATCTGGTGTGAGTACATAGAGTTCCACTGTTAAGCTGTTAACTTGAGTATATTCAAGACTGAGATCGATAGATTTTTGAAATCTAAGGGAATCAAGGGATTTGGGGATAGGGTAGGAAAGTGGAGTTGAGGTAGAAGATCGACCATGATCTTACAGAATGGTGGGGCAGACTCGAGGGGCCAAATGGCCTACTCCTGTTCCTATTTCTTATGTTCTTATGTTAGGGCAAATGATTTGCTATTGTTGAGATCCCCTCAGAAATTGGCATTTTTATTGCCTCTGGGATTTTTCATATTAAATTTTGAATATAAAAGCCAAGAAGTAATAATGAGCCTATATAAAATCTCAAAATGACCTCAGTTAAGAGTATTGTGTGCAGTATTGGGTTCCACACAATCGGAAGGATATTAAGGCTTTAATGCAGGGTGCAACGCAGATTCACTACGATGCTACTTAGGATGATGAAATACAAATAAGAAGTCAGACTTGAAAAATTGCAGCTTTTTTGTTAGAACAATGCAGATTATGGGGCGATATGATAGAAGTGTTTAAAATTATGAAAGCATGGTACCGGGTAGATAGAAGCAGACGGTTTCCAGTAGCTGAGTCTAGACCGAGGGACCATAGATACAAAATTAAATGTAATAGATTTAGAACAGAGAGAGTTGTAAGGCTGTGAAATTCACTTCCAGGATCAGTGATTGAGTTGAAACTATGTTAACATTCAAGATTACATTGCATAGATAAATGAAGGAAAAGGGAATAAAGGGATATGGGACAGGGAAGGCAAATGTGATTAGGACTATTTGCTTGCATGGAGGGTAAAAGCTGGCATGGATTGTTTGGGCTGAATGACATTGATTGTTTGGGCCAAATTGCATGGATTCTTTGGGCCGAATTGCATGTTTTGGTGTTGCAATTTCATATGTATTTCTATGACTCTCCTCTCCACCCTTCCGGGGATTAATGTTTTACTTTCATGTCCCATTTCATCCAGTCGTGTCCACAACGAATAGACAACGGCTACCTGAAGAAAGGTGGGATTGAGTCACAGGCAGATCCCACACCTTTCTTTTCAGGAGGCGATGACTCTGCTTATGCAACCACTGAGCATGACTCAGTTTTTACACATCCCAGCAAAAATCCCAAACCAGTGGCACTGCTGGCTTTCCAAGGGACCCCACCTTCAGATTAACCCCTGCTGTCTCCATGGAGGAGTTCCAATCTCAAAGAGGAATACAATTACTGTATGCAGGATGAAGCTACTGCAATTTCATGAAAATCACCCACATGGAACTTCTTTAATAACAAGTAAGTAACCGGTTTGTTTAACGTGGTTCCAGTCCACTTCCATAGAGGTCACATAGGTAAACTGAGTTGGGTTTACCTACACATGGGAGTTATTAGGAGCATAATATGTTGTTGATCTCCAATGAATATGCCAACAGTACCAATTACTGAGCTCATTTCACTTATGGGGACGACCTCGTAATTAACCCACTGAAGCTTGTGAATTATATGACTTTCACAATCACAAAATAAACTCAGCAATACACTGCTGTGGATGCTATATTGCATTTATTATACATATATTATGTCATGATGATTAAAAATAGTGCTCAAAATGAATGGATTCAGTTAATTATCAAACATTTCCCAAGTTATGCATAGTATAGCCAGAGTAAAGCTCCATCTACTCTGTCCCAACAGTGCACTTCAACCAATTTCATATGTGCACTCCTCCAACTGAAACCAGTGTTGATGTCACCATTTCCCACATTAACTTTTTTCAATAACATTACCAGTTTATGTTAAATTATATTTAGCTTATTGTCATGGACCCATTTCCACTAGGAACTGGGCTGAGACTGCCCAAGTCATTTCACGTAGAATCTTTATGGTTAGCAAAGAAAGGAAACGTTGATCCCATTAGCCTGAGACAATTCAAATCCAGAAGCCAGCCATGAAAGGCCAAAATTTGAATCCACTGTGCCACCCTGTGCCCCTGCTAAAATTACACAAATGGTCATCCTTTCCCTATATAATGTGTACACAAAGCAGGGGAGGTGTTGCCCAGCTTTGTGCAACAAGTTACAGCCGATATATATTGTACTCTGCAGTGTGCGGAAGCTGCCACAGCAAACCACAGCTTTTAATATTGTTGAGAGGATGGGAAAAAGGAGGCATAACTGTTTAAAATTGCAATCCCATATATACAGTTCTGGGAGTGGGCTTTCCCACGGACGTCAAGGGAAAATTCATTCAGCAATGCAGAAACCACATTTCTGGCTTGAATGGGTGGGCAGAGCGCTTGAACATCTGTGATCAGCGATCTTTATGTTTGCTATCGGCAACTTGGGAAGACCAACCTCTAAGTGGATTTTTGTACTGCCAGAGGTACCTGAACTATTCCATTTATTAAACACTGGATAATACACCTCAAATGCAATTTAACAGCCTCTTAAAACTATAGCAAAGCACTAAGACATCACAACCGAGCATGAAGATCTCAAAACACTTTGCCCACCTTTTTAGAGCAATAACTGTGAAAGTTTTATTACTGTTAGAATTATTGAACTCTTTTGCCTATTCTGATGTGTTTTATCATTATATAAAATTTGAGGTACAATGTATGATAAGACTTTTTTTTAAACTAATGTGCATGACTGAATATTCCACTGAATAATGAAAGTGTAAAAATAAATCATCTGTTGATGTATTTCTGTATAAAAATAATGCACATACTGCCCTGACTGATAGTGTTAAGTCCTTGGCTGAGCACATTGTTACATTTGGAGAGCTTGTACTATAGATTTATTACAATGGGTGGGAAGAATGACCTAGAGAAAAGATCAACCAGCACAAAGTTGAATCATTCTTCCTGAGTTTATCTTGAGACAGCTGACAAACCATATCAAATAAAAAACTGTGGAGGCATTGTCTCCCGTACAGGAGATATGGAGTTCAGGCTGGAAACTCTAGTAAAATACCTTGGCTGAGCAGGGGGACAAGGCTGCTGATGAATCATCGCTGTGTTGTAACAAGTTCCCAGCAGGAACCAAGTGAATGGAAACTGCAACTATAGCACATGAATGAGCTTTAGGAACATTTTTTGCTGCACCAGAAAATGTGCAATGCAATAGTGAAAAGATGATTTTTTAAAAATTGATCAGCATCTAGAATTGCTGTTTTTTCAAATTAGATAGAGGTGGGATAAGGGAAGATGTAATGTTCTGAAACTATTGCCTCTGTAAAATGACAATATTCAAACTTAATCTTCAGAATGTGGCATTTAATTCAATACATTTTAAACATCCACCTAATATGTCACTCAGAGGTTTTGTAAATAAGGGCTAATTTCCAGGAGTGCCACAGTTAATCTTTTCCTTTGAAAGGTGCAATATGATTTCATCTAAAATTGTGTCAGAAATTATTAGCTTTAAAGACTGCAAAGAATTATAGGCTTAAATAATTTATACAGTTCTGATATGAGATCATAGAATTGTACAAAGAAACAGACCATCAAGTCGATGCCAGTGTTTTTCTCCATCAGCCTCAAAGGCTAATGGCCCTCTTCTGCATACATGGATTTCTTGAGACTTCCTGTTTGTCAGGCTTATTTCCATGCTTTTCTGATAATGGGTAGCAACACCTCAAGTGATGCCTGAAGTGCAACATTAAGACTTGTTACCGCTCCGGCAACTCCTCGATTTTAAAATTCCCATCCTTGTTTTCAAATCCCTCTATGGCCTTGCCCCTCCCTATCTCTGTAACCTCCCTCCAGCCCTGCAACCCTCCGAGATCTCTGCGCTCCTCCAATTCTGGCCAGTTGCGTATCCCCAATTTCAATTGTTCCCCCATGGGCGGCCGTGCCTTCAGCTGCCTACGCCCTAAGCTCTGGAATTCCCTCCCTAAACCTCTCCACCTCGCTACCTCCCTCCCCTCCTTTAAGACACTCCTTAAAATCTACTTCTTTAACCAAGCTTTTGGTCACCTGTCCCAATATCTCCTTATGTGGCTCAGTGTCAAATTTTGTTTGATGACACTCCTGTGAAGCGCCTTGGGATGTTTTACTATGTTAATGGCGCTATATAAATGCAAGTTGTTCTACACTAACACCTGCTAGTCGGTCATCCCACCATTAGTGGTGTTGTGGTGTGAGTTGCCCAGATTTGCTTGCCATTTTAGTCCAACACAGCATAATAAATACCATTACTTCCAACTAACTGAACAAGGCCATGGAAGATTTGCTAGTTTCCTTTAATAATCATCTTCAAGATAGAAGAACTAGAACTATAAATATATCTCACATTTATAAACATAAATAAATAACTTAGTATAAAATGTCTGGTTCTGAAAAGACCCATGTAGTTTATTTTTAAATAAGTATATATGTGTATCCTCATTCCTCTATCTGAAATTTATCTAGTACCCCTACCCAGTCAGACCTGCCTCCCCCCAGATCAGACAATATGACAAAGCGAGTCTATCATGTGTTGTCTGGTGACTGGAGGTCTCGTTACAGGTGGCCCTCCTTACCCCGGTTGCATTAAAAAAAACTTGAGGTTAATTACTCCACTTCAAAATTATTTTTTAAAAAGCCAGATGCTTGAAGTGATTACAATCTACTTCTGTTAATTCAAAAAGTTGCTTAAAAAGAAAAGAAAGACTTGCATTTATATAGGGCCTTTCATGACCATTGGACACCCCAAAGACTTTACAGTCAATTAAGTACTTTAGAAGTGTAGTCACTGTTGTAAGGTAGGAAACACGACAACCAATCTGTGCACAGCAAGCTCCCACAAACAGCAATGTGATGATGACCAGATAACCTGTTTTAAGTGATGTTGGTTGAGAGATAAATATTGGCCAGCAAATAACAAAGCCAAACAAATTAAATAAAGAATTAAATCAAAAAGAAAGATGAATAAACTAAATGAAAGGGGTAAGCAACAGATTCCAAATTCATCAGGACTGGCACCAATATATGGTACAGGAAAGGAAGAATTGAGAGCACATTTGTGAGCTTGTTTGCAACAAACGCCAGATGGAAATCCTGGAGAATATTCGTGTTGCAAAGCACGTTTTCAGAAAACCTGCAATCACAAATTTTCATTCATAAACCCACGTCTACAGCCTACTGTGATCTGTCATCAGATTGCATCACATAATTGCATTACTCATGTTCGTTCATTCATTCTCCCTCCTGTATATTATCTGGCACAATAATCCCACATAGGGTTAGAGAACTATATTACAATTCAGTTTATGGTTCTCCGTTTCCACCCTCTCCATTATTTGGCTAGTCACAAGGATCACTGCATATTAAAGAAACTGTTAAACCTGCGAAACGTCACGTTAAAATAATTAATCAGAGCCTATTTAAAAAAATCTCTGGGAGCAATACTTTCCTTTTACTTGTACAGGTTTTCCACAGAATTTATTCAAATACCAATAAATTTCACCCCATCCTCATCCTAAAATTGTTTTCTTTAAATCCTAAACCATGTGACTGAATTCAGTTGATCTCATCGTGGTTTGACTGTAACGTCAATAGTTACATCATAAATAATATCCCCGGATTAAATATAAATATATATGAAACGGAAACCCCGGTGGGTGTTTTTTTTTGGTGGGGAGGTCTTTAATTGAACAGCAGATCTGGATGTGTTTAGATGTAATAGGGTAAATCAGGACTCTGCTAATCCCCCACCCCCACGGTGTGTTTGTGTTTCTATCGTATTACATTGCCACTCCCTCCCATACTGGGACTGAGCTACACCCAAAAAGAAACTTGTCAGGTGAAGATTCCTTTCACAAGCCGAAACCCCTTCGCCTGACTCACAGCAAGCACCTTGCTAATTGCTCTTTGCGCAGGAAGAATCCATCTCCTCCCCGACAGGCGGATAATGGCTGGAGATCAGCAGCCAGAACCGAACCGAACCCTCAGTGCCAGTACCTACCTTACAAACATTAATCCGGTCCTGGGCTCTCGCACTCGGGGGCATGTCTGTGAAGCTCCCAGTGACAGAGAGCGGAACACCCAGCCGGCGCATCTCTTAACATTGTAGAGCTGGGCAATGAGATGATGGTGACTGAAGTGGCCATAGAATGTTCTGAACACAAACCAGTGCAATACATCACAATGCCATGGCATTATATTAAAAAAAAGGGAACATCACACGCAAAAACATCCATTAACACCACATGCAATGCAAAAATAATAATACATAAGGTGATATAAATGTCAGGTCCCTCAACATGAAAGTGATTATTAACAGGAGGAGCTGCTGTTTGCAACATTTGCTCTCATGTAACAAAATAATGTCAGGCGATGTATCCAATTACCTCTCTTTTGACGTTCCACAGCAGCTTCTGCTTCGCGTCTTCCTCCGAGCAGCCCGTGGTTTTTGAGGTTGACATGTCGGCGGCCGGTGAGAACACAAACTAAGATAAATATAAGAGGGGTGAGGAGGGGACGGGACGGACGGTCTTCTTCTTTTCCTTGCAGCTGAGAGCTCGCCGCCACTGCCGCGAGACGCCACCTAGAGCGCGAGACTGGAGCCCGGCTGACGTCACGGGGAAGCGAGGTGCAGCCCACCTGGATACGGGACCCCAATCCCCCCAGTCCCACCTCCCCCTCAGAGAGAGAGAGAGAAAGATAGGGGGGAGGATTCCCCAAAGAGAGAGAGGGGGGGGCTGGATTCCCCAGAGAAAGAGAGGGGGGGGCTGGATTCCCCAGAGAAAGAGAGGGGGGGGGGCTGGATTCCCCAGAGAAAGAGAGGGGGGGGGGCTGGATTCCCCAGAGAAAAAGCGGGGGGGGGGGGCTGGATTCCCCAGAGAAAGAGAGGGGGGGGCTGGATTCCCCAGAGAAAGAGAGGGGGGGGCTGGATTCCCCAGAGAAAGAGAGGGGGGCTGGATTCCCCAGAGAAAGAGAGGGGGGCTGGATTCCCCAGAGAAAGAGAGGGGGGGCTGGATTCCCCAGAGAAAGAGAGGGGGGGCTGGATTCCCCAGAGAAAGAGAGGGGGGGGGCTGGATTCCCCAGAGAAAGAGAGGGGGGGGGCTGGATTCCCCAGAGAAAGAGAGGGGGGGCTGGATTCCCCAGAGAAAGAGAGGGGGGGCTGGATTCCCCAGAGAAAGAGAGGGGGGGGGCTGGATTCCCCAGAGAAAGAGAGGGGGGGCTGGATTCTCCAGAGAAAGAGAGGGGGGGCTGGATTCTCCAGAGAAAGAGAGGGGGGGCTGGATTCCCCAGAGAAAGAGAGGGGGGGCTGGATTCCCCAGAGAAAGAGAGGGGGGCTGGATTCCACAGAGAAAGAGAGGGGGGGGGGCTGGATTCCCCAGAGAAAGAGAGGGGGGGGCTGGATTCCCCAGAGAAAGAGAGGGGGGGCTGGATTCCCCAGAGAAAGAGAGGGGGGGGGGCTGGATTCCCCAGAGAAAGAGAGGGGGGGGCTGGATTCCCCAGAGAAAGAGAGGGGGGGGCTGGATTCCCCAGAGAAAGAGAGGGGGGGGGCTGGATTCCCCAGAGAAAGAGAGGGGGGGCTGGATTCCCCAGAGATGGGAGGGGGCAGGATTCCCCCAGAGAGGGGAGGGGGCAGGATTCCCCCAGAGAGAAGGGGGGGCAGGATTCCCCCGAGAGAGAGGGGGGGCAGGATTCCCCCGAGAGAGAGGGGGGGCAGGATTACCCCGAGAGAGAGGGGGGCAGGATTCCCCCGAGAGAGAGGGGGGCAGGATTCCCCAGAGAGAGAGGGGGGGCAGGATTCCCCCAGAGAGAAGGGGGGACAGGATTCCCCCAGAGAGACAGGGGGCAAAATTCCCCAGAGAGAGGGGGGGCAGGATTCCCCAGAGAGAGGGGGGGCAGGATTCCCCAGAGAGAGGGGGGGCAGGATTCCCCAGAGAGAGGGGGGGCAGGATTCCCCAGAGAGAGGGGGGGCAGGATTCCCCAGAGAGAGGGGGGGCAGGATTCCCCAGAGAGAGGGGGGGCAGGATTCCCCAGAGAGAGGGGGGGCAGGATTCCCCAGAGAGAGGGGGGGCAGGATTCCCCAGAGAGAGGGGGGGCAGGATTCCCCAGAGAGAGGGGGGGCAGGATTCCCCAGAGAGAGAGAAAGGGGGTGGCAGGATTCCCCCAGAGAGAGTAAGGAGGGGGGGGGCAGGATTCCCCCAGAGAGAGAGAAAGGGGGGCAGGATTCCCCAGAGAGAGGGGGCAGGATTCCCAAAGAAAGAGAGAGAGGGGGGGCAGGATTCCCCAGAGAGAGAGGGGGGCAGGATTCCCAAAGAAAGAGAGAGGGGGGGCAGGATTCCCCAGAGAGAGAGATAGAGGGGGGGGCAGGATTCCCCAGAGAGGGAGAGAGAGGGGGGGCAGGATTCCCAAAGAGAGAGAGAGAGAGAGGGAGCTGGATTCCCAGAAAGGGAGAGGGGTAGGATTCCCCAGACATCGAGCCCACAGAGATCCCAGAGAGAGGGGCGGAGACCCCCAGATAGACCCCGAGAGATAGAGGCAGGGTCTCCCAGAGGGACCCCTAGGATGACAAGGACTCCCAGAGGGAGAAAGGCAGGGTTCCCTAAAGAGAGACCCCCATAAAAGGAGGCAAGAACCCAGAGAGAGAGGAGAAAGGACCGGGTTCTCTAGAGAGAGCAAGGCTTCCCAGAGAGAGACCCCCTCGTCCGAGAGTGGGGCATGGACCCTGAGAGAGAGAGAGAGCCCTAGAGAGGCAAAGATCCCCAGAGGGTGATTATCTGAAATCACAGATAGCAGTGAGCCCTCTGAAATACCCCCAGGTGAGAGGGATCTGTCTTCCAGACTCCCAAAGAGAGTCAGAGAGCAGAGAGATCCTTTGAGATCTCTAAGAAAGGGGAGATCTCCAGGGAGGCAGAGACCCCCTGACAGAACCCTAAAGGGGGAACCTTCTGGGAGACTCCCAGAAATAGAGGATTTTCCAAGACCTCCAGAGGAAAGGACATGGGCTCTATGATAAAAGTAACTCTGAGAGAGAATGATTGACCTCCCCGGAGGGAGGGGGACCTCCTGAGAGATGATCCCTCAAAAATAAGCATTCCTAGAGATTCCCAGAGAAAGAAAGTAAGGACCCTCTGAGAAGGTGATGTAGAGACCTCCAGAAAGGTGGAATCATTTGAAAGACCCACAGTGATTATTATAAGGATTTCCTGAGAGACTGCCAGAATAGAAGGTAACTGTGACACCAGAGAGAAAAAGGGACTATCTGAGAGGACCCTTCTGAAAGATCTCCAGATAGAGACAGCCCCTCTGAGAGATTCCAGTGAGAGGGAGGAATTTTCTAAGAGACTCCTGGAGAGAAAGAGGTTCTCTGAGACTCCCATAGAGAGATGCAAAATTCCCCAGAGAAAGAGAGGGACACTTTGAGAGATCAACAGAGACTGAGGCCACCAGACTCACAGAACCTTGAGATTGAGAGACCACCTGCAGGATAGGTTCCCAAGATAATGATTACCAGAGTTTGCCCACAGAGGATCATTAGAGAATCATGAAACTGATACCCCGAGAGAAATTGAGACCATCCAGAGAACCGTGGGGCCTTTTTTATTGTGAAAACCAAGATGAAGAGCTTAGGCCATAGGTCAGGATAACACCAAAGTTGAAAAGAGTAGAAGAGAAAATGAGGTCAATCAGGAAGTAGTGATTAGGTAATGCCAAACTTGGGTTTTAAAAATGAAGATCACAGGAGAAAGGAAAGACTGAAGGAATTCAGGAGTTCCAGAGTTTTGGGGGTCTTGGGATAGAACAAGTGAGAGCAGGTGGCTGCGCGATAATTCTTGAATTCTACACGATGAAGATGCAGGGGCGAGAATACATAAGACAGCATATTTTCAGCATAAAAGGAACGAAAGAAATATTCAAAGGAGCACTTATCACCATAGTATTGATAAACTAGAATGATAAGATTGTTTATGACATAAAGAGAGAGGGATAGGTTCAAGATTAGAAATTAGAGAGAAACGTTTTCTATTGTCCTGTCAGGAATGTGAGAGGGATGTTGGAAGAGCCTCTTCAGAGATGGGAACAATGTTCAATTCTTGAACAGAATTTGGCTCTACAGAGAGTCAAGAGTTGTTGAGCGAGGAAAGGGAATGTTTTGCATGAAAGAGGAAACCAAACTTTTGGAAGGCAAGTTTAGCAATATAGGAATGTGGGAGGTCAGAGCAGACAGTGAGGCCAACAATTTGAAAGAAAAAAAGACTGAGGATGAAGGTAAGAAGTGGCATTTGTTGCTTAAACTTACAGGAGGCATAAGGAAATTGTCTTTGAAGAATTGAAAGAAATAGAATCCAGGATAAGATGACACATCTCTGTCACAGATAGAAGAATCAGAAGAGTAAAAACAGCAGTTGGACTATGGAAACAGCTGAGAGACCACACAAAGGCATCTTAATCTGAGGCCACACCCAGGAAGATGGGACCTCTAGACTGAGAATTCAACAAGAACAGGACCCCGGGACTGAGAGAGAGGGGAAAAAACATAAGTGATAGGATTGTATAACTGACAACCAGAAAGACAGGGCCTTGAGACTGCCCAAAGAGAGAGGGACCCCAAGTTAGAAAGACCACCCATAGGGACCAGAGACAGGGATCCAAAAGCGTGAAAAAACCCCCAAAGAGACCTGAGATAAGCATCGAGTCGACAAAGTAATAAGGAGCCTGAGGCTGATAAACAGTGAGACAGCCCAGAGGACAGCAATGAGACAGCAGAAATGGAGCACCGAGACCAAGTACCCATCTGAGACTCCAATGTGGTACCACCGACAGCGAGATCCAGACAGGGCCATTGACAGCTGGTCCCAAACACGAGCTCTGACGCACCTAGCAACACCCAACAATCACAAGCTGGTTTGCTAACATTAGAGAGAATAGTGCCAACAAAACACACCGGCATCGTTCAAAGCAAACATTAAAGGAATGTAATTTATACTTGAATGGGCTACATTCCTGCTCGGCTCAATTATTAGATCAAATGTAGTCTTTTTATCCCTGATGTCGCTACATATCCCACCAGAAGCGACATACTTTACACACAGATCTGGGACACCTTTCATATAGCTTGATCTTCAGAATTTCTTGGGTTTTACAAAAACACACATTGATTATCGTGAATAACCGTTCCCCTACCCAGAACATAACAGCGTCTCCCTCTTCAAGCTATTCAACTATCGGGTGAGCCAGACCCTCATTCCCCGAAGCCGGAGCCTAACTTTCTCGCCGGGACACTGCTCAGAAAGGGGGAGTCGCAGGCCAGCGAATCTAGTCTCCGGTGAGACGGAGAGTCATTAAATGAGCTTCTCGGTATCTCAGTTGCTTAGTGAAGTGGCTGCGTATGGGCGTATTGGTTGTTATCAGATGTTTCTTTCTATATGTGGATGTTATCACAAGGACTCCGGTTACGTCAAAGCGCGAACTGCTGAGAAACGGCGCAAATTAGAGTTAATTGGAGGCTGTTTCGCATCGTCACAGTTGCACTGAGCTGACAGGAGTTATGTGCTGTGTCAGACCACAGAAAATACCGTGAGCCGAGAAATGAGCTGTTAGCCGGAAATGTGCACAGCTAGCGGAAGGAATTCAACTATTAGAATATATTTTTATAAAATAATACTCGCATTTCTCATCCTAGTGTTTACATCTTTCAATGGCCTCGCCCCTCCCTATCACTATGACCTTCCCCTCCCCACTTTCCATTCCCCCCACTCTGACCTTTTATCCATCCCGCCTTTCCTTTGCCCCATCATTGGTCCACGATCTGGAATTCCCTCTCTAACCCCCCTCCCCCCCCCGCCTCTTCACCTCCCTCTTAAAACTTTTGATGGTATCTTTGTGAAGCAACGTTTTCCTATGTTAAAGCCGATACATCAACGCAAATTGTTTATTAAACAGCGACCTTCTGCAAAACGTCTCCAAATACATCACATACAGTGAATTATTTTCGAAGTGCAGTGAATGAGGTCACAGAGAGGGTAGATGAGGGCAATGCAGTTGATGTGGCAAGAATGGACTTTCAAAAGGTGTTTGATTAAGTGCCGCAAAATAGGCTTGTCATCAAGATTGAAGTCCATGGTATAAAGGGGGCAATAGCAGCATGGATACAAAATTGGCTAAGTAATAGGAAGGAGAGAGTAGCGGTGAACGGTTGTTTTTCGGACTGGAGGGAGGTGTACAGTGGTGTTCCCCAGGGGTCGGTACTAGGACCACTGCTTTTCTTGATGTATATTAATGACTTTGACTTGGGTGTACAGGGCACAATTTCAAAATTTGCAGATGACACAAAACTTGGATATGTAGTGAACAGCAGGGAGGATAGTGACAAACTTCAAGAGAATATAGACAGGCTGGTGACATGGGCGGATGTGTGGCAGATGAAATTTAACGCAGAAAAATGCAAAGTGATACATTTTGGTAAGAAGAACGAGGAGAGGCAATATAATCCAGAGGGCACAACTCTAAAAGGGGTACAGGAACAGAGAGATCTGGGGGTATATATGCACAAATTGTTGAAGGTGGCAGGGCAGGTTGAGAAAGCGGTTAAAAAAGCATATGGGATCCTGGGCTTTATAAATAGAGGCATAGAATACAAAAGCAAAAAGACATGATGAACCTTTATAAAACACTGGTTCAACCACAACTGGAGTATTGTGTCCAGTTCTGGGCACCGCACTTTAGGAAAGATGTGAAGGCCTTAGAGAGATTGCAGAAAAGATTTACTAGAATGATTCTAGGGATGAGGGACTTTAGTTATGTGGATAGACTGGAGAAGCTGGGGTTGTTCTCCTTGGAACAGAGAAGATTGAGAGGAGATTTGATAGAGGTATTTAAAATCATGAAGGGTCTAGACAGAATAGAGAGAAACTGTTCCCATTGGCAGAAGGGTCAAGAACCAGAGGACATAGATTTTAGATGATTGGCAAAAGAACCAAAGGTGACATGAGGATAAACTTTTTTACGCAGGGAGTGGTTATGATCTGGAATGCACTGCGGGGGGAGTGTTGGAGGCAGATTCAATCGTAGCTTTCAAAAGGGAACTGGATAAGTACTTGAAAGGAAAAAAATTGCAGGACGGGGGAGTGGGTCTAGCTGGATTGCTCTTGTATAAAGCCCGCTCGGACTCCATGGACCGAATGGCCTCCTTCCGTACTGTAACCGTTCTATGATTCGGTGAATGCTGTGAGATAGCAAAACGTAGCAGCAATGTCCCACTTAAACAAAACATTGGATAAGAATTCCTCTGGTATCTTTGTTTAACAACATTGCTATTGTGAAGATTTCCCTTGTTCCATGTTTCAAATGAAATCGTAAACTGTTACAAATTCGCTAAAAATAACGACCAGAGGAAATGCATGTATGATACTAACACAGCCACCAGAGGACGTATATTTGCAATGCTGCTAATACAGCGATTTGATGAATTATTTTTACCATGTTGTTAGCACTTAGGAATAAGAGGGAATATATTCAGGATGTTGTAACCAAATAGGGGCCAAAGGAAATAAATGTAAAATGTCACAAACACATAGCGACCCCAGGGAAACCTCCTTCTGCCCCCTTTCTCATGATAAATGACCAGATAATTTTTTTTGATTGAGAGAGGAATGTTGGTCAGGGCACCCCATCAGACGTCAGTGGCAACTTACTGAGCTGCATCTTGGACGTGTAAATACCTAGCCTTCTGAAAAATATAAAGGCCAGAATCAAAAGGTGGGGAGTTAACGCGCCGCACATTTTCACAAATGGAAAGATCCGCGTTTAAATAAGATTTTTTTTTGATACAAGGAGTTGGGTCAATAATTTGAGAAGTGCGAGCCTGGAGAAAGTAAAAGAGGGGAAAAGCAAAAAAAAATCTGCAACTGCTGGAAATCTGAAACTAAAACAGAAAATGTTGGAGACACTCAGCAGGGGAGAGAGGTAGCAGGTGTGGGGATGACGAGGGGAGTGGACGATTCGGGGTTGGATCCTTGATCGAAAGTGGCTGCTGACTTTTTATTTAGTATTGTAGAACCTGCTAATTCTGAGAGCCCGAATAATAACGTCGTCGTTGAATAAATCGGTGCCCGGTGCCACCTGGATGTAAATCTACTCCCGTTTCATTCCTCGACTTTAAAGAACAGACTTTTTTTAATACGAGAGTATTTCGTAAGTGTTCTGTATATGGTTTATCTTCCATTCCCACTAATTATTTAATCCCGCAGTACACACTTTTGTTAAGTGACAAACTTTGGTAAACATTACCAGTGCATAATTTAAATATATTATATATATAAATACACATATGACTAAGGATTTACAATATACGTGCCCCCCGCCGTTCATTTAATTAGTTCCATCATGTTGATTATGAATCATCATTGATAAGCTGTTAATGATGCATCAGTGTGATCCAGCTGTTGACTGATGTGTCTTTAACACATTCCATTTCCGTGTAAAGTAATGTAAAAATAAAACCAACGTCAAACAGCCTCACCATTTAGGAAAAAGAAACTGCAGCATAAAAAATAATTTCTATTCCTTTACACACCAAATGGCACTGGTGCTCTAATCGCTGCAAGTACAACGTGTGAAGGAAAGTCAGGCAGTGAATTAAACAGTCATTATCAAATGTAACATTTGGGGCTGCGGTATTAATTGCTTATAAAGGGGGAGATGAACAGGTAATTTGCATTTCATCCCGTGCATCTTTGGCCGATTAAAAAAAAGGGACAGAGACCCAGTTCCTTCAGGTACTTTTCACAGTTCAGTGTCCCCCCTCTCCCTCCGAAAAAGAAAAGATCAGACACCAAAATGTGGCAGAGTTCACTCTGCAATAAAGGTAAACAATTTTACAACACCAAGTTATAGTCCAGCAATTTTATTTTAAATTCACAAGCTTTCGGAGATTTCCTCCTTTTGCCTGAGGAAGGAGGAAATCTCCGAAAGCTTGTGAATTTAAAATAAAATTGCTGGACTATAACTTGGTGTTGTAAAATTGTTTACAATTGTCAACCCCAGTCCATCACCGGCATCTCCACATCATGACTGCAATAAAGGGACAGCGCTCCTCAAAGGCCACTGGCTGAAATGACTGATCATTGGCATGTCATTTATCCCGTTTAAAGGCAAACCCCAAAGCACCATATCATTTGCCAATTATTCCCCATTATATTTAATTCATGGTCCGAACACAACATTTGTCTGGGAGCCAAGTAGGACCCACTCCCAAATTATTGTTTTTAGTGCTTCCTTGGCATAGATTCAAGCTGTTAATGCCTGTGGTTTCTTGCAACAGCTGCTGGTGTCGCCAGGCGGATGGTATCAAAGCAACTTTCAACAGTGACTGTAAAACTTAAGAGATTACATAGAGAATAATGAATACAAACCATCACGGTTGTGGATGGAGGCCCTGGAAATAGTCCAGAGGAAGGCCACCAGAATGATATCTAGACTTGGGGGTCTTCCCCCCCCCCCCCCCCCCTTTAGGATAGGCTCAAAGGAACTTGGTTTTTTTCATTGGAGAAATGTAGACTTCAAACTGATATAATTGAGATTTGTTAAAATAGGAGTGCATTGTGTTCCGCTGATAGAGTTTAATTGATCTCGATAGCGATGGGAGAACTAGCGGGCATCACTGCAAAGTACAAAAATGTAGGATTAGGTTAGAAGCCAGGAAGTGTTTCTTTTCACAGGGAATCATCAACCTCTTGAATAGGTTATCAAAACATGCACTAAATATGGATTCCTTGCAACCCTTCAAAGGGGAGCTGGACGAGTTCCTGAGAGTCAAGGACATCTCAAATTATTGAAGGTAGGTGAAGGGTAGCTGTGATTATTGTTATGAATTACTGCAGTCTCCTGGAGCATGCTTGATTGCCTTTGAGGGTCAGAGAGGAATTTCCCAGAATTTTTTTCCTCTGCTTTTGCTTCTTCTAAGCGCTTGCATGATGAGTGGTGGTGGTAGTGGGGGTGTTGGTGGTGTATGTAGTATGTACCATGTCTGGACGGGACAGGCCCGCTGGACCATGCATGAACCAATTGGCCCTTTCCTGTCCTTTTTTTGTATGTTTGTATGGATTGGGGAGGGTCAGTTGACATCTAATAGGCCAGTTATAATTCATGTGTGTTACCGAAGAGTAGTTTTGGCTTTGCATAGACGTAATTATCACAAAAAGTTGTCCAAATCGAATTTAACCAAGTGGTGTGAGACCACCATGGGGAGATGGTCTTGCAATGCTTTGCTTTGTAACCAATGTGAAGCAAGCACAAAAGGTACTTTTACATTATAAAACTGCAGCCAACAGCATACACACAGATCTCCTGCAGTCACCTACATATGGAAATATCCAAGGGCAGTCAGAACAAATGTTCTTTCTTGGAGACTGTTACAAATTTTGGGTCTACCTTAGATATTCTCTTGGATTTGGCAGCGCTATGCACCCCTGTAGGAAGAGACCGCGTTTCTTACATTTGCAAGTTCAGCTGTACTGCACAATATCTAATTGTATAATAGTGCAGCCCAATGCTATAACAATAGGATCCCCTTGTGATCTGATCTGGATCAAGTTCTTCGCACGTGCCCTCATGAGCACTTCTCCAATCTTTCAGCAAGTGAACTGATTCACACTTTAGTGAAACAAAGCCAGATACAGACAGCGAGTACATGTACTGAGTAACAGTTAGAACAATATCTCACTTACTTCAACTAACTTCAGTTCACTTTTAAGAAAAAAATGCGTTTTCACATAACAAGTAAAGATTGAAAACTAATGTGAAAAATGCATCAATGAAATGTATCGAATGCTACTTTTCAAGTAGGCTTTTCATTTCATGAACCATTTGAACAATTTTATGGAAATATATGGGTGACAGAAATGAAAATTTGGTCCTTGGTTTTTAAAACAGTGGCAATTCATTTTTTTAAAAAATGGAAGCTATGCCTTCAACAACAACATAATCTTGCATTTATGTAGCGCCTTTACATAGTGAAATATCCCAAGGCATGACAACACGGCCGTTGATATTGTCTCAGCCTCAGGATCAAGGCTTTGATTAGAAATCAATGCAGTAAAGGTACCTTGAACCAGGGTGGGAATTGAGCATTTTGAAATGCCCAACCTAGGTGCTGTATATTTACTGACCTCACCAGTAAATATACAGCACCTTTATATTTAATACTGTCCTCCACGTGGCCATCGTATTGACTTTGCGTTTAAAGATTATAAGTAATGATGCATTGTTCAGCCAATCACCCCCTGTTTGACCGGCTGAATTTCAAAGCTGGTTCTTCAAAATAATTATTAGTACAACAAAACAGGGTAGTTCATGTTTTGAATAGTTCAGTCATCTGTCCACGAAGCACATGGATATACCAAACGCCTTAAAATAGTGCTTCCGCAATTCCTTCGAAAACTGTCCTGTTTTTGCTGAGGAACAAGATTGCATACTTCTTTCTAAGAAGCCTTTCATCTCAAGTTTCATAAGACCTAAAGAGAGACTGGTTGGTTTTCTTGTTTCGTTAACTTTTGCAAACTGTCTCCAAATTTTTAATACCATATCGTGATGTTTAATACCTCACCAGTATTGGCTTGCTTCTTCCACTTACAAATAAATCAGGTTAGATTCGTCTACGAGTAGTGTCTTGTGTGGCTAATAGGTCTTCTGATGTGACGGTAGAATCTTACAATTTATCCATTAATAATTTTACTGTAAAAGGGTAGATTTAGCCCTGAGGCATAATACTCCAGTTCACCTCAAACTAAAATTGTCGATTGTAGCTTATGGGTACTTCAAACTATAATGTATGCCGAAATAATGAAATTGAAAAGCAACTGGACTCATTTTTTGATGCTGTATTGTCTATGTACTTGTATCATCTGGTTTCAATGCAATTAATTCAAATGTTTACATGGTGATCACCGGTTCTCAGTTGAGATTATTAAATGTATTTTTCCCCAAAGTTTCCAACAGCAGACCTTTTAGGAAATGAATGACAAAATTATTTTCAAAAGGAATAGCACTTCTACTGCGTTCTCCTCTAAATAATGGACAACTCCATGCTGTGACCCAAGAGCGGTAAATACAGTTTCATGCTTTAATCCCTCACATGGTGAATACCTTATCTCAACTGTTTTATCAGAAGTGTGCCGAGTAGATTTTAGGCATTGCCTCACAGTGGGCGAGGGGAAGAAACAAATCCGAGAACAAAGGAAGTTGGGAAAAAGCAAGTCAGTTCAGCCAGCTCATGTGCACCTTCTGGTGGCTAAATATTGAATAGCTATAGCCTTGAACAAATCATGTGCACACACTAATTATAGCTGTCTTCTTGTATTCGCTAAATATTTTATGGCAGTAAGTTCCTTCATGATATAAACAGCGTTCATACATTGGCATCGTTAGTATTTGGGGCACTGTTAGTAACGTTGTTCCACCTTCAAAAATTTTAAAGATAGTGAAATTATTTGTTACAGACTGGACAAATATTCTCCAGGTTCTAGTCTACACCAACTGCCGAAAGATGTTTTCATCTTCTTCTAAGACTTTGGGGTAAACTTTACAAAGCTGAGAAGTTATTCAATCTACTAGATTGGTTTGCAATTATTTTTAATTTACTGAATTTCAAGAGTGGAGTGGAAAATATGGTGAAACAGTTGTCTCTAGGAAGAAATGTTATGGCACATAATTATATGGCATTTTAGTTACCACATACTCAAAAATTGAAGATTTTATTCTCACACCTCAAGTATTGAGCAGGTATTGATTTTAAAAAACTCACCCAACTCAACAGCCTTTCACTCTGAAGTAATCTTGCCCTTTTTGAAACTAATACAGTAAAAAAAAAGCTAATGCCATTCATAGCAGACTGCAAGATCATCAACTGATCAGTAGAGGGCAAGGTCAAATTTTCAGACATTACAATCCTGGAATAAAAACAAAACTTTTCAAGAAAGGCTGATGCACTATAGAATCAGTAAAGCCTGGAAACCTTTGTATTCTTGCCCCATTGCTCCAATTTTTGTCAATGATACAGAAATGCAGTTCCACAATTCAAATGCATATGCAGTAAAGGCCTTGGGGAAAAAAAAATAGTAAATTCCTGAACTGCAGGGGAACAGAGTGACAGGGCTCCTGGACCAGTGTCTTCTCCAGTTGCCATGTGTCCTTAATGATATGAGCTTGAGCAGTCTCAAGCTAGTTCCTAGCATTTTGCAGGTTCCAAGCATAAGGATAATTCAGGATAGACGATCAAATTCCTACTCTCCCAAAGGTTATAAAGCATACTTGGAAGAAGTGAACAAAATATTTACACTGGTGGAGGACGGTCATCTGAAGTTGTGGCTAATACATAATTGGCTGCCCGCCAGTCGGTAGCATTGCACTTGCCCATAGACTTTTCATGGGCTTTTGCACGGCCAGTTCCTCTCGTAGGGCTCTCAATCCAGCACGGCGCCCTCTCCCGGGCATCTGGGACCTGTGTGAACGGGGCAAGCAACTGTCTATTCCCTTCACCAATCAGATTGAAGCATGTTAATAAGCCAGGCAGAGTCAGAGCCAGGAATAGTAAATTCAATGTCAAATCAGGACAGAAAGCAAAATAAAGAGGGTAAGAAATATTGAATTAGAATTAAGAGACAAAGAAAAAGTTTTTAAAAAATGTCCAATTAAAATCTGAAGGAATGAGACAACATACTTGTAAATTTTCAGTGCCGAAGAGGTTGTTTGGCAGTCATTAATACTTACAACGCCATTAAAAGTTTGCTTAGACTTAAAACCTGACGTACCTTTTTTTGGCGAGATTACTTTGTTTCCATCAGGGCAGTAGAGGAACTTCACACTGTTGCATTCATTTTAACAGTGAGTCAGCTGGCGAGATGCAGTTCTCACAAAGCTTATGGAGGGAGCAGGGCATCTAGTAGAGGAAGTTCTGGATTTCCACGTTTAGCAGCGCATGTGCGGTCGCCAGTAGTTGCTGTAACAGATGCACTGAAATAATGTTGAGCCCTGTTAGCCTCGCTGTTATTTTCAGAGCAAAATCCAGCCCAATGTTGGAGCAGAAATGAAGGAGCATCTGACGGTCCTAAAGCTGACTGCAATGCTCAGTGCTGTCACTAGATGCCTAAACACAGCATTAGCATCCCTTGCCATGAATGAAAATATATAATTTAACACACCCTTGCAGATCAAAGATGATTTTGCTGTTTTTATTTCACCTGATCCTGAATTAAACTGTTAACTGCAGTGTCGAACTGTTGAAATATACAGGAAACAGATTATCTACCATCGTGTGGTAAAAACAGTCCATGCATAACAGTAACCATCAGATTTTATTTTAAGGTTAGTAAACACTTCATAACAATATTTTTTAATACAGTATTTAAAAAGGGGCAATGCTCCATTTTAAACAGGCTACACCTCTAGAAAGTCATTCCTTATAAGTAGTGCTACGTCAGTTTATTTTAAATGTGTGCTATACAACAACATTGTGAGGAAAAAAAAATCCATCACAGTGTTAAGAATTCTGAGCAATTTGGTTTAGATAGTGGTTTTGCAGGTGAATATTCCATCGTTAGTTAACACCAAGTGTTTCAGCAACCAGAGTTAAACCAACCATTTCACAGCTTAATTGCAAAATTTGATGTTACAACAGCATCCACAGTTGTAAGTAGAAACCTCAATCACGGCAATATATATGTGTTTTTTGTAGTTTTTACACAATGTGGTTAATGAATAAAAAATGATTTGGAAATCTATCTTTGATCTCAGATCATAAGTCGACACATCTATATTTATTGTGATCAATTTGTGGAAAATACTTGATATTCAGCTGAAATTCAACAGTATTATTTGAACAAAAAAGATTTTTTCCCTTTGCACATCTGCATCCATTTTACCCCTCATGCCAATCTTTGGTGTAGTCCCATTAAAGTACTATAGAATTGGTGTTTAGTTTAACAATGTGTACCTTCAGGCTTGATTGTGCAAAGTTAAGACATTTCACCTCCTGCAGCAGTAAACTGCAGACTTTAGAGATCAATTAAATGTTTTGAGGATCTGGGCTCACTTATTAGACTTTGACACAACTACCTCCTTTCTACATTTTGATCAGCAAAAGACCAAAATATAAACTTATGAAACCAATTTATAGAAATACAGATGATAACACCAAACCACTTAATATTGAAGCAGAGGAAAAATCACCCTTCCTAAAGATTGTATGTCGATGAAACACCCCATCACATAGATCAGAACTCAGATTTATTTACAATTGTGATGGTAAAAGGATGGTGGTCAAGACATTTAGAAGGTGGTTTGGCACATGTGCCATTCTAGCATTTTTGAGATGATTCTTTTAATTTAAATTGCTTGTGTGAGAGCAGCTAAAAGAGAAACACCTACACCGTTGGAAATTACAAACCACTGTGGCTCCTGGACAGGACCAGCATTTGTTGAAATGAGTGACTTACTAAGCACGTGGATTACCTAGGAAAGAGTCAACACACAATTCATCACATATGGAGACTGGCCCACACACAGCCTTAAATATAAAATTATAGCTGTTCAAACAGTATTGAGATGACACTAGCCTAGAAATTCCAACACGCTGTCCCCATTTTACAGTCGTAAAATGGGCCTGAGGATTAGGGCTGGTCAGTAGGCCTCCAGGGCTTGCGCCGAAAACTGGCGTTAGGCCCATTGCATGTTATTCGGGGGCCAATGCCTGTTTCGGGCCAGTGTAAAATTGGCTCGCGACTGAACGCAGCATATACCATACAAGCTGTGGTCAGTTTTTTCAGGCACTCAACAGCCAAACCAGCAGCCCTTAAAAAGGGACCGCTGGAGGCTGCCTCCCAAAGGGCAAGTGTCACATTTTTTAAAAAACATACCTTATTGTAGAGCCAGGCGGAGCAGGAGTGCTCCTTCCATTCCACATTAAAACCATGGGCCATTGCCGGCCATCTCTCGCACCCCGTGCTCCCCCCCACCCCCCAAGATTCTCTCAAGGCCATTGACTGGTGTCTATGCCAGCTGATCTTGCTATCTCCTCTGCCATCAGTGAACTGCCTCTGAAGCTGTAGTGGCACCCACAGCTCGCCAGTACTATCCTAATAAGGCTGGCAGACCAGTTTACAGTGGTCCTGGCCCCCCCCTCCCCCAGACACTTCCTGGTGGAGAAGAAAGCAACACTGGAAGGGAGAGATGGAGGAGGGGAGAAGTCGCCTTGCTCATCTGGAGAGAAAAGGAGTTTGACTCCAAATTTAGTGTGCAGGCTTGCTCCTTAATTTCTCATCAGCTGGGACTTCTTCAGAACTGGTCAAAGCTGCTCAATAGATAGCCAGTAGATGTTGTGATGCAGGGTAGGGTAGGGAGGGGGAAGCAAATAAAAAGGATGAATTATGTTAGTTATTTCACCCCTGACCTGAAGACAGCCATGGTGCAAGACAGGATTCCATTAGACACTTTCAGTAACAGGCAGCTCTCAAATATCAACCCACAAAACCTCTGGTTGAAAGTCAAACCCTCAATCATTCAAGCTACTCGCACACGTTATTTAAATACAATTTAAAAAGATGAATAACGTTAAGTTACGTTTGTAAAACAAATTGTAGGTCAGTTTCAAGCAAGTATTAGGCATGTCACTATTTTGACCTAAACAGTGCACAATAGTGTCAAGTATCCCATCCCAGGTGCACACTCGCAAAGACAAACAATGGGCACACAAATACAAAAATAGAAAATTATACATTTTGGTCCAGTCAAGATAATTTTCACCTGCAAATTTGAGTTTCGATTATTTTAAAGGGAGAAGAAAATATGAATCATCATCCCATCCTGCCACTGCTGCACCATTAAAAAAAACCCTCAGCAGATTCCATTAAAAACACACCACTTACAATGAGAACCAAATGTAACATATTGTACAGGAGTTGGGAACAGAGGTTCAGTAAGACTTGTAACAAAGGTGGGATGTAGGATTGATTATGAACTGTCCTCAGTCCCAAATGTTGTACACCACCAATTTATGATTTACTATGTTAGCTGTCTGGAATCCCAAGGTGCAGAGGTAATTGACTTGGAAGGATACTTTTGGGAGGGAAGGGGTAATGGAATGAAAACTGCACCCCCCCCCGCCCCGTTCTCTCTCCTCCACCCAAAAAATTAATCATTTTAGAATACAGAAATGCATGACTAAGAATACGCTGATGGTCTGATAGGTGTAAAGTAAGGCACCCTCAATGGCTCAGGAAGTAAATGCACTATGTGGTATGATATTGACCCATGCAGAACAGGAAGGGGAGCAAAACTAGTATGAAATTAGCAGACACTCAGGCTTAGACACACGTTTGGACTTCTCTATTGTGATGTTTGAGGGTAGAATCCCTTTATTTACCCCCCAGAGCTATAAGGTTAACAGTGGTAAAAAGGGCAGGAGGGGTACTTGATTCCAAGCCTCCATGTTCGGAGCCAGAAGACATGCAGCAACAATCTGGGAATGACTCACTCTGATTGTCCCCCTCACTCTGTGGGAGATGCCTGGTCACAGCAGAATGTCAATTCAATAGCATTGGCATTGAACTTCATCCCCACCGCCACAGGCAAGCAACAAGTTGCATCAAATTGGATTTCAGATTTCTGAAACCATGCTATAAATCAGTAGCAAGATCATCTATAATGGAGCCAAGGCAAATTCATACAACTTTTGACAAGTATTTCAGCTCTACTTATAAGGCTTTTTTTTTCAGAAGACTGAAAAATCAACATTATAACAAGTTAAAGAAAATTAAACTCAAAAGCACACAGGTTCATTTCTAAAGTCAGTCAGCTGTCTTCATATTCCAGGATAATACGTATGTTGGTGACCATTAGTAGATAAAAAGTTTTTAAAAATGTAAATACTGTCACATCTAACAACCTGGTTACAGTTTTTAGTCTCTGTAGGCAGGCTGGTGTCCAAGAGGTCTGTCATCATAGGAGCTGTATCTTTTCACGTGTATTCTACGTACACGATCTCTAACTTCCAATGCCTCTTCATCTTCGCTGTGCGCTCCCTGACCAGATGTTCGACTGGTAGCCTCCAATAGTAAGTTATCGGGTACGCGTGGCGTTTCATAAAGCAAGACGTTCAACGTCTCTTCATAAATTCGTGCTTCTGGAAATTCAACCTGTACAGTTAAAGAAAAATTAGATAACAATTAAAGCGAATTTGGCACATTTTCACATATATAAATTTCCTTTCATGCCTGAGTAACAGGACAAGACACCCCAAACTCATCTTATTCAGGACTCTCAGTCAGTGGAGAGGAGTCTTTCATCTCATCAGTTAGTCCTGGAGTTGAACCTAGGTCTCAGAGGTAAAGGACATTCCTTGAATGCTTTGCAACACCTAGATCCTTTAAATTTCTCTACAAGGTATGCCAAACCCAAGACAAATTTTTAAGACAGACAAGAGGAAGATTGAATTCCTGCTCCCAAGTCTTGCAATACCACTGTTAGGCCAGTCACTTGGAGATGTGCAAGAGTGCCCTCTAAAGTAATTCACTGTTATTTACTCTCTCTCCCCCTCCCTCCAGGGTAAGAAGCATGGTCACAACAGAATGTCAACTCAATGGAAAGAAGTCCTTTGGCCTCCATCCTGGATAAGAGAGAGGACTTGCCAAATCATGGCACATCACATTTGGAATACCACTGAACGTAGCTTGAAGTAACTTTGCATCTGAAGACCAGGCACAGAACAATTCTTCATCAAGTATTGCTAAAGATACACTTTTACTGTATCAGTTTATTTATATAGAGGTCATCTTTCATGTACCTTGGTTTGTTTCTTTTCTGTTGCATACACAATTGAAGTACAGCAAACTTCAGCAAGCTTGCGGCCCTGCCCATAAAATGACCAGCAGCAGATCTCATCTCCCAAGACGTCCTTCATAAAAAGCACTCTTCCATTAAATCGCAGGGACAGCTTGTCGAACAGTTCAATGTTCTTCAACAAATTGTCATCAGAGTTGCTGAGAAAACAAAACAACCTGTATTAAATAACTGCTGTTAGCGACAGTGCAGAAACACTGATGCAGTTGTGGGAAGGATTTTGTTACAACAGGCATTTCAAGATATTTGAAGGCTTGCTTGGAGACTACTTTAACAATAACCCAAGCAAGTCTATTTTTGCAGCCTTTCAGTATAAAGCTAAACCATTTCTTCTCACATGAATAAAGTTTAAATCTTGAATTTGGTTTTGTTAAAAAATAGAATGGACAAACCATATAAAATTGACTATGTACATGATTTATAATCTAACCTAAACTTCTATGCATTTAGTTTTAGAGACTGAAATATTGGGACTTTTCAAAATGCAGTTGCATCCTAGGCTGGGAGAGTTCGGATACAATAATAGGCTGTGCAAGACTTGTGGGTTGCTTAGGTGCACACCATGGAGTCTCTTGAGCCGCGTATAAAGTTTAAATCAATATTCCAATCAGCCTGCATATATCTTAAGCTGAGGATACAAACAGATCTTGGTGTTCTGATTTAGGATTTAATCACCAATGAGGCAATAGCACTAAGAACAGTCCTTCCCAAACCTCCAAGCCCACAAGATTCAAACAGAAAAGAGCAAAAAGTAATATAAATTACATGGGCTTACAAACTGCATGTGGCCTACAGGCCATAGTTTGTGGACACCCTTCTACTAAAGGGAATGGTTCTTTCTCATCCAACTTTATGTTTCTTTCATACAAGAAAAAGGAAGCTATGACTATGGTACAGTTCTTTGACTGTAACAATAAGAGACTAGCACATGCACTAAGTCATATTTGCGTTCATTCTTATTTTGATGTTTGCTCCCATGGAAGAGAACTGGCACTTGACACAGTGGGACTGTGACCTTGGATTGTCAGATCATATGAGCCCACACGATTTAAAAAAATTACTAGAAACAAAAAATTTGCCCACATCTTGATATAAAAAGGTACATAACATTTATACAACTCATAAGCCTGACTCGACTTAAGGCACTTGCTGAAGGTGAGGGGAGTCAGGTCCATTCCTTGTTTAAATACAAGGTTACATCAGGAAAATACAGCATCATCACATCAGGACCAGTTTACTGTTCCCCATTTAATGAATACAGGGCAGGTTTTGGCCAAGTCAGTAAATTTACTAATCTTCTCTATCATTCCAATTTTAGTACATGTGCTGGGCTTTAACAGAACTTTTTCTTTACCTGAACAACCTGCACTCTGCTCCAATGTACACATGTAGTATTTAACATTATTAATTGGCACATTACCAAATTAAGTCAGGAGTGGATTTAGCTTTTTGGAAATCTTATGTGAAAGGTGGCCCTTGCAGGTGGGTTTGTATAGAGTTGGGGGGGGGGGGGGGAATTTAGAGTGGGAATTGGGGAGTGGGGGGAACAAACAGTTTCCACAAGGAGATCAAATCTCCTACAGCTGAAACTGCACCCATGTGTGCCTTAGATGGACAGCGTGCCATTGGACTAAATTACTCCTTAAAATGATTGTATAAGACACCAGAGACAATGTTGGATGCTTATATGTTCTCATGTCTACTCTAAGGTGGTAAATACCACACTTGTCAGATCATTACATTCAATTGAAAACAAAGTCACATTTTATTTATAAGCTTTAATTACGCAGCAGCAGAAAGACACACCAAGGAACTAGAACACTTGACTTACACAATACACAAACTGTTCCAAAACAAAAGACAGCCACATCGTTTTTTTCAATTGCTTTCAACTGACTGATGGGTGTTATATGGTAGACTCACCCTACAGAGCTACCTTGTGATGGACTGGAGATTGGTCACATTTAAAATACTTTGTTTTGAGAATTCATAGTTTAACAGTATTATGACTAGCTTAAAACGTCTCCTTTACTTTCTGGAAGCTCTCTGGGTGAAATGGACACATTCCTTGCTTTATACTTCAAAAGGGAATGAGTCATCTCTGGTAAGGTGGACTGTTTAACAAGTTTCACAGACAACCGCTATAAAAAACAGTTGGTGGCCCATGGAGGGGAGTGTGGGGGCGGAGGAGGGTAACAAAGCAAGGGCAATCACTGTCAGAGATGCCTTGCTTCACAGGTCCAAGCTTTATATCAGGCATGTTATGTCTTCGAACTCAAATTTTGATTGACAGCTTTTATTGTCAAAGATAACTGAAATATGAGAATATCAAAAGGTAAGATTTCAAAATAGAGAGGGGATATAATGGTTACCCTGTACCTAGGCTCTCCAGTGAATCTCTACTTCAGGCAGATGACCAGTGATGTATGAAAATATCCAATTTCACATATAAACTTCACATCATGGATGTGGGTTCACTCTAAGTTCTGAGGTGTAGGAGAATTTCTAAACATTTTATTGTTTTGGGAACTGTTGCATGGTTTCTGTTGGCTGGTAAAGAACAGCACTGATAGCAAGTCAATGTGGAGCGGGGTGGATAGAGAAGCAGCCGGTTAAGCGTTTGCTGAACAGCTGCTCTGCCCCCTTTCCAAGTTGTTAGAATTTAATGATCTCAAGCAGTAAACCTCAATGAGTTACATAGAGGCTATAGCACAGAAACAGGCCACTCAGCCCAACTGGTCTATGCCGGCGTTTATGCTCCACACGAGCCTCCTCCCACCCCTTTTCATCTAACCCCATCAGCATATCCTTCTATTCCTTTCTCCCCCATGTACTTATCTAACTTCCCCTTAAATGCATCAATGCTATTCGCCTCAACTACTCCTTGTGGTAGTTTCACATTCTAACCTCTCTCTGGGTAAAGAAGTTTCACCTGAATTCCCTATTGGATTTATTAATGACTATTTAATATTTATGACCTATAGTTTAGGGCTCCCCACAAGTGGAAACATTTTCTCTACATCTACCTTATCAAACCCTTTCATAATCTTAAATACCTCTATCACGTCACCCCTCAGCCTTCTCTTTGAGCGAAAAGCACCCCAGCCTGTTCAGCCTTTCCTGATAAGTATATCCCCTCAGTTCTGGTATCATCCTTGTGCATCTTTTTTGCACCTTCTCCAGTACCTCTACATCCTTTTTATAATGTGGAGACCACAACTGTGCACAGTACTCCAAGTGTGATCTAACCAAGGTTCTATACAAGTTTAACATAACTTGTTATATCAGAACATAACTTATACAAGTTTAACATCAATGAGCTGATTAAACTTTACATAGAATCCCTTTGCTTATCCCACTCTCCCCAACAATTTTTCCCCTTTTTATTAAGCTTTCCTGAAAGCTGCATTGTATGTGTGCTGGATGGGATTCAAAATAAATAAAATTTAAAATCCCAATAAGCTGGTAATGTTACACAAATCAAACACGGCAGAGCCCGACCTGAATTAGAAGCAGCATCGTACCTAGTATAGGAATACTTGTTGTTGCTCCTGTTGTGTAGCAGCTTCACAACCGGCTGTTAGTAAAGAATAAAAGGCAGTCAGCTTTTAGTAAGACAAATATTGAGAATGGGGCAGAAAAATTCTCATTAAAAAAAAATATGAAAGACATGTAGGAGTATTGTGACCTTAGCACATGTTTCAATTAGTCGTTCTTCCTCCTTAGGAGAGGTGATCATTGGGATTGTGCACGCAACTTCACAGCATTCATTCTTTTCCTAAATAAAATCAAATCATTAACGCAGGGGTGAAAAAAAGTCACCAATGAATGGAGAGAACAAACACTAAAAACTTTTCTTCACACAACAGTATTTTAGAAACAGCTAAGGAGAACGGCATGCGGTTGCCATGGTGATCACAACTCAACTCGTGCCGAGTATTGTAAGTGTGGAAAATATTCTTGCTGCACAAGGGAGGCAGTGAAGGGAATTGTTACGTTTTATTCCTGGGTCATGTGTGGTGCACCGTTCAGTGTTTTACTACCAGCAGGGTATGCCAGCTGCATGGTTTCATCAACTCCCTGGTTCTGCAACCATCACAAAACAGAATTTTAATTATGTTGCTTGAGACAGTTCAGCAAATGAAACCCTTTTCTTAGTTTCCAGTGAAAGTTTATGGCCAACTTTTAAAACTCCCATTAGTGTTAAGCTCCTGCTACAATCTACAGGCTTGTAAAAACCCAAGCTCGCTGTCATCTAATCACTGCTTCCTGACTCACCTCTCTTCTCTTACTTTTTCTAACCTTGGCTGTGTTCTGCACTATGGATTTTAATCCTGAAGTAATCTTCTCAATTTTAAAAATGGTTTAAATCAAAGTAGGTAGAATCTAGTTTTGTTCAGCTTCCCCGTACTATAAATTCATGCATCATTTTGTATTCTCTATCCCCTGAATAAAACAAAATATAAACAGCAATTTTGTTTTAAAAAAGGATCACCATAGCATCTTTTAACAAGACGACTGGATATCACGATGAGTTAACATTCGAGCGTTTAGCTTGAGAGTCTGGGGTTGAACGCAGCCTAGACTGATGGTATGAAAGCCTCCTTTCACTCTCCATCAGCTCTAGAGATCCTAAGAAGTGAGTGCAGCTACTTTCAACCCAGTTCCCAGCACTAAATTAGTGGTCACATTCAAAGAGGTTTTGGGATGGTGGGTGTGCGGAGCAGAAAAATTCCCACTGATGCAGCGGACACACTCCTATGAATTTGGGGGCATGGTCTATCAGTGGGGCAGAGTTAGGAGGCGTTTCACCTTACACCCTACACCCATTCATAATAGGACTTTTATCTGGGATTTGGTGCTTGTGCTGACACTGGAGGGTACATTGGTGAAGTTTTTGTGCCTTAAGATGATCACTAAGAGCAATTTTTAAAAAAAAATACCACACTTTACACCTTTCTTCCACAACCAAAATGACATACATTATATTTAGAAAAACTATTTCATTATGTTAAACAGAAAGACAGCACCTTCTGTAAGTTACCTGCAAAGCTGTTTGACATACGTCCACTAAGCCCTGAATGAGATAATATTTAGCCTCTGCCAACAGTTCCTTTATTTCCCGCCTACTCTTTGGAAGGATAATCGAGTCATCCCGCAGGTAGTTCAAAACAGTGCCAAAATGTTTTCCACAACGGTCAATAAGAATCCAGCCTGTTTGGAAAAATACAAAATATTCCACAATAGAGGGCTATGATTCAAGGCAAGGATATTTTACAACCAAATGCAAATTCTTTACAAAAAGGTAAAGCCAAGGGCCCTCTCTGTATCCTTCCCCCTAAATGGCTCATATGATCAGAGGATATTGTGGGGAAAATGGCCATTCGGCCCATCAAACCCATTCATGTACAATCTGCTTGGTCACACACTATTAATCCCATTTTAATTGCTGGAAGAAAGGTTCTCCAAAGTTTCTTCCTACCCTCATCTGCAGTTTGAGCAAACAGTCAGCATATATAACCTTACATACTACATTATTCATCCTTCCTTGGCAAGACATTTCTACGGTACCACCAGCATTTAATTATCTTTACTACTTCTTCTATTCCTCAGTTGGCAGTACTCTCACTTCTGAAGGTTGTGGGTTCAAACCCCACTCCAGCATTTGAGGACATAATCTAGGCTGACACTCCAGTGCGAGCAAGTGCTCCAACACTGGAGATGCCACCCTTGGGATTAGTCATTGAACAGAGGCCTCAATGGTTTTGGTGATCATTAAAAGATCCTCTGGCACTATTCAAAGAACTGCAAGTAATTCTCCCGTGCCTCAACCAACATTCTTCCCTCGTCCAACTTCAACAAAAACTGATTAACTGGTTATTCATCTCATTGCTGTTTGTGGGATCATGCTGCGGGCAAAATGGCTGTGGTATTTGAATACACAGAGTCACTGCATGTCTAGAAGATACAACCCAACACAAATTTAGCCAAATTGATAAAATTACATTGACTGGTTTCTTCAGCGACGATAATCATACCACCCAAATTCTTTTCCACTTTTGCTAAAGGGCACCTTCTCATCACATAATTTCCCATTCCAATGTGCAAAATAATGCATTTATCCACATTAAAACCCATTTGTCCTCCTTAATTGGTTCAACCTTCTATGAGTGCTATCAATCACGCTCACAATCATCACCTGGTCAGAAACCTTGCGATCTTCATCAAATCTTATAACACTTTAAAGAGCCCTCCTTAGTATTGTTTACTAATTGTGGGAACCAAGAATAGATCCTTCTGGAACTCTATTAGTCACTCTCTGTCTCTCTTCCTCCATGGCCTGAGCAGAGCTCTTCCATTTATGACCTTGTTTTCAATCTAGTTATCTAATTTACCACAAATTCCATAAGACTGATCCCTGCAGGCACTTCATATGGAACTTTATTGAATGCTGTCTGCAAATTCAAGAAGATTATACCTGATGGGTTACCCTCCTCAAATACGTCAAAAAACTTGTGCCATTGTAGCTTAAAATTTCTAGCTCAGTGACTGCGTAGTAGTGATTTGCCATCAACAAGTCCAGTGCCCTTTCATTATTGGCAGTGGCCTTTCCTTACCAGACCATGGAATTGGTAGTAATGGGCAGGGTCAGGTGCTTAGATATTTCTACCACGGTGATAATTTTCTATATTTCACAATTTAGTTATTAGGATATCTTCTTGTGGTACTGAATATTACAAATCTTTTTAAAAAGACGTTTGAATAGTTAAAAGTTACTGTTGCTCCATGAAGCCAAGGAGAACTTCCAAGTTATCTGGCCAACACTGTGATGAATAGCTGGTATTACATAAGAACATAAGAAATAGGAGCAGGAGTAGGCCAATCGGCCCCTCGAGCCTGCTCCGCCATTCAATAAGATCATGGCTGATCTGGTCCTAACCTCAAATCTAAAATCATGTCCAATTTCCTGCCCGCTCCCCGTAACCCCTAATTCCCTTTACTTCTAGGAAACTGTCTATTTCTGTTTTAAATTTATTTAATGATGTAGCTTCCACAGCTTCCTGGGGCAGCAAATTCCACAGACCTACTACCCTCTGAGTGAAGAAGTTTCTCCTCATCTCAGTTTTGAAAGAGCAGCCCCTTATTCTAAGATTATGCCCCCTAGTTCTAGTTTCACCCATCCTTGGGAACATCCTTACCGCATCCACCCGATCAAGCCCCTTCACAATCTTATATGTTTCAATAAGATCGCCTCTCATTCTTCTGAACTCCAATGAGTAGAGTCCCAATCTACTCAACCTCTCCTCATATGTCCGCCCCCTCATCCCCGGGATTAACCGAGTGAACCTTCTTTGTACTGCCTCGAGAGCAAGTATGTCTTTTCTTAAGTGTGGACACCAAAACTGTATGCAGTATTCCAGGTGCGGTCTCACCAATACCTTATATAACTGCAGCAATACCTCCCTGTTTTTATATTCTATCCCCCGAGCAATAAAAGCCAACATTCCGTTGGCCTTCTTGATCACCTGCTGCACCTGCATACTAACTTTGATTTTCTTGCACTAGGACCCCCAGATCCCTTTGTACTGCAGTACTTTCCAGTTTCTCGCCATTGAGATAATAACTTGCTCTCCGATTTTTCCTGCCAAAGTGCATAACCTCACATTTTCCAATATTGTATTGCATCTGCCAAATCTCCGCCCACTCACCCAGCCTGTCCATATCCCCTTATAGGTTTTTTATGTCCTCCTCACTCTCTACTTTCCCTCCCATCTTTGTATCATCTGCAAACTTTGATATGTTACACTCGGTCCCCTCCTCCAAATCATTAATATAGATTGTAAAGAGTTGGGGACCCAGCACCGACCCCTGCGGAACACCACTGGCTACTGGTTGCCAGTCCGAGAATGTACCATTTATCCCAACTCTCTGCTTCCTGTTAGATAACCAATCCTCCACCCATGCCAGAATATTACCCCCAATCCAGTGATTCTTTATCTTGAGCAATAATCTTTTATGTGGCACCTTGTCGAATGCCTTCTGGAAGTCTAAATACACTACATCCACTGGTTCCCCTTTATCCACTCTGTACGTTATATCCTCAAAGAACTCAAGCAAATTTGTCAGACATGACTTCCCCTTCGTAAAGCCATGCTGACTTTGTCCTATTAAATTATGTTTATCCAAATGTTCCGCGACTGTCTCCTTAATAATAGACTCCAAAATTTTACCCACCACAGATGTTAGGCCAACTGGTCTATAATTTCCAGCCTTCTGCCTAATACCCTTTTTAAATAACGGTGTTACATTAGCAGTTTTCCAATCTGCCGGGACTTTTGTCGAGTCCAGAGAATTTTGGAAAATTATTACCAAAGCTTCCACAATCCCTACTGCCGCTTCCCTCAAGACCCTGGGATGTAAGCCATCAGGTCCAGGGGACTTGATCTTATTGAATAAGATCGGATGCAAAATCAGAGTTTTTAAAATGAAGGGAACTGATAATGTGGTCAGAGAGAGGTGCTTTGTGGAAAATAAAACAATGGGACTATAATCCAAAGAAACGAGGAGTTAACTGAAAAGATTTTTTAAAAACATTTTCATGCTCAAGAGTCAATAATTTACGAACAGACCCTCTGCGTATAAATAAACTTGCTGCAGTGCGGTATCATTTTAAAAAAAATTTCAGAACGATATTGGATTGGCTCCAATTCAGCTGGATAGAATTTTCTTGTCGGAAAAAGATGAAAAATGGTCAGATTGTGACCCAAAACTGGATGGAGAAAACTGTTTCTTACTCTAGTCTTTCCCAGCACCTCAACACTAGACGTTTTTAACCTCCCTCACAGTCTTCCCTTCCTCCAAGAGTCGCCAAGCTTGGCATCAGCTAAATATTGAAGTAAATCTACTTGATTTATCTTCTCTCCAACCTTGGTGGCGTTCTGCACTATGGTCCCTGGCCCTTCACCTAGATTTCTCAATTTAACAAACTAGCCTTGTTTTGTTCCCATGCTCTTATCACAGACCAGCGGCTCTATTCCTCTGAGCAAGGCAGACTGTATAATTTTTATCATTAAATATTTGTACGGCATGATGCAAATTCACAAAGATTGCAAATATTGACAGGAGGGCATAACATTGCAACTGGTAGGACCTCTAGGTCAGTAAGGTTTATATAACAATAATTTAACTACTTAGTTTAGTAACTGTTTTCTCAGTTTATAAACAACCTGCATCGCTCTACACAGCTTGCTACCAAAAGCTTAATTTTTAGGAGCCAAACAATCCCAGGCAAGATTATCCCATTAAATCTGCACAGTGCTAATTTTAAACATGCAACCAGCTAATATTCCCTGTAATTACTAAAACACAGGCATATAAAATTCACTCCATTTATCTTTAAAGTGGTCAGTGTTTACTGGGATCCGACTTAAGACGTGATGTTTATCACACGTGTGAGGGACAGTTCTAAAAATAAACCAGTGATATTACATTTCAGTAATTAAAAATAATTGCAGATTACATTATTCATTTGTTTTGAGAAGTACTTTTACAATTAAACTGAGAGGCCTGCAGCTTTACCTTATAGTGTACACTGAACTCCCACAACAAAAGTGGAAGTCCGAATTCATATTACTGGTATTAACTGATCATATCAATATCCATCTCCTACATCAACTATTTCTAAAGAAGTTTTATCAAAGTGGAAAAAGCATTGAGAAACCCAGTCATTTCATGATGGCTTCTTCTGACCTGGAACTAATAATTTACAAGCAGTTACGCCAACTGCCCTGTGCTTGACCTCAAGCGTTTACAAGCAGCTACAATTACCCTAAACAGCACAACCGTGCTCCAGACCCCAGACGACCTCAAGAGCAATGCCATGGGGGACCGACAAAAAAAAATCAAGCTGATTTAAAGATCGTAAGTTAAAATCACTGACACCATATACGGCGAGTGTTCCATAGATGGCTGCCATCAACTTCTCTCCACAATATTTGCAGTACAGGTTTGGCAGACTGGACCTGGCCTCCATTTACAATTTCTCTCGAGTGATCCAGCAGATTGGAAACTGTGGCAAATGCTGGGGGAGAAAACCCACATTCTACCACTTACCCACATTTTAGTACATTAATGGCAGTCATAGGTTTTGGGGTATACATTTCAAAAACTGAAATAACTGTCTTGGTTACTTCTGGTACAACTGGTTAGATTATATTCACCTTCTTTGTCAGTGAGAACTTCCATTCTTCCACTAAACATTGCCTTTAGCATAGTATCGTGTCTGGTTAAAATCTGAACAGTGGTGTAGTACAGGGAGCCTCCAACATTTAATCGGATGTATTTGTTCCCCATGCTTCCTTCTTTAAAGCTAATGGCCTTGGGTTTGGCTCCAGAAGGTGGGTACAGTGACGTTAGGCAGGTGTCCCCAGACATGTCTCTCTGAAGGTAAATGGTGACTCTGCACACAGTTGGCTTAATCTGTCCCGCCGTGGTTGGTGTGAGCAAGCTAGACAAAAACGAGTCGAGGTCTGGTCACGTTCACAAATGTTCATAACCTCTGCACCACTAAAAACAAGGAAAATCTTCACGTTAAACATCAAACATATTAGAAACAAACAAAACTTTGAACCTAATTTGAAAGTGCAATACATCACAGAATATCTATACTACCATCTTATCTTCTCCATAGACATGAGCATTATGAAAATTTCTAGGGTTGTGGATGTGCATGTGAGACAGTCACAATTCTAACCATGGTGTAAAGCACAATCAAAGGGAGGGAGTGGTAACTGAGTCCACTTGTGACCACTATGAAACACCATGTGTCCATTCCCTCAATCCTGCCCCGTGCCAGGTCCTTCAGATTTCCTAGGCTAGAATTCTTTGTTCTTCAATATTCAACCTGGAGTTTTAACTTTTGGTCACCCTTTCATACTTGTAAAAAAAAGTAATATGAAGACACAATCAATAATTAAGTGATGACTTCAACATGTTAATTGTACAAGAGAACAAACTGCTTGAACGTAAAGACATAGGACACACAGCAATTCAGTACCAAAGGATGTACAGAAAGAGCATCACATTAGAAATTAAGTTTCTTAAATTTTAAAAGATTGGCAAATTTTAATTTGAAAGATGCAATAATGAGATGTTATGTTGCTAGGGAGATTGAGTTTCAAATTAAAAGGTGCTGGTGGCAATTAAAAACATGCCATAACCAATTTGTCCATGGTGGTTGGTCGACCTTTCCTCAATCATATCTGATGACTATTGCAGATTATATCACATGATACAAGGGCAGATCACCCAGGCAGCAGGTCACTGGATCAAAGAACAACTTGCATTTATAGAGTGCCTTTAACGTAGGGAAACATCCCAAGGCGCTTCACAGGAGAGTAATCAGACAAAAATTAGCAAAAAAGTCAGTGTTTCGAGCTTTTCTGTGTAGGGGCTGCTGCAAATATTGATACAATCCCAGAGACCTCCTGTTGCAATGGTGCCAGCTACCCAAAGAGTAACCCTACATTATTGCAAAAGTATGTGTTATTAGCATATAGCAATAGGAGTGGCATGCCAGTAGGTCAACAAATTGATAAAAATACAGAAATCTAGTTCTAATTGCTACTGAATGACCTTTTAGGGCAAGGACAGGATTGGGCTCGTCAGCGATGCCCCCCAAATAGTCGGACAATGTGTACATTCGCATAAAGAATGGCCACCTGTACAAGGATACTAGAGGGCTCCTTACTGCCAGCAAGAGTTAAGAGGGAAAAAAAAGGAGAAACAAAAGAAAACTAATTTTTCATGAACTGCTCATACAACATAATGAGTTCTGACCTTCTGTCCTCATTAAATGAACAGGTGAGTCAGGCCGACTGCTTAACAAGGTTTCTCAAGGTTGAAATAAATATATTTAATCATGCCACAACTGATGACTGCCTCATGCACTCCTGAAAAATGAATGCTCAATTACACATATCCAACCCACACATCAGAATCCTAACAAAGATGCAAGTAGTTTTTTGTTTAATTCGTTCATGGGATGTGGGCGTCGCTGCCAAGGCCAGCATTTATTGCCCATCCCCAATTGCCCTGAGAAGGTGGTGGCGAGCCGCCTTCTTGAACCGCTGCAGTCCGTGTGGTGAAGGTTCTCCCACAGTGCTGTTAGGTAGGGTGTTCCAGGATTTTAACCCTGCGACGATGAAGGAACAGCGATATATTTCCAAGTCGGGATGGTGTGTGACTTGGAGGGGAACATGCAGATGGTGTTGTTCCCATGTGCCTGCTGCCCTTGTCCTTCTAGGTGGTAGAGGTCACGGGTTTGGGAGGTGCTGTTGAAGAAGCCTTGGCGAGTTGCTGCAGTGCATCCTGTGGATGGCACACACTGCAGCCACTGTGCGCTGGTGGTGAAGGGAGTGAATGTTTAGGGTGATGGATAGGGTGCCAATCAAGCGGGCTGCCTTGTCCTGGATGGTGTCGAGCTTCTTGAGTGTTGTTGGAGCTGCTCTCATCCAAGCAAGTGGAGAGTATTCCATCACATTCCTGACTTGTGCCTTGTAGATGGTGGAAAGGCTTTGGGGAGTCATGAGGTGATGGGTGGATTTAAAAAATGTGTGGCAGAAAAGGATTCCTTTCATTGATCTAACATATCATATAGTACCAAATGCAAACACTGTTTAAACCCTTGCTCCTTCACACAACAAAGTAACACACTTTTAACTTCAGAAATAGCACGTAAAATATTTAAACTCTTTCTTTTGCTCATCTCTGTAAGTCAGCCACCTCGGAAGTAAACAGCTGCTGCACTACCCCCACCTTTCAAATTAACAGAATTAGGCCCCACTAAAGTGATTGGCAGAAACAAAGTGACTTTTATGATATATAATGTAACAATGGATTGAAACTCAGTCAAGTCACACTGGTGCTGGGAGACCTCAGGACAGAAAATATTGCAAAAACGTTGTCTCAGTTTAGATCAGCAGTTCGGTTTTAAATGCAGTCACTATGATCAAAGGAGCCTTAGGCAGTTAAGCTCCTCCAACATTAACTGACGCTTAACGGTCATGAAGACTTAAAAAAAAATCATAAGTGCTTGATGGCCATTGAATTCATGGCGTCTAACTTCTTTCAGCCTACAACCCCCCACCCCCAGAACTCTTCATTCCTGACTCTGCCTCTTTTGCATCCCCCCTCCAACTACCTCCCTGACCCACACCACTGGAGACTGTACTAGTCCCCATGTTCCCAAAGCCATCTACCGTCCTTTCATTCTTAAAACCCACCTCTTTGACAGATGCATAATCAGACAAAAATGAACACCAATCATCCCACTTAACATCTCCCTCTATAGGCTCAGTGTTTATTTTTGTCTGATTATGCATTTGTGAAGCAACCTGGGATTTGTTTCTACATTAAAAGCACTATAGAAATGAGTGGCTGTACACCAGGAATGACTTAAGCAAGGGTAAGTGGAGACCAACACACCCATCTATTGTGTTAAGCTTCATTATGTTGATTATATAGAGGATAGTATGCACGTTGAGATCCAAAAAATAAATATTTTACATTCTTGGCTCATGCATTCTCTCGAATATTATTCCCCCATGCCTCAAACACTAGTCCACCTAGTAAATTAGCTGTGATTTTTACAATCGAATTAACACTCTGCAGACCTCCTAACCCATCATCTTACCATTGAGGCCGTATGAGGTACAAAAATTCCCAATCTTGAGAATTTAAACACTTAATTTGCGTGTAAAAATACCTCAAATAGCAGTAGTGCTTTAGAAACAAGCTTGTGGGTCAGCAGCAGTGAAATCATCAAATGCTTCATAGAAAGGACAAATGTATCTCTATGCATTTCAAGAAAAATTTGAAGGGCAGGGGAATGGGACAAGTTGGCACAAGCACGATGAGCCAAATGGCATCCTCCTGTGCTGTAAAACTCTATGTCAGTACAATACCAGAGCAATAAAGAGTATAAAAGTTCATCGCTGCACAGATACATTCCAACACAGACCGATCAATCTCAGCAGGATGTCATTTTTCTTATGCAGCTATCTGAAGGAGTGCTATTGATTACTAATATCAGTGCAACAGTAGCTATTAAACCCATTGCTGATAGCAATGGATCTGCAATCATGCACACACACACCATAGGAATAAAGCAACAAAGGCAAAAAAAATGAAATGGCAAGTATTCCGCCTTAGCTGTTAGCCATCTCACCATTTGATCATTTCCCTCCCCAAACAAGCACTATTGTACTTAATTACACAATCAATGGACTGTGTTACTCCTGTTACAAACTGTATTTCCCATTACACTGAAAAAATTGAACACTAAATTTAGTAAATACCCAAGGCGGCTATAGGAACATAGGAATTGCTGGACAAAAAAAAAACCAAGGTAATGGATCTGAGCACTTTTTGAACCTGCCTTAGGATCAGACTGGAGTTATACTCCAGCTAGTGCCAACATCCCATTAGTGCAAAACAACCTCCTGGACGACATCTCATACCGCTACACTGCAGATGCAATACAGAAACTCTTCAAGTTATGCTGCTACTTTTGCATCAACTTGCACCTGAAACTGCTTTGCATCAGCTGGAAAGTAGTACAACTGCAGTCAAGTTCCCACATTCTTGGAGACTAAAAGGCAACTTCTAGACAGGCTATGCAAGTGTTTTTAATTCTAAGAGGTCTGTAGGGAAGAGGGGAAAAAAACTCAGTAAAATAAAATTCTTGGTGATCCAGAGAGATATGGAGACACACTGTTAAACCTCAGCGTTAGTTTGAAGGGGTTATGTGGAAAGACACGAAGTGCTAGGGCTTCAGAGACGTAGTTTGTTGACTAGCCTGATGAGTCCCTATCAGGTACTTTGCTGAGGTATAGGTGGGTTGATTTTTTTTTTGTCGGATCCAATTTGATCCTGTTGACGAATCCGACCCAGCCTTGAGAATATCCTGTTCCCGGTTCCATCCTACACGGTTACCCTTCTTGAATTGTCCATTTATGCCCCTGCAATTCAATTACAGCTCGCTGATTTGGGGCATTAGGGCCTTCCACTGGCTTGCAGCTGCCATTGAGCGGAATGGGAGAATTTAACTCGCTTCTACTGAGAGGAGACACACGGGGTTACTTCCCACCGCACGGCCGCCGGCTCCTCCGTCTCCTGCCTTTAGCTGCCGCCCGCCCGCCCGTCCCTCACTCACTCACTCACTCCATTTGCTCTGGTGGGTCTCGCTCCTACAACTTGACGGCGCTTCTCCCTCCCAGCGGGGATTCAAAGTCCGCCTACCCCCATATCTCGGACCATTCCCCAGGCCGCCCCCCCCTCCATCTCGGACCATTCCCCCCCCGGGTACCTGCAGGACTTGCCGAGCCGATTCCTCCCTCCTTTCCCTCACCAGCTCCTTCACTTCCTGCTCGAACCTCCGCCAGACACAAACTGCAACATTGTTACCATCGCCCAAACTGGCTCACCGGAAGTGGCTGCTGCGCCTCCAGCCAGCTGCTAACGAGCTCACCACGCATGCGTGCGTGCTCCTCTCCCTTTACATCGTACTACGCAAGCGCCAATAGACCCATTGTCCCTCGCCTGCAAGCCACCTCTTAGGGACCGTCCGTAAATTAGCCCAAAGTATAGTGAGGAATAAGGTGCAATATATTTTTTTTTGTGTCGGATCCGATTCGACCCTGTTGGCGAATCCGACCCAGCCTTGAGAATATCCTGTTCCCGGTTCCATCCTACACGGTTACCCTTCTTGAATTGTCCGTTTATGTCCCTGCAATTCAATTACAGCTCGCTGATTTGGGGCATTAGGGCCTTCCACTGGCTTGCAGCTGTAATGATCTGAAATGGCGGTGGAAGCAGATTCAATAGTAACTCTCAAAAGGGAATTGGGTAAAGGGAATTGGAGGGAAAACATTTGCAGGGCTATGGGGAAAGAGCAGGGGAATGGGACTAATTGGATAGCTCTTTCACGATGGGCCGAATGGCGTCCTCCTGGGTTTTACCTACTGTGATATGATATTGCTCCCAGTGCCACGCGCAAGTCAGTATAGGATAGTAGGATAAGCCAGATTAATGAGTGGCTGGAGAAATGGTGCAGGAGTGAGGGCTTCAGATTCCTGGGGCATTGGGACCAGTTCTGGGGCAGGAGGGTTGCACCTCAACAGAGCTGGAACCAATGTCCTCACGGGGAGGTTAACTGGTGCTGTGGGGGAGGATTTAAACTAATTTGGCAGGGGGTGGGCATCAGGATGAAACATTAGAGAGGAGAAACAAGGTGCACAGAGGTCTGGGAGAGACAAATAGCAGTAGAGTAAAGAATAGTTCATAAATAGAAGGGATCAGACAGAGGGCAAAGGCAAGGCAGTCTAAGATGAGTTTGGAGTGCATGTGCGTAAATGCATGTAGCGTGGTAAATAAGGTTGGTGAGCTGCAGGCACAAGTCGCCACATGGGACTATGATATAGTGGCAATAACAGAGACCTGGCTCAAAGAATGGGAGGATTGGAAACTTAACATTCCTGTCTACAAGGTATTCAGGAAAGGTAGGGAAGGAAAGAAAGGAGAGGGGTGGCAGTATTGATCAAAGAAACTATTATGGCACTGGAAAGGGATGATGTAGTTGAGGGGTCAAATACAGAATCTATTTGGTTAGAATTAAGGAAGAATTGAAGAGCTATTATGCTACTGCGTGTATAATACAGGCCACCAAATAGTGGGAAGGAGAGAGGAGCAAATTTGGAGGCAAATTACAGAAAGATGCAAGAACTATAGAGCAGTGATAATGGAGAGCTTCAATTATCCAAATATAGACAGGGATTTTAACAGTGTAAAGGGCAAAGAGGGAGAGGAATTCCTGAAATGTGAACAAGAAAACTTTCTTGATCAGTGTGTTTCCAGCCCAACAACGAAGGAAGCAGTGCTGGATCTAGTTTTGGGGAATGAAGTGGGGCAAGTGGAGCATGTTTCAGTGAGGGAGCATTTGGGGAACAGTGATCATAATATCATCAGGTTTAGAATAGTTATGGAAAAAGACAAGGAACAAGCATAAAAATGGAGGAGGGTTAATTTCAGTGAGTTAAAAAGGGATCTTGCACAGGTGGATTGGAATCAGAAATTGTTAGGCAAAACAGTAATTGAACAATGGGAGGCCTTCAAGGAGGAGATGGTTCGGGTACAGAGTAGACACATTCCCACGAGGGGGAAAGGAAGGGCAACCAAAGCTAGAGCTCCCACGATGACGAAAGATATAAAGATTAAAATGAAACTGAAAAAGGAGGCATCTGATAAGTATAAGATTCATAATATAGTAGAGAACCAAGCTGAATACAGAAAGTACAGAGGAGATCTAAAAAAAGGAATTAAGAGGGGCAAAGAGACAATTTGAGAATAGATTAGTGGCTAACATAAAAGGGAATCCAAAAGTCTTGTATAAACATATAAATAAACGGGTAGTCAAAGGAAGGGTGAGGCTGATTAGGGACAAAAATGATCTTCTCGTGGAGGCAGAGGGTATGGCTGAGGTAATAAATGAATACTTCACATCAGTCTTCATTAGAGAAGAGGATGCTGCCAATGTAGTAGTAAAGGAGGAGGTAGTAGCGATATTGGAGAGGATAAAAATAGATAAAGCGGCGGTACTTAAAAGGTTGACAGTACTTAAAGTAGAAAAGTCACACAGTCCAAATGCGATGTATCCTAGGTTACTGAGGGGAGTAAGAGAGGAAATTGCGGAGGCTGTGGCCACAATCTTCCAATCCTCCTTACATATGGGAGTGGTGCCAGAGGAAGGGAGGATTGCAAATGTTACACCCCTGTTCAAAAAAGGGGGGAAGGGTTAAACTCAGCAATTGCAGGCCAGTCAACCTAATGTTGGTGATGGGGAAACTTTTACAGCCAATAATCTGGGACAAAATTAATTGGCACTTGGAAAAGTATGGGCCAATAAATGAAAGTCAGCATGGATTCGTTAAAGGAAAATCAAGTTTGACTAGAATTATAGAATCATAGAATGGTTACAGCACAGAAGGAGGCTATTCGGCTCATCGAGCCCCTGCCGGACTAACTTGATTGAGTTCTTTGATGAAGTAACAGGGAGGGTTGATGAGGGTAGTGCGGTCGATGCGTATATGGACTTTCAAAGGCATTTGGTAAAGCACCACATAATAGACTTTTTAGCAAAATTAAAGCCCATGGGATTAAAGGGACAGTGGCAGCGTGGATACAAAATTGGCTAAGGGACAGAAAGCAGAGAGTAGCGGTGAACGGTTGGTCTTCAGAATGGAGGGAAGTATACAGTGGTGTTCCCCAGGGGTCAGTTTGAGGACCATTGCTCTTTTTGATACATATTAATAACCTGGACTTGGGTATACAGGGTATAATTTCAAAGTCTGCAGATGATATGAAACTTGAAAATGTAGTAAACAATGTGGAGTATAGCAACAGACTTCAAGAGCACATGGATAGATTGGTGAAATGGACAGACACATGGCAGATAAAATTTAACGCAGAGAAGTGTGAAATGATGTATTTTGGTAGGAATAATGAGGAGAGGCAATATAAACTAAATGATACAATTTTAAAGGAAGTGCAGGAACATAGAGGCCTGGGGGTATATGTACACAAATCTTTGAAGGTGGCAGGACAAGTTAAAAAGGATGTTAAAAAAGCATACAGTATCCTTAGCTTTATTAATAGCGGCATAGAGTACAAAAGCAAGGAAGTTATGCTAAACCTTTATAAAACACTGGTTAGGCCTCAGCTGGAGCATTATGTTCAATTTTGGGCACCACACTTTAGGAAGGATGTCAAGGCCTTGGAGAGGGTGCAGAAGAGATTTACTAGAATGATACCAAGGATGAGGGACTTCAGACTGGAGAAGTTGGGTTGTTCTTCTTAGAGCAGAAAAGGTTAAAAGGAGATTTGATAGAGGTGTTCAAAATCATGAACCGTTTTGATAGAGTGAATAAGGAAGAACTGTTTCCAGTGGCAGAAGGGTCAGTAACCAGAGGACACAGATTTAGGATGATTGGCAAAAGAACCAGAGGTGACATGAGGAAGCATTTTTACGCAGCGAGATGTTATGATCTGGAATGCAACAACAACTTGCATTTATGTAATGCCTTTAACGTAGCAAAATGTCTCAAGGCGCTTCACAGGAGCGATTTTCAATCAAAATTTGACACCGAGCCACATAAGGAGATATTAGGACAGGTGACCAAAAGCTTGGTCGAAGAGGTCGGCTTTAAGAGGGTCTTAAAAGAGGTTGAGAGGTGGAAAGGTTTAAGGAGGAAATTCTGGAGCTTAGGGCACTGCCTGAAAGGGGAACAGATTCAATAGTAACTTTCAAAAGGGAATTGGATAAATACTTGAAGGGAAAAAAATTACAGGGCTATGGGGAAAGAGGTGGAGAGTGGGACTAATTGGATAGCTCTTTCAAAGAGCAGAGGCATGATGGGCTGAATGGCCTCCTTCTATGCTGTACCATATGCATTTTCTTTAACTTAAATGGCGATTTTTTTTTTGGTTGTTCTTATAATATACTTTTGAAAGGCGGTAGGCCATAGGTGGCTGGTGTTCTCGTGTGATAAAAAAATTAGACATAACCCTCACTACACGCGCTCCTGATCTTTGGCCGCCAGGTGAGGAGGGGGGGCGGGCAGGTCAGTGGACGTCCTCGTGGGCCTGCTGCTGGGCCTGTCCAAGGTGGCCATCCACAGGTCCAGGTTGGATGCGGCCCGTGGGGGGCAGTCGCTCAGACCGTCTGTCTCTCTTCCGTGGAATTCCCCGCGCCCCGGGTGGCCCTGGAGATGGAGCACGCGGTGTCTGCCGGAACGCTCGAGGCTTTCCGCTACCGGTGGGCACCGCAGGGGCTGGAGTGCATCCTGGACAAGGATAATAACATTTTAATTTGAACTTGTTTTGGTTTTTCTTTGGGTTTTTCACACATAAGCACACCCTAAACCCTCCCCCCACCCCCCCCCCCCCCCCCCGCCTTCTTATAAAAGGGGGACCTAAAATCACAGGAAAAGGGGAAAAAAACCCTCACTACACAACATAAGGGTAAAGAATCTGACAACACCAAGTTATAGTCCAACAATTTTCATAAGGGGGCATATTTGGCACTGAGCATGCGCATTTCGAGGCGGGCTGCCCACAAAGCGGAGCGATGGAGAGGTCGAGTCGCGCACGCGCAGATGCGAGATATCGCCGGGTGACGTGGAGCGTGACTTTGGCCGGGATTCGCGGGGAGTCGTCGCCGTGGCAGCGGTTGCCGGAGCGAGAAAAGGGAGGTGGGGGTTTGTTGTTGGTTGTAATGGCAATGGAGGCGCTGGGGGAGGCCGGCCTGCACTTTGACGAACTCAACAAACTGAGGGTCTTGGATCCGGAAGTGGCACAAAATACAACGGAGCTGAAAGAGGAGTGCAAGGAATTTGTAGAAAGTAGGTACGAGGAGGGAGGTCACCATATGGCGGGGAGGAGGGACCGTTAGAAAGATAAAGACTTGTGTTTAATATAGCGACTTTCACGACGTCCCAAAGTGCTTTACAACCAATGAAGTACTTTTTGAAGTGTAGTCACTGTTGTAATGAAGGAGACTGGCAGCCAATCTGTGCACAGCAAGATCCCACACACTGCAATTAAACAGGTGTTGGGTTGAGGGATAAATATCGGCCAGAACACACCAGTGAACTATATGACATGAGATGAGATGTGTCTGTACGTTAAGAAACGTGAGGGGTTGTTCAAAAACGAGGGCGTCAGTAGGTCTGGGCTGTGTGGCAACTGAAGTAAAGTCAAGAATGGAAAAAGTCTATTTAGCCCAGTTAATAGTAGGGGCGGACTGACTCCCCGATATGGCACAAGATTCTTCTTGATTCTCATATGGGGAAACTGTTAGAAAGACTAGTATTTAATATAGCAACTTTCATGACATCCCAAAGTGCTTTACAACCAATGACGTGTAGTCACTGTTGTAATGAAGGAAACTGGCAGACAATCTGTGCACAGCAAGATCCCACAAACAGCAATTAAATAGGTGTTGGTTGAGGGATAAATATTGGCCAGAACACCAGTGAACTATGTCATGAGATGTGTCTGTATGTTAAGAAATGTTGCTCAAAAATGAGGGCGTCAGTAGGTCTGGGATATCGAAGAATCTTGCGACCTTTCATGGAGTCTAATCCTGGGTCTACACCTGTGAGAATAAGGTCCTGAGTCTCTGAGTTACTGAAACTCTATGTGAATCATCTGTAAAATTGTGTGGAGTCCTCTGAATCAAAAGTAAGGACTCCTCACTCAACTGAATGCAGCATCAGTTGCTGCGTGAAACTTGGAATGGAGATCGCACCCTCATCTTTATTATGTCAAACCTCAATCAGTAAGAGTGATAGTCCTTTAACGTAGTAAAACATCCCAAGGCAACACCCTAAGGTGCTTCATAGAAGTGTAATCAGACAAACATTGGCACTGAACCAAAGAAGGAGATATTAGGAGGGGTTACTAAAAGCTTGGTAAAAGAGGTAGGTTGTAAGGAGGGTCTTAAAGGAATACGAGAGTGGTGGAGAGGTTTATGACGGCAATTCGTGAGCTTAGGGGCCTAGATGGCTGAAGGCATAGCCACCAGTGGTGGGTGGGGAATAGGATATGCATAAGAGGCCAGAGTTGGAGGAACGCAGAGTTCTTGGAGGGTTGTCAAATTTTGAAAGAGAATTCTGGAGTGGAAGGAAGCAGGATGCACAGTGGGCCTGGGTTGGAAGAGTGGAGTGTGTGAGCTGGGACATAGGGCTTGGGAAGGTTGCAGAGGTAGGGTCGGGTGGGGTGAGGCCATGGAGGGATTTGTAAATGAGGTTAAAGATTTTGAAATCAATACACTGAGAATAGGAAGCAATTGGTGAGTTGGGGCGATATACGAGCAGGACTTTGTATAGAATATGGGTGGTGGAATTTCAGATGAGTTGGAGTTTGTGTTGGATGCAGATTGGGAGGCTGACGAGGAGACCCTTCTGATTCAACCTCACCAAGGATGTTGATCCGGTTACTTTCATTTAATAAAAATGTTTCCAGCACTGATTCTCTCACCTTGACAAACTTACAAAAGCAAACATCTGCTTTTGTAACTATTGGACCAAGATAATGCTGTCCCTTGTAAAATAAACAGAATCGGGTCTCGATCTAAACTTGACATTTTTTTGCAGCATCCAAAAATTTCAAGTTTCTTGAATGGACTTCGAATAATGAGAGGAGTGATGCTGCAATAAACATTTTCACATCGTTCACCTGACGAAGGAGGCTTGTGAATTTAAAATAAAATTGCTGGACTATAACTTGGTGTTGTAAAATTGTTTACAATAAAGATTGAACAGGTGCCAGACAATGCAAATATTCAGAGCTAACTTTTTATAAACTACAATTGGATTAACTAGGAAAACAAACACACATGATAGGGGGTCTGTCAATCTGAGTTTGAAATACTGTTTGTGGTTTCTGGCACAATTGCAGAAAAACTTACTGTGTAAACAATACATTTTAATTAATGATTAACAACACGAGGAACTGAAGGAAAGAATATAAAATGTACATCAGCAGAGTAGGCTTTCCATAAAATGTTGGAAATGCTTGTCTGTAAATCTTCCCTTGCTTCCGGTGTTAGAATTAACTTGATCATAAAACTTTTATTTGCTACTTTAAACAGTGCTCTCCCTGTATTAGGAAAAAGACATTGTGTGAATTGGTAACCCAATGAGGTTTTCTGCACTATTTAATGTTAACACTAAGATCAACTGCACAAACTCAGGTTGACATCAAACCACATCCTTCCTGTGTTTCACTCCCATCTGTGACAGCAGTGAAATACAGGATGTGGTTTGATTGTTTTGGCTGAATTCAAACCCAGTCTAGACAGGTAAGGTGAAAATCTGTTCACTCATTAGCAGATGATAGTCATCCCGAGGGAAACATTTCTGTGAGTCTCGCTTCATTTCCCAACAGAGTGTGAAAAACAAACACCCCTTTGTAATCGTTGGGAATTCAGGCTGATGAGAATTTATAAACCATAAATCAAACTGGCAGGAATGCCACCAAAACCTTCCAGAAGCTGAATTAAAATTTTTCCAAGATGCCATACTGTTGATATTGTACTTTTTTTCCTGGTGTAACTCACAAGGAATTCTGTACCAAGGTATCAATTATTGGAGTGTATTTAACAATACACCTTGTTCAAAGTCTTGGAATAGTTTCAGGTAAGAACCTCTAATTTTGCAGTTGTGCTGAAAAAGATGTATGGTGAATTGAATACTATTATACTCAAGGTTTAGTGCAAGATTCATTTGGTATGTTGGTAAGTACGAGGCAAAATTTGAATTATGGAGTTCCATTGCACTGATTGAGACTGCATTAGATGGTATTCTTGCAAGGGATTATTGTCATCTTTGATTCCAATTTAACAATTGATGCAACACCTCAGAAACCACTGGGTGTAGAACCAAGTCGTCATAAATTGCAGGTGCAGCAAAATTTGGACACAGCATAGCATCCAGAGATTTGGCCAGCCTAGCAGGGCCAATACGATGTAAAGGAACAATGGAGAAATGCAAGGGGTGGGACTCTCAAGGGCAGTAGTGTTAGACTTGGATAATGGGTGTGTCATGGAGGGTGTCATGTTTAGGTGTACGTTTTAGACAATACCAAGAGAAGCCTTGTACATGAAACAAAAGTTGAAATCTCACACATTCAGATCTTGCCAGTTGATGAACAATTCATATATTGGCTGTTGTAACCGATTATCTTGTGCGATTATAATGTGTAATTTGGCACAAATTTTTATATTTCTTTCAGAAATAGGCCAGTTCCAGAAAATTGTTGGTGGTTTAATTGAGATAGTCGATCAGCTTGCTAAAGAAGCTGAGAATGAAAAGATGAAGGTAATGTTCCTCTAGATACAATACTAAATTTTTGCATGTTGTGGTAAGTTATTTTAACAGTAAGAGAAATGGTGATGCTATCAACTTCTTAAACATTTTTATTACTAATTCAAACTGTTAAGTTTCATCTTTATGAAACTTTGAACAGTCTGGCAGCAGGAATGACACCACATAGTAACTTGATCCAGTGTAGCAATGTACAGGACTAGAAATGATCACTGTGGCTCATCTGGTCAGTCCCAGTATATTATACATTCCCCAAACAAAGCATGATGATGAAACTGGGACGAAGTGGTGCTTTTGAGATAACGTGGATTGTACTAATTACCCACAAAGGTTGATTACAAAATAGTTTGCATTGTGATAAATACCTGTAACAGGAGCAAAGTACTGTGATATCCATCTTGTTGCCTAAAGGTGTAAAATTATTCTAAATAACGAGTTATTGAATTGACCCACTTGTTTGCACCCAGACCACAATCGTAGAGAAGTCTCTGTGCTGTGTGGTTGGGGAGTAAGAATGCTGCCCATCATGGGGGAATCTAATGGAGCAAGAGAAAATAATTGGCTTGGGGGTGATGTGAAATATTATTGAAGATCTCATCGGGCCGTTGATTAATTATGTTGCCATCTACAGGCCATAGGTGCTAGAAATCTTCTGAAATCAGTTGCTAAGCAAAGAGAAGCCCAACAGCAGCAGCTCCAAGCTTTAATAGCTGAAAAGAAAATGCAGCTTGAAAGGTTTGTCAAAATCTTGTTTCTTTTACTAAAAGAGAATTGAGCAATATTGCAGTGCCTTGCATTAAGCCACTGTAATGGTACCATTAAATGCAGCCACCTTTCTGCTGTTATGTCATTTTGGTATTAAATGTCCATCATGTATTCCTATTTATTGTATATTTTGTAATGCTACTACTCCACTAAGGAGGTGAGTAGGCTAAACTGTTCTTTGTGGCTTAAACTATGCACAAATAATATGGAACTGGGCCTACACAACTTGCATCAGTATAAGGTACTCCTGCACACCAGCATGGCCAAATAATGCAAATGTGCAAGGTGAATGGCAGGTTATATTAAAGAAAAATCAAAATCTCCTTTACTTTAGAATTGCTACACCATTCCCTGACCAAAGGGATGGACGTTCCTTGCTGTGTCTCAAACTGATACCTCAGAAGTGCATGACAGTAGGTTAGGTTCAGACTTCAACCTAATTTTTTTTTTGCTTCTGAATAGCTGTGGAGGGGTTACAGTAAATTAAGCCACTTTTCCTGGCTTCTCAAATTTAGAACTAAATACATTTACTTTTGATTTTAAAAAATCTAGTTTTTGCAACTATCTATAGATGTGGTATAAATGGACCCCAAAAAGTTTCAACAACTTGTGTTTATATAAGTGCCTTTAATGTAATGAAACGTCCCAAGGTGCTTAACAGGAGTGTAAATAGACAAAAATTGACACTGTGCCAAAGGAGATATTAGGACAGGTGACCAAACACTTGCTCAGAGGTAGGTTTTAAGGAGCATCTTAAAGGATGAGAGCTAGATGGAGACTTGGGGCCTAGACAGCTAAAGGCACGGCCGCCAATGGTGGGGCAAAGGAATTGGGGGATGCACAAGAGGCCAGAGTTGGAGGAACATTGAGTTCTTGAAGGGTGGCCGGCCTCATCTTCCATTCTTCATAAACTTGAGCTCATCCAAAACTCTGCTGCCCGTATCCTAACTCTCACCAAGGCTCATTCTCCCATCATCCCTGTGCTCGCTGATCTACATTGGCATTCAGTCCGGGAACACCTCAGTTTTAAAATTCTCATTGTTGTTTTCAAATCCCTCCATGGCCTCACTCCTCCCTATCTCTGTAATCTCCTCCAGCCCGAGATCTCTGCACTCCTCCAATTTGTGTCTCTTGCGCATCCCTGATCCACCATTGGCCCTAATCTCTGGAATTCCCTCCCTAAACCCCCCTCTCCTCCTTTTAAGATGCCCCTTAAAACTTGCCTCTTTGATCAAGCTTTTGGTCATCTGTCCGAATAACTCCTTATGTGGCTCGGTGTCAATTTTTTTTTCCAATAACGCTCCTGTGAAGCACCTTGGGACGTTTTACTACATTAAAGGTGCTACATAAATGCAAGTTTGTGGTGGTTGTAGGGCTAGAGGAGGCTACAGAGATAGGGAGGGGTGAAGCCATGGAGAGATTTGTGCATGAGGATGAGAATGATGAAATTATCATGTGGCACTAGGCAATAATGTATAAGGAGGTGTGTATATAATATGGAATGCATCGGAAACTGTTTAAGGAGAAGGGGAAGCTCGTCGGTAAATGCACACTCCCAAGTTCATTGTGCAGTTAGATTATGAGGCTATAGTTCTGATTTTTTTTTTAAAAATGAAACCTTGTCGTCCTGCATTTTCCTTATCCTATTTTTCTGTGACTGAATGAAACAAGTTGACTGGCCATTTGTGGGGTAATTCTCAGCCAATTAGAACTGTTATTTGTGTTTACCCACAATTAACATCTATTCTAGGTGTCAGGGCTGTGCAATAAACAAGTGGTGATGCAGTCGAGTCCCTCTGAGCAAAGTCCTTTTGAAGGACCACAGTAATATTTCAGTACCCCAAATATAATTGTTAAATATATAAAATGAAGCTGGTTGAGAGCCAGCGCATAGTAAGCCCCGTCTTTCTCTTATACCACACTGAGCAAATCTTAGGCCAGCTGTATTGCCACATTATTTACATCCAACTCTTGTCAGCTCTTCGATTTTACACTATGTATGAGATGTTCTGTCCCTCAAACTGTTTATTCTTCAACATAAATTAAGATTTAATTTTTTTTTAAAGTAATTCTGAATTGAAAGACCTAGCCATACTTCAGTTTTTTTTTGTCTCAATTTCCTAAGTTTACCACAGGCAATGATCTGCGCAGTACTCAGTCTTTCATAATGGGGATCAAGTTACCTAAAGGCGTAGCATTTTTCAAAATAGACTAATAACAAATTAAGTATCACTGGGATAAATGCTATAATGGGTTGTTTCTGGGTGATGTGTAACACAGACTGTTACTCTCTCTCTAGGTACCGGATTGAGTATGATGCATTGTCAAAAGTAGAAGCTGAACAAAATGAATTCATCGATCAGTTTATTCTTCAGAAATGAAATGGGAAGGAGAGACACTAAAGAGAAGTTTTTTTTTCTGTAACGATGCAGAGAAGTTTGCAGTGATTATTCCATTATGACGCATTCCATCAAAACAGTCGTTTTACACAAGGTGTATTTTTGCATTGCCTTTTCATAGTTCAATGAATATATATCAAGCAGTTATTTCTATAATGCAGGTTTGTATGTGGTTCTTTGGATTACATAAGCAATTTGTAACGTACAATTTTAATATGCACTTTTTTAGGATGACATTTCAACAAGCGTCAGAGATCTATGTACGTTACACATGTAAATATTTTGTTAGCCCTTATTGTTTTGTATATTTTATGTTATTGTTAATAAATAGTTCCTTCAACTTGTGACATCATGGCCTACACATTTCCAACTTACTGAGTGTCCTTTTGTCAGCATTAATAAAACTGATGTTTTAAGCTGTGCCTTACCCACTACAGCTCTTTCTGGTGTCCCTGTGCACTACAGGGTTGCCTCTGATGTAAGGAACGCTGCTGGAAAGCAAACTTGCAGTATAAATTAGCCAGAATGGTGGTTTTGCCTACTACCCCAAACAGGAAATATAGACTTCTTGCACCAACATTTGGCATTGGACAGTGAGCGGGTTGATCTCTCAGCCTATCTGTTCAAGTGAATTATGTGGTTTCAGCATTGCTGGCTTGTCTGAACATACCTTCTCCCTCCCCCTCCTCCAACACTGTAGAAGTTCTGTGGCCAGATCCATAAAGTGGGGAAAGGAACTTTGCAATAACTGCACGTGAGGCATATGCATGTTCCGCTCGTTGTTTGTCATCGAGTCCTCTAAGTATAAACGGAGCAGATTTGGTACAATGAAAACAAGCGCAGCATGTATATCCCTTTTTTTATATTACTGAACCACTTCCATTCAAAGCAGTTCAGTACAGGTGCTGGATCTGTCCCATTTGTTCTGCAGTGTGGTAAATTCTTGGAAACATCCAACTTGCAAAGTATGCAAAATGAGTAAACCTGATCAATTCCTTATAAGATTTGCCACAAACATGGATTTGATGATGGTGATGTTAATCCAATTGAAAATTCAGTCACTTTTACAGAGGTAAGTTATTAGGATAACTACTTCACAGCAATTTTATGGAAGTCCGCTATTTATTACCTGTTGCATTATTGCTTTTTTCATACAGTACTGAATAGATTTGTTTCAATTTAACTCAGTTGAAAATGCACATTCCAAGTGACTGTTCCAATTGAGAGATATATCCGGTAAGGTCTCGAACTAAACACCATCCTCATCTAGGAACAAAAAATGTTTCAACACAATTTCATTTAGGTGTGATAATACTGCAATAGTAATTTGGAGATTAATGTGAATGCTAAAATGTATATTTTTCAGTGTTTCTCTAATTATACTACACACAGCTGTTCCACTCATGGTTGAGTAGATTGCAGCCCAAGGGTTTACAGGTCTTTTATCAGAAAGTTGATGCAGCGTAAAAGTGAGCTTGGCTGTACTTAGTCATGTAGAACAAAAATAGGAGGCCTAATATACACCATATTCACATTTCTTGTTAAATTAAGCAAGGAGTAGTTGAACATTGTAGCACTGTGAAAAGGACACTCAGCCAATACAGCTCGCTGCATTATCTAGATCCTTTTGCCAGGATCCAATCAGGTGTATAATCATTTTCTTACCTCAATCTGATCCCTCTGCTCAGAGTTGGAGATTGGAACAATTCTCTTCTGAATGCTTCAACAAAATCAGTATTTACTGCATCAGGTAGAAATCCATTCCATAATTCTTACTTTAACAGCACATCTGGCGACCTCCTACTAGTAAGAAGGGCAAGAGTAGTGATATCCTGGGAACGCCATCATCTACAAGTTCCCCTCCAAGTCACACACCATCCTGATTTGGACATATACCACCACTCCTTCATTGTCAAAAACACAGAATTCCCAACTTACCAAACTGAGCACCATCACCATAAGGACTGCAGTATTTCAAGGAAAAGGGCAATTAGTGACACACAATTAATGCAGCGTTGCCAGTGTCGCCCATATCTCGGAAATAAATAAACACGTCATTCTTCCATATTTGACATCCTTTTCTCAGTTTATAATCACGTTCTTTTATCCTGGCTCTACATAAACTTACCCTATGTCTGCCATATCCTCTATTATTTTAAACTTGAATTGTATCCATCTTGAAATATTTTTGCAAGAGAATAGATTTAACTTCCTTAGCCTCTCCATAACTCAAAACCTACAGATTTTTTTGTCCTCAAAGTATAGTAACTAAAATGGGACTGAATACTCTAATGTTTTACCTGTCTTTTATAATTTTTTTTATAATCATGGAACATCAAATCATCCATCATTAGTAAAATACAAAGAAAGGTTCTCCCAAGCATAAGTTAAGGAAAGGAAATACTCTTTATTGATAAAGCATTTACCAAGAATATCAGTAACATAATGTGATCTTCTACAGCAAGATTTATACACCCTGCAAACGGTGTTTAATTACTGTAAAACTGTACAGGAATGATGGCTGTTCAACCTCCGACTGCCCAGATACAGCAACTTTCTGATCCTAATGTGTTGCTGGCATGCAATTTTAAAAAAAAAATCCCAATCCTGAACCATTGATTGAGAAACAGAATCCATAACAATAGTCCAAACGTTACTGAAGAACATTCAGGGTTTTAAAGAGCAAATTCAGGGCCGAAATCAGTAAGTATTTCTCTAAACAGAGGGTGATCCAACAGCTCAATGGATTGTCGGGGTAGGGGGGGAGGGTGTTTGAGGCCAGAAAAATGGGCTCATTTAAAACGCTGGACACAGGAATTGAAGATGGATTACTGAGACCAAAAGGGCTAACGTACAGTGTCTAACCTGCAGACCTAGGGCCACATGCGCACTGGTAATCCAGTCTTCAAAGTCCAGGCAACTCAGCCCTTATATTTCTTATGTGCTTGTATGTTCTGTTTGAACTTACTGGGCCTGGCCATTTGGAAAGAGTTGTTCTTTGTACTGTTGCCTCATTGATGGATAAATCAGAAGACCAGAGTCTGTTTGTATAAGCAACATGTGATGTATACAAATTAATGGGAACATGGATTTATACTTTCTATGTGGCCCCTGAGGCTCCATGGTATACACTTATGTGGCCGATGAAGACAAAATCTTGGACTTATTGTGATCCTGTCAACTTAATTTTAACTGAAAATACTCCTATTAAACAGAGGGCAGCTCTCTTGTGACAGTAAACTTTTCACACATATCCCTTTTCATTCAGATTTACCATCTTAGTACAAACTTGCTCTCAAATTATAAGACAGTATTGCCAAATAGATCACTGGAACAAAATGGGAAATGATTCTCTGAATGCTCAAGTGGAAGCAGTTATCGTCTCTTCTTTTCCTCATCAGGATTGTACCTTTTGCTGAGAAGCATAGTTAGCAGGATCATAACCGGGATTAGTAAATAGGGGGCGTAAATAGCTAAGAGAGATAAACGTTCTGACATGGTATTTGGTCCTGGATACTTTGATTTTGAGAAGTCGTTAAACAGAATATGTGCGAGGATGGAAATGACTGTTGTAGCCACGTGTGTGGAGTACATGATGGCGGGTGTCCTTATCCATGAGCAACTTCCTGCATATAAGAGTAATACAAAGCATTATATTGTGAATCGTACTTCTCTTCACTGTGTATTTATGTGGATTATTCCAGGCATGACGGTTGAAATGAAAACCAAATTGTCACGTTGTACCAAATAGTAGTCCTTTGGATGGTGTTTTTAAAAAAAAATTACAGGGACTTAAATTAATTTTAGAGAGTGCTTTGGAGGGGCAGGATATGATTTTATATCCACAATTCCGCACCCCCCCCCCCACCGCCGCGCCCCCCCACCGTGATGAGTCTGATCTTGGTTTATTATTGTGAGAAAGCACCATGGCCACAAGGCGAGATTCCCAGTCAACCCTTGGCAGATACAAGCTGGCAGCTACACTAGGTGACACTGGGGAGCAAACCTGCAATCTGTGCTCAATATGGTAAAGTTCACAGTGCAAGGAAGGCTCTGACAGGAAAAAGCAGGGGAAATAAGAGGATGAGACACAGTATTCTCACCTTCATGGTTTGCCATATTATGAATATCACAGCTGACATTTTTTCAAAGCCACAGTGAGTGACAGGAATGATTTATCATTGGGTGATGAAAGCAAATGAACTCCATTAGGTGTCTCTGCAGCACTCAGCTCAATTCACACACATTTAAAATAAACTCTGCCTTTTGCCCAGATCCTAATGACCATTTTGCTTCATTCTCGGTCACAATTTACTTCAGGTAAACTAGTATGATAATGCTAAATCATGTGCATATATAGGTATACAATACAAATAGGAAGGGAATAATTGCCACTATTTAACTTGTAGAGTCAGTCCCAACAAATTCCGAGGTCCCTAAGGCAAATAGAATATCTTCAGGAATAGTATTTTTTGCAGAAGTTCAATCTTCCCTCCACTGTTTTTCCTGGCACAAGCCTATTGAAGGATTCAACTGTCATAAACTGCGAAAGCAATACTCAAGCAGTTTATCTACGTTATCTGAAACCCAAGATTGGATTACCAACATTGACTCAATCCCTTGCATTTTCTCCACCACTCCCTCTTAGTTGCCACTGAGTCATTGACTGCAGACAGGAGGCAGCCAAATGACTTGCTGTCAGGTCTCTGAAGTGCTGCTTTGAACAGCTGGTGGGCCATGTGCAGCAGTGGCTTAGAAACACCTCTCTGCTGTTCCCTCCCTGTCAAGAGGTGGTGGCTTTTTTTTTCTCTCTGCCATCGCCCTACAGCAATATAACTGTGATCAAGAATGCAGTGGGAGTTGTGGGACTGCTTGGGGGGAGCGACACTTAGGCTACAGTTACACTTTACATACCAATCTGAGATCAGTTTATGTTCAACCAAATAGTGGTTTGCTAGACCAGAGTTATACTGTCACTCAGACTGGTTGAAACTTTTAGTGAGTCCAAAGCCAGTTGGAGGTCCCAGGAGATGTGCATGTTATGGGCATTAGTGCGCACATTCATGCATCCGTCATACCAAATGCAATTACTGAATGTCAAAGTGAAAATTTCACAAACTTCTGTTGAACATACAGAGCTATGGGTTTCAACATTTTTTTTTGATGAAATACAGTACTGAAAATTGGAAAGCGAACTGGGAACCCCTAAACTGCCAGGCATTTCACTCCTATTTTAAAGCACTATGGTGTCAGACTCCTGGATTTCACTTTGCTGCACCACAAAAATGGCAGTATGACTGTAGTCTGAGAAGTCTCTTTTTTCATATATAGGGCGTTGAATACAAAAGCAAAGAGGTGATGATGAACCTATACAAGACATTGGTTAGGCTTTGATTGGAGAACTGTGTGCAGTTTTAGACAGTCCACTGAAGAAAGGATTTTACAGCCATGGAAAAGGTGCAACATACGATTCACTCGGATGATTCCAGAAATGAGAAGGTATAGTTGTGATGAGAGACTTAAAATTAAGGATGTGTTCACTGGAGTGAGATAGTTGAGGGAAGGATCAAAGAGAAGTGCTCAAAATTACGAAAGAGTTTGATGCGGTAAATAGTGAAAGACTATTTCCACTGTACAAGGAGGCATAAACTTGGGATTAGTACTAGAAAGATAAAGGAAGAGGTTAGAAGGATTTTTTTCATGTAAAAGGTTAATACGGAACTCTTTACCACAGTTGACTAGCAAAACCAAGTCAACCTCAACATTTAAGAGGGAATTTAAAACTTCTAGAAGCAAAATATTAAAAGATACAGGGAAATGCGCTTAAGGTAGATAGCTCCAGTGGATGAATGGCTTCCTTCTGTATTGAGATTTCTATCTATGACTAGGGAAGTACACTGAATGTGGATGGGAATGTGATGAAATGGGACACAGAAACATATTACAACATAATTATTGCAACAAAAAAGGGTCCCAAAGTCAGTTAAAGAAAGAAAATCCAGTTTATTGTTCCACATTTTTTGTTTGGTATTAATGTGCCACAATAAAATAAAACAATTCTCACTACTACACACATTTTGGGAGTCAGATACAATCTAAAATAATGGCACAATCCTGCTAATGTTGCATTAATGATCGATGATGTAAACACAGCTATGTGATGGAGAGAGGGAATACTAAGATAACTTAAAAACGTAAATAAATACTGTACTGACCTTTGTAGAAAGCATAAGCTGCAATGGGAAAGAAAGGCATCTGCAGCAATGCTTCACAAAAAACGCATGCATTGAACCATGCGGGAGGGTCCATAATCATTGGGTCTTTGAACTGAACAGCGTACCATTTTAACAAACCTTGCAGCTGAGGAAAGAAATATAATGTTTAAAAATAAATACAGAATATACAATTTCTTTTATTGGCAATTTCTACATAAGGTCAGAGAACAAGGTTACCATTCTGCCCCTTTCCTGGTAACATTTTTAAGAGTTTGTTCAACTGTAATCAAAGCCTTTCTAACGTGTTCCTCATCCAGTCAATATCTGGTATTACTGTACCTTGGTACAATGGTACTAACTGCTACACACTACGTAGGTGCTGCATACAATCCACATTTAACCACTGCACAATTCTGCCAGAAAAGGCAGCAGAATGATGCAGTGACTACCTCAAGATTCCAGAAAGCAGTGGTCAGGCTCATTGTCCACCAGATTTTTCTGAATAAGATCAGTACATCACTAGGCTTTCATAATTGCATCAGGTTGAGCACTGGCATCTTTTAAACTGCTCAAATATTGTAAAATGTTGCTGATGAGGTTCCCTGAGATACTGTGCAGTGTAAGTGGAGTTTCCTTAAATACTGTGCAGTGTGAGTGGAGTTTCCTGAGAGACTGTGCAGTGTGAGTGTGCAGGAGTTAGATACTGTGCAGTATGAATGAATGTACAGGAGTTTCCTCAGATACTGTGCAGTGTGAGTGTGCAGGAGTTTCCTCAGATACTGTGCAGTGTGAGTGTGCAGGAGTTTCCTCAGATACTGTGCAGTGTGAGTGTGCAGGAGTTTCCTTAGATACTGTGCAGTGTGAGTGTGCAGGAGTTTCCTTAGATACTGTGCAGTGTAAGTGTGCAGGAGTTTCCTTAGATACTGTGCAGTGTAAGTGTGCAGGAGTTTCCTTAGATACTGTGCAGTGTGAGTGTGCAGGAGTTTCCTTAGATACTGTGCAGTGTAAGTGTGCAGGAGTTTCCTTAGTTACTGTGCAGTGTGAGTGTGCAGGAGTTTCCTTAGATACAGGAGGAGGGCAAAACAAATGGCCCAGTCAAACTAAAAATGCGTGTATTAAACGTTGATTTCATTCTCATGAGGCAGGCGATATCCTACGGTGCCCACTGGTTGCTTTGAACGAATCAGTGGACACCACATGATCGTGCTCTAAGGTTACCTGAGCACACACTGGCGATCACAATGGAAACAGGCTGATATCCTAAGCGCATTTAAGATAATTGAGAGAAGTCTTAAGTTCTGGCAATAGGCCCACAAAAGGTCTCTAATGCCACTGGCTTTATTGAGGCAGTATAAGTTAAATTTCCCAGTGCTGCTAACTGCAAAGACCTTGCACCAACAGTTGTGCAAAAGCACCTTCTTTTGGTACTTCTACAACAGTGCACTGAAGGTCAACATCCCATTTTATACTATACCACTGATGCAGCGTTGGGTGTCACAGCAACACCGGAAGTGTCAAACAGTCTGCTTCTGATAACTCCACGTCGCTTAATTTGAATTAGTGATTAATTCGAATTGCACTAAAACAACCTGAATTGTTGTTTTACTCCAATTGCTTAATCCGAATTACTGGGTAATTCAAAAAAGAAATTGAGCAAAATTTGACATTGAAACATCAGGGGCAGACTGTATAGTATAAAAGCAACATTAGTGACACATCATACAAAAAACAGTCCTTAGCGGGAGCTACGGGTTTGGCGAACGGGTTACCGCAACATTATCAAAATGTGCAAGACAGACTTGAGATAAAACCAGGTGCCCCTAATATTGGGCAATGGGCCCCTTTTAGCAAGGATGTCTTACTGCTGTTATACAGGGCCTTGGTGAGACCATACCTGGAGTATTGTGTGCAGTTTTGGTCTCCTTACCTAAGAAAGGATATATTTGCCACAGGAGTGCAGTGAAGGTTCACCATACTGATTCCTGGGATGGCAGGACTGTTGTATGAGGAGAGATTGGGTCGACTCGGCCTGTATTCACTCGAGTTTAGAAGAATGAGAGGGGATCTCATTGAAACATATAAAATTCTGACAGGGCTCGACAGACTGGATGCAGGGAGGATGTTTCCCCTGGCTGGGGGGGAGGGGGGGGGTCCAGAATGAGGGGTCACTGTCAGGATACAGGGTAGGACATTTAGGACAGAGATGAGGAGAAATTTCTTCACTCAGAGGGTGGTAAACCTGTGGAATTCTCTACCACAGAAGGCTGTGGAGGCCAAGTCACTGAATATATTTAAGAAGGAGCTAGATAGATTTCTAGACACAAAAGGCATCAAGGGGTATGGGGAGAGAGCGGGAATATGGTATTGAGGTAGAGGATCAGCCATGATCATACTGAATGGCGAAGCAAGCTCGAAGGGCCGAATGGCCTACTCCTGCTCCTATTTTCTATGACTCCCCAGTTTTTGCAAACTTGGTCCCGGACTGGTAGTTCGGAGGTTGATGAATATGCACAGCTGAATAATAGTGCTGCAGCCCAGTGGCACTGTCACACCCGGCAAAATTACAGTGTGCACTCCCTCTAGAAATAACAGTAACCTGTACAATGGTAACCTGTGCAACAGAAACTTGCAACGGTAATGTGTACGATGGAAACTTGTCCAATAGGGACCGGTACAATATCTCACACTTCAATACAGCCTGACTGAGATGCACTCAGCTGCCGGAGGACAATATTGATTTCAGGGAGGTTGCAGCACTGAACTCATTGTGGGATCGGAGCGGCTCACAGTGTTCATCGAGAGACAGGAACCCTCTCCAATTCACGCCTTCCTGCTTTCTCCATTCAACGTTATTCCAGCACTCCAGTGGGACTGGGAGCAGGGAGATTTGGATGGAGAGATCGCCGGACCCTCTCGCTTGGATCAACACTCACCGCGGGCGGGTACACCCATTCGGGTAACAGAGCCTGTAGGTCGATCGCCAAAGTGATGGGAATGTGCGTGAAGAAGTAGAAGAAGAAGATCCACTCTAGGAGACGGGTAGAGGACGCCATGGCTTCACTCAGGCTGTAGCGTTAGATGTCGGGATTGGTGCAGAAAGTGTCACCTCACATCGACCACTCGCAACTTGTGAAGCGATTGGTTCCGAGAATGAAGGCGGAGAAATGCAGAGCGACCAAATCTCAATTTGAGGGATAGACTCGCTTTTGCTAAGTAAACGTTATGGTTCTCCTTACATTTGAATATATATCTCCTCATCCCTCCAGAGGGTGTTCAGAACTCCGAGATATGCAGTGGGAGGGTTTCCTCCACCCAGTGAGAGAGATTCCAGCCCTCCAGGATTGTCCTGGACTCTCCAGGGATTAAGGCTTAATCTCCTGGAGCGACTCAGGAGAAAAGTCATTACAAATAAAGTGTGTTTTTTTTTCATTTTCTTTGAACACTTTAGTTGTTATAAAAATATTGGCCATGAAGTGAAAAAAGCTGTTTGACTGGGTGAGGCTGTTGGAGGTGGGCGGTCATATGATGAAATCTACAGGCATACATCCAGCCAGAGTTGACAACTCTATTCTGGACCAAGCTTTGCGGGTGTGGCTGTGTCAGCTATTTCCCTGGGGGAACTGCCAGTTTGCCACTGGATTTACCCACAGAATTGCAGGGCCAATGTCTCCAAAATGCACATCACTGTTAAAATTATAAGGGGTTGCTATATTAAAATAGGTTTGGAATTTCTAACACTCTCTTGTTAAAGCTTACACCAGTAAATCAGGAGAGTCTCGTTGCTATTTTAGTGGGAGAGAAGGACTCACACCCGATAAAGTGGCAAAAAAACAAACTTTGAAAATAGACAATAGGACTCATTTGATAGGGAGTAATGGATATGTGGGAGTGATTTCAAGGCAATGCCACCAAGGAGGGGTCTAGAAGACTTAATAAAGTCTTTATGAGTGTTTATACTCATCTTAATCACTAATAACACTTCAGCCTTAAAACGTTTATAAATTGTTAAGTTTGTAGAGTTTTTTTGTCTGCAACAGATTATGTCACAGAATTCAACAGTCGGTACACTGTGTCATTGGGTGATTAGAGGAAATAACACACAGATTAACGCACAGGCCAAGACTGTAGCACAGAGGGTATCACACGTTGTCATAAAGAGCAAGAGCAAAGCCCCATATCTGAACACAGACGTATTATGTCCTGGCGACACATTCCAATCTATAATAATCTATAAAGTATATACAGTAGGGTAAGCGGGATGGTTTAGTGTATTTTTACCGTGTGGCAGGTGTGGCAGCCAGCCACCTTCTGTGATCGAATCGCATAATTTGATCTGAATTGCAGTTGTACCATGCAATTTGAATTGCACTGATCTCAGGCTTTATTTCACAGCAAATCGTTAATGGGAGTAGAAGCAGAATTTGAGAATGGGGCTGGATATGATTTGTGATCAGAGATGAACAAAAAGAGGTTCATAGCAGAAATTAATCACAAAGGCTTTCAGAGCTGCAATCTGAAGTTCAGGAAATCCTCAACAAGTAAATAGTCTTGCTGGCAAAAGTTTACTTACATTGTTTTTGTTATCTCACAGATTGCAGTCTTACTTTGGCTGGTGCCAGGCGTGTGATTTTTTTATTCGTTCATGGGATGTGGGCGTCGCGGTTCTCCCACAGTGCTGTTAGGAAGGGAGTTCCAGGATTTTGACCCAGCGACGATGAAGGAACGGCGATATATTTCCAAGTTGGGATGGTGTGTGACTTGGAGGGGAACGTGCAGGTGGTTTTGTTCCCATGTGCCTGCTGCCCTTGTCCTTCTAGGTGGTAGAGGTTGCGGGTTTGGGAGGTGCTGTCGAAGAAGCCTTGGCGAGTTGCTGCAGTGCATCCTGTGGGTGGTACACACTGCAGCCACAGTGCGCCGGTGGTGAAGGGAGTGAATGTTTAGGGTGGTGGATGGGGTGCCAATCAAGCAGGCTGCTTTGTCCTGGATGGTGTCGAGCTTCTTGAGTGTTGTTGGAACTGCACTCATCCAGGCAAGTGGAGAGTATTCCATCACACTCCTGACTTGTGCCTTGTAGATGGTGGAAAGGCTTTGGGGAGTCAGGAGGTGAGTTACTCGCCATAGAATACTCAGCCTCTGACCTGCTCTTGTAGCCACAGTATTTATATGGCTGGTTCAGTTAAATTTCTGGTCAATGGTGACCCCCGGGATGTTGATGGTGGGGGATTCGGCGATGGTAATGAATGTCAAGGGGAGGTGGTTAGACTCTCTCTTGTTGGAGATGGTCATTGCCTGGCACTTGTCTGGCGCGAATGTTACTTGCCACTTATCAGCCCAAGCCTGGATGTTGTCCAGGTCTTGCTGCATGTGGGCACAGACTGCTTCATTATCTGAGGGGTTGCGAATGGAACTGAACACTGTGCAATCAGCAGCGAACATCCCCATTTCTGACCTTGTGATGGAGGGAAGGTCATTGATGAAGCAGCTGAAAATGGTTGGGCCGAGGACACTGCCCTGAGGAACTCCTGCAGCAATGTCCTGGGCTGAGATGATTGGCCTCCAACAACCACTACCATCTTCCTTTGTGCCAGGTATGACTCCAGCCACTGGAGAGTTTTCCCCCTGATTCCCATTGACTTCAATTTTACTAGGGCTCCATGATGCCACACTTGGTCAAATGCTGCCTTGATGTCAAGGGCAGTCACTCTTACCTCACCTTTGGAATTCAGCTCTTTTCTCCACATTTGGACCAAGGCTGTAATGAGGTCTGGAGCCGAGTGGTCCTGGCGGAACCCAAACTGAGCATCGGTGAGCAGGTTATTGGTGAGTAAGTGCCGCTTGATAGCACTGTCGACGACACCTTCCATCACTTTGCTGATGATTGAGAGTAGACTGATGGGGCGGTAATTGGCCGGATTGGATTTGTCCTGCTTTTTGTGGACAGGACAAACCTGGGCAATTTTCCACATTGTCGGGTAGATGCCAGTGTTGTAGCTGTACTGGAACAGTTTGGCTAGAGGCGCGGCTAGTTCTGGAGCGCAAGTCTTCAGCACTACAGCCGGGATGTTGTCGGGGCCCATAGCCTTTGCTGTAACCAGTGCACTCAGCCGTTTCTTGATATCACATGGAGTGAATCGAATTGGCTGAAGACTGGCTTCTGTGATGGCGGGGATCTCGGAAGGAGGCCGAGATGAATCATCCGCTCAGAATCCTTGGGTTGGTAATGCTGCAATGCCTCAACCCATTGAAATCAATAGGCAATGCTATACTGTAATGCTAACTTCTGCTATTCCTCATCCAGAAGATGGCGCTGTTACCTCTTTTTTTAATAAAAACAATATTCCAAGAATGCCTGTTATTCTTGCTTGCTTCAGAGGTGGCCGTGTAAGCTCTCTCAGCCAGTTAATTTAAAGAAAGGACTTGCATTTATATCGTGCCTTTCCCCAGGACATCCCATATCACTTTAAAGCTAACTTTTGAAGTGCAGTCACTGTTTTTTTGTAGGCAAATGTGGCAGCCAATTTGTGTACAGGAGGGTCCAGAAATAGCGACGAGAGACGAAATGTTTTAGTGGTGTTGGTTAGGGACAAATGTTGGCTAGAACTCCCCTGCTCTTCTTTGAATAGTGCCATAGGGTCTTTTATATCCACATGAGCAGGCAAATGGGGCCTCAGTTTAATGCGTCTGACAATGTAGCACTCCCTCAGTATTGCACTGAAGTGTCAGCCTAGATAAGATATCTGACTGTGAGCAAGGCCACAGAAGATTCTCTAATATGTAACTGAATAATGACAGTTTCAGTATTGGAGTTAATACATTTTAATAGACTTTTGTAAGTCTTTTTGTATTTCAAAGAGTGCTCAATATTAGAAATTCAAATATGCTTGTTTGGTGTACAAATAACTAAAGAAAAAAAGCACAGAATTAAAATTCAGTTACATATGCAATAATACCCTGAAATAATAAGTGATGATGAGAAGTTCCCAAATTTTAAAGTTCCAATATACAATGCTAAATCAACAAGGCAAGTTTCATATCTCACCAACTCCACAACTGCGCATGACCCCTGGCCCAGTTGTTTCCACGCTATGGTTGCTGTTTCTGAGTACACCACTGAGGGAAGACTGCACACCACAAAAGATATATTTCTCCAGTAACTACTGTTAGAAAATTACTGCAAGTTTGCCACGTGGTGTGAACACCAGCATGAATAATGACTGAGCTGTCAGAGCAAAAGCAGAAATAAAACCGAGCAAAATCACCTCAAAAATGATTTTGCATACGTATATGTAAAGCAAGATGGCCACAAAGGATCACGAGGCTGCGATTTAATTTCAGGATTCAGGTGGTCAAATTAAGCTACTTGAATATCCTGAACATGATTCAAGAAGTTTGATTTTTTAATTAGATTATACAATATATGTCCTTGTAATCACTCTGCTATTTATTATCCTCTACACTGCCTTTTGGGGCTTGTCTGATTGCCTGTGAGAGGTTGGAGAGGAATTTTTTGACAGATCTTCTAAATTGGCTACAAGTCTCTCCCAGGAGGTGGGGGAAGGAGCAGGAATGGTACAAGGAGATGAGAGTGAACAAATATAGGGTGAATGCATTTGGGACAATTGCCCTGTTCTTATCTGGGTGTACACAACATAAAAATATGAATCATGTAGACCAGCATTTGTTATTTGCAGTGATACAGATTCTGAATCTAACAATTAACAGTAGAGGCAGCTAGTATTTCACAGCATATGTGATCTTCCATTGTTTACAGAGGTCTTGTTGAGATCATTCTGTACAAATCTACTAAAAATCTTAGCTCATTTAAAAAAATATTGATCACCATCTATTCTCTTAAAAAAAAAGTAATACAGGAACTCTTCTGTAGGGCTCTGTTATAATCTTTACTTAGGTGAAGGACTACTGGTCTGTAGTTTCTGCCGTTTCAGGCTACATTTTATAATATCATTATGAGCACTCCCGATATCATGCATCTCATTAGATACAAATACTTACATTATATACTGTACAAGTCAAAATACTCTAGATTGCTGTTGAGTCCTCTCGGACCAGTTTTGTCCAAGTAAGACACATCACCAATATGTCCTCACACTAAGCCCTACTGCAAAAAGGTAATTATCTGAATATGCAGGTGATGTACTGCTTAGCATCTACTCCCATTGGCAGAGACAAGGTTAATAGAAGACAGGTTACGCAATGAAATAGCTCCACATCACATTGTCTATCAGCTAATTTAGATCCAGAAAGCAATGACTGGAATCTACAGGTGGTGGGTTCCAGAGAATAAAAGCTTGATTTATATCGAGTGAGTGTTGTACTGCCAAAAATTCATACCAACTCTGCCACTGACTGCCAAATATTTTTCATTTTTGTTAGCTGATCTCAGCAGGGACAGCAGTGGAGCCAATGCAATTGGCCTCAATGTCCACGAGGAAGGGGAAGGGAGGGAGGAGGACGGCGGTGGGGAAGGATCAGCCAGAGCCTTATTTTAAATAGGTAGTGGGAGAGTTGAGCCAGGTAAATTTGCCGGCAAAGGAATATAATAAAGTGTCTCCCCTGATCAAAAGTTAACAAACTAAATTAAGAAGTTGGGGTCAAGGGAGATTAATGCTAAACTTCCATGCATGCCCACTGATTTCAGAAGGGATCCATCAAACCAGTAGGCATCACAAGTTTGTGCTGTGTCTTGAAATATGGGCAATTTTTTTGGGCAAAGCACCCAAGGATGGGCAACTCCCACTGTACAATAGTCCAGCATGAGTCAGGGTGGGGGGGGGATTCTATTTATAGATTCAGATGGGCCATTTGGCCCATCGTGCCTGTGCCGGCTCTTTGAAAGAGCTATCCAATTAGTCCCACTGCCCTGCTCTCTCCTCATAGCTCTGCAAACGTTTCCTTTTATTTCCCTCCGTTATTTAGTGCTAACAGCCCTCAAATTGAACATTTAAGTTTGCATTCACCTCTGAAGAAAGGTGGGTGGGTCGCTTACATGATATAATGAACATTAAAGCACTACATGCACCCTAATAAAATCCTTTCTTTTTGTTTAAAGAAAAACTCTAGGCTCTAAATTTTTAGTTTATAGAACAGCACTCCAACTACTAGCTCCTACTACCAATTCATTTTTGTCATTTCATATGCATGGTAAAATATATTTCAAAGTGGATGCTTTCTTACTTATTTGAAAAATTAGCTCTTTGGAGAGACTATTAGTGACCAGATTATGGCTTCCTTTTTTATTGGACTATTGGATTTTCATACAATTCAATGTAAAAGAGATGTTGTGCAGAGCTTCTGATTAAGTTATGTTGACCCCAGCCACCTCAGGAGGTGGTCTCACTCACCCCACTGCCGACTGGACACTTACCAGTGGGTGTGTAACCTGAGGGTTGTGAATCTTTGAAATTCTCTACCCCAGAGAGGTGTGGTTGCTCAGTCATTCAGTATATTCAAGGCCGAGATAGTTCGATTTTTGGACTCTCGGGGAATCAAGGGATATGGGGATCGGGCGGGAAAGTGGAGTTGAGGTTGAAGATCAGCCATGATCTTATTGAATGGCGGAGCAGGCTCGAGGAGCCGCATGGCCTACTCCTGCTCCTATTTCTTAAACCTCACAAAGTAGGTGATGTATTCTTACTCCCATTGCCCCCTTTCACTGTTAGCCCATCTCTGCCTTTCTCTTCTTCTACTGTCTGACTCCATTTGCTGCAAATGAGACCCCACAGATGTGTACATATGCAGAATTAGTGGAGCAGTTCACCAGTACAAATAGGAGAGCCCCACTTAATCCACCCACATGGCCGAGCCTGGATTCGTGCACTGCTCTATTTTTCTTCAGCGGAGTTCAGGATGATTGCGAATGTTCACAAAACCTTTTAATCACTGATACCTCTAATGTAGCTTAGTTTCAACATACATTTGAGCCGCAAAAGGAAATGGAAGCCAGGAACTAGAAAGAAGAGGGATGCTGTGTGCATTTGAAAGTTTATTTGGAACCTGATGTTTTCCTTTAACTATAATAATATGTTAGATTTCTGGTGTAAATAGGCCACAGCCACATATGAAATTATTCTCCTTGTTATAAGCAGAAATACCTGGGTAACTCAGGATTACTGAAGTCAAGACAGAGACACTATTATGGCCAACCTCCATCAGTCGATTTTACAAGTATGGACGTGGCATTTTCAATTGCAGAATCAAATAAAAGCATCTAAATGTGGAATGTAATCAAAATGCCCATAAAATTAGATTAGGTTGAAAGAGATGTTAGAATATTTAACTTCTAACTCAAAGACCCAAGACCAGACTTGAAGTGCAAATTTCACCAATCTTTGGCCAGAGTATTGGGGGTGGGGAAAATGGCTAAAAAGTCCCCTTCTTGTAATATTCAACAGTGCCTTTTGTTAGGTTGACCAGCGAGAGTCATTTATGAAGATATAAATACCGTACTTTTATAGTACATTGAACATGTAGTACATTTGTTGGAACAGGTCCTGGTTCCATACTATGTTGATCAGGTTTATTGGACTAATTCCAAACAGGCTGCACCATCCTACCCTCATAACTAAAGATTAGGTGGATGCAGGAGGGACCAACATTTGTAGGGGAAGAGAGAGAAATTGGAAAGCAGAGGACATTCATAAGCCGTTTATACTTTGCTTTGGGGGTTTTAGTATCTGAAGCCTAAAATTGCAGCCAATTACACCCAACTATCCATAACTTTACATGGTTTAAATTTTAGGCTAAAATAGAAGTGAGAACAGAATAACGCATGGGTTATTAATTGGAGGTTGATTATTTAAGAACGGCACTTCCATCCCATGGCTATTAATAGTCAATTGGTATGTCTGCTCCTTTAAGAAGCTATGTGGCATACTCTACTAATGCTCTTAAGAGTGCAGGACTCGAGTGCACATCAGCGTCTGCTGAGCTGCTAGACTGTATAATCTTCTGGTATGAACAAATTGAATGCGTCTTGGGGTGAAATCCTGTTACTTTCAGTTCACGGTAATGGCCACTTATATTAGCAGGGGAACTCAAAGTGACGATCTGTGCTGGCGGTAAGACACACTGGCGGCCTGGTTGGATCTCGGTGTAATGGCAATTTCTATGCTTGAAGGGTGCTCTAACACTTTAGCGTGGGTGCCAGCTGTTTGGCTTTGGATTAGTGTAAATCCAGAGTTTAGAGCCTGACCTTGGCTTCCCAGGTAGTTTTGACACCACATTGAGTATTTTAACTCCAGTGAGGTATCAAAGTGGGTGTAACAAGTGTGCCAGGGTCCCCATGACCTCCTTGACACTTTTTAAATCAACCTATAGTAATTTAAATGTTTACACAAAACAGAGATGCAGCCCATACTCTTAAATGTTTATAATCTAGCTGTCGAAAGAGCAGCTCTGCTCAAACAAACTTCTCCTGGGCTGAAGAATCCAAGCTAAAGAGAGATAGACGGAACCGAGTATCCTGTGGCTGGAACCCACAGTGCAGGTCTGAAACCAGTAGGTGCAATGGAATTGTAGCATCAGATCCACTCACTCCTGGCTTTGTGCTGCTTGCACTTGCAGAAATTACCCGAGAATAAACCATACTCACAATTTGCAAAAGGTGAGCCCACAGAGCGCTGACTTTGCTGACTAGTAGGGGGCCTGTCCCTGCAACGATCGGCATCATCACTACAAGGACTGCAGCAGTTCCAAGAGAAGGCCCATCATCACCTTTTAAGGGCAACTAGGGATGGGCAATAAATGCGGCCTTAGCAGTGCTGTCCACATCCGAAGAACAAATTTTAAAAAAGAATGGTTGGTACCAATTCTTTTCAAACAGGAGGGCACAAGTGACTACATCGCGACTGTTTTTTTTTCAGGGAGAGCCTTAAACACCAATGACTGTCCAAATTACCTGTTCTCTTTTGCTTATAAGCAAGAATCCTTTACACTAAATAACATAGGAACAAAATAAGCACTTTTTCCACACAAAGGGTGGTAGAAATTTGGAACCCTCGCCCCCAAAAGGCTGTGGATACAAGGACTTTCGAGACTGAGATTGATAGATTTTAGTTAGGTAAGGGCAGAAGCAAAGGTGGGAAAATGGAGTTTAGGTGCAGATCAGCCATGATCTAATTGAATGGCAGAGCAGGCCCGAGGGGCTGAATGGCCTATCCCTGTTCCTAATGTTCCCATGTCCATTCTCAAACAGCACAATTCACTGGCAAAGTCCCCAAAATCGCCTCACCATTATGGATGTTGCATTTCCCTTTTTGGTTTCAGTGCCATATAAAATTAGTGAGTTTACAACTAGCATTTTGGAACAGGTGTATTAACACATGTACGTGGTTCCAGTATTGTTACTAATGACTGTGCACGGAACTAAGGGACAACAAACATCTGTGTCATTAGAGATATACCACAATTATATCACAAGAGTATTGATCTACTAAATTACCAAATTAATAAGACAGCTTACTCTGAATTTTGATGCCTTAAAGTAAAATCAAAAATAAACAAACTTCAATCAAATTTAGGTCGCTCACCTTGCCCTCCATACATTCCTCCCATTGGTTATGTCAGACATTGAGTCTTGAGCAGAGGCCTGGTTTTATTTGCTGTTTATAACATCAAATGGAACAGCTCATTTAAGAAGTAACAGATTTGGCAATGACCAGCATAGTTCTGATACAAAATTTGACTATCGTATTTGAAAAGGAAACCAAAGGCTAATTAATTTCAATTGTAAACAATTTTACAACACCAAGTTATAGTCCAACAATTTTATTTGAAAATCGCAAGCTTTCGGAGGCTTCCTCCTTCCTCAGCTTCCGAAAGCTTGTGATTTTCAAATAAAATTGTTGGACTATAACTTGGTGTTGTAAAATTGTTTACAATTGTCAACCCCAGTCCATCACCGGCATCTCCACATCATAATTAATTTAAAGTCTTCCAGCAGGGGGCACTCACAACACGTCAAGCAGCGTAAGTGCCTTCCCAGCGCCTGTGCTAATAAGCCTCGTTATCCGTTTTGACAGGGCTAGATTCTCCCCAGCAAGCAGCCTGTCTTCAGATATAATTAACTACTCTTTCATCCTTAGCCATTTATAAGATCCAAACCTGCAATTACAGGTGTGAGGCAAGCTGCAGTGGAGGATCTAGCAATTTAAAGAAATCATCGGTCCATATAGCATGGCACCAAAAAGATTTATTAAACCAGTAAATCTGCGCACTAAAAAGAACCAGCATTATAGACAAAAGTATTATTAACGGGGTTACTTTATTCTACGGCATCAAAAAGACGAATAAATCAAGAATCCTGGGAATTAAGTTGAGTCTTTCATAAGCTTAAAGGAACTCAACTATAAACTTATTATACTTCCTTCCAGATTTATATTATGTTGAAAAATGAGTGCAAGGGAAGCGTGGCTGGGGTCTAATTCGTTCCTGTCGCAATTTTTCCGTCGTTCATTTGGCACATGGCAGCATTCGATTTCCCCCCTTTTTTCTTGTAAACCATAATGTTTTATTAAACGGAACCAAAATATTACGGTAATCGTTTCACACGCAATTGAATTGCTGGTTAACTTTCATATGTATGAAAAGGAATCATTTTTAGCTAGAAAAGTCTCGTCATGGATCGACTGAGCAGAATAAATAGCGTACTGCTCTAGTAGTCTGTACTCGTGGTTCGCTTCTGTTGAACGTTTGATTGTGTAAAATTTTAAAAAGTTTCTTGAAAGGTCATCGACCTGAAACGTTAACTCTGTTTCTCTCTCCACAGATGCGGCCTGACCTGCTGAGTGTTTCCCAGCATTTTCTGTTCTTATTTCTTGATTTAATACTATGGCTCTCCTATTTAATTGCACAAAACTCTAGCGTCTTAACCTCCAATTATTCTTTTTAATGGAACAACCAATTCACTTAAAAGATAAAGTGTAGGAGCACTCCTCCCTAATGTGTCGCGTTTCTAATCTCAGTTCCATCGCTGTGCGGAGGTGCTGAGCGAGGAAGAGAAAATTCGGATATTTTTGTGTGACCATAGTTACAGATTGCCACCCGTTAAAGTTTAGGACCACGTCATGTGGCGGGGAGGGGAGGGGAGAAACCAGAAGTTTAATACACTCACTTTCCTTACCAAACAAAAACGACTCCCGTTTAACTATAACTTAAATATGTGTAATATTTTATGTAAACTTCCCTTCACCTCACTTCGGATATTTCCGTTCAGCGGGGCAGCCATTGAGATGTCAGTTTCAGGACCCGCAGCAAAAATGGGAAAATGGAAGGAATTCAAGCTGCGAACTCGCCCGGTGCTGGATTTTCTCTGTCCTCCTGGGCGCTTAGGAGAGGGAAAGACGCTGCTGAACATTTCCAATGGAGACGCTCACGGATGGTACAAGTTATCAGAAGTAGTTAAGCGGCAAATCCTGAAATAGCAGTTCTCCAGCGAGATAAACAGTAAAATATTTAACAGGTATAAACATTTTTTTTAAAACGGGAATATCTGATATTAAAATCATCCCCACACATGCATTCCAAGACAGGAATGTAATTTGCATAAATTGCTTATTTCCATATTTGCCTGATTTTTTCCTGCCACCAGCACAACAGATTGTTTGATTTCCATTTGATCCATCAAATTCCGACACCAAATGTTAACTTTGATTTCAAACTAGAGGTAATTCTTTTAATAATTTACGACATCTTGCTTTCTGGTCATAATGAAAGCCAAGATACAACATTTACCTGAGGAAGGAGGAAGTCTCCGAAAGCTTGTGAATTTAAAATAAAATTGCTGGACTATAACTTGGTGTTGTAAAATTGTTTACAAAAGATACACATTAATAGTCCTAGGCAGGGGCATTGATTTCAACAGAAGTTGCTTAGATCACAAAATGAATTGCTATTTCTAATAGCATGCAATTAAATTAAGCATGAGATACCTATTGACAGACTGTTACTATGGGAAGCGGGTATCTGCATAGAGCCTGAGTCACCCGCATCTGAGTCTGGACAAATTAAATTCCAATCATTCACTGGTAATGTAACTCATTGGAAATTTAATTTCTCCACGTTCAGTTTGACTTGGAGTGTGTTGTACTTGTGTGGCATTCTACGGGATCTGGCGAAATATCTACTATACTGACAGCTTTTACTTAAAATAGCGTACTCGGGGAATAGTTTCTTGCTTTACAACTCTTCCTCCCCCTCCCCTTCCCCTTCCCATACGTCCCCTGTCCAAGGCAGAGCAAGCACCACTAATGCCATTTAGCTGGCTATCAGGGGGCATGCAAGAATGTTCTCCTCCACCCTCATTGGTTTTCCCTCACACCAACGGAGACAGGTGCCTCACTTCAGTCCCCCTGAGATTGGAGATAAAGTTGGAGGGATGGTCAGAGAATCAAACATGCATCCCACAATAGAAAACCATTCATTTTAACCATTCGTGTAAAGAAATGGACTGTTTCCACTTTCATTTAAATGGCATTGTCCAAAACAACTTTGTGCTAACTATACTCTAATGGTGCAATAGCATTTATTTAAAAAAAAAGTTACAAGTTGATGCTCCCTCTGGTAGAGTTTCCGCTGTGGGTGCAATTGGTAATTGGGTGCAAATTGCACTCAAAAATCACACCGGCTGGGTTTCCGCTAAAATGCATTTGCATAATCACAAACCCAAAATCTTCCATGAACCAGCACAATTGTTTATTTTTTTTGCAATAAAAAATATTCATTGATGTATTTAAGATGTGTTTAAAAGTAGTAACCTGGTGCAGTTTTATTAATACCGCTGAAAATAGATTTATCCCACAAAATAAGCATTTTTAATAAGTGTCCAGTCCTCCATCTGAGAGTAACCTGATTTTAAATCACTGAAAATGACTTAAAAAACTATATTAAACCATTTACTACTTTCATCAGTGTACAGTTTCTTAGTAAATTAAATATTTAATATGTAAAAACGTGCCTACTAGTGCCTGTGCGCTTAAGAAAACTAGCTTAATTTGAAGCCCCGCCTCGAACGGCTGCAATCGGCAGAAATTTGCCATCCTTGTTATTTCATGCGGGGGTGTGGCCACTTTTGTGGGCAGGACCAGCTTCAACGCAATGATTTTTGAACCAGTGCAAAAGATCGTAGAAACTCGAATTGCGCTGTACGTAATTTCCGCCGAGCGTAAACAGAAATTCCTCAATCTTTTGCGTTGGTTTGGCCAGGTTGCGCTGATAAAACCAGTGCAATCCAGCGGAAACTCTACCCTATTAGCCACATTACATGCGCAAAAGCAAGTCACAGCTTTAGTGAGAGTCATTCACGGTCAGAAAGCTACGTTGTTTAAATTCAACAGTTTCAATCTAAATATAAAATTAGTCTTAAAAACATTAAAATAGGACCACTGAAACTCACTACCACGCTTAGAAGGCCTCTTGAATCAGACAGATGGAATAAGCCAAGAACCATCTGTTCCATTATGTAGTGTTCTCTTTTCACTTTGGTTTTAAATTGTGCTCTGTGTTCCTTAAAGACAGAATGCTGCCGTGACAACTTTTGTTTAAAGTGCTAGCTTCCTCAGTTAATAGCATTCCTGCCCCTCAGTCAAAGGGTTGTGGGTTGATCTGAGCATATAATGGACATGACACTTCTGTGCAGTACTGAGGGCAATGCTGAATTAAAGGAGGTGTCGTGTTCCACGAGACTTTAAACTAGGACCCCTGACTGCCTGGTCCCATGTCACTATTGGAAGAGCAGGGAGCTCTCACACTGCCCTAGCCAGCACTCATCCCTCACAGATTAACTGGTTGTTTATCTCAGTTGCTCTTTTCGGGAATGCATTGTGCACATTGGCTGTAGCACTTATCTGTAAGAATAATTTGTTCCCTACAAAGTGTTTGGGGATGTCCTGAGGACATGAAAGGCACTATATAAATTTAAGTTTTTTTTTGGTGATCGGCCATATCATTAAATAATGACTCCAAGGACTCAACAAATCTATTGCATGGAAACAAAAATACCTTCATTCAGTCATTAATAATAAGTGGTTCAGTGAGCATTAATAGCAAGCTGAGTGCACAATGTGTTTAGGGGTCCAACTGGCTTTCATTTTCCCAAATGTACTTGGCGCAGACAGAACTGAAGCCTCAGCAGACATTTGAGCTCTGTGACCATAACTGGGATGAATTTGTACAGCTCTCAGTCAAGTCATGTGAGATTTAGTCAACAGTGAGGAAGATAGTAGCAGATTTCAGAAGGACAAACAGACTGATGAAATGCGCAGACAAATGGCAGATGAAATTTAATGCAGAGAGGTGTGAAGTGATGCATTTTGGAAGGAAGAATGAGGGGAAGTGCAATATAAACTAAATGGTACAATTTTAAAGGGGGTGCAGGAACAGAGACACCTAGGGTTCACATACACAAATTTTTGATGGTGGCAGGACAACTTGATAAGGCTGTTAAACAAGCATTTGGGATGCTTGGCTTTATTAATTGAGGCATAGAGCACAAAAGCAAGGACATTATGCTAAACCTTTATAAATCACTGGTTAGGTCACAACTATAGCATTGTGTCCAATTCTGGGCACCACAAGTTAGGAAGGATATCAAGACCTTGGAGAGGGTGCAGAAGAGAATTATCAGAATACCACCAGACTTCAGTTATGTGGAGAAGCTGTGATTGTTCTCCTTAGAGCAGAGGAGGTTACAGGGAGATTTAACAGAAGTATTCAAAATTATGAGGGATTTTGAGAGTAAATAAGTAGAAACTTTCCACTGGCAGGTGGGTTGGTAACCAGAGGACACAGATTTAAGATAATTGGCAAAAGAACCAGAGGGGAGATAAGGAGACTTTTAAAAAAAACTTAACGAGTTGTTATGATCTGGAAGGATGGGGGAAGCAGATTCAAGAATAACTTTCAAAAGGGAATTGGATATATACTTGAAAATGAAAAATTTGCAGGGCTATGGAGAAAGAACAGAGGAGTGGGATTAATTGGATAGCTCTTTCAAAGAGCCGGCACAGGCACAATGGGCCAAATGGCCTCCTTCATAAGACCATAAGAGATAGGAGCAGGAGTAGGCCATTCGGCCCCTTGAGCCTGCTTCGCCATTTAATGAGATCATGGCTGATCTGATTTTTACCTCAACTCCACTTTCCCGCCCTTTCCTCATATCCTTCGACTCCCTTGCTGATCAAAGATTTGTCTAACTCGGCCTTGAATGTATTCAATGACTCAGCCTCCACAGCTTTTTGGGGTAAAGAATTCCAAAGATTCACGACCCTCTGGGAGAAGAAATTCCTCCTCATTTCCATCTTAAACGGGCGACCCCTTATTCTGAGACTATGCCCCCTGGTTTTAGATTCTCCCATGAGGGGTAACATCCTCTCAGCATCTACCCTATTGAGTCCCCTCAGAATCTTGTATGTTTCAATAAGGTCTCCTCTCATTCTTCTAAACTCCAATGAGTATAGACCCAACCTGTTCAATCTTTCCTCATAAGACAACCCTTCCATACCCAGAATCAACCAAGTGAACCTTCTTTGAACTGCCTCCAATGCAAGTATGTCCTTCCTTAAATAAAGGCACCAGAACTGTATGCAGTACTCCAGGTGTAGTCTCACCAGCACCCTGTACAGTTGTAGCATGACTTCCCTGCTTTTATACTCCATCCCCCTAGAAATAAAGGCCAATATTATGTATGCCTTCCGGATTACCTGCTGCACCTGTATGTTGACTTTTTGTGTTTCATGTACGAGGACACCCAGATCCCTCTGTACCGCAGCATTTTGTAGTATTTCTCCATTCAAATAATATTTTGCTTTATTATTTTTCCTCCCAAAGTGGATGACTTCACATTTTCCCACATTATATTCCATCTGCCAAACTTTTGCCCTTTCGCTTAACCTGTCAATATCCCTTTGCAGACACTTTGTGTCCTCATCGCAACTTGCTTTTCCACCTATCTTTGTATCAACAACAAATTTGGCCACAACACACTCTGTTCCTTCATCCAAGTCATTGATATATATTGTTAATAGTTGAGGTCCTAGCACTGATCCCTGCAGCACCCCACTAGTTACAGATTGCCATTTTGAAAATGACCCTTTTATCCCGACTCTTTGTTTTCTGTTAGTTAGCCAATCCTCTATCCATGCCAGTATATTACACCCAACACCATGAGCTCTTATCTTATGCAGTAATCTTTTATGTGGCACCTTATCGAATGCCTTTTGGAAATCCAAATATACTGCATCCATTGGTTCCCTTTATCCACCCTGCCTGTTACTTCCTCAAAGAACTCTAATAAATTTGTCAGACATGATTTCCCCTTCATAATACAATCAAGGAGAGTCAACATGGTTTTATGAGTCTCCAAATGTCCTGCTACTACTTCCTTAATAATGGATTCTAGCATTTTCCCAATGACAGATGTTAGGCTCACTGGTCTATAGTTACCTGCTTTCCGTCTCACTCCCTTCTTGAATAGGGGTGTTACGTTTGCGGTTTTCCAATCCGCTGGGACCTTTCCAGAACCTAGTGAATTCTGGAAGATTACAACCAATGCATCCACTATCTCTGTAGCCACTTCCTTTAAGACCCTCGGATGCAAGCCATCAGGTCCAGAGGACTTGTCAGCCTTTAGACCCATTAGTTTACCTAGTACTTTTTCTCTAGTGATAGTGATTGTTTTCGGTTCCTCCCTCCCCTTTGCCCCTTGATTTTCTACTATTATTGGTATGTTATTAGTGTCTTCTACTGTGAAGACAGATACAAAATATGTGTTCAATGCCTCTGCTATTTCCTTGTTTTCCATTATTATTTCCCCAGTCTCATCCTCTAAGCGACCAATGTTTACTTTAGCTACCCTCTAGCTTTTTATATACTTGTAGAAGCTTTTACTGTCAGTTTTTATATTTCTTGCTAGTTTACTCTCAATTTATTTTCTCCCTCTTTATTATTCTTTTATTCTTTGCTGGTTTTTTAAAGTTTTCCCAATCTTCAGGTTTATCGGTAATCTTTGCCATGTTGTATGCTTTTTCTTTTAACCTGATACCATCCTTGACTTCCTTAGTTAGCCATGGTTGGTTCACCCTTTTTGTGGAGTCTTTCCTCCTCACAGGGCTATATTTTTGTTGCGAGTCAGTGCTGTAAGATTCAATTATTTGCTGCAGTGAACTAATTCATTGGTGGGATGCAAAGGGACTAGTTGTGCTCCATAGAAGTGGACTGGTTTCCTTCCCTGAGTTACCCAAACTGCAACTGTAACCCATTTTGATCCTAGCTGAAAGGAAAAATTGCTTTTAATCCACCCAGAATTCTGAAGTTCTTCTATTTTATGTATGTGAACTCCAGGATACAAAATCCAGTATGAATGATACCAGTGCTTAATGGGTTAAATTATGAGGACAGGTTGCATAAACCTGTCTTGTATTCCCTTGGGTTTAGAAGATTGATGGGTGATCTCATCCAGGGATTTAAAATGATAAAGGTATTTGATAGGGTAGATACAAAGAAACTATTTCCTCTGGTGGAGGAATTCAGAATAAGAGGCCATTTAGGAGTGAAATAAGGAGGCAGTTTTTCACACAAAGGGTAGTGGAAATCTGGAACTCGCTCTCCCAAAAGGCTGTGGATGCTGCAGGTCAATTGAAATATTCAAGTCTGAGGGTGATATATTTTTGTTAGGTATGGCTATTATGGGATAAAGGAGTGAAGGCAGGTAAATGGAGTTGGGAAAAAATCAGCTATGCTCTGATTGAAAGAGAAAATGCTGGAAATACGCAGCAAGTCAGGCAGAACTGGAAGAAGTTAAAGATTTAACAGCTTTTAAGCAAGTACAGAGCCAGGGAAAGGGGGCGGGGGAGGAAGGGGAGGTGAGGAAAGAACAAAAGGGAAGGTCTGTGATAGGGTGGAGGGCAGGAATGATTAAATGACGAAAGGGATGATGGTGCAAGGCAAGGAGGGTGGTAATGGGACAAGTAAAGAAACAAAAGATGGGTCTAGAGAAGTTGTAAATGGCAACAGCAGAATCTGATTGAATGGCTCGAAGGGCTGAATGGCCTACTCTCGTTCCTATTATACAATACACTTCCGTAGAAAAACATTTAGTACACTTTACAGATTAGTAGTTAAGGCTTTAATATCATTGCAATGTTTGGGAGGGGGAGTGAAGGGAGGGGTAGGTACATTGCAACTGGTCTGCACTGGGTTTAGCCAGGTAAAATCACCTGATCTCAGACAGCTGTGACACGCATCACTGAATTTAATTGTACATTCATGCACCATTTATCATACATTAATTAAATTACCATGATTCTAATTATAGTAGTACAAGGCAGACTTGTAGGTGAAAAATAAATTAAAACAATTTATAGAGTAGATGTAGAGAAAATGTTTCCACTTGTGGGGTAGTCCCAAACCAGAGGTTATAAATATAAAACAGTTGCTAATAAATCCAATATGGAATTCAGGAGAAACTTCTTTACCCAATGAGTGGTAAGAATTTGTAACGGGCGACCACAAGGAGTAGTTGAGGCAAATAGCATAGATGCATTTAATGGGAAACTAGATAAGCACGTGAGGGAAAAAGGAATAGAAGGATATGTTGATAGGGTTAGATGAAGTTAGGAGAAGGCTCGTGTTGAGCAAAAACGCCAAAGACCAGTTGGGCCAAATGGCCTGATTCTGTGCTGTAGTTTCAATGTAACTCGATGTAACAATCAAAATGGATTGAACTGGCACTACTATACACACCCAATCTAGGTGTGAGCTAAGGTTTGAAATAAACAAATACTTGTGAAATTAAAAATGATTCTGTAATTCAAAGGGCTAGATCTCCACAAATTATCGTTTCTATCTGTATTCAGCTCCCTGCCACAATAAGGTCATCCAAGATCAGGTTTAGTGTCAGGCTGCTGATCATTGTTCAGGCCTAGGGCCAGAGGGCAGGCTCTAAGGTCAAATTTGGCCAGAAGCAAAATATTTGCAACAGTTTATAAGGGCTGAAGAAGAAAGAAAAGCACACCAGAAAGCCAATTTCCCCTCCTTACCCATGTGTACACTGAAACACCCCTACCATCCCACAGCAGAGAATGGCAAAGTCAGCAGACCAAGGATCCTTCACATTGAATGTACAACTCAGAAACAGGCAATTTGGCCCAACAGGTCCATGCCAGTGTTTATGGTCCACATGAGCCTCCTCCCACCCTTCATCTAACCCTGTCAACATATCCTTCTATTCCTTTCTCCCTTATATGTTTATCTAGCTTTCCCTTAAATGCATCTGCGCTAGTCGCCTCAACTACTCCTTGTGCTGGCAAGTTCCGTATTCTAACCACTCTCTAGGTAAAGAAGTTTCTTCTGAATTCCCTATTGAATTTATTAATGACTATCTTATATTTACAGCCCCTAGTTCTGATCTCCCCCAAAGTGGAATCATCATTTCTACGTCTAACCTTTCATAATCTTAAAGTCCTCTATCAGATCACCCCTCAGTCATCTCTTTTCTACAGAAAAGAGCCCCAGCCTGTTCACTCTTTCCTGATAGGTATAGCCTCCCAGTTCTGGTATCATCCTAGTAAATTTTTTTTGCATCTTCTCCAGTGCCTCTAAATCCTTTTTATAATATGGAGACCAGAACTGTTCACAGTACTCCAAGAGTGGTCTAACCAAGGTTCTATACAGGTTTAACATAACTTCCCTGCTTTTCAATTCTATCCTTCTGGAATTGAACCCCAGTGCTTTGTTTGCTTTTTAAAAAAAAAATGACCTTATTAACCTGAGTCACCACTTAGTGATTTGTGTATCTGTACCCCCAGATCCCTCTGCTTCTCTACCCCATTTAGACTCTTTTTTTCCAAGTATCACATGGCCTCCTTATTCTTCCTACCAAAATGTACCACCTCACACTTACCTATATTGAGATTTATTTGCCAATTACAATGCCTATTCTGCAAGTTTATTAAGGTCTTTCTGTATTTTTACACAGTCCTCCTCAGCATTGAGTATACCCCCCAATTTGATGTCATCTGCAAATTTTGAAATTGTACTTCCGATTCCCAAGTCCAAATTGTTTATGATCCCAGCACCGATCCTTGTGGAACACCACTTCCCACCTTTTTCCAGTCTAACTCCTTTAACCCATACTCTGTTTTCTACTATGTAGCCAGCTTGCTATCCATTCTGCTCACTAGTAGAACCACAGAAGTTTACTGTGCAGAAGGTCATTTGGCGCATTGTGCGTCTGCTCTTTGCTTGACTTACGTGCTCCTTTGAAACAGAAATGTTAAAGAATTAAATTTAACAAAAGATGTTAACCCTGTTTCAACAGTGGGTGTTGACTTCTGAGAATTGGCTCGGGGAAGTTACTGAACGCAACATATGTGGGAGGAATTGAATTACTTTTAGTATCCAGGGTTAATTAGGGTCGACAAATGTTAATTTGGTTCACTTCAATGTCAGGCTCTGTAACTCATCCAAGGAAGTTTTCTAATGAAAAACAAAACTGCTAAAAATATTAAGGAACTCCATAATTCCATTTTCACATGAGCATATGTTCATGCAAAAATGACTGGTATTAGGGGAGGACGGGTTGGAGAAAAAGGGGCTATTCATCTATTTTAAAAAAGGAACATTCAAGATAAAGCCTTATATCCGAGTGTTCATTCATAAAATACACTTAGTTTTTTTTTGAAGAAACAAAAAGTAGTTGGTCTCTATGAATGGGATCAGGTAATTTCAAAGTCTGGGTATAGAAGCAAAATTTCAGCTACCAGCACCAACTCCTTTATGAGGTAGTACATAAAAGAGAGATGGAAACTTATTTTAAATTGGAGAAAAGATTGAGGGGATAGTTTCACGTCAACAAGAGCTCAAGAGAGGCACTGAATATGTGGATACAAGCAGCATATATTATCTTGGAATGTGTACAGGAATAGAAGCCATGTATAAAATGAACAATGCCAGGTGAGATTTGAAAAATTATAATTTTTCTACCCCAGTAGATGTATGGAACTGACTTCCATCAAAAGCAGAAATTATGACTTAGCCAGCTCTTTTTTTTGCCAGAGTTAACATCCAATTAGGAACTGATTAATGGTAATAATGATAAGCATAGAGATAAATACTCCAGGGAACAATTTGATATTGGGACTATGGAAATGTCATCTGTGGAAAGTGACTGGTCAGGTCTGAATGATGGATGTTTCGCACAACTGTCCCTTGGGTGTGGGGGAGAAAATTTTGCAGATCTTTCCCTCACGTGGGCAGAATCGATTGATCTGTGGAAGAAGTGGGCTTGATGGTTCGAATGGCCTTTTCCTCTTTCATGTTTTCTTCTGTCAATAAACCAATGTACAGAAATCTCCATGCAGAAGCAGTCTTCAGCACATTGCTGCATGAAGGCTCCTCTTCTCTCACCATTCAATTTCGGTCTCTCTCAATTTAGTAAATGAAACGCAGCTCTGTGGATAAGTGCATTTGTGAATAAAAATGATTGCGGGAATTCCAATTCTGGTGCAACAGTTCATAATTATTCATTTAAAGAAAGAAGCCTGAGTGCAGATGTACCAATCCACACCACTCCATACCTGTTCATATCCATCTCAGCATTTGTCGTTACTTAAATCCGTAGCAATGTGCAGTAACTTTCATGCTCAGATTACATTTAGCAGGTGCATGCCATTTCCATTTATAGTTATAGTTCACTATTTTACTCAAGATCATATTTGTGAATTGAGTAGAAATTCAAGGCAAGTGACTGGTACTGAATAAACTCCAAATACACCACTCTAAACCAAGTCGAAAACAGTCCCCAAACATATTGAAAAAATGCATCATTGAGTAGATAGTTTTTTATCCTTCCAGAGGTAATCATGGACGTGAAAATGCAGTTAACTGGTTGTAATCCAAAAAGAACCTTTTGCAATTCAATTATTTTTGAAAGAGCTGGGAAGAAGAATTCAGCAAATTTTACTAATACCATTGTCAGCAAAGCTCTAAATATCACAGGGAATTTAAAAATGCCCCTATTCACAGAAAGGATACATGAAAATCTTAAGTATTCAAATAAAACAATAAAAATTGTACATTTATGCACTTCACCCCATAAGCTCAGTTGTCTTATGTAATTAGTTAAGAGAAATGTGTTTTTACTCGCCTGTGTGAGAATCAAAGCCTAGGTATGGAAATCACAATTTGAAAGGGAAACTGTAACAAATTAAGAGGACTGGTGTCTGAACATACAGTAACTACAAACTGACCAGTACCACACAGATTTTTTTTTAAATGTCACATTTAATGAATTTCCACCACTGTACTTCAAATCTACATTGTACAAAGTGACCGGCAAATGTGTCACATAGGACGATGAACCTCAGGTGAAATCTTGAAACCGGTTTCTCAGCAGGCCCTCAGACATTTTTGCCCCCGTTTACTGAAAACAGAATTCTTCAAATACAAGCCTTTAAAACTTCATTTATTGTTAAAGCTCTGGAGGCTTAAAAACCTTGTTTTTTTTTTAAATTCATAAAACCTTTTCATTGTTCCTAATTGTAAATAGATGCAATTTCCAGCATGAAGAGTCTTTGCCACAGCAAGCCATTACTTCATTTAAGTTAAAATTTAAAAAGAAATAAAATATTAGGGATTTATTTGAAATCTGTGCACACCTTTGCTCTGGGTCACTCGCAGCAAGAGTCCAATGCTAAATACAGATATGAACTACAGTTATTTAACAGTCAAGTATTGATGACCGAGCCTGGGGTCATATTCTCAGCTTTGAACACAATTGCGCATTTAAGACAATCCATAAAGGTTCCTTCGTACGTGTGAAAAACTTTTTTTTTTAAATATAAAAGCTGGAAGGGACATTCAAGTTTTAAATCCCCACGCTGAATTGTTTTTAAAAAAAACGTGGAGGTAAACAAACCAAGTTGTATACTCCTGGAGGTAGAGCCTTCAATTTCTGTTCATATATACATATACACAGAATAGTTCAGTGTTCCAGTAGATAAGGATGTCAGAAAGGATATTAAAACTCTGCACTACTGTGACGTTTCAGATCAACACTTCCACAGTTCTGCCTAAAGACACAAGACACAATTAACATAATCGCCTATGTGCTGCTTTTTTTACCCCCTGTTAACTGTCCAGTGCAGAAAATAACTTTCACGGAATATTTCACAGACCTAAAATGTGCAAGCTAATTCCTCTATACAGTAATGTCAAGACTTTTAAAATCTACCCAACACTGGACTTATATACACAAGTGATGTGGGATGATGCATGCTTGAGGTTTGACTGCAGAAATAAAACAAAATGTTTCTAAAAATTGGTTAAATATAATTAAGGGACTGGGGAAACATAAGTTACTTCTGCTAGTGATAAACCCACACTCACTCCATCTCTTTCTAATCACAATGTTTTACAAACAACAGCAAACCACTGTCACAGCTCCGAAGAAAAGCTATAGAATTGATATGTCAGATGACGTGCCCATTTCATTAAATAGCCTTGTCAACTGACGCGACTTCATGATTGGTCGGCATAAACTTCTTCGTGTTCTCAGTCAGCCTCGGTAAAAAGTGTCTTCAGGAATGGCTCAGCGTTGATTCTTTAGAGATTCTGTACATGCCTGCCCCATGTCCCACTTCAACGTCAAGACACCCAGTTCATTTTAGTGCAGCTTTTGTTTTTTCCAAAGCCAAAAAGCGAAGGCTGCACATGGTTCCATAAATACATACAAACTGTGCAGCTCTTGCTAAAGCTGCTTTATCTCAAAGCACAACCACCAATTCTTTTCCTAAAAAATACAAGTCCAGCATATTCCTAAAAGTATATTCTTTACAATTATCAGTGGTTTATTTTAACTTTTTAAAAAATTTTATAAGTAAAATTACACACTTGTCCCGACATAAATGATACTGCAAATTTTAGACTCCAGTGAGAACCTAAAATGTTTGTCATCAGTAGTTTCTTCCATTACTCCCATACCAGTGGAGATGGGGGCATCTCAGAGGGCTGAGCTACTGTGGAGCTGTTAAAAGGCAAAAAAAAGTAATCAGAGCAATATAAACTATTTCAGTCTTTACAGTGACTTTGAAAATTCAGTGGTATATAAATTTAAAATTTATCCAAATTCTGTTCATATTGCTCACTTCCAACTGGACAATCAAATAGAGGATCATTGTTAAATGTCTCACACTGTACCGTAATCAATTTCACTTCAAGAAAATTAACCAAAGATAGATTTATTATATTTTGTTAAGTGGTTCATGGGCAAGTCAATAACAGAAGCCATTCCAAAACATTATATCTCACTTGAATAATAAAAATCAAGCTGATTAAGAGTCAGTCGTCAACTGGTCCAACTATAGATGGATTGCAGATATCTTAATATATTGAATAGAATCATAAATACTATTGAGGATGGTATGAGTGCAGTATTTTGCTAAAAACATAAGATGCAAACACATGTCTACAATCTTACTAAACCTTCAGGTTGAAAGAATGACAGGCTTGACTTTTGGCCCCACCTTTCAATCATGCAGTTTTAAAAGATAGCACACATGCACCCATTATAAGTAATTTATTCTCTTTATGTGCTAACTCTTTCTATGCTTTAGGAGATTACAATATCTTCTGTACTCTGCAATGCATCATAAATATTGCAAATCTATTGCAAAGTTGGCCGTCAACCTTTTGAGTACTTAATGTTGAATGCAGATTTCAAAATAAATAATTTCCTGCCATATGTAGGGGCTGCAAATTTGGTTTGTATGTCTCTAATGCTGAACAGTAAACAGCAGAATTAGATAAACATACATAGCAGTGGAGCATTTCTCAATTCACATTCAGTTAAATTGTGATAATAATTTCAGATACATATATATACTTCAATGCTAAAATGCTACCATGATCCTCGAGGATTTACTAAATGCTTCTTGAATAATCCAAACCATATTCCAGCAGTGACTATTTTTACAATGTTTGATCAAATAAAGTGGGGGTGGGGGTGGTGGGGAAGAGGATCAGAGTTTATTCAGCCAGTAATTAAACCAGAGGCTAACAAGTTCAATCCCCAGTTTGTGCTGAACTCGGCTGGGGCTGGGGCTATGTGGTAAGGACACAATTGGTCTCAGTTGTGGGGGTTGGGCAGGGTTCCTGCTCTTGATCACTATTCACAGACCCCTAATGGATGTATGAATTTGTGAAGATAGGGAGAGGAAAGGCCAGAGCTTGAATGTGACACCCTCCACAGTCAAACAGCTTGCCAACACTCATGCTCAAGGCCTAGATATAAATAATAGTCAATAGGGCAGGTACCAGAGTGCGCCCCAGAACACATGAAACCATATCCCAGCAAGAAGATAGAGAGAATTAAAATAGTAACTCTTTCCTTCTGAGAGTGGAATTTCTACAAAGAAACAGATCTGATTACATATCTCAAACATTTATTACCTAAACTTATTGATGTATACTTCAGTACATTTTTTATCCTGCTCCCCCCACAAAAAAGGTAGAGGTGGCAAAAAATGACTGCTCTGATATTCATACTTACATTACATAATTTGAAAATTATCTTCTAAACACAATTACTTTGATATTTCAAAAACAGAAATTAAATGATCAGTTTTCCAGCAGAAATCCAAGTCACTTTAGTTATTAGATTTGGAATACAGTACGAATTCAGATCTTGTTTGGCAAGTTTGTCTAAAGCCTGTATATATTTAGCAAGTTTTGCAAACATCCTTTCTGAAAGTTTCTTTTCTTTTAAATATTAAAGCTTCCATGAATTTTTTCATTTCACATGGATGTACAAATTCCATTGTTTAGGACAAAGATAAATACATTATTCAGAAAGTTAAAAAAAAGGGAACATTAACTTCCAGATTAATTTGCATTTTAAGCATACCAGCTCTATTCCTCTCAGGACCAAATAGGAATTAATATCTGCTCTTAACTCATCTGCTTTTTACGGTGACTATTCCATACCAAAACTGTTATAATAACCCGTTAACTATACTGTAGAATAAAAAATGCTTGACAAATTATCAGCGTACCTGATAAAGCTTTTAAACGCAGCAGACTGTGGGTTGATGCATAGTGGAACCCTATTTCCTTTCTGCTGTTCCAGAATGAATTGATGAATGAGCTCTGTAGCACAGAAACCGAATTATATTCAATCATAACAATACAGCTTCCTGCCGTTTAAGTCTTCATCAAGTTCTGCATAATTTTGATCTGGTGTTATTTTACACTTTCCCACATTAAGAGTTTTTTTTGGGGCAGGTGGAAATCTGTTGAAAATGTGAATGATTGACTCCACATACCTGTGTGCGCATGTAGAATTCTGCATCGTTAATACTCCTAAATAGTGACAGTGCACTGGAACTTCAACATGAGAGGATTAGGGTTTATGTCTGCAATATCCCCACAAATAAACCTGCTTTTATCAAGTGTCTTAATGTAGCGAATGTCCCAAGTTGCTTTACAGAGAGGGGGAGAGAAAAAAAAATAAAAGGAACACGTGCCAAGTTATGGGGGAAGAGGGGTGATTGAGAGCTTGGTTACAAGGATGAATTTTTTAAAGGCTTTTTGAAGGTGTGGGGAGAAGTAGACAGGTGAAGGGATTTCAAGGGGGGGTGTTCAGGGAGTGGGGCAGAGGCAGTCAATGGCTCTGCCACCAATGGTGGGATGAAGGGAGGGGGCATGCATAAAAAGCCAGAGTCAGAAGACTGAAGGGTTCATGAGGAGTTTTAGGCTGGAGGAGGACACAAATTAGGGTGCAGCAAGGCCACAAAGTGATTTGAAGATGAGGACGATGATTTTAAATTTAATGTGCAGGGGACAGGGAGCCAGGTCAGCCAGGATAGAGGTGATGGGCAAGTAAATTCTTAAATCCAGGACAGGATACAGGCAGTGGAAATTTGGAAAAGTTGGAGTGTATGGAGGATGGAGAATGGGAGGCCAGCAAGGAGGATATTGGAGAGAGTTTTTAAAGAGGTGGTAACAAAAGCATGGAAAAATGTTTCAGCGGTGGAGGAGCTGAGGTAGGTCAAAAGTGGGAAATGTTACAGAGGTGGAAGTAAGTAGATGGGCGATTTGAAAGTCAGCCTGGGTTCAGCCTTAGTAAATGGCGAGGAAGGAGAATGGAGTTAGTGACAAGGGAGCAGAATTATGGTTGGTGATCAAAAGCAACGGCTTTGGTCTTCCCAATGTTCAACTGGGGGAGAGTTTCAATCTCAGTTGTGTAAGAGTTGAAAGGTGGCCAGGCATTTCTTTCACAGGTCGGGGAGTGTGTAAGGAAAATTGAAGATAGGCTCACGTCAGGCTGCTTTTGTGCACTTCTCAAGTGACAAATTTAGAATAATACTGGAAGTGTCGGGAGCAGGGGGCAGGGTGCTTGTACCCCTTCTCAGCCAGAGATTGTGCATGGCTCAGTGACATCAAAAGAAAAAAATATCTTGCCAAGAGGAAAAAGATACCCTAATAATTCACATTAGGAAAGTAAGTAATTTGCTTTCTGCAATTAAGGTTTACAATCCAGATAGAGTGTTTGGTATTTTGTGAAAGGGACTTTATCTGTAACAAAAGGTGTTTGTATACCAACAAGCCCTTAGCCACCTTGAGGAAGAAGATTAATCCACTTAAATGTTTTGCAATCATTACATCAGTGGCATGATTTAGAACCAACTGGAATGTACTCCGACCAATGCATCTTCAATCAAATTTTAGTGAAAAACTGACCATCTATTACTCAATCAAGATGGTTTCCTATTTCATGAATTAAAGTAATAGGATAAAAATACCCAGGAATGAAAAGAATGGATGAGGTAGAAGTTCCATACACAAAACAAGTGCAATTGAGCATTCTTCCCACTCCTCCTCCACCCCCTCCCCAATCTCTAAGTTTCTGTCATTAACCCCTTCTCTGCTGAAGGTGACAACTCATGCCTATATTACAGTACAGTTACACAGGTAGTGATAGCAACCACCCCGACCCCCACCACACAGTGCTTTGTTGAAGCAGTCATTCTTCAGGTAAGTCTGGACAGTCAGAGTTGGCAGGCTATTCAGCTTGTAGAGACCAACACTGAGCCTGATACGGTTATCACCCAGTACTCAAAAGCTTGCATTTCCAGCAGGAGTTACTGGGATTGGCATAGAAACACTGTCCGATTGTCGTGCCCCACTGCTACCACCACCCAAACTTAGCAGGGTCCTGAACCTGGGACTTTCCTGGTTTGTATGACACAGTACTATGTAAGAATGATGTATATACCCTGCTGTCAGTCCTAAAGTAAGGTCATCAAATGCAATATATAAAGCGTCACTTCACCTACAATATGTTTTTGGTTAAAAATACTAACTAGTATAATGTTTCTTAGGCTTCAGAACAAAAAGCTGTAAATGTAAGCAACAGTATTCAAAATTGCACTGACCTTTGACCTGTCGAACAGATGTCAGGTTTTTTTCAAAGCTGTCATCAAATTTGGGATTGGTGATGGGCTCAAAATCATTGGTGTAAACTCGGCCCGTAGAGGTGGTATAACAGCATTTGCACATACAAGTGTGGTACCGGAGCCGTCCTTCATCCAAGTATGGATGAGCCAGGGCATCCTTTGCAGAGATTCTTTTTGACTACGTTATAAGGGAACAAAAGCTTTAAATACAAATACCAACTTGATAATTTTATAATGATTTGGCCTGAGAAATTACATACTTTCTATAATATAAGCAAAAAATTACAAATTCATTTCAGTTTAAATCTTTACTATTATAAAACTGTTCAATCTAATCCATTATTTTCTATGAAAAAGCGTTAAAATGGGTTTATGGGGGTCAAACATGTATTAACGGGCTCATTAGTAAAATAAAATTGCTGAAATGAAATTTCCATAACTATCAAATGAAAAATGATCAGAAGACAACTGCGGGAATTCCCAACATAATTGTATCTCATTCCAATGCAAGATTACAGGAGGCTCAGGAATAATAATCACAAGGTTCAGTAACTAAACACCATTATACAAAAATTCAGTAAACAGTTATTGTGGAAATGTTTCTGATTGAGATTATAAAATCAGTGCTGCAGGGTAATAGAGAATAAAGTTACTACAGACTGGTTATGTTTTCACATAATGAGAGGGGCTTTATAGTACAACTTAAAAAATGGTCTGCATACTTACAGGATCAAAAACTAACATCCTGCAGAGGAGGTGGACAGCTTCATGAGTAGCCTGGCTGGATAGTGTGTAAAGGACAGGAAGTGATGGCTGCAGGGAGAGGAAAAAAAAACCTTGAAGACGTCTATGATTACCAGTAGTAAGTGAAACTGTTAACTTTTAACCTTTTGGTAAATATTGCAGAGATAATAATGGGGTAAAAACAAGTTACTGGGACAATAACTTTACCGAAATATTCTCAATTTAGTCTCTTGTTCTGCTCTAATAATTTGATTGATCAAAAAAATGGTTGTATTTAAAGCCACGTGCCAACTTGTGGCCACTGGGACACTTCCATGATCCCCAGGAGAGTTTAAGCAGTTTTTAAAACAGTGAATTTCGATTAAGTCATCCAATCCACTTTCAAGTAAATGAAACTAAAGCTGCATTTACTCTATAACTATGATGCTAAGTGGTTTGGCTTATCAGTTTATAGTTTAAATGCAGCCTGAATCTGGTGTCATAGCTTGACCCGAGACCAGATTGAAGTAGAGGGGGAACTCTTGGAGGAGGGAGTCTCACTCTGCTTTGGAGTCAGTTCTTGCCTTCACACCTGATTTACATTCCAAGTTAAACCTCTTTGCAGCAATGCAAAACTTGTCGAGTGTGAAAGCAACACAAGTTTACTGACACTTATTTTGCAGATTTGATGATTGTTGCCATTTATAAAACTTCATTTAGCAATTGTAAACAATTTTACAACACCAAGTTATAGTCCAGCAATTTTATTTTAAATTCACAAGCTTTCGGAGGCTTCCCCCTTCCTCAGGTGAACGATGTGTTCACATCGTTCACCTGAGGAAGGGGGAAGCCTCCGAAAGCTTGTGAATTTAAAATAAAATTGCTGGACTATAACTTGGTGTTGTAAAATTGTTTACAATTGTCAACCCCAGTCCATCACCGGCATCTCCACTTCATTTAGCAAGCTCGCAAAACCCAAACTTATGTGAAACCTTGTTGCAAACCAATGTGATACCATCACAATGCATTGTTTAAAGGCAAGAAAATTTAGATAGTCACTTTAAAGTCGTTACTGACCTCGTGATATTTACAAATATCATGCTTCTGTGATATTTCGTTGAATGGACTAATGGCAATAATGGTACAAATTTAAATATTAGCATACACATTTTTGTAGACGAAAGTGATTATACAAATAAGAAATCGTGTAGCTTGAAAAGCATCAATGCTGATTGCTGTACCAGTCATTATTAGGTCCTCAATTCCTCATGAAGTGAGCTCGACATCAGGTTCTCTGTGATAAGTGCACAGACGAGATGCTTAGCCATGGAAGAGGAGGAGGTATAGTCAAAGGGTAAGCCAGCCTTCTCATAACTCCATGCTGGTTCAGGACTGATATAGGCAACTCCTATGATCAGGTCCTTTGCCCACCGTCTGTCAGGGAATAATTAATGAGGCACAAAGGCATAACAGAGCAAGTGAGAAGTTAATCTCGCTGGGCGTTATCTACTTTATTCCTTTGATTAGGGTACTCTGTGCTCATATCTTTAGGCTACGATTCACTGTGAAAAAGTTCTGGCAAAAATCATGGGTTAAGAAGGTAAATCATCTCCATTCTTACGTAAAGCCCATGCACCTGTATCATTAGTTTCAACATGGGCAGTACACTGTAGACAGGAGCAGAGCACCCTGCAAACCATAGATCCATGAGTATGTGCCTCCTTAGAAATTTATCCACTTTATGCTAAGAGCTATAGGCACAGCAGGCTTTAAAAACAGACTATTGTCATTTCACTAAATTGCTCTCAAAATCAGTTAAGCATTTAAAACAGATTATTACCACACAAACAGCTCTTAAACCAGATATGGAAATTGGATACAACGAACAACCACATGCATACATTCCAGCAGGGGTCTCCAAATAACCTTCAGGAACTAGAACTGGAACCCTGGCTGATTTTTTCCCTTACTTGCATTGTAGGCACCAAGGAAAGCAGTTATGCCCAGGCTGCTGCCCAGGCTGATTAGCTAGCTTAGTAGAGAACAGGGACAGAATTTTGGGCCTTTCCTGGTTTGCAGCTCAGTACCACATCACACAGTACATTTACCAATTGAACCATCAAGAAAGCAGCTTCATTTATAATTGTACAGGCATTTATATTTTATTTATTGCCATAATCTAGTTGCACACAGTCTTGCCTCTAATTAGCCTAAGTACACAGACTGGTTGATTTTAAATTTCTGAAGTTAATGGGACATTAAATTATAAGGTTGGGATACTTCAGCTTTTTATAGATTGCATCTAGCAAAATTCTGTTGTACTTCACCCAAAGATAATAGTTACCACCCACAAGACAGGTATGTTAAAATAAGTGTGTGTGAACATTTAATGGTCTACAATAATTTATCTGAGAAATTTCTGCCTGGTAAGTAGAATACTTAGTGATGCAATAATAATGGTCAGATGTTTTTATTTGAATGCCATAATTCACTGTTGCCTTTGATGGGATACCTCGGGGTCAGCAGCAGACTACCTGCACTATTTTCATGTGTCTGAAGCATTCAAATGGAAAAACAGGGAACTTCCAAGAGCACAAACTGATACTCAATTGAATTTCACTTTGTTGTAGCCTGTTTGCATCTGCAAAACATATCTGCACTTCCAGTCCTTCTAGTATTGTTTAATTCTCTTTTGATCCTTTACCTCACTCACAAAATTGAAATCCTAACTATATTTTAAAAATTTAATTATGTTCAAACCACATAAAGGTTTAATTGGAAACATAGGTGATTTCACTTAACAACAAATTGGTTGACAATTAAGTTTTGAATTAATATTGAAGGTTGAAATCCTGAAATTAATTGTTTTTGTGAAAAAGTCTGCAATTTCTTCCTTTTCCTCCCAAAATGATGGTTTACTTTGATCCCCTAAATGCTGGTAACTTCTGGTACCTCAGCTATGTGGTTAATCTTCATGTGTTAGCCTACACTGAGTGTGATCAGACTTTTCAGCTGTGGGGGCATCACAACCTAACCCAATCCTTTCCTTACTTGACATCCAATGGTGGAACAGTCATCAATGGATAGAGATCAGGTTCAAGAACTTGGCCACAACTTCCTCTTCTCAGCTTAGGGAAACTGAGAACAATTGTAGCAACTAACGGATGCTTCAGCTGAGATGAGATCAGCTAATTCATTATACCACAGAACAAACCCAAGGCAAAATAATTTAGCACAGCATGCAATGCATCTATCTACTGAGTTAGTGAGGCAATCATACTAGTCCAGGGGCTTTCTTTGTGGTTGCATTGCAGCAGAAAAAGGCTACCTACAGCCTGTTAATTTCAGTTTACTGAGGTTAACTTACTAATTATGAGTGTTCACCAGAAATGCAGTAACCATGTGTGATCCTTCTCTCCTCCTCCCCCAGTTTAATATTTTACTGCTCATCTAATGTCCAGTAAAATTAAACTATGGCTTTTTGTACATTCTATGCCAAGTATAAAATATTACAATGAACTGTAGCAACAGCCTTTTAAAGCTTCAGTATGAATGCACATAAAAGGTAAATAACTTCTAAAATTCTGAATTTTGACATTTAAAATTTACATAAAAACATAATTATGCGATTTACTTTCATTCTCCTTTACCTTCCCTTCTCACTCTCAACCTCCTCCTTTGCTCCCAAGTGCAGCAACTCTACAGATGTTAGCAGCTTTTTTGTTTATCATCCAGTAGCCAGTCTTCACATCAATCTAGTTAATGGTCAGGGCCATCACACAGCCTATGTCACCTGGCATCCAGAAACACACACTACCCAAAATCATGAACAGCAAACAGGGATATTAGCTAATCTTAAAATTTCCTAGCCTACAGTGAGTGCAGTATCTCCACTGTTACCCAGCTAAGACTGACAATGGCTAATACCACAGACCAGGGCTGTTTATTGATTATATATTTCAGTAGTACACCATACAGTGCATTTACCTACACAGCCATCAGGGACAGTTTTATGGATTTCAATACACACACTAAAATGTGCCAGCACACCAACACTGTAACCTTAGTCAAGTCCACAAAAAAACACGCTTAAGAGTTTTGCTTGTACAAGTTGCAAAATACAGTTCCTCCACCAATATAATTACTACAAACTGTTGTTCCATAGATTGGAGAGATGCACAAAACAGGCCGACAGCTACATTACAATCAAATCCTGAAATCAATTTTTTCACACATTCAGTTCAAACGATCGGATGAGCGAGAACAAGAACTAACTTGCAGATTAGTACTGGAGTCACCGTATCATGTCTGAATAAGTTTTCCACATGATCTGAGCTACAGCAGGTCTGTACTATTAATTATAAACATAAGATAAAATCCAGTTATAAAATGTATTAAGAATTGTTTACAACTCTTTCATTTGGTGCAGATGGTCAAAAACATGCATACACTAGGTAGTGCACGTCACTAGTAAACTATGATTAAATATTTGTGATAGAGAAACCCATCTATGCTTAAGTTGCAGAGCTAAAACCATCCACCCAGTATTTGAATCCTGTAGTGAAACCTGTATTAAGCTATAACAAATGGAGAAAATCTTTTATTTTATGGGGTTTTAAAATTTAAGATGGAATCTTAAAGTAGAGGTCCAAAGAGATTTAGGGGTCCATGTACACAGATCACTAAAATGTATTGGTCAGGTACAAAAAATAATCAAAAAGGCTAATAGAATGTTAGCCTTTATATCTAGAGGGCTAGAATGTAAAGGGGAGGAAGTTTTGCTACAGCTATACAAAGCCCTGGTTAGATCACATTTGGAGTACTGTGTACAGTTCTGGACACTGCATCTTAGAAAGGATATACTGGCCTTGGAAGGAGTGCAGCGCAGATTCACCAGAATGTTACCAGGGCTCCAAGGGTTAGACTATGTGAGGAGAGATTACATAAACTAGGCTTGTATTTCCTGGAATACAGAAGATTAAGGGGTGATTTGAATGAGGTTTTCAGGATTATGAAAGGAATTGACAGGAAAGAGAGAGAGAAACGTCCTCCGCTAGTGGGTAAGTCTACCTCATGGGGACATAACCTTAAAATCAGAGCCAGAACACTTCCTTCAAGCAAAGGATGGTAGAAGTGTGGAACTCTCTCCCACAAAAAGCAGTAGGTGCTAGCTCAATTAATAATTTTAAATCTGAAATTGGTAGATTTTTGCTAGCCAAGGGTATTAAGAGATATGGAGTCAAGGCCGGTAAAAGGTACAGATCAGCCATGATCTCATTGAATGGCGGAACAGGCTTGAGGGACTGAATGGCCTACTCCTGTTCCTATGAATCCAGAGCCAGCTAGTGTTCAGCACCAAAAAAGGGCTTCCTTTAATCCAGCATTTGGATTAGGTTGCGGTGTTTGGTGTAAACAGCAATATATTCTTATATTTCGAGAGGGATTTGTTGACCATGGTGTATCTCTAGTCACACCAAGCCGCTAAACCGGTTTGTCTGGATGGATGTGTCAGCAGGGGCACAAATATGGTCTAGATCCAGACTTGCATAAAATGTAAATATTCCCATATATGTACTGTTTGCATGGTCACATTTTGTATGTATATAGTTCGACCTGGTGAAATTGTGATCTATTTCAAAAAAACGGAACAGCTAAAAGCGGACATTGAAAAGACTACTGCAGTGGGTACGCTAGCATAGTGATAATGTTACTGGACGAGTAATTCAGAGGCCTAGACTAATAATCCAGAGAATGTGAGTTCATAGCAGTTTGAATTCAGTTTAAGAAAAAAATCTGGAAATAACAAAAGGCTGGTAATAGTAAAAGTAACCATGAAACTGTTGAATTGTCATAAAAACACAACTAGTTCATTAATGTCTTTTAGAGAAAGAAACCTGTCGTCCTTACTCGATCCATCCTATACACACATCACACAAATGTGGTTGACTCTTGATTGCCCTCTGAAGTGGCCAAGCAAACCAATGAGTTGTATCAAACTGCTCATAAAGGTGGCCTACCACCATTTTCTCAAGGGCAACCAGAAATGGGTAATAAATGGCAGCCTTGTCCGTGGCACCCACGTCCCGAGGATGAATAAAACAAAATAAATTGTAAATTCAGTGACAGGGTCTGAAAGAGCCTGATCCCATGTCTTTCTGATTTCTGTTCTATCTCCCCATATGCCCTCACTGAGCACTTCTTGTCCAGAGGACCAGGTCCTGCTCCCTTGACCCCTTTCCCACTAAACTAACGATCACCAAACTTCCCTTCCTGGCCCCCACGCTAGCTGACCCTCGGGTACTGTCCCGCTCCCTTTCAAGGCAGCCGTCATCACTTCTCTCCTCAAAAAACTCACCCTCGACCCCTCTGCCCTTACAAACTACCGTCCTATCTTCAAACTCCTTGAATTGTTGTCGCCTCCCAAATCTATGCTCATCTGTCCCACAACTCCATGTTTGAACCTCTCCATCACAGCACTGAAATGGCCCTAACCAAAGTACAAATTACATCCTCTATGACTGTGACCTCCTTGACCTTTTTGCAGCCTTTGGCACAGTCGACCATACATCTTCCTCCATTGTCCAGCACAATGGGACTGCCCTCGCTTGATTCCATTCTCATCTCCTACCTATCAAATCATAGCCAGAGCATCTCCAGCAATGCTTCTCTTACTATCCTCGCACCGTTATCTTCAGAGTCCCTCCAGGGATCTATAATTGGCTCCCTTCTCTTTCTAATCTATACGTTGCCCCTTGGTGACATCAACTGAAGTCATAGGATCAGTTTCTACATGTACGTTGATGACACCCAGCTCTACCTCGCCACCATCTCTTGAACCCTCCAATGTCTGTGCTGTCAGACTACTTGTCTGACACAGGTCTTGAATGAGTCACAATTTACTCCAGTTAAACATTGGGAAGACCAAAACCATTCTCTTAGGCCCCAGCCATTCACTCCATACCCTTGCCACTGATTCTATCTCCTTTACCAACTACAGTCTTAGATTGAACCAGACTGCTCGCAACCGCAGCATCCTATTTAACCCCAAACTGAGCTGCCGACCCCTTAACCTCTCCATTACAAAGACAACCTACTTCCACCTTCAGAACATCACCCACCTCTACCTCAGCATATCTGCTGCTGAAACTCGCATTCATGCCAGGGACCAGTATTGGGACATGAAGGAACTGTACCGTTGGGGCGGGCTCCACCTGAACCAGGCTGGGACCAGGGTCCTAGCGGAAAGGATAAATAGGGAGGTCACAAAGACTTTAAACTAGTAAATTTGGCCAGGGGTTGGGGGGGGGGGGGTGGCGGGGAGGGCTCAAGTGGAAAAGGTAGTATAAATAATAATTCTAAAACAAATGAAAAGGAAGACAGTTGGGTAATGGTCAGAAATTATGCTTTAGGCACTACAGGTAAAGGGAAAACTAAAAGATGTAAAGTAATTAAATCAGGAGAAATAAGAAATGTGTGAGAAACACATTAGAGGACAAGTTAGGCCCAAATAAGTGTTCTTTATACAAACGCATGGAGTATAAGGAACAAAGTTGAATAAACTGCAGACACAAATTCAATTTAGAGGGTGCGACATGGTAGCCATTACTGAGACATGACTGCAAGACCGTCAGGACTGGGAACTGAATATACCAGGTTATAAGGTCTATAGGAAGGATAGGGAAACTGGTAGAGAGGGAGGAGTAGCCTTAGTGATTATGGATGCAATTACTTCAATGATAAGAGAGGATATAATGAGAGGTAAGCAGGCTGCGGAGACTATAGAAAATAGAAAAGGATTTAAGACTGTAGTGGGAGTTGTGTATAGGCCCCCTGGTAGCAGCTGTGAAGTGGCAGAATGTATAAATGCAGAGATTAGACAAGTATGTAGCAAAGCCAGAGTGGTTTTAATGGGGATTTTAACTTTCATACAGATTGGGATGAGCAGACAAGCTCTTGTCAGAAAGGTAGCGAATTTCTTGAGTGTGTTCAATACAGCTTTCTGCAACAATATGTCCTAGATCTAATAGTGATCATAATATGATCGAGTTCAATGTTGTGTTTGAAAGGGAGAAACCAGTATCAGCTACTGAGATTCTAAATTTAGGTAAGGCCAACTTCAACAGGATAAGACAGAGACTGCCCAAGGTAAACTGGGCAATCTGTTAATGGGTAAAACGACAGATCATCAGTGGATGGTGTTCAAAAAAAAGCACAGATCCTGGCGACTGGGAAAGATACAAAGAACAGCAAAGGGTGACAAAGCAGATAGTAAGAGCTACAAAAGGAGTTTGAAAAGAAACTCAAGGGATACAACAAAAAATGTTTACAATTACATAATGAAAAAGAGGGTAGTGAAGAGCAATGTGGGCCCCTTAAAAACTGATAATGGTAATATTGTACATGAAAATAAGGAACTGGCGGACATGTTAAATGATTACATTGCGCCAGTATTTACAGTAGAGGAAGAGGATAGCATGCCAGACACCCCAAGGAAACTAATTTTGAATCATAATTAATGTAAGCAAATTAACAGTAATGAAGAAAATAACGGCACTAAAGAGTGACAAATCCCCAGGACCAGATGGCTTCCATCCCAGGGTTTTAAAGGAAGTAGGTGAGAACACTGCAGATAACCTAACTATAATCTTCCAAAATTCTCTCGATTCAGCAACCGTTCCTTCAGATTGGAAAATTGCACGTCACTCCGCTTTTTAAGAAAGGTGAGAGGGAGAAACCAGGGAATTATAGACCAGTTAGCCTAACATCTGTTGTCGGGAAATTACTAGAGTCTATAATTAAGGACAGAGTGACTGAACACAGTGAAAATTTTCAGCTGATCAGAGACAGCCAGCTTGGATTTGTAAAGGGTAGATCATGCCTGATGAAACGGATTGAATTCTTTGAAGAGGTGACTAAAGTAGTGGACAGGGGAATGTCTATGAATGTTGTTTATATGGACTTATGGAAGGCATTTGAAAAAGTCTCTCATGAGAGACCGTTAGCTAAAGTTGAAGCTCATGGAATTGAGGGCAAATTATTGACCCGGTTAGGAAATAGGCTGAGCGGCAGGAGACAGAGAGTAGGGATAATGGCCAGGTATTCAAAGTGGCAGGATGTGACTAGTGGTGTCCCACAGGAATCTGTGTTGGGGCCTCAACTATTCACTGTATTTATTAACGACTTGGATGACGGGATAGAGAGCCACATATCCAAGTTTGCCGATGACAAAGATAGGCAGCATTGTAAGCAGTGTAGATGGAAGCATAAAATTAGAGAGATATTAATAGATTAACTGAATGGACAAAACCGTGGCAAATGGATTTCAATGTAGGCAAATGTGAGGTCATCCACTTTGGACCTAAAAAGGATACTTTCTAAATGGTGGAAAGCTCGAAACAGTGAAGGGTCCCAAGAGATTTAGGGGTCCATGTACATAGATCATTAAAATGTCATGGATAGGTACAGAAAATAATCAAAAAGGTTAATGGAATGCTGGCCTTTATATCTAAAAGACTAGACTACAAGGGGGTAGAAGTTATGCTACAGCTATACAAAGCCCTGCTTAGACCACACCTGGAGTACTGTGTTCAGTTCTGAGCACCACATCTTAGGAAGGTTATATTGGCCTTGGAGGGAGTGCAGCATAGATTTATTAGAATGATACCTGGACTCCAATGGTTAAATCGAGAAGCGGTTACACAAACTAGGGTTGTATTCCCTGGAATTTAGAAGGTTAAGGGGTGATTTGATCTGAGTTTTCAAGATATTAAGGGGAACTAATAGGGTAGATAGAGAGAAACCATTGGGGAATCTAGGACTAGGGGACATAACCTAAAAATTAGAGCCAGGACTTTCAGAAGTGAAGTTAGGAAACACTTCCTCACGCAAAGGGTAGAAGTAGTTTGGAACTCTTGCAAACGGCAGTTGATGCCAGCTGAATTGTCAATTTTAAATCGGAGATTGATAGATTTTTTTAACCAAAGGTATTAAGGGATATGGGGCTAAGGCAAATATATGGAGTTAGGTCACAGATCGGCCATGATCTCATTGAATGGTGGAACAGGCTTGAGGGGCTAAATGGCCTACTCCTGTTCCTATATTACCTTCAGACTACTATTCCAATGCTCTCCTAGCTGGCCATCCTCCATGCTCTGTAAACTTCAGCTCATCCAAAACTCTGCTACCCACATCCTGTTCTGCACTAAGTCCCGCTCACCCATCATTTCTGCCTTTGATTATCTACATTGGCTCCCAGTTCCCCAATGCCTCCAATTTAAAATTCTCATACTTGTCTTTAAATTCCTTCGTAGCCTCATCCCTCCCAATCTCTGTAACCTCCTGCAGCCCAACAATCTCTAGAACTCTTTGTTCTTTTGACCCCCTTCACCCTACCTGTGGCTACCTTTAGCTGCCAAGGCCCCAAGTTCTGGAATTCCCTCCCTAAACCCTGTTTTTCCACCTCCCTCTCCTCCAAGCTTTTGGTCATCCCTCCTAATATCTCTTTCCTTGACTCGGTGCCCATTTTTGATTGAATCTCTGAAGTACCTTGGGAAGTTTTCCTACATTAAAAGGTGCTATATAAATGCAAGTTGTTGATGGCTTTCATACAAGGAATTTATATAATGTTTTTCACATCCTCAGGATATCCCAAAATGCTTCCCAGCCAATTACTTTTAAAATGTAGTCACTGTTATGAGGCAGGAGAACACTGCGGCCAATGTTCCTATAAACAGCAATGGAATGAATGACTAATTAATTTGTTCTTGATTGAGGGAGGAACGTTGGCCAGGACACTGACAACTTACTGTTCCTCAAATAGTGCCCTGGGATCTTTTACCTCCCTGAACTACTTTAATGTTTCATCTGAAAGCTGGTCCTCCCTTAGCCTAAATTATGAACTCAAGTGGATCTTAAACCCACAACTTTCTAACTCTTGTGGAGAGAGTATGACCAACTGAAGCCATCGTACTGAAGCTGCACAGCGCTCTGGGTAGGCTGCACTTTGAACACTGTACAACTGAAACATCCAAGCCCTTGAATTGGTGCCAGTGAAGGGTCACATGGCTAATTCTTGATGCTAGACGGTTGAGTTATGAGGAAAGGTCAGAAAAACTTGGATTCTTCAGTCTTGAAAAGGTGAATGAGAACGTACTTTATAAAGCTATACAAGTGGAATAGAAAGGGTTAATCCTGAACATTATGATCATGAGTGCAGGTCAATAAGCACACACTGGTAAAAGGCATGTTCAGGACTTCTTCACACCAAGTGATTAATAACTGGCATGGTAGTCCAGGTAGGGTAGTGGAGGCAGAAACTCTGGAGTCGAAGAGGCTATGATGGAATAATTGTTTGTGGGAGAATTTATTTTTGTGATGCAGAAGCCTTAAGGTTTTCAATTATTTGCCACCAAGAAATCATATTTCAAGGCATGATCCAACTGTCACTCCCCGATCATGCCACTTGTCTTGTTCTGGACTTATGAAAAGGCAGCAGCTCTGGGCAGTAAATAGTGCTGACTTGTACAAGGTCAAATAGGTCAAATAAAATTATAAAGCTAGTGTTCAAGAGAAAAACTAGCTGCATCAATCAGGTATCCATGGTTTTATTACCAAGCTTTGTTAAAAAAAAATACTAGTCTATATCCTGTGGCATTGCAGATGAAGAGTCATGACCACATGAGGGTTTCAGGTGAAGTAGAGTTAGAGAACTGGGGTTAATTGGCCTAGGGCATACAGATGTAATTCACTCAATTCCAAGTTGTATATACTGTCCTTATTTTCATATTTCCATTATAAATTCCTAGGTCTAAATTTTTAATGGAAACTACCTATGTAAAACTGTGATTCTGTAACCACTCTCCCATCAATGCAGTGCCTGTACTTGCGGTGACAAGTTTATATAGTCAGTTTTCATTATAAATATGGACATGGAAATTCATTATGGGAAAGTTGACAAGTGCATGCAGATGCAAGTTTTTTTAATATATTATTATAGCTAACAGTGCATCTAGAGCCAATAAATAGTTCATAAAATTCATTCTAGTAGTTTCTGGGAGCACAGGAGTTGTAGACATATTGTATGGGGGTTTCCATATAAAATTTAAACTGCAGCCTTGACACCCTAGAAATGGAACACACCTTGGAAGGGTGGAAGAGCACAGTACAGTATTTACTTCAGACTTTGTCAATGGCCGATGCAGTGTTACTGGAGTTCACAGATTATTTCATTTTCATGGCCAAGAGGGAGGGCTGGTGGCACAAAGCAGCAATAGGACATAAAGCAGAACAAAAATAAAATTAAAAAGGACAAAACAACATCAGATTTCACTACATCACACAATCTAGTCCATTAAATTTTAGGGATTAGATCAGAGTGAAAATTTGGGGGGAAAAGTTGCCAATACGCGTAATGCGATTCTTACAAATACCTGTATAAATTAAGACACAGAATACAAGATTACAGAAAGTTATGAAAAGACATCTTTGTAAAAAAAATTTTTTTAGCTAAGATTAGAAAGTATTTAATTTTGCTAAAAGTGTTGATATTAGCATCAGTGTAAACAATGATTCATATCATCCCAGTAATTGCAGGCTACCTTCAGAGTCTGATGTTAATCAGCTGTATTCAAATGAATATAACAAGTCCAACCTCTATGCTACAAAAGGGTTATGAACAAAGCTTTGACACAAGAGGTTTCTTGAGCATATACATAGCATTTCTGCTCCTAAATTACATTGCAAGCTAACAGACTCTTCAGTACCTGAGGCCCATATTATAATGTTGGGAATTACTTTAACCCTCACCTGGTTTAATTTTTGTAAACAATTTTACAACACCAAGTTATAGTCCAGCAATTTTATTTTAAATTCACAAGCTTTCGGAGGCTTCCTCCTTCCTCAGGTGAATGATGTGACATAAAGCAGATAGGACATAAAGCAGAATAAACACTTTTAGCAAAATTAAATACTTTCTAATCTTAGCTAAAATTTTTTTTTTACAAATATGTCTTTTCATAACTTTCTGTAATCTTGTATTCTGTGTCTTAATTTATACAGGTATTTGTAAGAATCGCATTACGCGTATTGGCAACTTTTCCACCCAAATTTTCACTCTGATCTAATCCCTAAAATTCAATGGACTAGATTGTGTGATGTAGTGAAATCTGATGTTGTTTTGTCCTTTTTAATTTTATTTTTGTTCTGCTTTATGTCCTATCGTTCCACATCGTTCACCTGAGGAAGGAGGAAGCCTCCGAAAGCTTGTGAATTTAAAATAAAATTGCTGGACTATAACTTGGTGTTGTAAAATTGTTTACAATTGTCAACCCCAGTCCATCACCGGCATCTCCACATCATGGTTTAATTTTGACAGTGGATTAATCAAGTTATTCACCAGTGCCTAAGCTAAGCACCTTAAAAAACATACAAAACAAACAGCTTCTTTTTCAATTAATATAGAAGCTGTATCCTTTACTATGGGACAGTAATCCAAAAGAATACAGAATTACTTAAGAGGAAAAATTGCATAAATACAGTAAAATACAGCAATATTAAAGGAAATTACATAAGCTGGCTCATTGTTTGCTAGACATTACTATAAATATAAAAGAAACTGGTTGGAAAATACTGGGTATGGATAATGCAATACAAATATTTGTAATTTTCATTTCCAACATGATTTAAAGAATACATTTAAAACTTCAATAGTAGTGTAGTAGGAGTAAGAGGAGGAACAGTTCTGTTACAATAGATTCCAAGGATGAGAGGTAGAATACTCTCTGATTACCACAGTGATCCTAGATAGCTTCCATTATTAAAAGGACATCAACTTGTGCAACCAGGATAAAAACAAAATTTTTAAATGAGATGGAAGATAAACTTTTTTTTGCTCTCTTACTGTGCTTAATCTGGTCACCACATTACAGGAAGGACATAATTGCTCTGGAGAGTGTGCAAAGATTTACAAGAATGTTGCCAGGGCTTGAAAATTACAACTACGAGGAGAGATTGGATAGGCTGGGGTTGTTTTCCTTGGAGCAGAGGAGGCTGAGGGGAGACCTGATTGAGGTGTACAAAATTATGAGGGGCCCAGATAGAGTAGACAGGAAGTACCTGTTTCCTCTAGCGGGGAGTTCAAGAACTAGAGGACATACATTCAAGCTGATTGGCGGAAGGATTAGAGGGGACATGAGGAAAAACTTTTTTTTTTACTGAGAGGGGGGTGGGTGTACGGAATTCACTGCCCGAATTGGTGGTAGAGGCAAGGACCCTCAACTCTTTTTAAAAATACCTGGACCTGCTCCTAAAGTGCTGTAAGCTGCAGGGCTACGGACCGGGTGCTGGAAGGTGGGATTAGAATGGGCACCTGGCTGTTCTGCGAGCCGGCGCGGACACGATGGGCCGAATGGCCTCCTTCTGTGCTGTATCTTTTCTATGGTTAATCATCAAATTTCTGCTTACATCGTTACTAAACGGTTGTGTAAGATTTTAAAACAGTAAAATGGCCATTCAGCCTATCAAACCCATTCATTCTGCAGACCACGTACAAATTGCTTTATTATGGGCTCCACCCAACCCATTTAATCCCCTGTGTGAAGTGCCCTAACTTTTTAAAAAAGCAGATCATCAGTCATGTTCCAAAGCAATTGTACAGTAGAAATAAGGTACGCAAATGAGGTGCAAATGTTATTTTCTGTTCAATATTATTGACCTCTGTTCTCTTTCCCCTTTCCTCAGTTCGCCCAATATTGCGTTCTGCAATCAAGATGGCAGATGACCTGTTTACAGGCCTGGATTAGTGCTGCTGTGGGCCGACAGACAACTTTACTATTTTCACTTCCACCTGCGAGGAGGACCCTAGCCTTTGCTCAGTGTCTTGCAGGAGTTCAGTAAACAGAATGCTGTAATGACATGTTCCTCACAGGAAAATCTCAGTATTTCACAGAGGTCCTTAACATGATTTGAAATACGTAATAAAAAAGTTTAATTACTGACAGTTAGATGAAATACTCACAGCTTTTTAACAATTTTTTTTTAAAAAGAGAAAGAAGCATGATATTCACAACTGGTAACAAAATTATTTGTGATTAGTAGAAATTTACTTCATCACAGAACACCAAGTTCCTTTAACAATATATAGATTCCTATCTGTATGCTTAAAAATGAATGTAAAAGTGGTAGCTTGATACTCACTTTCCAAAATCCAGTTATAAATACGATCCATTATGTGGACCTTTTACTGTGTGTCTATCTCAGCACAGACGATTTCTCAAGTGAGCTGGCAGGTGACTCACTCACTAGACGGGCCTGCTTTCTCTACTCTTCTAGGTTGTCCATCGTGATCAGGAACAGTGGAACATCCAGTGGGTCTGCCTTCGCACTGATTTTAACCTCGAGTGTCAAATCAGCTTTACGTTCTGAAAATTATTGCTGTCCGACACCAACAGGACTGTGGATGGCAAGACTGGCACGAAAAGACTTCCAAGGCAGAGAGAGAATAAAAAAACACTCTAGGAACAGTTCATTAACTGCTGGAGTGAGACTCTTCAGCTGTACTCGTCCCTTTATGATTGAGGGTCATGTGAGGACCATAAATCACCTCATTATCAGGATCCTCTGCGACATTAATTTCCAACCCCAAATGGCTGCGGCTTGATTAGTTTGGAATAATGTCGTAAATCCAGCAATTTCATGATAATCATTAACTACAATAGGGAGTTCTCCAGGTGAGGCCAAGGGCGGAGTGACGCAAATCGTCCAGCAATTTGCAGAGGATCGGAACTCAGTGTATATTAGTTACTCGGCAAATTTCTGGATTTTTGATGAATTAATAATGGCGTACGACGTTAATGCGTCTAATAGGGTTAGATGACGTAGGGTGGGAGGAGGCTTGTATGGAGCATAAACCAGTTGGGCCGAATGGACTGTGTCTGTGCTGTATATTCTATGGACAATTTCTGGCCTATTCATTTTAATGCGCAGGATACATTTCAAAGTGAGCAGAATTTACTTACTGCCTATATCACATTCACAGGACTTGTACAGCCCTGAACTTGCTCCCAAGTTTATTTTAACTGAACTGTTCATGCTTATTCTATGTAGATTGAAACTAGATAGGTTATAAGTAAATCAAAAAACAGCTAAAATCCTGGCTCTACAGAACACTAATTATCTTGATGGCATTTATGGAAATATAATCTTCACTGTCCAATAAACTTCAATGTATATGGTTGTCTTAACTCATTTTCTCGATCTGGAATAACTTTTTTTCAATTACAGTGGGATGGACAGTAAATTACATGGTTTGCACATGGCAATAATCTTTACTGCATATCTGAAACATTCATTTTCTTGTATTAAAAACTGCAATCCCTGAATTTTCATTGGTTTATGATACTACCATTCTACTAGCACTGCGCTTTAAGTCAGTATCATAATTACTAGGAAAACATCAATAATGAATCCATGCAAGTGACCTTTAGTGTTATTGTTTAACCATTAATGTTTGCTGAGTCATACAGATGACATTAATGGGACCAAATGATCACATGCTTAAAGTCACAAGGGATTTTCGAATCCAACCATTTGAAAGCATTTATATAAGACTGATATATGCAGATTAAATATAATCCTCATTTTAAAAAAAAGTGGTGAATAAGACAAGCTATATTTGCATGAATTCTGTACAATTCGGAGGTGAGCGTTATCTACTTTAAAATGGCACTGTATGCAAAGAGAAAAGTTTGTCAAACATATCATTGGCATACATCATGGAATCACTTCAGCATGACAAAGGACACACAGCTCTCCTTAATCTCTCAAAAAAAAATCTGCTTAACACTTTAAATTTTTCTCATTCTTCTCCCCTCCTCAGGCTATCAATATACTGACACTCGAGGGGGGCAGAGGGATACATCTGGCCCCTCTCCATACCATCTGAACCAGTGCTGGGTGGTGTACTAGAGTGGTTGAATAAGGCTTCCTCAGATTTCCCCCTGTAGGAATGCACCGGGTCTCTGCTTGGTACCATACCAAAGCAGGCAGGTCTACAATTTAGAGCTGAGGTTGAACACGCACATCATCACTCATGACATCACCCAAACCAAATAGCTTCAGGAGGAAATGTCATATTCAATCATTACTATGGACACAAGAATGTGAAAAAAAAAACTGATCACAATAGTGAATAAGCTGCAACAACAAATGGTATTTATATAACTTTGCTACATTTCATATGGGAAATTGCACACAGGCCAAACATGTTCATTAAAAAATCCTCTTCAATTTAAATTTGAAGCTATTAAAACATTTTTTAATAGGACAGAACAGTATAGCGTCTACTTGCCCCCAGTCCACATAGCACACAATTGGTGTACTCAATGGTGACTAAAAGGTCCTCTCAATAGTACACATATTAGAAAAGATTCATTTTCTGGAGTCAGATGTTTTTAAAGTGTCATTTGGGATAAACCTGTCTGAATCTCCTAGAGTTCTCTGTTTGTCAGCAGCTTTACATAGCACACTGGACATTTGTCTGTAAAATCATTGATCATGTCACTTTAGAAGGATCTAAATCCAGTGCTTTTCCTTTCCTTCTTATTCTGCATTTGTAGCCAGAGGAACACTCAATATAGCAGATGGCACCTGCTGGCTGTGGAACCGCACCACAAAGAGTTAATACTTTCAGGAAAGGGAAGAGCAACAGGAAAACTAGTAAGTTTAATTCTTCACAGTTTAGTTATCTGGAAATTGGTATTTACTCCATGAACAAGGATTTGCTGTGTTTTACCATACATGTGGATATTATTCTCCCAGGAATAGCAGCAACTGGAGTTCCAACTAGGAAAGACCTAACATATTGCCCTAACACTAATAACTCAAAAACTGGCATTATAACTAATCTAAGATTATTTTTGTTTAGTACAATACCTTCTCTACCTGAAGCCATGCAACTTCTGCAACCGCTGCTTATGTTGCCCAGGCCAGCTTGCAAAACCTTCCTGAATAAGTGTCCCTCCTTAGCAATGAGCTAACTCAGTGATGGTGGGTGAGTGCTTCAAATTGCCATATCAAAATGAAAAAAAGGGAATGATTCAGTTGCAAAGAATTACTTTAAATGAAGTTATATTAGGTGATATGGGATTTTGCTGTGCACAAAATGGCTTAATGAGTTGAATGTCTAGTTAACCTGTTTTTGGTGGGATTGGTTGAAGGAGGAATGTTGGACAGGAGAACTCCCGGCTCTTCAAATAGTGCCATGAGATCATTAGCTGCTTGCATATTGCAACAAGAACTGTGCTATTGGCTCCAGTTCCCAGGTATATTGCTCTTGCAGCCATTCATTATGTAAACCTGTATAACAAGTATTGGCAGTTTATTCGATTGCAGGGATATCACAGCCAAGTTCGACCCTTTTCCCACTTAATATAACTAACCCTAATGCAGGGGATTCCTGGATAATATTGCTCATGCAGCTAGTTGCAACGCGAAAGCAAACTTAGCAGATTTTTTAAGGTCAATAGCTAGCAACCAGCCTGGATAATACTGCTCATGTAACCAACTGCAACCCAAACATAAACTTGATGCAAATTCGCTAAGACCAGTGGCTACAACAACCCTGGATCTTCCTGTCTGTTGGCCTTAGTGAATCCTGACAAATTTACTTTTGGTTTGCAAATGGTTGGGAACCGATGACACTATATGGGTCTGACACAATATAAAAGCATCTTTAAATATCCACCTGAACCATCGGAATAGGCAAAAAGATCCATGGTTTTAAAATTTCCTCCCAATGGACAGTATTTTCAACAGTGCAACAAACTCTCAGTACTGTACTAAAGTGCAGGCCTTGATCAAGTCCTGAGCCTACAAATTCTGACACAGGGTACTATGAATTGAGCCAAGCTGGCATTGTTGAACAACAACTTCAAGGATTATAGGATCTGAGCAATTTGAAAAGTAATGAAATTCTATAGGTGAAATAAGCTCATGATTTATATAATAAAAATGACATATTGCTATTAGAGATGCATTATACTCAAAATTTGGTTATGGATCCACAATATAACTTTACTAAAAGTGACTTATAGGAGTTTCAAAGCAAACAGGAATGTCAGACTTAAATCTTTCACAGACACATTTGTATTCCAAGGTGGACTGGACTGCCAGCATCGCAATTTGCTCACTCAGAGCTATCAATACTGAAAACATCCTGAGTCAATCACTTGCAGTGACGAGGAATAAGAGTGCATTTTCAGCATAGTAAGGGCTCAAACAAACTTGGGGGGAAAAAAAAAGTAAAATTACTAAAGATGTAACAGCAAAAAATTAAGTCACTATTAGCAGCTGACAAAGCTTCTTTATGACTCAGTACATTTTACCTCCAACTAGTGTATGGTTTTATTAAAACAGAAGCAGTACAGGAATATTACAGACAAACAAAACATCCAGCTGACTCATCTGCAGCCCTAGGTGTTGTTTTCCTCCCTCTTGCCAACATTGCCACCTCCTATCATGATTTTAAAATTTCTGTTTAAAAAGAAACATTAGGCCGACTGTGCACATCCCAATTACTTAATGCATTGACTTAGACTTCTCTAGTTGCCCTCAAGATATTTTAGTTACAGTGAATCATTCAACACACATTTCCCATCAGCACTGGGTAAAGATTTTTCAGACTGAAAGAAATCCAAAACCTCAGCTGTAGCTTTGCAGACCTTGCACGATATTGATTTGCAATTGTTCTATCCTGCCCTTTACATTAGTGATGATGCCATTAGGTCTGCGCATTATTTTCACTGTCATCCATCTAAGGTTCAGACAAGTGGATTTTACAAAGAAGCTGAATGAACAAGTCGTGCACGAGGACTTAAAAAGGTACCTATGCACATTTTACAATTTTTTTTTACAAAATTAAATCTCAAACAGATACCAATGCTTAAAAACTGTACAATAACTTTTGTCTAGTACAAATGGAGGATGTAACCTCACACTCCCTGACAGTACCAGGCTGGTGTGCACAAAAAGTTCCACTACAGTTGCATTCAAAATGGGAATGTAATTAACGATTATAAAAAAAAACTTTAAAAAGCACCAAGGCTGTTTGCACACAATGTAATAAGGAGCTATATGTATGAAATATGTACCGTAAAAAGGCAGCATGATGTGATTAGGGTTAGAACTGCTCATCAATTTCACATTTTAGAGTGAAATAATGAAGTGTGAAGCCTGTGCTAGATCTCAGTGTCTTAAATCAAAACGTTGATAGATTTCTGATATTTAACAGAAAATATAAAATAAAGCTTGAAAATGAAAAATATAGAACCAATCAGAAAAAATAAGTAAACATAGGCAATTTTTTTGATTAGTTACTAGTTCTGGGAATAATTGCTCTTGTGGTACCCTCAATTATAATGTTTGAGGTTCTATTACTATGTAATGACAACAGGGGGGAAAAAAAACCTTCCCCCACCAATGAGAAACACAGCCCATTGCTAGAATGGTGAAACTTTTGCATTATGTTAAAAAAGTACTAATTTGGGTAAAAAAAAATCTGCAATTTGAGGGACTTTAATGCACACCATTCATAATGAATCCTAGTTTGATAGTGTTTTGGCAACAATGAGGAGTTATATTATGTGGACCCCAATGTTATTAACAGTAATGCAGATTCTCCTAAGGGTATCAGAAGCTAAAGGATGGATTTGTAAGTACTTATCTTGTCAACAGGAAGAGATATACATGCACTGTCTGCTTAAACATTTGTGGGAACTTAGCATTTAAATGCAAATAAACAGCATAAATAGGTGGTATAATTGGAATGATCTTTATACATATGGCTGTAGCATTTCAGTGAAAAAGACTATTCTACATTTCTTTAGATTGCACCTAAACATGGAATATTAAATATAGTACAATATTAATTTAATCACACAACAATTTGTATTCAAGGTCAACAGCATAATTACAAATAGTGATTACACAGGATTCTTATTTTACAGAAAAAACTATTCCACAATTATTTTACAATCATTAAAATTGGGAATCAACAACATGAATCGGTTTTAATGGTGCAATCAATTAGAAAACCAGTACATAGAATCATTTACAAACCCTACAGGGCATTACAAGTTACACAATGCAATTTTCAATCTAATTTGGCACTTCACCATGAGCCTTTAATTTTGTGATAAAGTCTTTTATGAGCGAACATTGTCAAATAGCTTCTGAAAATCAGGATCTGCAATATCAGCCAAATTTCTTATCTGCTGAGAGACCATTCATAATTAACATTTTCCACAAGATTACTCAGGGATAGGGGTGCTGGCTTAACACTTCGCACAAAGTATTTTATAATTTAAATTTGATTTTCATCAATTTGCTTTTGGGAAGGGTAATTATGAAAATCGTGACTTTTTTGCCCAAGTCAGGGTTCATCTATGATTATTAAATGTATCAGACATGGCCCATTGCAGAAAACTTTCAATGGTATTTATTATTCAAAAGAACGCAAGGAATTTTCTTGTGCAACTACATGTTCAAAAGTACTTTACCATACTAAGTTATATATATTTCATTCACTTAGCCCCCAATTATAATTCAAGATTTTAGTCTTGTTTGTAATTTGGAAATAAAGTAATTACACCTCACCTGTGATTTTAGTTAACTGAAAACTTAACTAGGTATGTGGAGAATGCAGATTTTCATCCAGGAAATGCCATGCCAAGGACTGAACCAGTACTTCAGCATGACAACTGCAATTCACATCCGGGACTAATGTTTAAAATTTCTTGGAAATCTAGTGTTCGCAAGATACCAGGTTACAAGGTAATTTTCAAGGTGGCACCCAGTAGAGAAATAATATGCCAATACAACATGCCTATTTCAATTGTAAAAAAAAATTAAATTAAGAGATTTGAGACAGATTTGAAACAGGCCCTACAAAAATGGAAATGATTCTAATTCAAAGTATACCTGAAATTTTCTATCACATCTTCCTACTAAAATTTGATTGGAGAACTATAGCTAGCTTTTTGACAAGTTGTTAAAAGGCTATTCTAATCCTCAGATAATAAGTTCAAGACATTAGTTGCTGTTTGTTTTTCAGTTACAGAGGTCACAAGGATGATTAAGACGGGAACTCCAAGATAAACAGAAAATGCTGGAACTTGATCCGATGAACAGAAGTTTGCCAGCTTAGGCGGAAGTGCAGCAAAAGCAAAGTCGACTCTCAATATTCTGCTGTAAGATAGTCAATACTGTACTGTGAAAGTTTAGGCTGACACTAATCAATTTTTAGCCCCAAGGGCTACCGATATGACATTAGATTAGACATTATTCAGATCATTACAGTGGAAGGAAAGCTGTTATTTGTTTTGGAGTCAGAGAGCCAGGGGTCTGTTGAGATTGTATGCTATGTGTGTTGTGCTTCAAAAAACTAGTGTAGTAGCATCCTTCAAGTAAGCCAAAATTCTTTAAGTGTTTACAATATTAAGTATTTTCAACATTTTAATATACATAAAAATGTAAAAGTCCGTTATATTTATTCTAATTCTCCCTAAACAATTTCAAAAAATTGAAATACTTTCCACAGAACATACAGTTTTCAATACAGAACACAGGGAAAATGGCCTCACCCAGTTAGAATTTATTAGCTCTTGCTGCATGTCCATTCACCTCTGATTGTCGCAATGAACCATATACCCAAGAAAAGCCCACTCAATAGCAGTGAAACGCTTGTATATTTACCACTGCTTTTGAGACATTATTAGTCCATTTTAAAATACTCACCCTTTCCCCCCACTGGATTGCATCTCTTCACGCACCAACATCCAAAACAGTAGAGAACCTGTTCCCAAGCCTGTGCAATTCTCCTCTGTAAACAGGAAATGTGCATAAACAGCTCAGAGATTACAGTGCTTCCAATTTTCCTTCCTCGTGTGAAAAGCATCTGGCCTTCCTTCAGCGGTTCTTCACACCAACGTGCTTGGGATAGATGAATCAATGTTGTGGGAGGCAAGATTCTTCAATTGATGTCCCATTATTCTGTGCTATCCTGTGATTGGACTTGAGTGCTCTGTGACACCACATGACTACAAATTTTCACATATTGTAGTGGAACATAGGAAAGTAGCAAAGTAGGGATGTCTAGAGCTGGAAAAGACTCTGCAGTTCATCTGTTCGGTCCCAAAAACCAATACCATTCAACCGCGTAGTCCCTCAAATATCTATCCAATTCTCCCTTCTCTTTTCCTACACTATTTGCTCCACTTAGCACCTGGTCATGCAACTCACTAGAGTGGGGGATTGTGCTTGTGTTGGTACTTCAACATGAGATGTGACCACTTTATGCATAGGATGGTGAACGTGTGGTGCATTCTCCAGAATGAAAATGCTACAATCTAAAATATGTTCTGCAGCAAAGGAATTTGCACCTTTACAATGTGATTTACACCACGTATTTTTTTCTCATTCCAGGATCTGAAAACACAGCCAGGCAAGTTCAGGCAACACAGTTCATTTGCATAGAAATTTAAATATCTGCACTTGATACTGAAAGCTTCAATATCTTAAAATAATTCTTAGGTTCTCTACTCTTCCCAGGGCAACCACCACTCCCCAGGTAACTTGCACTTTCAGGCCCCATCAGTGTTCTTCAGTAATTGGCTGCGACGTGCTGCATTTCAATTTGCCCTTCAGGAGAACACCTGTCCACTACTTGCCACCTCTTTCTAGTGGCATGAATGTGATCAGAAATTCACCATGTATGGAATCATACATCCTATTATGACATGCTGTGGAATTTTGATATAATGTTGCTATCTCTCTAAAACCTGTTAATACAATTTTTTCCCAAAATGTTTGACATGAGTGCACATATACATTTCAAATTCTGGAATTATGAACCTTTAATAAAATCTTCACTACCGTGCGGCACAAAGATGGCCAAGATACAGAATTCTGATGTACCATTTCTGTTCAACAGAAGCTCTCAAACTGTAATTCAGCACATTATGTATTAGAATTTGATTGTCCTAAGTAACTAAAAACTTGGTCAAGTAGATCTATTCTGTACAAGTGTATTCATAGATGGCACTGTTGCAAGTTCCAGTTTTTACATACAGAACATTTGAAAGTTGAACTGCTCAATAGGATTTTAGTACAATTGGAGGACAGCAATTTGTTGGCAAGAAGAGACTTCAATCCCATTTCCTATGTCTACTAACCTAGTTACCCAGCCTGTCATATTTTGCTATCTTCAAGTCACTCATGCACGGGCTAAACCACACAACCAGCTCTGCTACAGAAACACACTCTTGAAACACAAGTATCCAAGTGTGCCTTCTGACAAGGTGCCTGATAACTTCAAAAAGGCCCCAGGCCAAATATTCTCAGTTCAAATATTGATTAAAACAAATCTTGGCACTGCAGCACATTTATACCTTGACTATGTTCTTTGTTTTCAGGTTTATTCAAACAAGAGTTCCTTCTTGATTTAAACATTTCATCAATATAGGGTTGGCACCATAAAATAATCCCCTGCAGTCAAACTGGACCAAGGGTCAGAAAGCTAAAGGTCTCCCCACTTAGATTGCTGCTGTCAATATCAGATAGAGGTCTCCATCTGCAAGAGGTCACAGCAGACATAACCTGATCTGCCAGTGACATAATTTCACGACAGCACAATCTGCAACAAAGAGATTCCATCCACCTGACCAAGAAATGAATTTCCAGGCATCACTACAATGTAGCAAAGTTCATATTAGCATTTCATCGATCAGCTGGTCTCCCAGACAATTCAGCTTAATTACTGCAAGGTTCATAAGGGAATTCATGCTACTCTGAGGAAATGTGCTCCAATCACACCAGGTTAAATAATTGGCTCTATAAAACAGAAAATAATCCAGTCTAAAAGGATAGGAAAGGACTTGAATTTAACATAGATTCTTACAGCACAGGAGACTATTCAGACCATCATGGCTGTGCTGGCTCTTTGAAAGAACTTTCTAATTAATTGTACTCCCCTGCTCGTTGCCCATAGGGTTGCGAATTTCATCATTTCAAGTATAAATACAATTCCCTTTTGAAAGTTACTGTTGAATCTGCTTCCACCACCTTTTCAGGTAGTGCATTCCAGATCATAACAATTCGCAGCATTAAAAAAACATTCTCATTTACCCTCTGGATTTTTTTTTTAAACCCATTATCTTAAATCCTTGTCCTCTGATTACCAACCCGCCTGCCAGTGGAAACAGTTTCTCCCCAATTACTCTATCAAAACACCTCATAATTTTTAACAGCTCTATCAAATCTCCCCTTAACCTTCTCTGTTCTAAGGAGAACAATCAGCTTCTCTGGTCTCTATCTTTATAGCACCTTTCACAATCTCAGGATGCCCCAAAGCTCTTTACAGCCAACAAAGTAAGTTTTGAATTATGGTCTACCTTGAGACCATTTCCTAAAAGTATGTGCAAGCTGAAGCAGAAGGTTTCAAATTTAAAAGCAACTATATTTGAGCATAATTACTGTTAACATCAAAGCCGGTGTTAACTGAAAGTTAGATAAAAGAGCTATCAGGCATAGTTCTTTTTACGTTAATCATTTTTCATACAATTATTTTCTATATTTGCCCACTAGAGTTCATTTAAGTTCTGGCAATTCTTTTTCTGTTTGGTTTCCTGACTACAGTCACAATTCTGCCTTCCACATCCGCCACTTCTGTCCCAGAATGGAAAATAGTACCATTATTTCTACTACCTCTGAAGTGTGTTGTCCATTCAATTCTTCAACTATCACCAGACATGGAAAAAAGGCCCAGGTATGAATCAAACATTAACTGTCGACAGTAATAGCATCTTTTGTATTTTCGTTATAAGTTCAAAATGAGGTGTTTTCCTCAAGTGGTATTAATGGAAGAATATTACAATTGTTACAATCGTTCCATTAATACTTGAAATTTTATATAGGAGAAGCACTCTTGCTTCCTTGCCAGGGCCATTTTCAACATAGTTCACTTAAAATCAATAAAAGGAAAATTTAAGATAATTTAGTTAAGCTAAAGGAAGACAAATTACCAGGGCCTGATGGGATACATCCTAGGGTCCTGAGGAAGATGAGGGAGAAAATAGCAACGGCCCTAGAAATGATATTTCAGTGTTCTATTGAGTGTGGATGTGCTACAAGAGAGCAGGAGAATGGCCAATGTAGCACCCATTTTTTAAAGGGGAGGAGACCAAGCTAATCTTGGCAATTACAGGCCAGTTGGCTTAATATCTGTGGAGAAAAACACTTTATCTAGATGCATGGTAATTTCATCCTTAGAGAAAATAGTTAGAAGTAGCCAGCACGGATTTCAAAAGGGATGATTGTGCTTGACAATCTTCAGAATTCTTTGAGAAGGTAACATACATGATAGATGGGGAAATGCAGTGGATGTAGTGTACATGGACTTCAGGAAAGCCTTTGACAAGGTACCACATGGGAATTTATTAGAGAAGATTAACAACTTGCATTTATATAGCGCCTTAAATGTAGTAAAAAGTCCCAAGGTACCACAGGTACGTAATCAGGCAAAAATTGATACTGAACCAAAGAAGGAGATATTAGATCTTGTGACTAAAAGCTTGGTCAAAGATACAGACTTTAAGAAGTGTCTTAAATGAGAAGAGGGGTGGAGAGGTTTAGAGAGGGAATTCCTGAGCTCAAGGCCTATAACGGCTGGGGTGAAGGGACAAATGTAAGGAGTCTTACAACACCAGGTTATAGTCCAACAGCTTTATTTGAAATCACAAGCTTTTGGAGCTTTCCTCCTTCGTCAGGTGAGTGTAGGGTTCCATAAAGGCACAGCATATATAGTCAGAGAACAATGCCTGGTGATTACAGATCATCTTTCCAACTGCCCGTTATCACACCTCGGCAGAGATCAAAGCAATCAAAAGGAGTGGATGGTGTTCAGACAGAGAAACATTACATCCAAGACTACTGAATACACAAGCGGTCAGAACACAAAGACAGAGAGAGAGAGAGAGAGAGAGAGAGAGAGAGAGACCCAAAAGGCAGAGAGAGAGAATGACCAGTTGTATTAAAAACAGATAACTTTTTTTCGCTGGTGGGGTTACATGTAGCGTGACATGAACCCAAGATCCCGGTTGAGGCCGTCCTCATGGGTGCGGAACTTGGCTATCAATTTCTGCTCGACAATTTTGCGTTGTCGTGTGTCTCGAAGGCCGCCTTGGAGAACGCTTACCCGAAGATCGGAGGCTGAATGTCCTTGACTGCTGAAGTGTTCCCCGACTGGGAGGGAACCCTCCTGTCTGGCGATTGTTGCGCAGTGTCCGTTCATCCGTTGTCGCAGTGTCAGCATGGTCTCGCCGATGTACCATGCTCCGGGGCATCCTTTCCTTCAACGTATGAGGTAGACAACGTTGGCCGAGTCGCAGGAGTATGAACCATGTACCTGGTGGGTGGTATCTGTGTCGATGATCTGGCATGTCTTGCAGAGGTCAAACACACGGAACAACCATGGGGACCAAATTCGCACCCCAATACGCCAACATTTTCATGCACAAGTTCGAGCAGGACTTCTTCACTGCACAGGACCTCCAACCAACGCTATACACCAGATACATCGACGACATTTTCTTTCTATGGACCCACGGCGAAGAATCACTGAAGAGACTACACGATAACATCAACAAGTTCCATCCCACCATCAAACTCACCATGGACTACTCCCCAGAATCGGTTTCATTCTTGGACACACGAATCTCCATCAAAGACGGGCACCTCAGCACCTCACTCTACCGTAAGCCCACGGACAACCTCACGATGCTCCACTTTTCCAGCTTCCACCCTAACCACGTCAAAGGGGCCATCCCCCATGGACAGGCCCTGCGAATACACAGGATCTGCTCAGACGAGGAGGAACGCGAATGGACACCTACAGACGCTGAAAGACGCCCTCGTAAGAACGGGATACGACGCTCGACTCGTCGATCGACAGTACCGACGGGCCACAGCGAAAAATCGCATAGACCTCCTCAGAAGACAAACACGAGACACAACCAACAGAGTACCCTTCATCGTCCAGTACTTCCCCGGAGCGGAGAAACTACGCCATGTTCTTCGCAGCCTTCAACATGTCATCGATGACGACGAGCACCTTTCTAAGGCCATCCCCACGCCTCCATTACTCGCCTTCAAACAGCCACCTAACCTCAAACAGACCATCGTTCGCAGCAAATTACCCAGCTTTCAGGAGAACAGCGTCCACGACACCACACAACCCTGCCACGGCAACCTCTGCAAGACATGCCAGATCATCGACACAGATACCACCATCACACGAGAGGACACCACCCACCAGGTGCATGGTTCATACTCCTGCGACTCGGCCAACGTTGTCTACCTCATACGTTGAAGGAAAGGATGCCCCGGAGCATGGTACATCGGCGAGACCATGCTGACACTGCGACAACGGATGAACGGACACTGCTCAACAATCACCAGACAGGAGGGTTCCCTCCCAGTCGGGGAACACTTCAGCAGTCAAGGACATTCAGCCTCCGATCTTCGGGTAAGCGTTCTCCAAGGCGGCCTTTGAGACACACGACAATGCAAAATCGTCGAGCAGAAATTGATAGCCAAGTTCCGCACCCATGAGGACGGCCTCAACCGGGATCTTGGGTTCATGTCACGCTACATGTAACCCCACCAGCGAAAAAAAGTTATCTGTTTTTAATACAACTGGTCATTCTCTCTCTTTCTCTGCCTTTCGGGTCTCTCTCTCTGTCTTTGTGTTCTGACCGCTTGTGTATTCAGTAGTCTTGGATGTAATGTTTCTCTGTCTGAACACCATCCACTCCTTTGATTATATCTCTGCTGAGGTGTGATAACGGGCAGTTGGAAAGATGATCTGTAATCACCAGGCATTGTTCTCTGACTATATATGCTGTGCCTTTATGGAACCCTACACTCACTTGACGAAGGAGGAAAGCTCTGAAAGCTTGTGATTTCAAATAAAGCTGTTGGACTATAACCTGGTGTTGTAAGACTCCTTACATTTGTCCACCCCAGTCCATCACCAGCATCTCCACATCAGGGGTGAAGGGAGTGGGGGATGCACAAGAGGCTAGAGGAGGAACGTAGTGTTTGTGGAGGGTTGTAGGGCCATAAAAGGATACAAAGAGAGGGCGGGGTGAGGCCTTGGAGGGATTTGAACACTAGGATGGAAATTTTTTAAATCGAGGTGTTGATGGACCAAGAGCCAATGTAGGGGTTAGCAAGCACAGGGGTGATGGGTGAACAGGAATTGGTGCAGGTCAGGATACAGGCAGCAGAGATTATCAGCTTAAATTAACGGAGGATGGAAAATGGGAGGCCAGCCAGGAGAGCACTGGAATAGTCGACTCTGGAGGGATTCAGCAGCAGATAAGCTGAGACAGGGTCAGAGATGGGCGATATTATAGAAATGGAAGTACACAGTCTTTGCGATGGAGACGATATGTGGTTGGAAGCTCAGCTCAGGGTCAAACAGGATGCCGAGGTTGCGAACAGTATGAAACAGTGGCCAGGTAGGAGGATGGAACCGGCGGCAAGGGAACAGTTTGCGGTGGGTGCTGGTGACAATGGTTTCGGTCTTCCCAATGTTTAATTGGAGGAAATTGTGGCTCATCCAAGGCTGATAACTCCTGTTGTAGAGTGTGCATGGGTGGATATCAGGTGAAAATCGTACTGGGCTTAATTGTAAAACTCTCTGGGCTACCAAGGGTTAAATGACAGTGAGGAACTTAAAACAATTGATATCACTGGAGGAAAAGTACCAGACAAACTAATGGGACTAAAAGCAGAGAAATCCCCTGGACCTGATAACCTACACCCAAGGGTGCTAAAAGAGGTGGCTGCAGAGATAGTGGATGTACTGGTTGCGATCTTCAAAAATTCTCTAGATTCCGGATTGGTCCCAGTGGACTGGAAGGTAGCAAATGTTACCCCGCTATTCAAGAAGGGAGGGAGAGAGAAAACAGGGAACTACAGTCCAGTTAGCCTGACATCGGTCGTCGGAAAAATGCTGGAATCCATTATTAAGGAAGTGGTAACAGGGCACTTAGAAAATCATAATATGATTAGGCAAAGTCAACATGGCTTTATGAAAAGGAAAGAGTGTTTGACAAATTTATTGGCGTTCTTTGAGGATGTAACTAGCAGGGTAGATAAAGGGATGTAGTATATATGGATTTTCAAAAGGCATTCGTTAAGGTGCCGCATAAAAGGTTGTTACACAAGGTAAGGGCTCATGGGGTTAGGGGTAATATATTAGCACGGAGAGAGGATCGGTTAATGGACAGAAAACAGAGTAGGGATAAATGAGTCACTCTCAGGTTGGCAGGCTGTAACTAGTGGGGTGCTACAAGGATTGGCACTTGGGCCTCAGCTATTTACAATCTATATTAATTACTTAGATGAAGGGACCGAGTGTAATGTATCCAAGTTTGCTGACAATACAAAGCTGGTGAGAAAGTAAGCTATGAGGAGGACACAGAGTTTGCAAAGAGTTATAGACAGGTTAAGTGAGTGGGCAAGAAGGTGGCAGATGGAGTATAATGTGGGGAAATGTGAGTTTATTCACTTTGGTAGGAAGGGTAGGAAGAATTAAAAAATATTCTGTTTTTCTAATGATGAGAAGCTATTAAATGTTGGTTTTCAGAGAGATTTGGGTGTCCTCGTACAAGAAACAAAAAGTTAGCATGCAGGTACAGCAGGCAATTAGGAAGGCAAATGGCATGTTGGCCTTTATTGCAAGGGGGTTGGAATACAAGAGTAAGGAAGTCTTACTACAGTGATGGACTGGGGTTAATTGTCTTTTCCACACCGCCTGAGGAAGGGGAAAGCCCCCGAAAGCTTGTGGGATTAAAAATAAAATCGTTGGACTATAACTTACTTTTATCAAAGCAAGTAAAATTGGACAGAGATACATTTTAATTTCAGTTTCAACAAGTTGAGAGATCCAACTTGAACAGTATTAGGAGACCAGCTGCCACTGTAGTGATTGCAGACCGATTTAACTGCAAGCACTTGAAAATCAGCACTAAAACTGCACAGTGCTTAATTATAGCTGCTACAAAACAAATATATAATAGGACATTCAAATAAGGATATTAAATGTAACTAGTATCTCACTGATTAAATGCCAGTTTCCATAACTATTTGATAAATCATTGTGAAAACTATAGCAAACATTTCAATATTTGAAATACTTATTTTCATTTGTCCAGTTTGATTTTCAAAAAGCAAAAACTCCATCATGAAATTGGAAACTTTGAATTCAGATGAGATGAATTTGCACATCAATAATTTATGCCACCTTCTTATACCACTGGCTGCTCACAATGTCAGCTGAAAGTCACAGTAAATAAGCAACAAGTCAATTTAAGTCCAAGGGCTGAGAAATTTGGTGGCAGAATTAATTTGCTAAGTAGCTGAATGAAGGTCGGTCTGCAGTAACCTCAAAGTTACTAAGGCACAGAACAAAGAAGCCAGAATCAATGATATTCTGCATCTTTCCAGCCACAATGCTTAGCCAAGCATAAAAGTACATAAAGCAAAAGCAGAAAGAGGCAACCTTAGGGTCAGCAAATGACTGGTGAAATTTTAATCTCTTGAAAATAGAAAAAGTAAGGTACACTAAAGGCACTTTTATTTGGAGTGCTGTCTACAACACTCCCAAATACAAATGACCCCAACTTCCCGAGCTCCATCAGTAACTACAGGCATCGATTGTTATCAGTCTTGTGATGTCATTAGATTAGATGCCTCCTGTTCTGTTACACTTGGGGGGAAAAAAAAACAATTCTATGCACTTGCTTGCTTGCATCATGATGATCACACACAGCAGTAGGCTCTGCATCAATTCCTGGACTTGTCCTGCATATTCCCAGCTTGCTCACTCATTTATATACTGTTTTGAAGTATTTTTAAAAGGATGTTGGAGTTCATACTTTCATGTGTCACTAGGAGTGGTCATTTTATTTAATTTTTTTTGAAAGCTTATAATTTGCAACTCAAAGACATCGGTGTATGCAGAAAAGCAAATCTGTCTACCTTCAATGGTCCTATAGGAAGGCCAATTGTAGATCATAATAAATTGGGATAGCAGCATACTATTGGGAAGTTATGGGTCTCAGTTGAACACTGCTCTCTCTCTAGTCTTGATCAATAAGGTAAAAGTGCCTGAGAAGGTTAAGGAATAGCGATCCAGCAATTGTAAAGTGATAATGCGAGAAAGTAAGTGCTTTCAAAGGTACATCATCCAAAGCCCTGTTTGTACTACAGCCCCTGCAGAGAACACATTGTTTGAATGAGCATGATTCACATTGAATGCAATCTCCCAGGGTTTAGTTATAGCTCGCTAAATTTGGTCCATTGACTAGGTGGTATTAAATCATCAAAGCATACACAGATTTCTCTTCCTGCAGAAAATGACAGGTGATTTGCAGCAATTTATATTGAGCCTGACAGTTTTGCAGCCTAGGCTTTTATGGAATGGAGCAACTCCATATTATTTATACTGTTTTTGTGTGACTGAGTCACAAATTCATAAAACCAGGCATAACACGCAACAGCCACTTGACAAACTAATTTTATTTCCTTCAGAATTGGACATTAAAAAAGGTCCTTATTCAAGTTCTGGTGTGCGCTGAATTAGTTGATTTCAGACATTGCAGTTTTGTGAATGTGCTAATTTCAGTGTCCGCTGGCTTGGGTGAGCAAGAAGGTATTCCAACGTTTCCAATTTGATTATCTAGTGACACTGGCTGAAAAAGTGCGCATGTTATCAGGAGAGGACAGATTGGGCTTGGCTTTAATATCCTCATTGTTGAATAACACTGACACACCATCTAGCTCTGAGATAAATGGCTTCTGGGGTGAGATTCTGGAGGGACTGCCTGTGTCTAAAGAACCAAATATGAGTGAGTGCAGAGGAAACTGACATTTTAAAAGATAACGTGTTACTGGCATAAACAGCTATTTCAACAATTTTGAAACTGGGATTCCTTTTATGAAAATTATTATGTTGTACAATAAAGATAATGTACAAACAGCAACAGGAACTGTCGTTTAAAACTTCCTGCCAAGTACATACACACAACCCATAAACTTATGATCTTCTTGGTGACTTTCTTTCACTAAACAGTGCTGCTTACAACCAAGAGCTTAGTGTTTATAAAATCTGATATAAGAAATCTTACCTGTTTATGAGGACCCCTGAGTATGTGAGCCTTGGCACCTTCACATGCTGTCCGCATTGCTTCTAGTGATGGAGTTCCCAATAGGTCTGTGATCAAGTCCAACTGCCACAGATAAATAATTAACTGTTTAGGATAGTCATGGGATATCCAGTGTTATATCCAGTGTTAGTTTCTTTTGAAAAATTAGGACTAGAAATCAAATTGGGTGTAAATCACTATAAGGAGAACTATATGAATTGTTGATGCAGCAATTTACCTTTATTTCAAGTGAGAGAAACTTAGATAATTCACTTGTACCTAGGGCTAGTGGGAATTATAAGAGTTTTCTGAATCGTAATATAAAAATCAAATTACACTGTCCAACTCTGCCAGAATATATAATTATTAATTGAATAGACAAGCAACTGAAACAATATATATTTCAGGTTAAATATAACAACCAGAAATAATGACTTTTTCTACATTCGAGGCACCATTGTGCAGGAATGCAAGTTGTATATATGCAATGGTTAGAAATACATAAAATTGTAATATCAACTACATATAATTTTCATTTTGTATAATATTTAGATTTATACTTAATTAGATGCAATATGATTTTCTTCATCTGAAATCCATCACAATCTCAATTACATTATTCTTCTACTATATGTAATCCCAATTTACATTCGTCTGTAGTGCTTGCTGTCACTGCTCCTTCGATTTGTACGGTTTGATGTTGATTATTGTACATATTTACATAAAATATGACCTCCCCCATTTTCCAGCAAAAAATCTATGTTCTACCCCTAAGTCTAGAGCCATTCCAGGCATCACTGATGTTTACCCAGAGTTATCTCTTTACTGGTGGTAATATTTTTTTATACAAGAGCTTTTGATTCTGCACCCAATTCTGCTCTCAAGCAGGAATTTAACCAAGGGACATCTGGCAAAATCAGCTGACATGGGAACAGCTGCTCTGGCAGCATTTATGATAGACAATGGGATTGGTTTCTTCCCAGGAATCGGTTCTGTCGTTTTCTGGCTGACAGTTGGGTTGAGGGGGCAGAGATGGAGGCAGAGTCGGCTGGGACATTGGCATTCGACATGTTCGGAGGAAGGTGGCAGATTCAGGTCCGGCTGAGCAGGGAAGCGAAGGCTAAGCGGGAGAAAGAAGATTTTAAAAAATAGGGAAGAGACTATTTCTTTTTTGGGTTTACCTAAATATTTCTTTCATGGTATGCATCCTAGAACACTCCAGTAAGGTTACTATGATACAAGTCCTCTCATGATCTCCTAGACTTCAGAAAGAGAGAACACAAATACTAGCAGCTGTGCTGTAACTCATGAATACCTACACATTTGCTCATAGAGCTATATGAGAACACCTCCATGTGAGATGTGGCACTGTGGTATAGAATAGAAGCAAACTGGGAGCACACTGCCTGGGATACATTTCGTATCTTTTGAAGTTGGAAGCCGGGCTACAGGAGGCATTGATGAAACTAATTCATCAATGCAATGATTTCTTGAACCACCTAGGTGCAAGACCCAGCCCACCTCCATGCACTACAAAGCACCAACTTAATTTGATTGATTTCAGGACAAAACAAGCAGTTTATGTTGTGATTTTTCCTTGTTTTGCAAACAAATTGTATTTGCATAAGAACAACACATTTGAAGTGACATTTTGCATACCACTGTATACTCTCTAGCCTGGGGAAAGCAATCTAGGACGATTAAAATTTCAAGTAACTCATTACATCTTAGCTATCATATAAACTTTACAATTTGAATATGACAGAGTCCCTATTCAACAAGCTAAATTAGAAAGCTACAAATAAAAGTCCATGAAATAAAAAAATGGGTGCCACATGCTCCTGTGTCATCTGACTGGTCTGTGGTGTCACATGACTAGTACAGACCACATGGAATAATTGTCATATAGTTAGCATAGATCAATTAACATTAGAGGCTCACAAGAGTATTAGACATAAAATTAAACTGACATTATATTGCACAGAGTCAAGATTTTTGATATAGATACACAGCTTTAGAAAGTGGTCTAAAATAAATAATTTATTTAGATAAGTGCCCATTCCAGCTATGAAATCCATAGATTCAGCTTTCTAAACAATTTCTTGTTTGGTGCAATGAACTACCTTTCAGGCTTATTTACCCTCTGTGATTAAATATGCCACTCTCTTCACAGAAGTTGTACAATGAAAGCTGTTCCTGTTTGCAATTTCACTGTGAGGCAACTTCTCCCTCCTCAGGATGCATTCAGGTACAAAAGCACAGATGCAAAATTTGCATCATGTCTTGTGTATCCTTATGCAAATTGAATGACTGAATGGTTGGTCCAATATCAAACTGGTATCATGCTGCACAACCCTTTACACTTGCCAGCTGAAGTCAGTACAAAATCCATGGATCAGCAGTTTTGTTCAATAACCATTTCATAAGTTAGGAGGCACAGTTAGTTGTGTAGATGGGAGCAGGAAGGGACATAGACAGACTAAGTGAGTGGTAAAAGCTATGGCAGATAAGAGTTCAATGTGGGGAAGTGAGATGTCATCCACTTTGGACCAAAGAAAAACAAATCATAATATTTTCTTAATGATGAGAGATTAAGAGCTGTGGAGGAGCAAAGCTATTTCTGTGTCCATGTATAGAAATCACTAAAAGCTAGTGTACAGGTACAAAAAGGCTAATGGAATGTTGGCCTTCATCTCAAGTGTTGAAATTCAAAAGTGAGGAAGTGATGCTTCAGTTGTATAGTTGTAAACAATTTTACAACACCAAGTTATAGTCCAGCAATTTTATTTTAAATTCACAAGCTTTCGGAGGCTTCCTCCTTCGTCACCTGACGAAGGAGGAAGCCTCCGAAAGCTTGTGAATTTAAAATAAAATTGCTGGACTATAACTTGGTGTTGTAAAATTGTTTACAATTGTCAACCCCAGTCCATCACCGGCATCTCCACATCAGTTGTATAGAGCCTTGGTAAGACCTCATCTGGAGTACTGCATTCAATTTTGGGCACCTAACCTCTGGAAAGATATGTTGACCCGAGATGAGGTACAATGCAGATTCACCAGAATGATACCAGGGCTTATAGGATAAAATTATGAGGATAGGTTTCATAAACTTGGCTTGTATTCTTGAGTTTAGAAAGTTGAGGGATAATCTAATAGAGGTCTTTGAAAGGATAAAGGGATTCAATAGGGTAGATAGAGAAACTATTTACTTTGGTGGGGGAAACCAGAACAAGGGGGCATAATCTTAAAATTAGAGCTAGGAGTAAGATCAGGAAGCACAAAGGATAGTGGAAATCTAGAGCTCTTCCCCAAAACTGCTGGATCATTTGAAATCTTCAAGACCGAGATTGATGGATTTTTGTTAGGGAAGGGTATCACAGGATATGGAGCAAAGGTAGGTAAATGGAGTTGAGGTACAGATCAGCCATGATCTAATTGAATGGTGGAACAAACTCGAGGGGCTGAATGGCCTACTCCTGTTCCTATCTTCCTATGATGGCATTGGTAAGATTTACAAACAAATGCCAGAAAGATTTCAGTACTGGTTTCATAGCTGGTTGTGTAAACTTGGTGCACAAAGTAAACAACTATAATTCTACAAACAGGATGTAGAACCCCAACTGAGAAGTAGTTGATATGGTCACCAAGTACAAATGGAGAATTGCTAATTTATATTTCAATTGTTTATACAAATGAATATGAATTTTGTCTGAATTACCATTCTAACCACCTTAAGCACTCAAACAGGCTAGATCAAACTCAGGTGTCAGAGGTAAAAAGACTGCACTAACACACTGCCTGCTTCAATTCCCCAGATAATTAGTCATACAATACTAACTTTTTTTCCTCAAACACAATGTTAATTTTTTGAAAAAAGTTCATGTGTTGCTCTGGAATTCCCTCCTTAAAACCTCTCTCTTTGACCAAGCTTTTAGTCACCTGTCCTACTATCTCCTTATTGTCAAATCTTGTTTGATAATGCTCCTGTGAAGCACCTTGGGACGCTTCACTATATTAAAGGCGTTATATAAATGCAAGTAGTTGTTGTTGCTTTTCCAGTTTTACTTTTTATCTCTCGCCCATCTATCAACTTTAGAATTGATTTGTTTTTACAGATAGGTGGTTTACAAATGAAGGTTCAAATCTGAACTACTATTGGGATGAATCAATAACATATCGTTATACATTATCTTAACTAAACCTGCTACACATTTGGGGCTTATGAGAAGAAATGGTAGATTAATGTTTTACAATGACTATCTAAAAGTGTGGTTTAACAGCAAAACAGTGCAGCATACAATTTAGTATATATGAATTTCATGCCTTTAAAACACAAGGCACCCGTTTTTGTGATAAAAATGTACTTCACAGTCAGCTGAATTACCTGTTGAATGGGACTTTGAGCCTGGAATAAGATTCTACGGCCTAAAAGCTCTGCAAAGATGCACCCTACAGACCAGATATCAATGGCATTAGTGTAATGGCGACTGCCCATCAGGATCTCTGGTGCTCGGTAATACTGAGTGACAACTTCCTGGGTCATGTGACGGGACTCATCAAGTTCTTCTACTCTGGCAAGACCAAAGTCACAGATCTGCAAGAAAACAAAATTGGTCTGAGATGCCAGCAATAAATTTCTTAAACCTACAATCTCAAAACAAGGTTAAAATACTTACTTCCCACATAAGAGTGATGAGCATCAAGCTTATAGGGGATTTTTTTAAAAAAGCAACTGACCTCACCATGCAATGAGTTTCACACTTAAGTTTGGGGAGGGGGGTTGGGCGGAAAAAAGCAACAAACTACATTGCTAGGCGTCTAACATGGTGAGCACAACGAGGAACAGAAAGGTAGAATTTCTTAAAAATTGTCACATATCGTTGGTTAGCAGCACAATCACCCCATTCAGTGCCTGACTTTTAAGAACATAACTTTCAGAACAGGGGAAGAGCATTAAACCAAAATAAGGCAGTCCCTTTTTAAAAAAAAATTGATCAATCCCACCTACATACCACAGTCCATTCTCTTCACTAAAATGGATCCAATTATCTCCTTATAGTTTGTTTAATGGGCTTCTACGGTCCTTTCTTGCCCCTAACTTTTTTAAACTTGTGATCCCAAGTATTTGAACCCCTCACCACAGTGAACAACTTGCCTGGATAATTTTGTTAATTTCTTTTATAATGTTGAAAAATTCAATTTGATAACCTCGAAGTCTGCTCTTTTCAAAATAAAAGCCTAACATCCGTAACCTTGCCTCAAACTTAAATTCCAAATATCCAGAATCGTCATTTTTGCTCATCTGAGAACCCTCTCGAGGGCAATACTTCATAAATTACAGTCAGAACTGAACACATTACATCAAGGTGAAGTTAGACCAATGCCATATACAGCAATGATATAATTTGTACTTCATTCCTTTACTAATGCTATTTAATATTGTTTGCATTTACTGCAACTCATGTTATGCTGACCCCAAGATCTTTTTCATGATCAGCCACTGCACCACTGTTCCATTCACATTACTCCCTTATTTTGTTACTATACTAATTATTTTACACATTAGCTGCATGGAATTACATCAGTCAGTATTTCAGTCAATGGCTTAAAAAATCTCATTCCTTCTAAATCTGGCGGCACTGTTGCTCACTATTTGGTACATTTTCCATTTTGGTAAAATAAATATTTTGCTCTCTATACTTTTGTCCAACTCATACTGGAGGATCTCCTGTTGCACTGCTCAGAGCATACAGCGTTTTATAACTGATTTCCTCAAGGCAGTCCATTTACACCTGTTAGAAAATTTCTATCAAGGAGTAAATACTCAGTTTTTATTATATAGTATGTTGTGCATTATACCATGTCACATACAATGCATTACTAGTCAATCTCCCCTGGTATTGCACAAGTAGTCAAGGCCAAGTATAGTCTTCAGATGAAGCAGGGTTAGAGAATAATTAGACCTGAGCATGCAGACTTATTCAGTTCCCTTTTTGAAGTCATACATTCCCTTTTTTATATAATACTTTGGTTTTATATTATAGTGAAATAAGAAAATTTCATGAAATTTGGGAAGCAGAGTTGGAACATAGAAGTTTCTCAGCAGTACAAGCAGAGGAGCTGGGAGATGTAAAACTAAGGGACTACAGTGCCACCACTGGTGAAAGTGTGTAATTATAGCATGACAAGTTTACGTTGGCAGTATCCATTATAAATGTAGAAAGAGGAATTTATAGTGGAAAAAGTTGACAGACATGTGACCAGAATGTGTCAGCACAAGTAAAGCTTTACAGAAAAGAATGTAAGATTTTTAACATATTAAACAGAAATCTTTTAATAGGTGTAAAGGGATGACCTTGAGAAAAGCAGTCTATTGTTATGGTGAAGCTGCATTTTATTTAGTCTGTTCCTTTAAGGCCATGAAGATTATACTCTGCGATCAAGTGCTCTAAATATGTACATCCGGAGGTAATTTTCTTTTGTTGTTGAGGGAAACGTGTATCCAGTTTGGCAGCTAGTTATAAATCTGAAACACATCCCAAGACCATTAGAGGCCAAATGTTGTTGAGAGAAGTTAAGATAGCTCAGTTGCAATTTGTTACTATTTTATTAATATATTTGAGCCATCAAGTGCAGTTGTGATAGAACATTTTTTTTTAAAGAAACTGGATCTCCTGTGGCACTGCTCATGATGATCTGTAGGCTATGCTCTTTTATCCATTGCAACACAATATATTGGAGCACTAGTGTGGGGGGCAGGAGTGGGAAGGGGCATAGGAGGGAGCAGGGGGAAAAGGGAGACTTTATATGTTTTCTGAGCAGCATGAGGAAATAGATTGAAAGGGATGGGGTGTGAAGTATAATCAATTTTCTCCACTTCCCAGAAGTGTCTCTCCAGAATACTTCCAGCAATGATCTGGGGTATCACAGCTGCAAGAGGTAGCAGCAGGTTTCCTATTTTTATGTAAATTTTGTCTAATGCCATATTTCATTCAGGCTCTTAGACAGGATAACAGATTAGACAGGATCACAGCATGATCTTCACAGTAGATTCCAGTGTCCATTTTCATGTCTTATTATAAACATTTTACCAAACCTTAACTGAATCTCCATTAAGGATGGAACAGAGGTCAAACCTGACTTTTAAAAAAGTATAAATAATTTGAAAAAGAACTAGTATGTGTAGATATTATGATGTAAAGCTGTATACCATCAAAGCAGAAAAGCCCATTGTCACATATATGACTGCTTACAGACCTGATATGCATAATTTATATACAACTGAGAACTTGATGAAACTCGCCTAAATAAGACAAAGTTGAAATTGAAGCATATGCTGCACCAGTTGAGTTTCATATTCTACCACTAGTTACCAATCAAATCTTACTGATCAAAACAAAAAGTTCGTTTTCTCACCAGTATTCTTCCAAAAGTCACGGAATTCTTTGCAAACTTGACAAGCGAGTTAATCGATTGACAGAATTGTGTTTAACAAAAGACATACCGCACTGAGACTTAGATGAATGTTGTAACTGGCAAAGTCTCCTCATAAATATTGGAATCTAATTGTCATCTATACTGCCCTATGTAAATATTCTGCCTGGGTGCCACAAAAATTACATTTGTTTAAACAGAGTTTATCTATGGTAGGAGAGCCTATAAAAATGGTAGGTGAACAGATTGTTATTTTCAAAATGGGATACAATGGCAACAATGAACTTAAAAGGCATACACATCTTGTTTTTTTTCCCCCTCCATACACTTTTCAATTTTCTCTCCACCCTGAGGCGTGGTACCAGGCACCCTGCAGTATCTTTCCCAAGTGGTTATTATTCATACATGAGCCTTGATGCAGGTTGGCAGCAGGTCGTCAATTTGGGATTTGGGGCGGGGGGGAGGGAAGGAGGAGGTGGGGGGGAAGAAAGCATCACAGCCAAGTCTAATCTTATCCTTATCGGACATCTGCATACATTGAGTGAGGTTGATTGAGTGGTTGCAATCAAGACTGCCCCAATTTTGCCCTCCCCAAGCGAGTGACACTGAGACAAACTGAAGGTTGCCTCTACCTGAGCGAGATCAGCCAACTCAGTACTGAGGACCAAACCTGGGATCTTCCTAGTTGTATGGTTCAGTTAGAAAAAGGCTAAACCCACTGAACCATCAGGGGGATTGTGCCAAGAGTTTATAAAACCGAGCCAATAATTATTTTGGCAATTTGCTTCAGTTTGTGTAAAAGAAATTGCTGTCAGGATAACTCTGATTTGTGCATGCAAAGGTAGCTCTTTACCACCAAATGAAACAAGGCTGCAAGGTTTATCATTTTGATTGGTACTGCTCTATAAAATCTATGAAAACTGATTGAGAAGAGGAACAGCATTTCTTTTTAAAACAGAAGTATAGCATTAGATATTGTTAACAATGATTTTCTAGAGTAAGCATAATAAAAGTTTTAGTGTTCCTTTGTGCATAAACTATGCTGCAGCATCATGTAATACTTCCCAGTAATTTACAGCTTCACTTAACTTTATTGAAATTTTCATTCAGTAATCCTATAATAAGTAACCATTTTTGGGATGCATAGAAAGGAGTGCACATTTTGCCAGAAAAAGCAGGAATAGAACACTTACTTTCATTACCTATCACTGATAAACAAGTTCAATTAATATTGTAGAAAAATTCACCAAACTAACCTTAAGGACACAGTTGCTGTTCACAAGAAGGTTCCCTGGTTTAATGTCCCGGTGTAATATGCCAGCTGAATGCAGATACTTCAGCCCTAAGGTTAGAAATAAACAAATATTTAAAACTGCACAAGTATTTAACACTGCACAGAGTTGCCGAATGGCATCCACCTCAAAAGTGTCTGCAGTGGTGTTCTGTCACATTTTAGCAAGTATATATCCCTGCTTATGAGATCTTGCTGAATGGAGCTAAATTTAACAAAAAAACAAATCTACAACATTCTGTCCTGGTTTTTTTTTTTAAGTCAATTCACGTCATTTTCCAGAAGCTGACAACACGAACACTGCAACTTAAACACATGCAACAAAGTCAATTCCCATCTCTCAACAGTTTCACAAAAACAAAAACATCAAAATATCGTAGTTTCATCTGAAGATTTTTTTAAATTACAAAAAAATATTTAAATTGCAGGAAAATTTTATAAGTTGGCTTTAATCAGTTGCTGCCCCATTTATGTGCAAAATAAACAGTTAGAAATGTAAGTATATAACCCTAAAAGGTCAAGTTATTCATGTTACATACTAAAACATACCCCCCTTTCTCAGTCTTTATGCTCTGACAGTTAAGAGATGTGCAAGTTCAGCATGTGCTGATTCACTTATTTCTTGTAAAGTACCACCTGGTATCTACAAGTCCTTCTAACAGTACGGTTGAGACCAAAGAAAGAAATTGCATTTATTTAGCACCTTTCATGACCATAGGACATCCCAAAACCAATTAAGTAATTTTGAATCATAGTCACTATTGCAGGGAAATGCAGCAGACAATTTGTGCACAGCAAAGTCCCACAAACAGAAATGAGATAAATAACCAGATAATCTGGTTTTAGTGATATTGGTTGAGGAATAAATATTGACCAGGACTCCCCTGCTGTTCTTCAAATAGTAACATGGGGTCTTTTATGTCCACCTGAGAGGATGAGGCCTCTGTTTAATATCTTATCTGTAAGATGGCACCTCCGATAGTGCAGCACTTCCTCTGTACTGCACTGAAGTGCCAGCCTGACCTGTGTTCATTGTAATGGGCCTTAAACCCATGACCTCCTGACGAGAGTGCTGCCACTGAGCCAAGAATTTACGGATAGATACAAACTCACTAGTGCAATCCAAGGGATTGAGTTATCATCTAATTTAAACAAGATGGAGTGACAATTGCGAACTGGGGGATGTGGGGGGGGGTGGGGTGGGAGAGAAAAGAGTGAAGGAAAGAGAAGAGAAAGGACATAGCTGAATTTGTCTAAGTAGTAGTCATCAACTTAATATTCACAGAGGAAGCATCATCAGGGTGAAAGTATTAGTGCCGTACACTTATTTTGTTGAAAGGTCTTAGTTAATATTAAGTAATCATTGTATAAAAAAGAGAATGAATTTCCAGAAAGCACTACCTTTGTAACAGAAATTATTTTTCTAGTAATTCAAAATTTATGTAGTTTGAATACAAATAGAAGAATTTCATGATTGACACCTCTGCCCTGTATACTTCTTGTGCATCTGAACTATCAATTGCACAATTTCTGTTAATAGTATTTTTGTTCCTGATAGTTTATGAATGATTACAGTAGAAATTACCACTCCTATGACACATTTGGAAACTTGGCCAAAGGAAACGTGAACATTTGAACTTTTCCCTATCATACATCGAATTAGCAAACCAAAAACAAAATTTGATTGTGCTGAATGTGTGTTTATCGGTTTGCTACGGTGTAAAAATATTGACACTTTGGTTGGTTGACAGCTGTGTATTGATTTGTGCTTACAGTACACTATCACAAAGGCACTGCATACATTGCTCATTGGAATTTATTTTTGGCAGGGAGAAACAAAGAACCAAATTAAAGGTTTAAACTATTTATCATCTTAATACCAAATACCTAAATGTATTACTGCAAACATAATTATGTAAATTTCAAATGGCTCTGATAACCAGAAATGTAAAAGACAGTGCGCATCAATTTGTGATACAAAGTACTATTTAAGGCATTTAAAAAAAAACAGGAATTATACTACAAAAAAGTATCAGTTCTGGAAAAGAGTAATGCTGCAATCAAAGTTGAACAAGGAAATTCTTGAATGGAATTCATGTCTTTAGAGAATCTTCCAAATGTATACAAGCAGATTTACCCAACAGCACATTAGCCAGCATCATACACGTTTCTGTCCTTTAGCAAACACTGATAACATTTCCTTTCCTCCTTCACAGATCCTCTATGCTGTGTTTACTTTCAAGCCAACCACTGTGGAGCCGCAATTAACAAAGCAAATAGAACGGTGAACTATATAGCAAAAATAGAAGTACAAGTCAGAGGTAGTCAAGCTCAAAACTAAACTTCTGGTCAGATCACACCTTGAGCAATGTCTCCATTTCTGGTTTTCAAGACACAAGGGACAGATTCAAGGCCTGGAACCAGTTCAGGGAAGAGCCTAAGACTAATCTATAGTGTTAGAGAACTATGGTAGAAGGAGAAATTGGAAAGACTTGGGATTTTCAGCTTGAAAGGAGGCACACGGTCTAAACAACTACGTCAAGGGGCATAGGTTCAAACTTGAAAAAGTCAAATTAAGGACGGATGTGAGAAGGTTTGTCAAACAAAGTCACCAATGCATGGAAGGGTAAGAGTAGTGGAAATGAAAATCCTGGAGTTGCTAACAGAATGCTGTATTGGGAGAACAATAGAATCTTTCTGAATGGATGCGCTAAGAAGCCAAAATGGTCTTTCTCATTCATATTTATCTTGAGATTAAAGAGTCAGCAACAAATTTGTGGGATCTACTACCTTTCTCACTTCTCTGATCCACAGGTGATTGATTGCCTGCCACAATTCAGTCCTAGGGTTTTGGCTGGGGTAGGGTTGGATTTACCAGACCGTAGCGTGACCATAGATCTTGCCTGACCAACCTCAGACTTTTGAGGAATAGGTCAACCCAAAATGGCTGAGGCGAAGGACAGCCTAATGACAGGACACCTAAACTTCCAAAAGGCTTTAAATGAAGTACTAGATGAAAGACTCTTTTACAACCTATGGTCAGTGGGTATCAATGGCAAGACACGGATATGGATTAGTAACTAACTAAAGAGAAGGAAGCAGATAGTCATCATGTGGACCTAGGTTCCAATGGAGTGGGGAACTGAATGGGTGCCTAAAGGGCTCTTTTGCTGGGACCTCTCTTGTTTCTGGTATGCATAAGTAACCTGGAATAACAGTCTTAACGTTGCAAATTATGCCAAGCTAGTGGGGACTGTGGACTCAAAGGAAGCAGGCAAAATCTTGCAAAGTGTGTCCAAAATTGTATGTACATGGACTGACCAGTGGCAAATTAGACAAATACTGCATATTGGAAGTAAAAATAGGAGCTGTGTGTACTCTATGGGTGGAACAGAACTCATCAAGGGCAAGTTAAAATACCCAACGGTGTGAGGAAACAAGAAAATGAACAGAGTGCTAGGTTATTTTGCTAAAGCAGTTGACTTTTAATCCTTGGAAGTTGTACTCAGGTTATATAGCACTCTGATCAGGCTGCACCTGGAGAATTGCAGAGAGTTCTGGCTGCAACATAAAAAGGTACATCAGGTGCTAGAGGTCATGCAAATGAGTGTAACAAAGCCAATCCCCAATGTTAGAAAAATGAGCTGTGTGGAATGACTTGATAAGCTACAGCTCATAAAGAAATCTTATGGAAGTAAACAAGGTACTTATCAGGATACAGAAAAGCAAACATCAATATTTCAATACACCAGGGCAGCACTGTCTAGGTTTGATCACTCTTAACTACCGCCTCAGGCAGAGTCAAGAAGTGCACAACCTTGGTGCACTGCTTGACCACAAATTCTAATTCCTCCCTCACATCTGACGTTGATTTCTTCCACCTTAGTAACTTTAGCCATCTCCACCCCTACCTTGTTGCCATTGCTGCTGGAATCCTAGTCCAAGCCATCACCTCCTTGAGGCTCTCCACCTCTAAGACGCATAGCTGGCCTGCCTGCCTCAACCCATTCACACCACAGCGCACATCTCACCCACAAAGTCTCACAATCCTATTACCCCATCCTTTCCAAGTTCCACCATCTCACCAGATTCCAGCGAGCCCACTTAAAATTTTCATCCTCACTTTCAAATCCCTCCATGGCCTCACTGTGTTTTACCTTTACAATCAACTATCTTCCACACATGCTCGCTCTGCTAAACCACTGGTAGCCACTTGTGCAGCAACTATGCTCCATTCCTGAGACACTAACTGCTTAGTTCACTCAGTCTTTCCATTTGCTTCCTTACCTTCACAAAATCCCTCAAAACTCTTCTGACGAAGTCAGTTTCCCACCCTAAATTCCATTTTTCCTTTCTCCCTCCTTTTTAGCACCTATTTCTTTTTTCTCCATAACGTAAAGAACTGTAATGTCTTCCTGCACGAAGAGTGCTATAAAAGCACAAGTAGCAGTTGTAAAAAACAACTTACTTGACGAGCATACAATGTGCTTGGGTACAAAAACTACCAACTGATCTAACAAAGGTTTTAGCACCTATAGTGTGAGAATCCACAGAGGGTAGGCAAATGAACAATCCCTAGATTGCATATGTATGTATGCTTGATTAAATCACTTACACATTAAAAAAAAGATTCAATCTTGAGAAAATATGCAGAACCATATGCAAGTCAAGAAGTAATCTTGACCGCATTCTCAGAATAAACTCATCTGCGGAGGGAGAAAGAAAGAGGAGGAAAGGAATAGGAAAGTAAATAGATGTTTTTATTTCTTCCCTTTTTTCCCTACTTGGGCTCCCTGTCCTCCGTTCCACCATCCAGACAAGTAATACCATCCATGGCCTTCGTCAAAATCACTCTGAAGCATGTCAACAAGGAGCAAAAACACACTTTCCCCATCACAATGCAGCTAACATCTGGAATTTAGCAACTATGTTGTAGGGTAGACCTATGCTGCACCACAATTGTGGTACTCTGCACTGATCCACCATGCCATTAGTGATTTTTAAAAAAACTATTCTAGCACAAAAAATGTTAATTATAGAAAGAAAGAACTTGAATTTATATAGCACCTTTCATGACCCTAGGAGGTCTCAAAGCACTTTACATCAATTAAGTACTTTTGAAGTGCGGTCACTGTTATAATGTGGGATGATGCGGCTGACAATTTGCGCACAGCAAGGTCCCACAAACACCAATGAAATTAATGACCAGAGGATCTGTTTTAGTGTTGTTGGTTGAGGGATAAATATTGTCCAGGACTCCTTGGGGAGAACTCCCCTGCTCTTCTTTGAAAAGTGCCATGGTATATTTTATGTCCACCTGATGGATCCTCGGTTTAACGTCTCGTCCGAAAGACGGCACCTCCGACAATGCTGCACTCCCTCAGTACTGCACTGAAATGTCAGCCTAGGTTACGTGCTGAAGTCCTTTGGTGGAGCTTGAACCCTCAATCTTTTGACTTAGAGGTGAGTGCTACCACTGAGCCACTGTTGACATACAGTTCTGTCAGTGTTAGAACATGGGTAAAATTAATTTTTTACATTGAGGATAAATCTTGGTACTCAACATATACCCACCTCTTAAAATCTGGTAGAGGAAAACTTTGACATGATCTGAACTCAATGGTTGTGGAGACACGATGATCTTGTGAAGGTCGCTTTGCATTAGCTCTGTGACAACATAGCTGAGGAAGGGAAAAAAGTCAAGGAAAAACACGAGTTGCTGTAAATCAATCCCTATGTTTTGAAGCTGCGACTATTAGCATTAGAACACTTTAGCTTCTGTTACTGGAGCTGGCAGTTTAGCAGACTAAGCTGGAGTGAAGACAGACAGATACAAAGAAAAAAAGACTTGCATTTATATAGTCACTTTCACAACCTCAGGAAGTCCCAAAGCGTTTTACAGCCAATGAAGTACAATACAGTGCTCCAGGCTACAGAAAGCTATGTTAATTTAATTTTCATTTACATTCAGCCCTTCAGAATATATATCATTTTGATGCAAATATTTGTAAACATGTAACTTCTAAATCACCTATTAAAAAAATGTTAAAAATGAAGGGAAAAAAAAGGCCATTAAACAGGTGAAATGTCTATACCAACAGCCCTTTCATTAACCTTGTTTTACTTCAGCATTGGTTTGAGTTGCAGTATTATAGTAACTTGCCATCAAGTCTTCTGAAAGGACATATATTTAGGAAAAAGTTCAAATCTTTAATTACATTTTTAGAGGATACGAGGAAGCAGCTGAAAGTTCCCCAATGGTTCAATGGGTAAATGCACCACCTGATGTGCTAATCAGCATACAATAGTTCCAGGTTTGATCCCCAATCTCTGATGAGTTATTTCATCTTAGCCAAGCTAATACAGGGAATCTATAATTGGCTTTAGCACCCTGTGACTCAGGAGTAGGAGTGGGTAGGGAGGGGAAAGAATCAGGAAACCAGCCAGGATTCCTACTGTTTCCTATCCAGAGACTCCTGCTGGAAGGTGTGCAAGTGGATGTCAGCTGAGGATGGGAATGAGGTTGGCTGTGATACCTTTCGTGGTCAAACACCCCAATATTCATGTCAAGGCTGATATAATGGCCATATGGGTAAACTATCAGTGGAGTGCTTGCACCTGTAGAACTGAAGGCCAGCATGAATCAGCACTTTCAAGTGAGGAGATAAAACTGTTTTTTTTAAAAAGAACAAAATGCAACAAGTAATACATCAGTTTCCCATAGCAACTAGGGTCTATAGAACAAAAATCATAAATTATTTAAGGAGTCATTTTGCTTAGGAGTACATTGTCTAGTGAGAAACTTCAGTGGAATCCAGATATAATTAGAACCCTTCTAATCAAATCATATGACAATAAGTGCATTAATGTTTGTGCTCAAACTTTAATGTTTATAGACCTCAAAGTGAAATGCTCTTATTTGCAGACAGATGAATTTTTTTTTTACAAATGACCATCTGTAGAAAATTGTACTTTTAACAGATCTTTAGAACTCAATAATTGGTAGCATTAGACAAGAACTGGGATCTGTACCAAAAAAATGTGCTTATCACAAGTTATTAGTGCCAAAGGAAACCGATCCACCAGGTGTTATTTACTAATGGGAAGACTGCTTAGAAGAGGGAAGAGGAAACACTTTTTGGAAACAAATGTGTTCATATAAACAAGCTAATACGGTATTTATATGTATGATGTATGGTGGTTTGCCACGTTGCATGCGAGCTCTCTTTCAATGTCCAAGCAAAGCATGTGTGATTTTGTTTAAATAGGTAACTTCAGGCTAAAGGAAAACCACATGCATCGCTATAAATGGCTGAAAAAAGAAATCATACATGTTGCATAATTTAAGGCCCTTTTCAAGCTTACCAATGTAGTATCTTCATACAAACCTACCTTCATTTTAGATATTAAAATGGAATGTCCAACTTCAGATGTCCAAGTCATTTGCTGTTACTTCACGAATGGGGCAGCTGGCTCAACAGTAAATCAGCTTAATGCGGCTGTGGAGTTTGCCAGGTGCTAATCCGGGTTTTAACATAATTAACTACAAAGTCCATGAAAGAGCAATATAAATTCATCATAAAAACACAACTTTCATTTTCAAGGGTGTTAAAACAGACCATTAATTTTGAAGGCTCCTTCAGTCATAACTCACCATTATAGTTCTGGACGATTTGATTGTTGTCAATGCTGCTGGGCCTATTTAGAATGTTTGCTAAAGTTGAAGCTCATGAAATTGAGGGCAAATTATTGACCTGGTTAGGAAATTGGCTGAGCGGCAGGAGACAGAGAGTAGGGATAATGGGCAGGTACTCAAATTGGCAGGATCTGACTAGTGGTGTCCCACAGGGATCTCTGCTGAGGCCTCAACTATTCACTTTATTTTTTACGACTTAGATGATGGGAGATAGAGAGCCACATCCAAGTTTGCCGACGACACAAAGATAGGCAGCATTGTAAGCAGTGTAGATGGAAGCATAAAATTAGAGAGAGAGATTAATAAATTAACTGAATGGTCAAAACTGTGGCAAATGGATTTCAATATAGGCAAGTGTGAGGTCATCCACTTTGGACCTAAAAAGGATAGATCAGAGTACTTTCGAAACGGTGAAAAGCTCGAAACAGTGGAGGGTCTAAAGAGATTTAAGGGTCCATGTACATAGATCATTAATACGTCATGGACAGGTACAGAAAATAATCAAAAAGGCAAATGGAATGCTGGCCTTTATATCTAGAGGACTAGAATACAAGGGGGTAGAAGTTATGCTACAGCTACAAAACCCTGGTTCGACCACACCTGGAGTATTGTGTTCGGTTCTGAGCACCGCACCTTAGGAATGACATATTAGCCCTGGAGGGAGTGCAGCGTAGATTTACTAGAAAGATACCTGGACTCCAAGGGTTAAATTACAAGGAGAGCTTACACAAACTAGGGTTATAGTCCCTGGAATTTAGAAGATTAAGGAATGATTTGATTGGAGTTTTCAAGATATTAAGGGGAACTGATAGTTTCTCTCTATCTACTCTATTTCTGCTGGTTGGGGAGTCTTGGGCTAGGGGACATAATCTAAAAATTAGAGCCAGGACTTTCAGAAGTGAAGTTAGGAAACACTTCTACACGCACAGCGTAAATCTGAGATTGATAGATTTTTTGATAACCACAGGTAGTAAGGGATATGGGGTTAAGGCACGTAATTGGAGTTAGGTCACAGATCAGCCATGATCTCACTGAATGGTGGAACAGGCTCGAGGGGTTAAATGGCTTACTCCTGTTCCTATAGGCTATTTCTGCATGAACAAAAAGCTATGATGCTTTTGGTTTTCCAAATTTAGAGGCTCACTAATAACATGGTGTTTGACCCAATAGTCCAGCTGCTAAACTGGAATAGTAGGCAGCCCTGGCATTCTAAATGCACAACTTGATTAAACGGCAGGGTCTAATGCATAATAGCCCAGTTGCACAAGTTCACATCTGTTCTATAAATTTAATCCTTTATGTATACTTGTAGCATGCTGGATGTTTGAACAAAGTAGGAATCCTTTCAGACAATATCTGTACTGAATTTAGGAATCACATTTTTGAAACGCAATTTATACATGGACATGATTTCAAATGGGTCCAAACCTCAAAGTTTATTGTTTAGAATTTATTCATTTGAGAAAAATCCACTAATGAAAACTTCAATTAGCCTTTCCTTTATACATCGATTGAAAATTCTAAATATTTGCATCCCTGGCATAACATATCCCTGCTCTCTCAACTAATTGTCATGACAACAAAGCTGCTTAAATTAAATGAGAGCTGAAAGACACCTGCACTACTCTTGGTCTAAACATAAAACTGCTACACATTAAATGAAACCCTTGACATGAGCTTTAAGGTGCCATTAATTTGAACAGCAGATATCTGATTACTATCTCTAGATAATTTAATGAGTGTTTGAAGCTTGGAGTAAGAGCCAGTGCTTGTCTAGTGCTTCCATTTCCCTGTGTTTGAATTCACCAGCCTTGAACAGATGGTGTCTGACAGAGTCCATTCTTTTTTTTATGCTTCCGTAGTTTTATAATGAGACTGACTAGGCCTGGCTTCAGTAGTTTTCAACACTACAAACTGACGGAGAGATTTTCTTCCTGCATTGTATTGGATTTTGACCCACTTGCATTTCAAAAACCTACTACAAAGCATAAAATTAGACGCTGACTCATTTTTAGAATAAAATCTAATCTAATCACAGAAATGCCGAGCAATACTTCAGAGCAGAAGCATTTTCTGATAATATTTTGTTCTGGTCAAATGATCCTTTAACTAGTGAGGGGAGAAAGAAATGTTAACTCTCAGTATTTCTACCAACCAAAAAGCGTAATTGTTCCCAATAAAGTTTTCCATCGACTGTGAACTGAATCTTTTCAATATACACTATTAAACTAGCAAAACAATCTAGAGTTAGTGATCACATATATTGTCTAACAAAAACTGACTGGTCAGATTGCTCAGTAGTTTTATAACTAACGCCTTAGTGTTTCTGATCGAACTATACAGTAAGTACCAATTCACATATTCTTAAAACAATTATAAAGTTTATGGTAAGATGTGTAGGTTTCACCAAGTCAAAAATTCACTAATCCACCTGCAATCAGCACTGGTCTACAACAAACTAAGACTAGCAAAGCAGACAAGCTCACAATGCAATGGATCAGCATAAGCAGCATTCAAATCTGTAACAAACACTAAAGCATCAATGTCGTCATATCATAGTTCAACATTCCAGCCAACAGGTCACTTTAACCACAAATCTGCTGCCAACAAGTCTTTTTTTTGTTCTTGGGATGTGGGTGATGCTGGCAAAGCTGTCCCGAGGGCATTAAGAATCAACCATGTAGGACTGAAGTCACAGGTCAATCAGATCAGGTTGGGGTGGCAGGCTCCCTTCCCTGAAGGACCTTAGTGAATCAGCTGAGTTTTTAAACAACAATCTGGCAGCTTTCATAGTCATTTTTCATATGCAAGCCCATAATTTACCAGATTTATTCAATTCAATTTCACAACTTGCCATGGTGGGATTTGAACTTCAACCTCTGGGTTGCTATTCCAGTGCCATAACCACTACATCCTGTAAACACAGAAAAAAAAACTATTCACACCAACTTAATTTACTTTCCATATACATGCAAAGATTTATTAAACTCAAAATTACCCAGTTTATAACTATTGTACTAATAAGAAAACAAAATCTGTTCAACATAATACAAACCCTAGAGTAGCAGAATACTGTTCAAGCAACGTGAAAGTCAAAATTGCATATTTAAATATCCAACTAAACTATCAATACTTCTACACCATGCCCCAGCAAGTGGTTAGTCAGGCAGCCTGTGCTTAGGTATCTAGCAGTAGCACCTGTTTGAATTGGTTGCTTAGAGCAACTAGAAGGGAATCACCCCCCAATTTCTCTCCTTTCCTTTTTTGGATCACTAAAATATAGGACAGTGATAGCATCAAAAATCAAACTGACCAGTAAAAGCATTTTTACTGTGGCAAAGTTCCTGTTTTTAACAAAAAGTTTATAACTTCAATATTTTTAACCTCAGCAATGAATCCCACATCTTGGTGGTTTCATAAAAGTCCCAACCACAATAAGGTTTCTAAGAAAAAGAAATTGAAAAGTCTTCCTGGCCAGACACAAGCATGTTCTTTTGAAGCAGGTTATGAGCTATTTTCAGTAAGGAAATTATAGGGTATAGCCTTATTCGAGAGTATTTTCTTTAAAGCTCATGTGAGCTCTAACGATAGGGTTTTAGCTTTTTTGGATCTTCGCTACAAAAATTTTGAAATTTCATAGAAAATATCAATAGAACTTTAAAACATATGTGCTAGAGTGAGAACTGCTGGTAGGTGAGAAAATAAGGTTGGTCTTCTGTTGTACACTTTTCTGGCACGGTTCAGTGAACTTACAATTATATGGCACTCCTCACAAAAACAATAGAGCACTTAAAATAGTGAGGTTGACACCAAGCACAAGAAATGAAGAAGTTTTCAGGGTGGAATAGGGCAAAGGAGAGAAGGAGATACCAAAGGCATTGTGAAATAAATGGATTTTAAGGAGGCTTTTGAAAGTGAGGAAGGATAGCAAGACAAATGATTAAGGAAAATAATTCCAGAGGGTACAGGCACCATGACTGAATAACCAGTGAAGCAGAGAACAGGCAGTAAACCGAAGACAGAAGAGTAGAGGGTGTGGAAAGGGACTCATGGCTGTAGAGGATTGCGTATGTAGGCTGTTAAGGCTGTGGAGGGACCTAGAGGAAGATCTTGAAGTTAATTCGCTGGAATATGGAGTCAGTGGAGCGCAGCAAGGATGGGGTGATGGCTAGGTGGAATTTTTGTGCAGGAGATGACATGATAAGCATCAAAGATCATGGTGAAGAAAAGGAGACCAAGATGTAAAACAATATACAAATGCATCAAATATGGACATGCAAAATCACAACTGTACAGCAACAGAAATTGGAGATACAAGGATTGAAAGTGAAAACCGTAAGAGCAAGAAAATGGGGTAAATTTCAAAACTATGGCATTGGCCAATGTGTCTCAAGCTCAAAATTCCAATGCCCCCACCACCCCCCGCACCCCAATCTATAATTTAGAATAAATGACCCTAGCATCCTTCATGTGCTTAGTCAACAATTTCAGCCCATAATTTAGTTAAATGGAAATAAATTATAAACTTGCTGAGAAATCATGCTGGCTGTCCATTAAAAGATCCACCCCCTTCATCCACATTGTTTTTGTGCAATTTTACTACAATAACCACACATACATTACTGCACATCTGGAAAATGATATGATGCGCCATTAAGCACTTTCAGCATTTTAAGATGCAATGCTTTCCATCATAAAATCAACCGAGCTGGTTTAAAAACAGAAACAAGTGGGCACAAAGGCACAGTGTGGGGAATGTAATTATACACTTTACATGGTCAACCTTTACTATAGTCTTGGAACTGTCTCCAGTCTGATAACCAGTTAAAAATCAACAGTTTATTAATGTCCCCCCAAGGACTCACGTACACTTATCTGCTTTGAGAGAAAGCTCATGAGAGAGAGAGAGAGAGAGAAAATTCATTTATATGTAACCTCAGGACATCCCAAAGTGCTTTACAGCCAACAAAGTACTTGTGAAGTGCAGTCACTGTTGCAACATGGGGAAATATGGCAGCCATTCTGTGCAATGCAAAGTCCCACAAACAGCAATGAAATGGCTGATCAGATAATTCATATTTCGTGATATTGGTTGAGGGATAAATATTGGCAAGGACACTGGGAGAACTCCTCTGCTCTTCAAATAGTGCCATGGGATCTTTTATATCCACTTGAGGGGGCAGACGGGATTCAGCTTAACATGTCACCCAAGAGACAGCACCCCTGACAGTACTGCACTGAAGTGTAGCCTAGATTATGTGCTCAAGTCTCTGGAATGGGGTTAGAACCAGTGACCTGCTGACTCAGGAAAGTGTGCTACCGTCGAATCAAAACTGACAACTTTCACTCAGTAGAACAGTGAGTAGTTAAGGATGAAGTTGAATCATGGGTAATAAACCAAAAATTGTATTCCAATACATATTTATCTCTTATTACATACACAGAACAAACATTAATAACTTGAATATATTAGGTGCCAAAACTGATGTTTCGTAAAGATAAATTTAGTTTATCTAAATAGAGCAGGAGTCCCCTGGGGCCATCTCCCTCTCAAACAGATATACCGCTTTGGATACTGTTGGGGGAGATGGCTCATCAGGGGAAAGCAACAAGAGCCAAGTTCGTGGTGCCACGGGTGGCTCTGCTGCACAGGAGGGGAGGAATAAGAGCGGCAGGGCTATATTGATAGGGAATTCAATTGTAAGGGGAACAGATAGGTGTTTCTGCAGCCGCAATCGTGACTCCAGGATGGTATGTTGCCTCCCTGATACTAGGGTCAAGGATGTCACGGAGCGGCTGCAGGGCATTCTGGAGGGGGAGGGTGAACAGCTAGTAGTCATGGTCCATATCAGTACCAACGACAGATTTTTTAAAAATGATGAGGTCCTGCAAGATGAATTTAAGGAGTTACGAGATAAATTAAAAAGCAAGACCTCAAAGGTAGTGATCTCAGGATTACTACCAGTGCCACGTGCTAGTGAGTATAGGAACAGGAGAATAGACCAGATGAATATGTAGCTGCAGGGATGGTGTAGGAAGGAGGGATTTAGATTCCTGGGACTTTGGGACCGGTTCTGGGGAAGGTGGGACCTGTACAAGCGGGACAGGATACACCCGAGCAGGACTGGGATTGATGTCATCGCGCGGGTGTTTGCTAGTGCTGTTGGGGAAGGTTTAAACTAGAATGGCAGGGGGACGGGAACCTGAACAGGGAGACAGAGGAGGGGGAAACAAGGATAGAAACAAAAGACAGAAAGGGAAAAAGCAATAGTAGAAGGCAGAGAAAACAAGGGCGAAAAACAAATAGGGCCATAGTGCAAAATAAAACAAAGATGACTAGCAATCTTAAAAAGACAAGTCTAAAGGCATTGTGTCTTAATGCGCAGAGCATTCGCAATAAGCTAGATGAATTAACAGCGCAGATAGATGTTAACGGTTATGATATAGTTGCAATTATGGAGACATGGCTGTAGGGTGACCAAGGATGGGAACTGAACATCCAGGAGTATTCAATATTTAGGAAGGATAGGCAAAAAAGGAAAGGAGGTGGGGTAGTGTTGTTAGTAAAGGAGGAAATCAATGCAATAGTGAGGAAGGATATTGGCTCAGAAAATCACGATGTGGAATCTGTAAGGGTGGAGCTAAGAAACACCAAGGGGCAGAAAACGTTGATGGGGGTTGTCTATGGGCCCCCAAACAGTAGTGGAGATGTAGGGGAGGGCATTAAACAGGAAATTAGAGATGCATGCAAGAAGGGTACAACTATAATCATGGGTGACTTTAATCTACATATAGATTGGTCAAACCAAATTAGCAATAATACTGTGGGGGAGGAGTTCCTGGAGTGTGTACATGATGGTTTTCTAGACCAATACGTTGAGGAACCAACTAGAAAACAGGCGATCCTAGACTGGGTATTGTGCAACGAGAAAGGATTAATTAACAATCTTGTTGTGTGGGGTCCCTTCGGGAAGAGCGACCATAACATGATAGAATTCCTCATTAAGATGGAGAGTGAAAGTGTTGAATCCAAAACTAGGGTCCTGAATCTAAATGGAAATTACAAAAGTATGAGGTGTGAGCTGGCTATGATAGATTGGGGAACTTTGCTAAAAGGGATGACATTGGATAGGCAATGGCTAATATTTAAAGAACATGTGCAGGAATTACAACAATTATTCATTCCTGTCTGGCACAAAAATAAAACAGAAAAGGTGGCTCAACCGTGGCTTACAAAAGAAATTAGGGATGGTATTAGATCCAAAGAGGAGACATATAAAATTGCCAGAAAAAGCAGCTAGCCTGAGGATTGGGAGCAGTTTAGAATTCAGCAAAGGAGGACAAAGAGATTGATTAAGAGGGGAAAAATAGAGTGAGAGTAAACTAGCAGGGAACATAAAAACTGACTGTAAAAGCTTCTATAAATACGTCAAGAGAAAAAGATTAGTGAAGACAAATGTAAGTCCCTTACAGTCAGAAATGGGGGAAATTATAATGGGGAACAAAGAAATGGCAGAACAATTAAACACATACTTTGCTTCTGTCTTCACAAAGGAGGACATAAATAACCTGCCAGAAATGTTAGGGAACCAAAGGCCTAGTGAGAAGGAGGAACTGAAGGAAACCAGTATTAGTAAAAAAAAAGTGCTAGGGAAATTAATGGGGCTAAAGGCTGACAAATCCCCAGGGCCTGATAATCTACAACCCAGAGTACTAAAGGAAGTGGCCCTGGAAATAGTGGATGCATTGATCATCTTCCAAAATTCTATAGACTCTGGAACAGTTTCTACAGATTGGAGGGTGGCAAATGTAACCCCACTATTTAAAAAAGGAGAGAGAGAAAAAACAGGGAATTACAGACCAGTTAGCCTAACAGAAGTGGGGAAAATGCTAGAGTCTATTATAAAAGATGTGATAACAGAACACTTGGAGGGCATTAACGGGATTGGACAAAGTCAGCTTGGGTTTATGAAAGGGAAATCATGCTTAACAAATCTACTGGAGTTTTTTGAGGATGTAACTAGTAGAATACTTAGGGGAGAACTAGTGGATGTGGTGTATTTGGATTTTCAGAAGGCTTTTGATAAGGTCCCACACAAGAGGTTAGTGTGCAAAATTCAAGCACATGGGATTGGGAGGAATACACTGGCATGGAAGGCATGGAATAAACAGGTCTTTTTCCAGGTGGCAGGCAGTGACTAGTGGGGTACCGCAGGGATCAGTGCTTGGGTCCCAGCTATTCACAATATATATCAATGATTTGGATGAGGGAACTAAATGTAACATTTCCAAGTTTGCAGACAACACAAAGCTGGGGTGGAATGTGAGCTGTGAGGAGGATGCAAAGAGGCTCCAATGTGATTTAGACAAGCTGGGTGAGTGGGCAACATGGCAGATGCAGTATAACGTGGATAAATGTGAGGTTATCCACTTTGGTTGTAAAAGCTGAAAGGCAGATCATCTGAATGGTGATAGATTGGGAAAAGGGGAGATGCAACGAGACCTGGGTGTCCTTGTACACCAGTCGCTGAAAGCGAGCATTCAGGTGCAGCAAGCAGTTAGGAAGGCGAATGGTATGTTGGCCTTCATTGCAAGAGGATTTGAGTACAGGAGCAGGGATGTCTTACTGCAGTTAAACAAGGCCATGGTGAGATCACATTTGGAGTAATGTATGCAGTTTTGGTCTCCTTATCTGAGGAAGGATGTCCTTGCCATGGAGGGAGTGCAACGAAGGTTTACCATACTGATTCCTGGGATAGCAGGACTGATGTACGAGGAGAGATTGGGTCGACTAGGCCTATATTCACTAGAGTTTAGAAGAACGTGAGGTGATCTCATCGAAACATATAAAATTCTAACAGGACTAGACAGACTAGATGCAGGGAGGATGTTCCCGATGGCTGGGGAGTCCAGAACCAGGGGTCACAGTCTCAGGATATGGGGTATGCCATTTAGAACCGAGATGAGGAGAAATTTCTTCACTCAGAGGGTGGTGAACCTGTGGCATTCTCTACCGCAGAAGGCAGCGGAGGCCAAGTAATTGGATGTATTCAAGAAGGAGACAGATATATTTCTTAATGCTAAAGGGATCAAGGGATATGGGGAAAAAGCGGGAACAGGGTACTGAGTTAGACGATCAGCCATGATCATTTTGAATGGCGGAACAGGCCCGAATGGCCTACTCTTGCTCCTATTTTCTATTTTTCCATATTTCTATGTAGTTGAGCACTAATTTCATGTTAAAACAAAGCAAGAAGACTTATTTTCTGTGGAGCTTGAATTCACTTCCATCTTGATAATATTCATACAGACATTAAATATGAGTGTTAGTTCTGGGAGTCACACTATTTCCTAGTATCAAGATCTCAATATCACAACCATTTGTATAAACATTTTATAGAATGAAAGATGCACTAAAAACAAAGGATGCCAAGCAAAGCAGATCAGTGAAGCATCAACCACCAATTTTAAAGCAACAAGGTTTTGTTTAATGTATTTTTTATACTGGCATACTACAGCATGTGAATGAAAAATGTGCAATTGTTAATGGTTTTTAAAAATATTAAGCATATAACTCATTTATTGGTGTAGTTTGGAATCTCAATTTATGTGGAAACATCAATATATTATGTACTATAAACATTAAGTACTTTATGTATATTCACAATTTTCAAAACAGCTCTAATTTCAGTAAACAGTAGTTGCTGCCACAAAACAAGCTGTTTGCCACTTAAAAATGCAAAACTGAAATGAATGATACAAAACACATCCAGAAAAATACAAACCATAAAACAAGTGCTTTTGCATTATGGTTATCAGCAACTGACAGCTGCCACAGCTAGCTAGCATTTTACCAACTACTTTATTATCTATTAAGTATTGTAACTGGGAGGCAACTTTTAATATCTACATATTTAGTAGTTCACAATTAGTCTTTTGCTAAATGACATCATTAACCAAAAACATAATGTTTAAAATTACACACAAAAATGCACACTATGAATTGTGAATTTTACAAAATATATGGTCTATATTCAATCTTTAAATGATAAAGTGCAGGCAGTCACAGTCAGGGGGACCTGCTCACACTATAAACACCCTATTACAACCTTCTGAACGTTCAATTAAACTTAAATTAAAAAAATTATAAATACAATAAAAGAAAGGGATCCCATTTAATTATAGTAAGTCCAAAGTAATTTAAGATCACTGGCTGTCTAAAACATATTAAGCTTGAAAAAAAATCAAACCAACAGTTCCACTGGTGGAAATACATAGTTCTTTAAAAAGTGTTGATGGAAGGCGCATTGAATGTAAAAGCAAGGAAGGGCTGTTGAATTTGTATAAGACGTTGTTTAGGCCTTAGCTGAGAGTACTAATGCAGATCAAAAGACCTGTTTATTGTAGTAACACTCAAGCCATTGAAAAAGAACGACGAGGATGCACTAGAAAATGATACTAGGAATGAGGATATGGTTAAAGGCTTGAATCATTGGGGCTTTACCCCACCATTGAACAGAAAAGTTTGGGGGGCTGTTTTAGGTGGGCAGTTACAAATTACTATAATTACATATGTTTCAATTCAAGCTCGAGTACATCCTATCCATTTCATCAATTCATACTGTAAAACTTGTGTGTAATTCAACAGTACACAACAGAGATTTTCAAAATTCTATAAAGCATTGGGAAGGTACAAACAAAGATTATTTCCATTGATTGATGGATCAATAAAGGACACAGACCCCTCATCACTAGAGCAAAGGGGAAGTTGGAGCTATAAAGATTTTATATATATATATACACATACACACACACACATACACACACACTTTAATCACAAGTGACTATTGAATCATAGAATGATATAGCACAGAAGGAGGCCATTCAGCCCATCGTGCCTGTGCCAGCTCTTTGAAAGAACAGTTTAATTAGTCCCGCTCCTCTGCTCTTTCCCCACAGCCCTGCAAATTTTTCCTCTTCAAGTATTTATCTAATTCCCTTTTGAAAATTATTGAATCTGCTTTCACCACCTTTTCAGGCAATGCTTTCCAGATCATAACTCGCTCATAACCCCCCTCATGGTGCCTCTCGTTCTTTTGCCAATGACCGTATATCTGTGTCCTTTGGTTACAGACCCTTCTGCCACTGAAACAGTTTCTCCTTATTTACTCAATTAAAACCCTTCATGATGTTGAACACCTCCATCAAATCTCCCCTTGACCTTCTCTGCTCTGAGAACAACCACAGTTTCTCTAGTCTCTCCATCTAACTGAAGTCTTTCATCCCTGGTACCGTTCTAGTAAATCTCCTTTGCACCTTCTCCAAGACCTTGACATCCTTGTGTCCTAAAGTATGGCCAAAACACTCCAGCTGGGGCCTAGCTAGTGTTTTATAAAGGTTGAGCATAACTTCCTCGCTTGTGTACTCTATGCCTCTATTTATAAAGAAAACGATCCCATGTGCCTTTTTAGCAGCCTTCTCAACTTGTCCTGCCACCTTCAAAGACTTGTGTACTTATACCCCTCAGTCTCCCTGTTCCTGTACCCCTTTAAAATTATACCATTTAGTTTATATTGCCTCTCCTCATTCTTCCTACCAAATTTGTACAGAGGCAAATTCTAACGAAACAGAAGGCATTCTACACTCTTAAGGCAATTAAGGAGAACAGGGAAAAGTATTTCATGCAATTAAGACAAAAACTGTCATAAGATTAGCCAAGAGATATCTGGAAACGATGATGATGCGTAATTGTGGCAGTATTGGCAAAAGCTTTTTTAGCTATGTCCGTAGTCAGAAGACCAAAAAGAACCTTATAGGGCCACTAAATGATACTGGAGGGCAGATTCAAACTGATTTGCAGGTTATGGCAGAGTTGCTAAATGACTATTTGGCATCAGTCTATACTCCTGTATACGATGCTTATGTTAATAAAATAGATAGTAATGCCAACTTGGATAGGTTAGGAAAGCTTAAAATTGATAGGGCTCCAGGTCTGGATAATATCCATCCATGAGTGATTAATGAGATAGGACAAGTGCTCAGTGAGCCCCTTGCCTGTATCTTTAATAGTTCAATAGAGTCAGGGATAGTTCCCTTAGACTGGAAGCTAGCTCATATAGGGGACAAATGGGAGCCGGGGAACTAAAGGCCCATCAGTCAGACATCAATTATTGGGAAGATGCTAGAATGCATCGTAAGAGGTGCCCTTTATGATCACTGGGAAAGGGGTCATTAGAAATACACAACATGGCTTCTGAAAAAATATGACTGTGGGGATGAGTGTGAGGTCAGGGGAGGGAAGAAGGGTTTAGCTATGATGGCCTGGCCATCATGGTGTGGGGCAGGCTTGATGGACCTGCTGGTCTTTTCCTGCCTGTCAATTTTGTATGTTTGTAAAATGAATCACTTCACATTTCTCTGCATTAATTTTCATCTGCCACGTGTCTGCTCATTTCACCAGTTGGGCTATGTCCTTCTGAAGTCTGTAACTATCCTCCTCACTGTTTTCTACATTTCAGAGTTTCGTGTCATCTGCAAACTTTGAAATTATGTCTTGTATACCCAAGTCTAGGTCATTTATATCAAACAGCAGTGGTCCCAACACTAACCCCTGGGTGCACACTTCCCTCCAGTTTAAGAAACTGTTCACCACTACTCTCTGCTTTCTGTTCCTTAGCCAATTTCGCATCCACACAGCCACTGCCCCTTTAACCCCATGGACTTCAATTTTGTTAACAATTCTATTCTGTGGTACTTTATCAAACACCTTTTGAAAGTCCATAAACACATCAACCACATTACCCTCATCAACCTTCTCCGTTACTTCATCAAAGAACTCAATCAAGTTTGTTAAACCCAATTTGCCTTTAACAAATCCATGCTGGCTTTCATTTATTAACCCATATTTTTTGAAGTGCCAATTAACTGTCTCAGATTATTCTCTCAAAGTTTCCCCACCGCCGACATTAGGCTGACTGGCCTGTCGTTGTTGGATTTATCCCTCTCCCCTTTTTTGAACAGGGGTGTAACATTTGCAATCCTCCTGTCCTCGAGCACCACTCCCATATCTAAGGAGGATTGGAAGATTATGGTCAGAGCAAATCCAATTTCCACCCGTATTTCCCTCAGCAACCTAGGATGCATCCCATCCGGACCGGGTGCCTTTTCTACTTTGAGCACAGCCAACCTTTTCAGTACCTTCTCCATATATTTTTATCCTATCCAATTTCTCTACTACCTCCTCCTTTAGTGAAGACAGCGGCAATGTCACAATAAAGAGGATGCTGCCAAAGTACATATTTAGTACCTCAACCATGCTCTCTTCCTCCACAATACAATCTCCTTTTTGGTCCCTAATCGGCCCCATCCTTCCTTTGATCACCCTTTTACTATTTATATGTTTATAAAAGATTTTTGGGTTCCCTTTTATGTTACTTGCTAATCTATCCTCATACACTCTCTCTTTGCCCCACTTATTTCCTTTTTCAGTTCTCCCCTGTACTTTTTGTATTCAGCTTGGTTCTCTACTGAATTATGAACCTGACATTTATCATATCCTTTTTCTGTTTCATTTTAATCTCTACATCTTAAGGGCATCCAAAGCTAGAGCTCCCTGGATGACTACCTTTCCCCCTCATGTGAACGTGTCTGGTCTGTACACGAACTATCTCCTCTTTGAAGGCCTCCCATTGCACACTTACTGTTTTACCTGCCAATCTTTGATTCCGATCCATCTGGGCCAGATTATTTTTCAATTCAGTGACAATAGCCCTCCTCCAGTTGAGTATTTTCACATTAGATTTTTCTTGTTCTTGTCCATAACTATTCTAAACCTAATGATATTGTGATCACTGTTTTCCAAATGCTCCCCCAGTCCCACTTCATTCCCCAGAACTAGATCCAGCACTGCTTCTTTCCTCATTGGGCTGGAAACATACTGATCAAGAAAGTTCTTGTGCACTTTTCAGGAATTCCTCCCCTCTTTGCCCTTTACATTGTTATTTTCCCAGTCGATATTAGGATAATTGAAGTCCCCCATTATCACTACTCTAAATTTCTTGCATCTTTCTGCAATTTGCCTGCAAATTTGCTCCTCTATTGCCTTCCCACTATTTGGTGGCCTATAATATACAACCAGCAGTGTAATTGCTCCTCTAATGTTCCTTAATTCTAACCAAATAGATTCTGTCTTCAAACCCTCAAGTGCATCATCCCATTTTAGTGCTGCAACAGTATCTTTGATCAATACTGCCACCCCGCCCCAACCCTCCTTTTTTTCCTTTCCTATCTTTTCTGCATATATTGTAGCCAGGACTATTAAGTGCCTATTCTTCCCTTGTTTGGGAAAGATTATACAATTTAAAAAGGAATTAGATAAGTATTTGTAAAGGGTGACTATAAAAGGAAATGGGGAAAAAGCAAAGAAATGGAACTAGAGCAGATAGCTCTAATTGAAGGTCTAGCGAAGACATTCTTGCAAAAACACAATGCGACAAATGGTCTCCTTCTGTGCTGTAATTTCTATGATTCTATAATCTTAATGACTACCACCAGTACAAAATTTATTTGAAATCGACGCAGCAAGCGTTTTGTAGAAATGAAAATAGCTGTTTGACTGCAGAACCACCTGCTGGACTGAACTAAAGTAATCAAAAGTAAAGATTCGGCAAATGTACAACAGTATTAAATCTATCTGGGCTAAAATGGCTTAAACATCACTGTTGGATTACTTTTGCCGTTTTTGAAAGTATGGCTGCACTTCAAGGGGGTTTGAAAAGCACACTAGCAAATAGCTGCAAAATTATTTAAATATAAAGTATAGCACAATACCGAATACAGGGTGTTCCTGGCATCTGCCTTAAAGACAAGCACTGGCCTTGCCTGATGGAAAACTGTCCAAGCAGAAGTGAAAAGATGACACTTCAACCTGCTGTCACCACTACAGTTTATATGAATCAAAGCTGGTAGACAAGCACATGTTGTATTAACAGTATGGATTTGCGCTATGTTATCCCAGTAAACAGTTTAACCCTTTGAAAACTAAAGTGGCATTTTGCATCAAAATTAGAAAATGTAACCCTGCTATTCAAGAAAGGAGAGAAAACAGGGAACTACAGGCCTGTTAGCCCGATATCAGTCGTCAGGAAAATGCTGGAATCCATTATTAAGGAAGTGGTAACAGGGCACTTAGAACATCATAATATGATTAGGCAGAGTCAACAAGGTTTTATAAAAAGGGAAATGGTGTTTGACAAATCTGAGTTTTTTGAGGATGTAACTAGCAGGGTAGATGAAGGGGAACCTGTGGATGTAGTATATTTGGATTTTCAAAAGGCATTCGATAAGGTGCCTCATAAAAGGTTGTTACGCAAGATAAGGGCTCATGGGGTTGGGGGTAATATACGTTAGCATGGATAGAGGATCAGTTAACAGACAGAAAATAGGGAGTAGGGATAAACAGGTCATTTTCAGGTTGGCAGGCTGCAACTGGTGGAGCGCAGCAAGGATCAGTGCTTCGGCCTCAGCTATTTACAATCTATATTAATGACTTAGATGAAGTGACCAAGTGTAATGTATCCAAGTTTGCAGACGATACAAAGCTAGGTGGGAAAGTAGGCTGTGAGGAGGACACAAGGAGTTTGCAAAGGGATATAGACAGGTTAAGTGAGTGGGCAAGAAGGTGGCAGATGGAGTATAACGTGGGGTAATGTGAGGTTATTCACTTTGGTAGGAAGAATAGAAAAACAGAATATTTTTTAAATGGTGAGAAACTATTAAATGTTGGTTTTCAGAGAGATTTGGGTGTCCTCGTACAAGAAACACAAAAAGTTAGCATGCGTACAGCAATTAGGAAGCAGGACAAATCCAATCCGGCCAATTACCGCCTCATCAGTCTACTCTTAATCATCAGCAAAGTGATGGAAGGTGTCGTCAACAATAGTATCAAGCAGCACTTACTCACCAATAACCTGCTCACCGATGCTCAGTTTGGGTTCCGCCAGGACCACTCAGCTCCAGACCTCATTACAGCCTTGGTCCAAACATGGTCAAAAGAACTAAATTCCAGAGGTGAGGTGAGAGTGACTGCACTCGACATCAAGGCAGTATTTGACCGAGTGTGGCACCAAGGAGCCCTAGTAAAACTGAAATCAATGGGAATCAGGGGGAAAACTCTCCAGTGGCTGGAGTCATACCTAGCACAAAGGAAGATGGTAGTGGTTGTTGGAGGCCAATCATCTCAGCCCCAGGACATTGCTGCAGGAGTTCCTCAGGGCAGTGTCCTCGGCCCAACCATCTTCAGCTGCTTCATCAATGACCTTTCCTCCATCATAAGGTCAGAAATGGGGATGTTCGCTGATGATTGCACAGTGTTCAGTTCCATTCGCAACTCCTCAGATAATGAAGCAGTCCATGCCCGCATGCAGCAAGACCTGGACAACATCCAGGCTTGGGCTGGTAAGTGGCAAGTAACATTCGCACCAGACAAGTGCCAGGCAATGACAATCTCCAACAAGAGAGTGTCTAACCACCGCCCCTCGACATTCAACGGCATTACCATCGCCGAATCCCTCACCAACATCATCTTGGGGGTCACCATTGACCAGAAACTTAACTGAACCAGCCATATAAATACTGTGGCTACAAAAGCAGGTCAGAGGCTGGGTATTCTGCGGCGAGTGACTCACCTCCTGACTCCCCAAAGCCTTTCCACCATCTACAAGGGACATGTCAGGAGTGTGATGGAATACTCTCCACTTGCCTGGATGAGTGCAGCTCCAACAACACTCAAGAAGCTCAACACCATCCAGGACAAAGCAGCCTACTTGATTGGCATCCCATCCATCACTTTAAACATTCACTCCCTTCACCCCCAGCGCACTGTGGCTGCAGGGTGTACCATCCACAGGATGCATGGCAGCAACTCGCCAAGACTTCTTCGACAGCACCTCCCAAACCCGCGACCTCTACCACCTAGAAGAACAAGAGCAGCAGGCACATGGGAACACCACCACCTGCATGTTCCCCTCCAAGTCACACACCATCCCAACTTGGAAATATATCGCTCTTCCTTCATCGTCGCTGGGTCAAAATCCTGGAACTCCCTTCCTAACAGCACTGTGGGAGAACCTTCACCACACGCTCTGCAGCGGTTCAAGGCGGCAGCTCACCACTACCTTCTCAAGGGCAATTAGGGATGGGTAATAAATGCAGGCCTCGCCAGCGACGCCCACATCCCATGAACGAATAAAAAGAAAATGGCACGTTAGCCTTTGTTGCAAGGGGGGGTTGGAGTACAAGACTAAGGCAGTCTTACTACAGTTGTATGGGGTTTGGTGAGACCTCATCTGGAGTAGTGTGTACAGTTATGGTGTCGTTATCTAAGGAAGGATATATTTGCCTTTGAGGCGGTGCCACCAAGGTTCACTAGATTAATTCCTGGGATGAGAGGGTTGGCCTATGAAGAGAGGTTGAGTAGAATGGGCCTATACTCTCTGGAGTTTTGGAGGAGAGTGATCTCATTGAAACAGAAGATTCTGAGAGGGCTTGACAGGGTAGATACTGAGAGGTTGTTTCCCCTGGCTGGAGAGTCTAGAACTAAGGGGCATTGTCTAAGGATAAGGGGTCAGCCATTTAAGACTGAGATGAGGAGGAATTTCTTTGGAGGGTTTTGAATCTTTGGAATTCTCTACCCCAGAGGCTTGTGGATGCTCAATCATTAAGTATATTCAAGGCTGAGATAGATAGATTTTTGGAATCTAGGGAAATCAAGGGATATGGGGATCGGGCGGGAAAGTGGAGTTGAGGTCGACGATCAGCAACGGTCTTATTGAATGGCAGAGCAGGCTCGAGGGGCCATATAGCCTACTCCCGCTCCTATTTCTTATGGTTCTTACGTTAAAACCTCTATGAATTACAATATATTCAACAAATCCTAGACTCATCTCCAATTAGAGTTTATGCCACTTGGACTACTAGGTGGTGCTCACTGAGTAGTGCTTTATTACCATCTTTCCTATTGTGAAGTTCAGTATCTCATACCAATGGCCCAGCTGAGATCGAGAACTCACTACATGGATGCAATTCTCCACCCCACTGCTTTGACACACTGCATCGATATCGCTTCATCAAGCAGCCGAGGATGTCCTTCCAGATTTCATTGTGATCAGTACATAACAGCATTTAGTTTCTTCCAAAATAAAAAAAGTTTGTGCGCAAAGTTAAAACAGTCAAAGCAAATTGTACTTAACACATTGCATTTCAAAAGAGATGTTAATGAAATGTTTGAGAATTTTCCAGTGTATTAGTTCCACTAATTGTGCAAAAATAGTAACTAATAGCAACGAATAATAGATAGAAGTAGATCAGAGGCCCTTTGTGGCTTTAGGAAGGAAGCTGAAGGGAAGAACCTCAAGTGTAGTGCCACATGCTAGTGGAGACAGACAGTAATAAGGTAGACCAACACATGGCTACAGGTTTGGTGTAGGGCAAACAGAAAAAAAGTTTTCTACATAGAAATACGACCTTAAACAATACATGATTAAAATAGATGTTCAGGGGCTCCATGGTCATTAGTGTGGAAATAAAATGGTCACTCACAATAGTGAGCACCTTGTTCATAAAAGGTACTGCTCCTTTAGTACATATTTTTCATCATTTGCAGCAAAGACCAAATTTAAAAATATGTATAGTGCTATGTACAGTATAGGTTTAAGAAAAACAAAGATAATGCAGAATTCAGATGTATTGCAAGTTGCAAATGAGTGCCAAATAATTTAAATTTATAATCAAAATTGCTACATTCACTAGTTTGACCTACTTATATATAGGGCATGGCAAGACACCTTGGATCATAATGTACTAGAAGCTTGATTAAATCAGAATCTACTTTCAATGGTAGAAAGGAAACTAAGGCACTACAATAGCCTTTCAAATTCTACAGATTAAAGTACAAGATTAGTTTAGCCAATTATTTTTCAAGCAAGTCACCTCAACAAATACAGTACACCACTTACTAGCATCTACTACAAATCTTCAACAATCAAAACAGATAGCTACAAGCTGGATGTCGCAGGACATACACAAAAATAGCACATCTGCAAAAGAACACCTGAGTCAGCATTTCATCATCCATAAAAGTCTTATTTTAACAAAGGCTTATATTTATTCACAGTAAATAAGCTTTTAACCTCACGAGCGAAGAATACTTAACTACAATTACTAATCACAAATGCTCAGACTTATTCTAGGAGCAAGTGTACATTTCTGGCATTATAGTCACAACTACTAGCTTTGAGATATTAGAAATTATTATAATTGCAGTGACACAAAAAATCTGACACTATCCATAATTTAACTGCTATACCTGAATTGAAAACGGCAAGAAATCTCAGGAATCCAAAAGGGCTGCACCAGTAGGCGATGCTGCCAAAACAGCATACCAGAGCAATGGGGCACAACCTAATGTTACATGACAGTCCTAATGGCACTTTGAATGAAGTCACACGCATTTGGCTAAGAAAGGAATCAGCACGGCAGTAGCAAAGAAACGTCAAATGAATCATGTAGAATATTTAATCTCATTGAACCATGTCAGTGCATTAAATCTTTAAATTGAAAGTGGAAATGAAGAAAGAATTGAGCACTGAAGGAATACCGCTCACGGGCAAAAAAAGCACGAGAAAAGTGAAAAATGGAAAGGAACTGAGGCCTGATGCTAAAAACACTGACTGAGAAGCAGTGGATTTCCAGCACCCGGAAAAAAACCCTAAAACTATTGTAATAGGGCGGAAATGTCGAGGCCAAGCACATAGCATCCACTTGAGTGGTAGAGCTATCCGCACCTCGCCACTATGCCAATTATCAGCCCCCTCAATGAGCAAGATTTCAGCACCCCCCTGCCTTTACCCCCCATCACCCACAGAACATAATTGGAACTATCTCCATACCGTCAGCCACAAACTGAACAAAAATGGAGCACCCACAAAAATTCTTGAAAGACAACAGCGAGTCCAAATAGCCAGTGGAAGTCCCAGCATCATCGCTAAAAGATTAGTGAAGTAAAATGGGAAACAAAACCAAAAGCTTCCTACCACCCCTCGCGTAACAGGACTCATGAAGATCCCCAAAATGAGAAATAACTGGTGGAGAGCATTGGTTCCACTCTCATCAATCCCTATTTGTTCACCACTGACTGACGCTCCCCTTACAAACCCTCCCACTCCCCAAAACTCTACTGGCTGTAATTTTCCCTCACTGGCTACCCCTACTCCACTTCATTTCTCGGAGGGAAACAAAGGAAAGGAGGATTGGAAAGGAGAAACTGCTGATGGTGACAGGGCCTCTGGTCAAACAGCACCCACCCTAGGGGGAGGGGAGAAATCAAGCGGGTGTATGGGAATGGATGGAAGTTTAAGGGTGAAGTGATCGACAGTGATGCAAGGGTGAGGTGGGGGGGGGGGAAAGAGGAGGGAAGGGAAGGGGAGAGAAGACGAGCTGAGTGGAATACTCTGAGGAAGATGTAGGATAGTGATGGGAAGGTAAAATGGGGGTAGTACTAGTGACTGGGCGAGGGGTGGGAAGAGCTCTATTGGGGGTCACATTTTTCCCGTAACCCCAGCCTCTAATGGAGCTTGCAGCTATTCGTGGCTCTTTTCCCACCATAAAACACTGTGCTATCCCCACCCACCACCTTCCACCCAAGAGGAAAGAAGGAAAAGACGAGGAAAGAAGAAAAGGACAGAATGCGACAAAAAAGTTAAGGGGAGAGAAGAGACATAAGCAGAAGAGGAGGGACAGAGAAACAGCTGTATAAAGACAACAGAAAGGTAAAAGTGACCATATTCTCCAATTTAGCACGTGCAATGCGACAGGAGATTGACTAGCATATCAAAAACCTTGCGCTTCTAGCTGCCACATTTATCCTATCACCTTTTTCCACATTAAATTTCTATGTCCACATATATAATTGATATTGCCTATGTAAACTTGGCATGCTGTAATTATTCACTCTAGCCAGTGGTGGTGGTGTAGTGACTCAATTTTGCATCTTCTGCTCCTGAGCCTGAGAAATGAAACAGATCAGCTAAATGTGGATGGGTACCTTGGGAGTAGTGACCACACATGATAAAAGGTTTAAGATCCAACTAGAAAAGGAAAAAGTCAGTACAAAAAGTCAGATTGGATTAGGGTAGATTTTAGGAAGATGAGGAGCAAGCTAGCAAAGGTACGATGGAAGGAGAAATTGGCACACATGACTGGAGCAACAGTGGACTGTTTTTAAAAAAAAGAGATTGCAAAAGGTACAGAATGGGTACATTGCAGTAAAAAAAGAAAACTACTAGTTTTAAAATGCCACGGAGAAAGAGAGAGCCTATGATGATTACAAGAACAAAAAAAAACTAAAGTAGAATATAAGAGGTTAAGAGACAGATAAGAAAAGCTAAGAGGGACGATGAGGAAAAAAATAAAATCGAAAAACATCAAAAGGAACAGCAAGGTATTTTACAAATATATCAGTAAAAAGAATGGTTAGAAGTGAGGTGGGACCCCTAAGAGGGGAGTACTGTCAATTTGTGGAGGATGATCAAAAAATGGCAGAAGTACTTTGCATCAGTTTTTACTAAAGAAAATACTATCAAAGAGGAGTTGAATCCTAAGGTGGTTGAGAGCAAGATGAGTGATAGTGTGATGGCTCAAAGGAAAATTTTAGATAAGTAAGTTAATCTAAGGGAAGACAAATCATCAGGGTCTGACAGGATATATCCTGGTATTCTGAAGAAGTGGAGGGATGAAATTGCAGGAGGCCCTAAAAAATATTTCAGGGCTCTATTGAGATTGGATGTGCGCTGGAGGACTGGAGAGTGGCAAATGTAGTATCTATTTTTAAAAGTGAGCGCGCTAATCTGGTTAATTTCAGCCCATAGCTTAACATCTGTGGCAGGGAAAATTTGACAGTCTTTAAGGATGAAACTACCATTTATCTAGATAGAGAAAATAGTTAAAAGTAGCCAGCACGGATCGTGCTCAACAAACCTCAAAATTCTTTGAGGAGATAACAGACATGGTAGATTGGGGAAATCCAGTGGATGTAGTATACATGGACTTTAGGAAAGCAAGACAGTACCACATGGGAAATTACTAGAGAAAATTAAGGGGTATAAAATTAGGGGGAGGATAGCAAACTGGATTAAAAATTGGTTAAAAAGGGAGGAAACAAAGCAGGAGTTAAGGGAAGCTTTTCATAGTGGTTGGAAGTGTGTAGTGGTGTCCCACAGGTTCAGTTCTGGGTCCACTTCTGCTCACTGCGTGAATTTTGAGGTTTGTTGAGCACGATCCGTGCTGGCTACTTCTAACTATTTTCTCTTTGGCTCTAGGTCTAGAGAGTGGTGTTGGAATTTGCAGATGATACCAAAATAGGAGGTATAGTTATTCTTTAGAAGACCAAAGGAAACTGCTATGGAATGGGTTAAAAAGTGGCAGATGGAATTCAACGTCAGTAACAGAGAGGACGCATTTTGGTTAAAAAAAAAAGCAGCAGTAATTATACTCAATGGAAGTAGGCTTGGTGATGTGGAAGAGCGGTGGGACTTGGGGGCGGGGGGGGGTGGGGGTGGTGTATAGGTTGACAGGACATTAAAGGCAGCACCTCAGGTTGAAAAGGCTGCAGAAAAAAAATCTAACAATTCTAGGTATAGAATATAAAGGCCAAGAGGTAATGATGAGCCAGATGAGCCTATATAAAAAGACCTCAGTTAGAGTACTGTGTGCAGAATGGGGCTCAACAATACAGGGAGGATACTGAGGCTTTGGAGAGGGTACAATGAAGATTTACCAGGATGGTGCATGGTATGAGAAAACACAAATACAAAGACAGACATGAAATGTTGGGTCTTTTTCCATTAGATTAGGGGGCGATATGTTTTCAAAATTATGAAAAGATGGAACAGGGTAGCTAGAAGCAGACTGTTTCTAGCACTTGAGTGGTCAACAACGAGGGGTCATTGATACAAGCTTACAAGAAAGAAATTTAGAATAGGAGGCAGGGGAAATTTCTTCGAGAGTTGTGAGGCTGTGGAATTCACTTCCAGGGTTAGTGGTTGAGGCAAAAACTGTCAACATCCAAGACTGGACTGAATAGGCAGATGAAGGAAAGGGGTTTAAAGGAATATGGGAACAGGGTGGGTAAATGTGATTAGACCTATGTTCGCATGGAGGGTAAACACCAACCCTGCCAAATGTCCTGTAACAGTGCTGTAACTTCTATGTAGAACATCCTAAGCTCCAGCTTAGCTGGCACAGGCATGATGGGCTGAATGGCCCCCTTCTGTGCTGTATCATTCTATGATAACTCTAGTTCTCTGCTTCCCAAAGTCCCATAAGTTTTGCTCTGTAATTATATACAAATAAGTGAATGCATGACTTTAAAATGGGGACTGAAATATGACTGAATGTCCTGGCCCAATCATCCCACTTTACTCGAAGATTACACTAGGCTTTGACTTCCTGTGTGCTACACTAAGGGAGAGCAAATAGTTTTCATAACACTCTACTGTACACTGGGGTATGTGTTGGCATTTCCTGATTTTGATGGTCAGCAGACTCCTAGCTGGGACATTTTTCCCCTTGTGCAAACTGTTCTAGCAAAGTTGTCACTGTATAGCAGCTTTACTGTAAATAGTTGAAATTTTGTTGCCAGAAAATATAGTACATCAGCTCTTCATACTGAAAATGTTACCAGATTCATAATAGATTTACTTTGCTGCTTTGCCAACACGGTTCTTTACAGTCAGAGCCCCTAGCAGGAGGAAGAGGGAAGTTAGGGAAGGTGGCCAAAAGCAATGCCAAAGGGGTAGGTTTTAAACAAGCATTTGACGATGGGGAGACGTAGCAAGGCAGAGGGGTTTATGGAGAGAGCTGAAGGCTCTGCCACAAATGGTGAAGTATCCTAAGGAATAATGCCTATCAGACCAGTTACAAGAGTGGAGGGTGTGAGCAGGGAAATAGGACTCGAGTTGGTTGCAGAGAAGGGGAAGAGTAAGGCCGTGGAGGGATTATAGACAAAAACTTTAGAAAAAGAGTTTAGCAATGTAAATGAGGTGGTGCGAGCCCCACAGGAGGCAGTACACAAAACCAAAATATATAGTGTCATCCGCTCCCTCAAATGGCATTGTAAAACTGGGAACACATCGCCAGAAGCAAACATGCTTTTTGGCCTCAGACAGACTGGGCAGTCACGCCCATCCATGCAGGGCAGCAAAGTAGTTTTGGTCCGTCTGACCACTTTTCCACTTGGGAAGGCAGAAGACCTAGAAATAGTTACAAATAGCAACTTTTAAAATGCCAGTAACATATAGTTAAATGCAACAGCTGCTGTAAAAACTACTGTTTCTATTTTGGGAGGGGGTGCACATTCTATATCAATAGAATCTGCAGTCAGCGTTATTGGTCTGTTTCAGGAAGTAACTATCATATAAATGCAGCATGAAGCGATCGCCACCAAACTCCTCAAACTAGTTCAAAATCCATTGCTTCAGCATTCATTTAACACTTTGGTTAGACATTATGCTATATGATCTGGCCCTATACAGGCTGCACTACAAAATGAACATCTACTCTTTTTTAAACACAGTTAAGAGGTATATAATTTTACTTTGGCAAGCGAGAGGGGAAAACAACAATCAGTTTTCAAATGGCAACATTCTTCACATGTATTTATATAAAAACTGCATGGTTGGCACACTGATATTGTTTGAAATATAGAAAATAGGAGGAGGCCATTAGGCCCTTCGAGCCTGCTCCGCCATTCAATATAATCATGGCTGATCCTCTATCAATACTATATTCCGCTCTCTCCCCATACCCCTTGATGCCTTTTGTGTCTAGAAATCTATCTAGCTCCTTCTTAAATATATTCAGTGACTTGGCCTCCACAGCCTTCTGTGGTAGAGAATTCCATAGGTTCACCACCCTCTGAGTGAAGAAATTTCTCCTCATCTCTGTCCTAAATGTCCCACCCCGTATCCTGAAACATGGCTAACACGTACTGAAAAATTGTGCATTATAAAAATTGTTGTACAAGTTTCCTTTTAATGCAGTCAGTGTATGCTGATAAAGGAATGTTAACTTATGTGCTTTTTGACATTTTAAGCCGACATCTCTATTTTACAGCTAACTTTCACATTTTACAGCTATCAAAATCAAAACCAATGCAATATTTTTTTTATGACCGTGCACAATTTCTCTTAGTTGTTGATCTCAACTTGTTTTAAACAATGCCAACCATATACTCTGTCATTTAATTGTGGAAGTTAAGATGGTAAAATGGTTAAAGTGATGCCACATCATACAATGTCAAAATGAGAACACGTTACTTGTGATAATCTAAAAAGTACACAAAAGGTGGGCAAGTGGACTTGGTTGACTCCGGAGTGACATGTCTCAGTGTTAGTGATTTGGGGAAAAGTTTTCTTTCAGGAATTGAACAGTTTAAACTACCTGCTGTGTCACTGCAGCCTTCCTTCCCAAATTGGGTGAAAGGTGAATAAGAGTATAAAAATACATCACCTCCCGCCCCCGTAAGATATTTGGGGTAGCTGTCTCTACATAAAATGTAAATATTAATTGCAACCTAAGTGTCTCACAAATGTGATGAAAGAACAAGTAGAATTCTTAGTTTGCCAACAGTCTTCTGATCTCTTTTCATTGCTTAGAAGAAGTATGAAGCAACATAGTTATGAGCAACTGATTCGAGAAACAAAAATAAGTATTAAGTACTTTTCCCAAATATTACAAAATAGAAAACAAATCAGTTTTCTAGTAATATCGTTTTCCAACAAAATTCTAACTGTATATTGACATCCAGGACCCGTGGCAACCATCTAAGAAACAGACACTTACAGTAACTTCAGAAATATTAAATTTGACTGGTAGGATACATTTCCTCAAAGTAGTCAATGTGTGGAGGTTGGAGTATATCAAGCGCAGAGAGTACCTGAAACAAAACAGAAAAAGGAAATGTGTTTATATTATGATGTATTGATGTCCAATTAAAGATTATGAAATACAAATGAACTATAAATGGTCTTTTAGTTGCTGAAATAATATAGATTGCTTCAAATTTGGTAGGTTATTAGTTTATAAACATTTAAACAGGACAGAACGCTCAATCATGTCAAAACAGTTTGAAGTCCTCAAGCGCCACTCTCAAATCTGGCAGGCTTAATACAGAACAATTTGGTTAGTTCTTGTTCAAGTGCATCACAACTGAATATTTAACCTTGGGAAAGATTCTTCATCCACATGTGCAGTAATGACCTCTGGATTGGCCACAAAGAGGAAAGCATTTACCTGGTCAATTTTGCTGTCCAAATATCAATGACATTTTTGCATCAAGCTATCAAATTTTCACACTGGTATTTAACTTCCTCCTTGGTGCAAAGATTCAAACATGCAATACAATCAAGATATATTGCAATAGATCACGTTTTCTCCAGTATTAATGTAGAAACTGCTGGTACACAGATTAGGTAGTTTATTTCCCCCATTTTTAAACTGGACCCTAAGGAAAGGTGTTGTCTCTATTGCATCATTCTTGTCTTAAGTACCAAAATTGGGAGTTTCAAAAGCTACTGGGTAAAATTGTCCTTTCAGTTCTCAAGTTTGGGCCTGACTTAGCCCAGAGATGGAAGTCTGCTCACCATTAGCTGCAAGTGATAAGAGCTTCTGCAGTCTTGACTCAGTTCCTAATTGACATCAGTCCATAATACAATGTTATTCAATATTCAGTAATAACTTGTCAGTCTTACACAAAAATCATATGGCTAAGCAATGTGGAGATAAAAATATCAAGTATTTTCTTAAGTTGGGATTTTATAAAAGGTGCTTTACATCCAACTAGTACTATACCATACAGAACTAGATACAAAACAAAATATTGGAACAATGCAAAGAAACTATAGAGATAAAAATTAATGCTTAGTTATGCATTTATAAAGTGGCATTGTAGCACAACGATCAGTTCTTAAACTCAGCCATATTATGTCACAGGTGTCCCAGACACATCTCCTTTGGGTGGGGGTACAGTGGCCTCCACTTGGCTGCCATCAGCGCTACTGAAAATAAAATGTTTTAAAATACTCTATTTGGAATTCTCTACCCCAGAGTGCTGTGAATGCTCAGTCTTTGAGTATATTCAAGACTGAGAGTGATAGATTTTTGGACACTAAGGGAATCAGGCAGGAAAGTGGAGTTGAGGTTAAAGATCAGCCATGATCTTATTGAATGGCAGAGCAGGCTCAAGGAGCCGTATGGCCTACACCTGCTCCTATTTCTTATGTTCTTAAAAATTTAGGTCACAATCTGAAAATTCCACTTGTTCTGATTATAAACTTTTACTCGTAACAAAATATTTGAAAAATCTATGAATGACTCCAACGCTACACAGAAGTCTTGCAAATGGAACTAAGCTAGCTAGGGCTTGCATTCAGAAAGACTATTGTAGGCTTGGACATAGAGATCAGAAATACCACATGCATTCCACCCAACACCTGTTTGCATCTATATGTCTATTTATCCAGACGCTGAATTACATGGATTATTTCAAATTGTAAATTACCTACTTTTTAATTTGGAGGGGGGGAGGGAAGGGAGAAACAACCATTAATCTAGGTAGCTCCATACCCATGTGTAGCCAAAAAGAATTTAATTCTTTAAATTACATTTAATTACACAGGAAGCTTTTCCATACCTAACATGATTAAAACATTTCAAGTCATTTCACACTGCTGAATTGAAAACAGCTTTTTGAAAAAGTAGACAGCAATGGCTTTCATTGCTGTACAGCTCTAAGTTTAACCCTCATGTTGACCATAATTCCTTGTAATTATTAATGAGCATTGAAGTACTTATTTTAGTAATCCAAGATTAACAGGTAACATCTTGAACTACAGAAAACAGAATAATTTTTCAAAGTAGGCTGAAAAATCTTGTTAGGAGGAGGATCTGTGATTGAATCCGCAAATACATCCTGAGACGCTGCTGTACAATCACTCCAGTAGTAACTGCCTGAGTATTAGATGCTCTTTGCACCTTTCAAAACAAACAAATGCAGATATACAACCAGACATATATAAAAGGCTTATAAATTTGAACTGATATATTTCAACAATTCTGATTTATAATTTAATATTTCAAATATTCACTATAGAAAAATTGTTTTATGGGTTACCATGATTACTTTTCACACCCAAAATTCTTGCTCTAATCAGTACAGAGGAGTTTGAACATATTGCATTATGTACATATGGCTATCAAAGTGGTAAAATTTACAAAAAATGTACAACATAATACTTCTAAAGTAAATTATGCACCTGGTGCAAATTATGCAAGAGCCCCAGTATGAATAATAATGAGGCTTTAGTGCACCAAAGTAGAATGCACCAGTTTTCACTGAAAACCATAAGGGTGCACAGAAATCCCCAACATCTTTGAAAAGATTAGTTGTTGTAGGCAATTTTTCGAGAGAGGCTTTGTACTCTTTGGATATTGATATACCCGTTCACATACTTAGTATATCATAATACTATTACTGTGAATACTCAATCCGGACAGGACCAAAGACTTTCCTTTAAACTAGAAATCACTAATTAGAATTTAAAAATCTTGTTTCTTGCCCAGAGAGACCAAATACCATATTTCAGCATCTGCATTAAATAACGTCCACCATCTTATATGCTGATAAATCCATTGAAGAAGTTTCATCCAGCGCACATACTGATAACTATTATAATTGCATATGAAGGTCTTACAGATGATCACCTCAGGGGTTAAGGATAAATGTGTTAAAGTGCAGAACAGAAGTTTATCTTATGCAACCATAACCTTGGCTATTGGATACATAATATGAAAGATTTTGTGAAATGTGAAGCAACACACTTGAAGGAAACTACTATCCAATCATCGTGCTGCTGCATTTCTGTTCAAATCCAACTAAGAAAATCCATCTATGGCCCTCAAGTAGCACTCTACTTATGAAGGTGCCCAGGGTAGACGCGGTCATTTCTGGCCTGGGTAATATTTTGAAAAGGGGTCAGACTTTCCCAACGATTCTCAGTGTCCTTTATTTGTACTTCGGGTGCCAGCTGGGCATGTAGCCCAAACAAGTTAGTTGCAATTTGTGAATAAAGCTGCAATAACCACTTGTTTCAGAATGCTGAAATCAATTAACTAATCCAGACATTATATTCATGAAAGGGAAAGGACAAATTACAGTTTATTTTTGCACTATGTAGACCAGAGGACTTGGGTTCAAACCCTCACTTCTTATAGCACACACCCAAATAGCTCATGTAGAGCTTATCTGAGATGGTCAGGCAGAGCAGAGAAATGGTGTTGAGCCAAACAGTCAATCGAGTTAAAATAGTCAAGGGAGGGTGCTATGCACCAGTCGACTTTTGAAGGGTGGGATGCAAGGATAAAGGTTATAAAATGCAAGGAATAAAATAACTTACAATTTTTAAAAATGGACAAAGATGGGGAGGTGTCTAAATAGATATCAGGTTTATTAAATGTCAGGGCACAAAAAACATTTCTTTCAACTGTAATTCTTTCCTCCCCCTCCCCAACTCTCTTCCTTTACCTTCTTTTCCTGAAGATGGTGACTCACAATAGGGCACAGTTCCATGGTTGTTAACATCCCTCCAGTATTTCCCCAACTGGTCATTTTTTGTCAAATAAGCCTCAACAGCGAGCAAAGTATTGAACTATAGGGGCACCACAGCTGAGCCAGAGGCTGTCCTTACTCAATACCACACATGGGAGTTAATTTTCATATGTGGTGCATATCGAGCAGGCAGTGGGCAGACCAATTGCGATGGCCGCCCAATGGCACCAGCGGGAGGCCTGAACCATTTTCATGGTTGGGCCTCATTTTAATATTCACTGTGAGCTGCCAGCATATTTGGGGCGCTGCCAGGCAGCTCGCCAACAAGGGAAGGGGGAGAATCAGGTCGCTCCTCATGGTGCTGATCAAGTTAGGGGCCACAGTGGGTTCATTAGCAGGTGGGACAATTACCTTTAATGTTTTCAGACTGGCCTCCAGCAGTCCCTTTAAGGACCACTGTTTAAGCTGCTCTACCTAGAGGTCCAATGGGTGGGGCTTAAGCAGTACCCAGTGGAATGCCAAACTGGCATCAGGGTCCTAATTACATCACAGAACCCCGGATTTCTTAAGTTAATGAAGGTTTTGCCTGTTTCCAGTGGGAAGCCTGGCTGCCTATTTTCCATGATGTGGAGATGCCGGTGATGGACTGGGGTTGACAATTGTAAACAATTTTACAACACCAAGTTATAGTCCAGCAATTTTATTTGAAATTCACAAGCTTTCGGAGGCTTCCTCCTTCCTCAGGTGAATGTTGTGGAAAATGTTTTCCACAACATTCACCTGAGGAAGGAGGAAGCCTCCGAAAGCTTGTGAATTTCAAATAAAATTGCTGGACTATAACTTGGTGTTGTAAAATTGTTTACAATTGCCTATTTTCCAGACAGGAAGCCAGGGGCAATAAGGTGGTAACTTTTTTTTTAGCGATTTTGATCTCACTATTTCCCCATTCCTATTGAAAAACAGGATGGTAAAGGGATCAAAATACCCATGGACACTTTTCAGAAGGGTTCATGAGACAGCAACTAAGAGCAAGAAACTTAGTTGATTTTTCCCCTGCTCAGCCCAAGGACATTAGCACAATTATAGCACGGCACTGCAGCCCTAGCTGAGATCAGCTAATTAAGTAGCGGTTTGAAACAGATCTTCCTAACATGTAAAGCTCAATACCCTAGTCAGTTTACCTACAGAGCTACTGAGGGGAGCTGCATTAACAAAAGTTATCCCCAAATGTAACTTGTACTTTAGCATGAGTAGCAACGTAAATTAAAACGAATTGCTGAAATCTCTCAAGTCCAATTCATATAGTCTGTACAAGGATTAAGACACCTCTACTGACAGCTTTTAATACAAGAACAGCCATGTTCTTCCATTTAGAATCCCCAGAGGACAGAGTCACAAGGGCTTTCAAAAAAAAAGGAACATGCACATCCCATTAATCTCAGTGAAATAGGTGGGTGTGTGAATAATGAAGACTGAATGGGTAAGCCAAGAAAATCTTTAAAATAAAAAAAGGAAAAACTGCAAATCTCAAACAAATACAGAAAATACTCAAAATACAAAGATCAGTCAGCATCTCAAAGGCAAGTTATGATGTTTTGCGTGCACATCCTTCAATATTCTCAACGAATATACATTCCATTGAGAAATAAAAATTCCATGGGAAAAGAGATTCATCCATGGCCAACTAAAGAAGTTGAAGATAGTATTAGATTGAAAGAAGAGGCCTATAATGTTGCCATAAAGAGTAGTAAGCCTGAGGATTGGGAGAGTTTTAGAAACCAAAGGATGACCAAAAAATTGATTAAAAAGGGAAAAAATAGAATATGGAAGTAAACTAGCAAGAAATATTTACATATAATGTAGAAGAGACTGTGCCATGGACAATAAACAGAATATACTAGTTTAGCAGACATACACATGAATTGCTGCCTCAAGTGTATGACCCTGTGCAGTGGTGTGGCAGGAAGTAAATGGTTGAGAGTCTCAAGTAGTGCTGTATTTGGTATACACCACTACATTAGCAGTTTGACTGGAAGATTAGGGCTGATCAAAATTACTTTTGAAGCTACATTAAGCCACATAATTACACATCAATTTCAGGTGAATTTCATAAACATAAGAGTCTAGGTTTCCCCCCCACCCCAGGAAGATCAAAAATACCTTTCCCTTATTTTGTTTTTCAACACTTAAAACACTACTTGCATTGTAAATTCTACAATAAAAGATTAAATTGTAGATATTTTTATTTTATTCTTAACCTACTTTTCCACAGCGTCCACCCTGTTTATTGGATTGTTCAACATTAGTGATAAAGGTTGAAGCACAAAGTGAAAGATCTTTCATTTTGATTTTCCTTTTAAAAAAAACATTAACATAATATTTAAAAACAAAAATGCCAACATTGGGACACTGACTTAGAAGAATATTAAGCTCAACAGCATGAGGAAGCCAAATTAACAGGCATGGTTGAAGCATCCTACATTGCCTTTAACTGAGGATTATCAACACTTAAAGGAGAACCTCTTCTAAAAATTAACAGCAGGGCACCAATAAAAATGCTAATTCTTTAACTCTCTAAAACTACCACAAAAAAGATAGTTGCTGTATGTATTTACGTACAAATATTTTATGACAAGTGAATTACAAAACAATTACAGGTGATATCAGCTTGTTACTGATGCCCAGATTTGAATATTTGGAATTTTTATACCACTCTTAAAAAGTGTTATACAGATCATGAGTATCCTTTAACACCTGTGGTTATACTTGTACTGTACTGAAGAATATTTGATACAAAAATGTTAAACAGGGAAAGAAGTAGTATAAATCAAGTCAATTTCTAGTTTTCAGCAATACAGATCATGCAGTGTTCACTTTCTTATAAAAACTTTTTTTGAAATGCTCCATAACCAGTTTTATTCATGTTTTCTAAGGGGAACTAAACAACATAGGCATACCATATTATTTACCAAAGCAGTCATCCCTAAAAACATCTGGATACACTCAATTTCTCTTAAGCCTTAAAAAATGGTTTAGATTGTACTCAACAGGGTAGAGTTCAACATTTTAGTGTCTCAAAAAATTGTGTGGCTGATACGTTGAAGATAAATCAGAGCAGCACTAAACAGGATTTAAAAAGAAAACCACCATCACAATATAGGGAACCACTGGGCAGCATCAACACAAGATTAATGCACATCTCATTTTTAGACAGCAGTTGTCTGACACCCAAATAGTACATTATAATGAGATTCTACAGCCTTTGGAATTTTCCAAAATTTCATCTTGCTGTTCAGTTAAAAATCATGTTTTTCCTTACAGTTGAGATTATTGCAACAAATGCAAATGAGACTACTTGAGTATGTTTGCATATTAAAAAGGTGAAACTGCCTTTATGTTCCAGTGCCACTGCTTGAAGCAGTCCTGACTTCATACAGAGTGCAGTAAAGCAAATGAGGCAACTTGGATACCAGCAGCAAATGTTTAAACTGTGTATTCACAATCTTGCACACATACAGCTGTTTGACTGTCACTGCTATTACTATGAATTTGCCTGAGGAAGGAGAAAATCTCCGAAAGCTTGTGAATTTAAAATAAAATTGCTGGACTATAACTTGGTGTTGTAAAATTGTTTACAATTGTCAACCCCAGTCCATCACCGGCATCTCCACATTATGAATTCTACCTCAGGGCAAATGTGATGGGACTCCAGAGACAAGATAAACAGGACCACTTGTGTGTGAAACAGTCCTGTGTAACATTTTATTACTATTAACTGCGTGACTGGTAGCCCACTAGTAAAGTTGTTCATGGGTTTTGGTAGCTACAATAAAATACTGGACTCTCCGAACAAAACTGTTTAAATCCCGCTCTCAGACATTCAAATTTCAGCTTCCCTGGAGAGTGTGTGTTGGCTGAGTCCTCCTTGGAAAAAAGGGAAACTGTCTCCTCACACAGAACAAGCCCACCCCCCAGTGGGCCAATCAAGGAGAAGCAGTACCACAATACAGAGGCACACACACTACATTCAGACTCATTTTAGATTAGTCAGTCTCAACTGGGGATACTCAGTCCAATCGTACACTGCAGCATCAGCATGAAGCAGTTTTGCTTTTCCTAGAGGCTGTAGTTATAGTCTAAATGAGGTTGGAATCTCGAGCTTTACCTGACACTGGTGCAAAGAGGAGTGAGACTCCATCCTGTACCCCATACCTCGATTTGAATTTGGTTCAGATCAAATACTATTTAAACAAACAACTTTACACCAATGTTAAATTTGTTTGAAAGCATTGTCAGATGCTTAAATGCTGACCGCCAGTTGCTTAAATGATCAGGTGTCAACCATTCACCTCCTGCAATGCCAGCAGAAACAACAAATTGCAAAGAAACAGGGGAAAAACAGGCCGAGTCAAACAATAGATGAACAGAGACTCAACAATGCACAACTATCTGCAATGAAAAGACTTGACGTTAGGATGACATCTAATCCATCCTCAATTCTACAAGAGTTGGCTATCCATTATTTTGCCAAAAGGGTAAAACCAAGAGGACTGCTGCTTGAAAACAGCCAAAACACTACCTTTTACAATATTTTTCAAATAGGAAACAGTGCCTATTCATGCATTTCTAGTGTAGTCAAATAGTATCAAAATCTGATCAGCTAAAAGGTTAACATTTAGTTAATGTATTTTAGCTTTTTGCCTCCAATATTGAAATGCTATTGTTGCAGAAACCGTGAACACAAAACTGTTTTTGAATTCTACAATGCAAATGCCATTATAGACGGGAAGCTCCTATTGCAAATAGTTCCTTTACTATAAGTAATCAAAATGGACAATGTTAGCTACAAGTAGTGATGACCTAATTACACAAATTAAAATCAATGATCTGGTAATATTTTTACATTCACACTGTAAGTGCCAGGTAGTAATCATTGCTTAAAAGAGAAAGCCCAGCCATCTAATCCTGATCTTCAAATGGCACCAATATCTTAGGGTCACCATTGACCAAAAGCTTAAATGGACCAGTTATATTAGCGCTGTGGCTACAAGTGCTGGGCAGAGGCTGGATACTCAGTGATGAGGGGCTCACCTGTTGACCCTCCATCTACAAGGTTCAAGTCAGGAGCGTGATAGAATATTTGCCATTCACCTAGATGGGTGCAGCAACAATACTCAAAAAGGTTGACATCATCCAGAACAGAGCAGTTTACTTAACTGGCGTCCCTGCCATTGAGCTGGATATTTACCCCTTCATCAGCAAAATTCTTCTTTTGGCAGCATTATGTACAATTTACATGATGCACCTCAATATTGCACCAAGATTACTTTGACAGTACCTCCTACCCCTGTGACCTCTACCACCAAGAAGGACAACAGCAGTAATGTCGTGGGAACACCACCTTCAAGCATCCCTCCAAATCACAACATTCTGACTTGGATATAAATAGCTGACTCTTCATAGTCACTGGTTCAAAATCCTGGAATTCACTACCCAATAACATCATGAGAGCACCATCAACACAAGGATTACATAGGTTCAAAGAGAAAGCCCTTCTCAGCGCAACTAGGGAAGCGCAATAAAATGCAGCCTCACCAGGAACCCCAAGATCCCAAGAACAAATAATAAAAAAGGATTAGTGGTGCAATGAACCTGAGCTTGATCGACTCCAAGAGACTGAGAGGAAAGCCTTCCCTTTCTTCAACGACGACTGACATTGACAACTCATTTCCAAGTGCAAGTGGCTCCAGGGCAAAAGCTTATTCATAGTTCAGCACTAATGTCTTTCCCTCATACCACAAGGGTAACTGGTGTTAGAAGAGGAAAAAGTTCACATGGGTGCAGTACAGTGGGCTCTCAGCTTGTGGTTAATGATCCTTATTGGTGCAATGTAGAGCCAGCTTACATCCAACCATATGTTGACACTAGGCACAAAAATAAAGGAACAATTTTCAATTCCTATCTAGGCATCACTCACTTTAAAAAGCATCAATTCCACACAAAATATACCTGGCAATATTATAAAGCTGGACATGTCAGCAAAAACAGTAAATGGTTTATCAGCTCAAGACAAATATAATGGTGATTTAAACCTTAGTCTACAGAGTATTTTTCCACCAAAAGAAATTCAGAACAGAAATGCATGCATCATGGAATGAAAGATTCCCTGCATGCAACGGAAAACAGACAGATGCGAATCGCCATTTGGTTCTTACACATAAATAACTAATGCTCACATTGACAGTGAACTACCCACCTTACTTCTCAAGGGCAGAAAACAGATTAATGGAGTGAACATACCTTCAAAAGAAAACATCCTCAATTTTTTTTTACATAGTGAATCCTGCAATTCAAGCAATACAGAATGGATATCAAAGCATCTTGCTACTCAAGTGAAACTTTGTGCAGCTGGCCAATTAAGTTTAACCTGATGCATGGAATAAATTATTTTCATGATGCTGTTCTCCCTCCTCTCCCCCTTTCGTATTTCAGGTTACTTACATTATCATGTTTGAAGAAGCAGAGCATCTTCAGCTCACGGAAGACCCTCTTACAGGAAACTAGATTCTGGAAGACGTTGGGCATCTTTTTGAGTGCAACTCTCTTTCCATCCCTAGGATCTGTAACTGACCTGCATTAGAAAATAAAAGTCATTAAGTATCCTGAAAGCACAGAAATAGTGCAGTCTTTCTGAACCACATTGTAATACTGTTGTTTGTTAACCCCACTGTATTAACAAGCAGAAATAAACGTAAAACTCTCATACAAAATATTTACATTTGTACCAAACTAGTTTTGGATCCTTAAGAAAAAAGTTGTGAAATCAGCCATGCTGTCTTAATCTTTTTCCTCATTGCCTTGACCCCATTTTTTGTGCTTATTCTGTAGTCTAAGAATCTAACTGTGAATTTTACCCTGAAGTCTTAAAACTTTGTACTTGCCTTACCACTGTCACCAACTTTAATCAGGCTGTAGCACTACCGTAATTAATTTTGCCAAGTAGTATTAAGTATCTACAATGAACAGCATAGCAATGGGAGAATCCAATACTGATTACTCAGGCTCATTGGATAGAACCTGGCTCAGCTAGGAGCAATTTTGCTTCCAAGACAGAAGGTTGCGAGTCGAAGCTCCACTCCAGGACTTGCTGGCTGACACCCCATTGCAATATTAAAGGGAATGCTGCATTGTCAGAGATGCTGGCTTTCAGATAAGACATTAAACAAAGGTCCTATTTATCTGTTACAGTAGTTCAGGTGAACATTAAATATTCCATGGTGCTATTCAAAGAGCAAGAGGTTTGCCTGGACAACCATCAATGATTAACTGGTCATTCATCTGACATTTTTGGGCTCTTGTTATGTGCAAAATGGCAGCCATATTTGTTGCTATAATAAACAAGTCATTGCATTTCTGAGACAAAGTGCTATTTAACTATAACTCCATTACTATCACATTTTGGAACGTTGATTTTCACGTTCTAGCATACTATTATATATGTTAACTACAGAAATGAAATACAGTAATTGAAAAAAATTCCTGCAATTAAAAATGACGCAAAAACATTTAACATGACAACTTAATCCAGAAATTTTGTTGACCCACTGCACCCAAAAATTGAAATCCAGAAAAGATTCTTTCTGGTATTTACAGCTCAAGGACAACTTGTTTTATTCTAAGGACCAAATTATTTTTGGTTAAAAAACTCTACTCCATTATATCTGTGAGTGAACACAAAACTAATTTTCATCAAGAATACAGATGAAAGTTGATGTATAAACCAGACTGTATTTCACTTTTTAAACTGTCTAGTATCCAACAACATATTCACAATAAAAATAGAAATCACTTCCCCTGATGGCTCAGTTAGCAAATTCAGCATGTAGCTGAGGTTTGATTCCTGGTCTATATATATTAGCTGTTATCTGCTGGGGTGACTGGATGGGAGCTACAACTGGTTCCAATGTTCCTGGGCTAGGGATGGGGAGACAATCAGGACAGTTGCTGGAAAGGTACACTTCAGGTGAGGACAGGATCAGGATCAAGATCCCCACAATGCAATTGCCTGTAAATACTCCCTACTTATGCTCATAAATGAAGAATCGATCATGGCTGAGGTAACAGTGCTCAACAACCACGGGATCATACCCAAACAGAAGACAGTCGTCCCCTTCAAGAAAGCAGGGAGAAAATTGCCAAAAAGAAATACTAGAGATCATGATCATTTATCAGAAATAGGGAACGGTAGTCTAGTAAATGCTGGTTTTGGTATTGGACTAGCAACCCAGAAGCTAAGTGTTCAAATCCCACAAGGCAAGTTGCGATATTGAATTAAATAAATCTGGTAATTTGTGGGCTAGCTAACCATGAACGCTTTCTTCCATTAAAAACTCAACTGGTTCACTAATGTCCTTCAGGAAGAGTGCCTGATATTTCACCAAGCCAATTGAGCAAGGCTAAAGTAAAACCAGTAAAATTATTGCAAGTAAGGGCAATCATAAATCGGAGTCACACAACTATGCGAAGGGTAGAGTTATCAACTTTTAAAAAAAATTCGGGATTAAAGAGCACAAGATCTATCTACCCGAACTGCTGTGAAGCTGTTGATAGTGCCAAAAAACATTCACAATTATAACCCTCAGGATGATGCTCAGTTTAGTGGCACTGAAGGCTGTTTAAAAACAGATGGCTACAATGTGTACTCTTCGGTTAGTTGAAAGTAAAAGTACAATCCCACAGTCAGTAACCAATAGACGCACACAGAGCATGTACTAAAACTATAGGCTTGAAATTTAACCAGTTAATTGTAGGTTAACACTAAAGGTTAATCAATTTCTACAAAACAATTCTGTAAAAAATGTGCAGAGAACCTTCAACAAAATACTTTGAAGTTTACAAAGCCTTTTGAAGTTTCAAGAAAATATAGCCAAGGATGTAATCCTAAAATATCTTTAAATCAGCTCTCTCACTAATACCACTCCTTGCCGCAAAAATGGGAGTGCTCTATCAGTCCGGAGTGCGATGGAATACTCTCCACTTGCCTGGATGAGTGCAGCTCCAATAACACTCAAGAAGCTCAACACCATCCAGGACAAAACAACCCGCTTGATTGGCACCCCATCCATAACTCCCTTCACCACCAGCTCACCAGTGTGTACCATCTACAGGATGCTCTGTAGCAACTCGCCAAGGCTTCTTCGACAGCACTTCCCAAACCCGCGGCCTCTACCATCTTGAAGGACACGGGCAGCAGGCACATGGGAACACCACCACTTGCACATTCCCCTCCAAGTCTCACATCATCCAGACTTGGAAATATATCGCCGTTCCTTCATCAAAATCCTGGAACTCCCTACCTAACTGCACTGTGGGAGAACCTGCACCACATGGACTGCAGTGGTTCAAGAAGGCGGCTCATCACCACCTTCTCAAGAGCAATTAGGGATGGGCAATAAATGTTGGCCTTGCCAGCGACATCCATATCCCATGAACAAATAAAAAAAGTGCACTGTACTTTGATGCAGCCACTGAAACTAAATAGGTGGTAAGGAGCAGAGATGCATATCAAATGCCTACCATTCCATAGATAAAAATGCATATTTTAACAGATTACATAATGAACAGATCCTCATTGACTGCAATAATCAATTAAAGGATTCAGATGGCTTCCTAAGCTACAAAAAGAACTATTTACATCCTTAGAAATAATATACTATAATAAAAACAGAAAAACTCAGCAGGTCAGACAGCATCTGTGGAGAAATTAAACTTTTCAGGTTGATTATCTTTCATCAGAACGGGAAGAAGTTGGAGTTTTAACAGTTATAAGCAAGTATAGAGGCAGGGAAAGAAAGGGGTGGGAGGAAAGAACAAAAGGGAAGGTCTGTGATAGGGTGGACGGCAGGAGATATTAAATGACAAATGGTATGATGGTGCAAGTAAAGAAACAAAAGATGGGTCTAGCGGAGCTGTAAATGACAACAGCAGAACCATTACCAGCACCTGCTGTCTGAAAAAATGAGTACCACGGTTAGGATCTGAAGTTGTTGAAATCGATATTGAGTCTATACAGTTGTAAAGTGCTCAAAAGTTGAGGTGCTGTTCCTCGAGCTTCCACTGAGCTGAGGACAGAGGCTGAGGACAGAGAGATCAGAGTGGAAGTGGGACAGAGAATTAAAATGGCAAGCGACCGGAAGCACAGGGTCTTGGTTGTCCCCCCACCGTGTATCACTCCCTCCCCCTCCCCCCCCAATTGTGTATCACCCCCCTCCTCCCTCCCCGTGTACCACTCCCCACCGTGTATCACTCCCCTCCCCCCGCCACCGTGTATCACTCCCCTCCCCCCGCCACCGTGTATCACTCCCCTCCCCCCCACCGTGTATCAGTTCCCCCCCCACCGTGTATCACTCCCCTCCCCCCCCCCACCGTGTATCACTCCCCCCTCCCCCCCCCCCCACCGTGTATCACTCCCCCCTCCCCCCCCCCCCACCGTGTATCACTCCCCCCTCCCCCCCCCCCCACCGTGTATCACTCCCCCCTCCCCCCCCCCCACCGTGTATCACTCCCCCCCCTCCCCCCCCCCACCGTGTATCACTCCCCCCTCCCCCCCCCCCCACCGTGTATCACTCCCCCCTCCCCCCCCCCCCACCGTGTATCACTCCCCCCTCCCCCCCCCCCACCGTGTATCACTCCCCCCTCCCCCCCCCCCCACCGTGTATCACTCCCCCCTCCCCCCCCCCACCGTGTATCACTCCCCCCTCCCCCCCCCCAATCACTCCCCCCTCCCCCCCCCACCGTGTATCACTCCCCCCCCCACCGTGTATCACTCCCCCCCCCCCCCCACATCACTCCCCCCCCCCCCACCGTGTATCACTCCCCCCCCACCGTGTATCACTCCCCTCCCACCGTGTATCACTCCCCTCCCACCGTGTATCACTCCCCCCTCCCCGTGTATCACTCCCCCCTCCCCGTGTATCACTCCCCCCTCCCCGTGTATCACTCCCCCCTCCCCGTGTATCACTCCCCCCTCCCCGTGTATCACTCCCCCCTCCCCCCAGACCGTGTATCAGTCCCCTCCTCCCTCCCCGTGTATCACTCCCCTATGTATCACTCCCCTCCCCTATGTATCACTCCCCTCCCATGTATCACTCCCCTTCCCCCCCCCACCGTGTATCACTCCCCTCCCCCCCACCGTGTATCACTCCCCTCCCCCCCCGTGTATCACTCCCCTCCCCCCCCCGTGTATCACTCCCCTCCCCTCGTGTATCACTCCCCTCCCCCCCCAGTATCACTCCCCTCCCCCCCCACCGTGTATCACTCCCCTCCTCCCTCCCCCCTCCCCGTGTATCACTCCCCTCCTCCCCCCAGACCGTGTATCAGTCCCCTCCTCCCTCCCCGTGTATCACTCCCCTATGTATCACTCCCCTCCCCTATGTATCACTCCCCTCCCATGTATCACTCCCCTTTCCCCCCCCCCCACCCATGTATCACTCCCCTTCTCCCCCCCCCCCCACCCAGTGTATCACTCTCCTCCTCCCTCCCCCCGTGTATCACTCCCCTTCCCCCCCCCCCCACCCAGTGTATCACTCTCCTCCTCCCTCCCCCCGTGTATCACTCCCCTTCCCCCCATGTATACTAGTTGATCGTCTGTGGCATTACTTGTAGCCAAATAAGGCTTAATGTGCACATAGCATGAATCTGTGCCCAAATGTTGCCCTGGAACCCACAAAGAGTGGGTCTAAATACAGGCCCAAGGAGGCAGGGAAGTTTTGCAGGATGAAGCTAGCTAGGCCAGGAAGGCAGGCAGATTGGGTGCTAACAGCTGGGGCGGTGTGGATATTGGCATTGCATCTGACTGGTTGCTAATCATATGACCTAATCATAATCACTCTCAAAGCCTCCCTAAAAAAAATGCAACATCCCCACCAGCACGTGGGAATCACTTGCTCTAGAACGCCCAAACTTGGCCTCCATGTGCATCACCAAGTGGAGCACATGGAGGCCAAGTGTAAGCAACGTAAAGAGCACGCAGAATCCAGAGCGTCTCACCCACCCGCCTTATTAAACACTACACCTGCGGCAGAGTCTGCGGCTCCAGGATTGGACTATTCAGCCACCACAGAACCCACCCTCCCGGAGTAGAAGCAAATCATCCTCGGCCTTGAGGAACTGCCAAAGAAGAATAATAATCATATGACCATTATCATGTGGTTAATAGAGACTGATAAGAAAGAGATGTTCCTTTCCTTCAATAAAAATTAAAATTATTACATACTGAGCTTCTGAATTCAGTTTAATTTTGTTTTCTTCTTTGCTGGCTGCAGGTCTCCTAGCAGACAAACCCACTACATGTTATGTGTAATTGATGCGTAACGACATCCACAACAAAAGGTTAGTAATTCCATCATTATGAAGCCTATCTCACAGCTGATCAACAGATAAGTCAGTACACAAGGATATAATCACTAAACACAGGACAAGGTCCAGTAGGTTCCTGCACTGCCAACTGTGGTACTGAGCAATACAGCTTATGAAAGTCCCAGAATCAATGCCTGGTGTGTAATGAGTTACCTGATCTCAGCTGAAGCAGCAGTAAGGGTTCTACAATTAACCTCAGCACCACAGGGTGTGGGAAGGCAAAGCCTAGGGGAAAAGCAGAGTTCCTTGATTCTAATTTAAGTCCAGCAACTTTAAGAAAGTGTATGAATGAACAGAATCAGAATTGGCTGTGATACTCTCTTGAAGTTTAAAAAAAATGCCAACATTCACTGCCTAGGCTCTCAAGGGTGGTCAATTGGGTGAGGTATAGAGCTAAGTGGATGCATTCAAAGTTGGGCTTCAGCTGCACAAACCAGGCACGGTCAGAAAGTATCCTGACAGTGTACTGGATCCAGGTCTAGCTATTTAAAACCTTTTGGGAAAGGGCACGACACGTGGAAGAAAGTTGTTAGAATTGGAAGACCGGATAGATGAATTTAAAAAAAAAATGTTTTGTTATTTCAATTTTTGAGGTTCTGGAATATAACTGATTAAGGGACAGAGGTCTGGATCTGCAATCTAATTGATTGAAGCACACAAGATTTTTCACAATATAGACAGATTTCTTAGAATGAGAACAAAACCCAGACCACTGAACTGTCGACTTTTTTCTACTAGCCAACAGCCTTGGGCTAATAACAAGCAACTTTTCACACTTGCATGCTATTTTATCAGTGCTGCATTAATGTATCAAAGATGTAAATGTTTTAGTAAACCCTCCATGCCTACAAAAGCTGAAGTGTCAACTAAAAGGGCATAGTGGGGTGTTAAATTAAAATAGCTGAAAAAGAACAGGTACATTTGTGTTATGGTCAGGTTTGTTTTATATTATCCATGCAGCAGCATCAAGTAATCACACTTCCATCAAATGCTATCTTAACTATCAGGAGCTGGGTCTGACAGAATTTTGCATAGTGGTTGCTACTTCCCAGTAGAAAGTTTCATTAAAGCTGGTTATCAACTTTACTTTAGCATTAGTTGAGCTGCCCCTATGACTAAGCAACAACAACTGATCACTGTTTACTGATCAGTCTCATTTTACCTCAGTATCCTGTGTTGTGTGAATTGACCCTTCATGCTTATTAAAATGTGCTGGACTCTAAGCTCAAAGTCTAATTTTGATACAAAATGTTTTGATTTTTTGGTCCATTAGCCTACTGTGGTATCAGCTGAGTCTTTCAGACCAGGTCCATGGAGTGTCTATAATTGGTGACCACATAATTTTTGCAAATTGATCTAATTCAACTCATGTACATTTCCCAATAATCCACCGCCAAAAATGCTACAACCAAAAATACATGAAAATCATCCAACACTAAAGATTCAGATTCTATATTTGTTTCTCTTGCATAAGGCAAGCTGCTTCACATTTAATGTTTGAAGAAACTTTATCGTATTACCTGGCTAAAAATTAAATATCTAGCAATAACTAAGCATGTATTCACTTGCTGTTTGACATTCATAAAATCTGTAAGATTTGGCATTATAGTTTAGGACGTGATCAGAACAATAATTAAGCTACAGCCTCATTACTCGGGGCCAGCCATTAACGTATTCTACTTTCAGTATCAAGAGCTGTTTAATATCTAGATGCAAATTAGGATCTGAAATGGGATACCAGCCCTCGTTATACTTACAAATAAAAAGTATAAACTATATTGGAACACAAAGCCCAGTTTGTAAAATAGAGAAGACAAGATCACATTTGAACTAGATGAAATTGTAATTTAAAAAAACCAAGTGATCAGTTCTCTTGTTACTTCCCTCTCTCTCTACACAAAACTAATAGGCTATGTAAATTATGTACTGTAACATCACCTAGTCCACCTCTGCACCCGTAAGTTTTCAACATTATAACATGAATTTTGGTCAGAGGACCAAACCCATAAACGTAATTTATCACTGAGGTGATTACTGGATCATTTTAGTTACCCAGACAGACACATCTAAAAAGAGAAGTATTTCACTGATTTAAAAAGGTTGTAGCACTCAATACTGGGAGGCATACAGCCATCATTACTGACATGCACCTCATTTTAATACTGTAATGTCTCTAAAAACATTGCTGTAATTTTATGGTATATTGGGTTTATACTCCAATAACTCATGGCAGCAGCTGCTTTAATTCTGCACAAACAGTACCAGTGACCAGAGATAAGGGCTGATGCCAGGAACACAGGAATGCTTTCATTTTCTTTGTTCCTAAAAAGCTCAGTGTACTGAGCTCTCCTGTTGTCGTGACAAGTTAGTTATCTCATCTACACTAGCTAATGAATCTCAGGCTTTCACTGATAATACACAGCTGCTGTTATCTACATTGAAATGACTTTCCATGTGGCTTGGCCTTTCCCCAATAGAGGCAGATTCTTTCCGCAAACAAATGCTGCACATTTTGCGGCAATAAATGAAGCTGCACTAATAGAATGAGAAAGCTGAGCTATTAGACCAGGCAAATGGGACTTTCTACATCAAAATTAAGAAAATATGTCCTTATCAAGTTTCACGCAAGTAATTGTTTTCTTAGTCATTCGGCTAAGCAAATGAGCAAATCTAGTTATATTTAATTACCTTCAAGACAAGTTGGCTAAACTGTTGCCCTAAACCAGCACCCTGTGGGGAGGAACAGATTTTATTCAATAAAGTCACCAGTGAGGTAGATTTTGGAATTAATGACAACCTGGAGAGTACCACTATTACTTGATATAATTTTGAAAGGACTTCAATTTAACCTTTGAAAACGGGTTGACTACCAATTTTGATTCAGGTACTGGAAACATTTAGCACTATGCAAACAATCCAGATTTAAGTGCTTAAATTAAGAAAACGCTGTGTACTTAATCAATCTACTAAAGGTGCTTCAACTCCTGTGTAACACATTCAAATGCATGGTTTCCTGCAAGACTGTTCTGAAAAGGAACCAAAAATAATATGGCAAGTAGTTGCATGTTACATTGATGAAAAGATGACTTTAAATATTAAAGTGACAAATCAACATAAAAGTTCTCAGGCACACGATCTAGGGGAAGTACAGAGCGAAGATGCATCCTTAGGGTTTTAAGAAAAGGGCACAGAACTTCAGTACTTAATTAGCCATTAGTGAACAACAGGTTGTCTGCCATCCAGAATGTCTGGGATGTGGGTTTGGAGATGTGGGAGGGGGAGGAGGAGGATTTGAAGGAGACCAAGGCTACACATTCACTTAATGTTTTAAATTGATTTTGTATGCATTTGTGGCTAGAACATCCATCCTCACTGTTAATACTGGTGCCTTTAGATATCAAAGAAATATAGGCCCTTCTCTAACTGTAAAGGTGACAGCTCTTGTGTCTAGTGCATTCTGAACCACCTCAAACGTGAATTCTGATTACAAATCATCCTTTGAAGTTGATCTTGGTCCACATTTTACTTCAATGTATGCTTTTCATAGCACGATTAAGCTGGAAATAGTTGATGTAGAAAAATGCATCAGTAGACCAAAATGGAAGAGTTATGATTTAAAAAATAGCAGCTATCCATTTGCCAAAATGCAGCTGCTTTAAGTTTTTTTAAAAAAAGTTGTAGTTTTCACCAATAATCCGAAACGAATTCCTAGGATCAAACGGTTAATGTAATCCTCCTCAAATTTCAACCATGTAATTAATACTCTTGGCAGCATTCCAAGCACACTATTTTCTATCATATAGTATTTTTCTAAACGAGATACTATAGATTTCTAATTTAGAACATTAAAAAGTACAATTAGTACAATGCCTAAGTGGAAGAGGTGTACATTTTCATTTTGTATAAACAGGTGCATATGTCGTTAGAGGGTTAAGCAAGGCATTCCTCAACCTCCCCAGTTAACATAACTGCATGTAATAAAAAGGGAACAAAGCCAGGAAAACTTCTTGCCAGTTGATGTGAATACCAGATTTGTCTTAAAAAGTGACTCAGTTCCAGATTGGGTTTAAACTTGTTCACTAGAACATACTTAAGTTACAAACTATAGTGAGGTTGCTGTAACAATTAAAAGCTCAAACTTGAACATTTGAAAACCTCAAAACTCTTTAAAAAAAACTGAAAACAATCCTTTCAAAACGTGCATTCAAACTAACCAATAATCCCCACTGCTAAAAAGATAAGAGCTGGGTATTCAGCAGTGAATTAGTTGATTGACATTTCTGTGACAGAACTGAAATCTGTTCTGTTTCCCAGAATAAAATTTGAACATTACATCTTTTATATGCTTTGGGTGGGCAAATTCAAGCAGATTTCTGTTAACTGCTGTCTCCATTAAGGATTTCTTTGTCCTATTGTCATTAGCAAACAGGTAAAATGAATAAGTGACTGGGGCCATCACAATAAATTGCAACAGAACTGTCCTGGCTATGGAAAACTTGACAGCCACCTTGATTTTTGAGCTACTGCTAAACAAGATGCAGATCCTTTGAATGCAATGGTTATAAGTAGACCTGCGCATTGCAGGACTTGAAACCTAACCTTGTGTGTAGTGAATGGGATGTGGCATACTGAAAGGCCAATAATCTATCCTTTTACCTCCATCGTCCAGCTGGGTGGGACTGCCCTCACCTGGCTCAATTCCTGCCTATCCAGTCGTGGCCACAGAATCACCTGCAAAGGCTTCCGTTCCCACTCCCACCCCGTTACCTCCGGAGTCCCTTGCCCCCCTCCTATTTAAGAACGTAAGAATAGGAGTAGGCCATACGGCCCCTTAAGCCTGCTCTGCCATTCGATAAGATCATGGCTGATCTTCAACCTCAACTCCACTTTCCCACCCGATCCCCATATTCCTTGATTTCCCTCGAGTCCAAAAATCTATCGATCTCGAGCCGTGAACATACTCATTGACTCAGCATCCACAGCTCTTTGGGGTTGAGAATTCCAAAGATTCATAACCCTGAGTGAAGAAATTCCTCATCTCAGTCCTAAATGGCCGACCCCTTATCCTGAGACTACGTCCCCTAGTTCTAGACTCTCCAGCCAGTGGAAAATAGCCTCCCAGCCTCCACCCAGTCAAGCCCTCTCAGAATCCTGTATGTTTTAATGAGATCACCTCTCATTCTTCTAAACTCCAGACAGTATAGGCCCATTCTACTCAACCTCTCCTCATAGGACAACCCTCTCATCACAGGAATCAATCTAGTGAGCCTTGGTTGCACCGCCTCTAAGGTAGGTATATCCTTCCTTAGATAAGGAGGCCAAAACTGTACACAGTACTCCAGGTGAGGTCTCACCAATGCCCTGTACAACTGGGATAAGACTTCCTTACTCTTGTACTGCAACCCCTTGCAATAAAGGCCAACATGCCATTTGCCTTCCTAATTGCTTGCTGTACCTGCATGCTAACTTTGTGTTTCTTGTACAAGGACACCCAGATTTCTCTGAACACCAACATTTAATATTTCTCACTATTTAAAAAATATTCTGTTTTTCTATTCTTCCTACCAAAATGAATAACCACACATTTCCCCACATTATACTCCATCTGCCACCTTATTGCCCACTCACTTAACCTATCTATATCCCTTTGCAGACTCCTCGTGTCCTCCTCACAGCTTACTTTCCCACCTAGCTTTGTATCCAAGTTTGCTGATGATATATTACACTCGGTTCCTTCATCTCAGTCATTAATATAGATTGTAAATAGCGGAGGCCCAAGCACTGATCCTTGCGGCACTCCACTGGTCCACACAGCCTGCCAACCTGAAAGTGACCTGTTCATCCATACTCCCTGTTTTCTGTCCATTAACCAATCCTCTCTCCATGCTAATATTACCCCATGAGCCCTTATCTTGCATAACAACCTTTTAATGAGGCACCTTATTGAATGCCTTTTGAAAATCCAAATATACTACATCCACTGGTTTCCCTTTATCTACCCTGCCAGTTACATCCTCAAAAAACGAATAGATTCATAAAACGAGGCTGACTTGACCTAATCATATGATTTTCAAATGCCCTGTTACCACTTCCTTAATACTGGATTCCAGCATTTACCCGATGACTGATGTCAGGCTAACTGGCCTGTAATTCCCCGTTTTCTCTCTCCCTCCTTTCTTGAATTGTGGGGTTACATTTACTACGTTCCAATCCTGTTTTACCTCTAGATGTGATTATTCCAATGCTCACCTGGCTGGCATCCCATCTTCCACCCTCCAGAAATTTAAGCTCATCCAAAACTCTGCTACCTGTATCCTAGCTCGCACCAAGTCCCATTCACCCATCACCCCTGTGCTCGCTGACCTACATCGGTTCCTGGTCCGATATTACCTCGATTTTAAAATTCTCATCCACGTTTTCAAATTCCTCCACGGCCTCCATGGGCAAATACATGGCAGATGCAGTATAATGTGGATAAATGTAACCATCTCCAGCCTTACAACCGTCCGAGATCTCTGCGCTCCTCCAATTCTAATCGATTTTAAATCACTCGACCATTGGCAGCAGTGTCTTCAGCTGCCTAGGTACTAAGCTCTGGAATTCTCTCCCTAAATGTCGCCATCTCTCTCTCCTCCATAAAGGCGCTCCTTAAAATCTACCTCTTTGATCACCTGTCCTAATATCTCACGTGGTTCAGTGTCAAATTTTGTTTGATACTGCTCCTGTGAAGCGCCTTGGGATGTTTTGAGGAAGTAACTGGTAGGATAAGGGAGAACCAATGGATGTGGTTTATTTGGATTTTCAGAGGGCCTTTGATAAAGTTTCACATAAGACGTTAGTGTGCAAAATTAAAGCACCTGGGATTGGGGGTAATATACTGGCATGGACTGAAAATTGGTTAATAGACAGGAAACAGTAGGGTCTTTTTCAGGACAGCAGCCAGTGACTAGTGGGGTACCACAGGGATCGGTGCTTCGGCCCCAGCTATTCACAATATATATCAATGATTTGGATGAAGGAACCAAATGTAATATTTCCAAGTTTGCTGATGACACAAAACTAGGTGGGATCGTGAGTTGTGAGGAGGATGCAGAGACTTCCAGCCGATTTAGACAAGTTGAGTGAGTGGGCAAATACATGGCAGATGCAGTATAATGTGGATAAATGTGAAGTTATCCACTTCAGAAGGAAAAACAGAAAGGCAGAGTATTATTTAAATGGTGATGTACAAAGGGACCTGGGTGTCCTTGTACACCAATCATTGAAAGCAAACATGCAGGTGCAGCAAGCAATTAGGAATTCAAATGGTATGTGGGCCTTCATTGCAAAAGGATTTGTGTATAGGAGCAAGGATGTCTTACTGCAGTTATACAGGGCCTTGGTGAGACCACACCTGGAGTATTGTGTGCAGTTTTGGTCTCCTTACCTAAGGATATACTTGCCATAGAGGGAGTGCAGCAAAGCTTCACCAGACTGATCCCTTGGATGGCAGGACTGTCATATGAGGAGAGATTGGGTCGACTCAGCCTGTATTCACTCGAGTTTAGAAGAATGAGAGGGGATCTCATTGAAACATAAAATTCTGACAGGGCTAGACAGACTAGATGCAGGGAGGATCTTTCCCCTGGCTGGGGAGTCCAGAACGAGGGGTCACAGTCTCAGGATACGGGGTAGGACATTTAGGACTGAGATGAGGAGAAATTTCTTCACTCAGAGGGTGGTGAACCTGTGGAATTCTCTACCACAGAAAGCTGTGGAGGCCAAGTCACTAAATATATTTAAAGGAGCTCGATAGATTTCTAGACACAAAAGGCATCAAGGGGTATGGGGAGAGCGGGAATATGGTATTGAGATAGAGGATCAGCCATGATCATACTGAATGGCGGAGCAGGCTCAAAGGGCCAAATGGCCTACTCCTACTTTCTATGTTTTACTACGTTAAAGGCGCTATATAAATGCAAGTTGTTGTTTATACTGAGCGTAGAGACATCTTGAATTTCTAAAATGTTATTATATGTGTGGGTAGCCACTGTAGATATACAATGGTCACACAAGATCAAACTATTTTAATTCAATCAATTTTCTAACATTGAAATGCAATTTTTAAAAAAAAAACCTTGAGAAAGGATCTGGGAATTCTTCAAAGTAGCTTATTAAAATTAAGAGACTTTTTTTTGACTAGTGAGTAAGCTCACAGGGCTAGGTATATCTGTGTAGTGGCCACAGTGCCTTTAGTTCATTTGGTGATCCCACATCCAAACTACTAGTGAAAAGGGACTTCATGGTGCTTATAGGGCATGTTTTGCATCAGCTGAAACTCGGGGGAAAAAAAGGACTCAAATATTCCAAAGCATGTTATGTTGGACTCAAAATAGGGGAATCTACTGGAGGGAAAGTACTGTATTCATATTTTTATCTGCCGATTTAACTAGATTGAAGTTAATATACACAATTACTAGTTTTCACCTGGGCTATGTCAATGTAATATATTTTGCTAGTTGGAACAATCAGGGGTATATGATGGGTTACCTGTACTATAGTTGACATAATACAAAGTAGATTGTTAGCCTTGTGCATATCACATCCCATTCACTATATAGTGAAGGTTAAATTTCAGGTCATGAGATGCACAGGTCTGCTCATGGAAGCTGCCTTTTGCATTGGAGAGCAACGGTGGTGGGATCAATCCCAATGTATAACAATTGAATTAGAACCCTTTGAAAACTAGGACCTGTATGAGAAGCATTCTGGAGGGGCCAATTATTTCTGCTATATAGATCAATGAACCTTAGGGAATGCACAAGTCTTTAAGTCTGCATAGGTTTAGGTGAACAAAAATTTGAAGATCACAAGACTTGACAGAGCAAGTTTGAGGCTCTTTGCAGTGTTAGTAGAAATCTGCACACAATTTTCACACATTTAAAAGATATCTTGCACAAATTTTATTATAATCTCCAAGACCCAAGCATTAATATCAGACGTAGTGCTCTTGAGTTACAATCTTCTACAATAGTTTTAAAACATTTAATACAAACATGGCAGTGATCACCTAATATAATGCAAATTTCTTGACTTCAAAATAGCCATCTCTGTGTATGGTCACCAAAAGTAGTCAAAATGGTAACTGTTGTAATGACAAGCACATCAGCACACTGCATATATATCTACTGTCTCAGAAAAGTCAGAAGCATATACACCAATGAAAGCTTGCCACATCAAGTTGGGTTACAGATGTCACAAGTAAAAGGCTTGAACAGATTTAATTGGGGCACTGAGTGAACTTGTGTAAATATGATGGTTCATTAAGTTGCTGCTCACTTACTAAATTAGTATGCATTTCCATGCTCCAATGGACTTGATAGAATAGGTTATGCTTGTTTTGATGAGCATATTTAGGTGTGGGAAAAAGATGTAACTAAGTGGCTGAGGATTTCATTAAAAAATACAAATTTAATAAAGTTCTCCATAGATTTCCACTGACCCATAGTATCTGTTTGCATACCTCAGTATGATGTACATTTTGTTGAAAATTCTGAGAAAGTAAGTATTTTTGAAGTTTTGCATTCAGGACGATATCCCCTCTGTGGAATAGAGTATATATCTTTTCACCCCAGTGCCAGCAAACACTCATGTCCTAAAAATGTTTTCCATTTCACACAACAGAATTCCTTACAGAATGTGAGAGATTGAAAATTTATAGGTCATTTCCTATATGAATTCATAACTGCTGGAAACTTGGTTGAGACTACCAAACCTATTGCACTTGCAATGAGTGCCAGATTCAAACCCAAGCCAGTGATGAAAGGATAGTGTGTCACCCAGTGAAAAAAATAAAACTTAGCTAGAAATACTCTTTCAATTATCAAATAGGCATTTAACTATCATTTTAAAAATTGGGATCAGTAAACATCTTGCTATTGATTGAGTAAACTTTGTTTCATAGGTCATACAGATCTTGCTGACTAGTGAAAGAACATTTAGAACATGACTTGTGGTGTCGAGCCACAGGTTTTAAATGTGAAGAGCACAGAAACTTGGGGTGGCTGTTTAATCAGCATTACGGACTAAACTCTAGTATCCAGTTTGTGTAGGCTAACCTTTTCTTAACCTCATACATGCCCACAACAGCAAATGAAAATTGCCATCAAAAACCAAAGTACTTAACTGCTATATTTGGTTGAATTTTGCAAATTCACACGTAGCTGAAATAATTCAAAATCTGAGAATATTGAATTTCCTTCCATTACAAAAGGAGACCAAATTTTAATGTTATTTTCACAGCAAAATGACTGCATATCAGTAAGACAAATATATATATTTTTATTCTTATTCTTATTGAGCACTGTGAATCTGGAACCACCCCTTCTTCACCAAAGCCTCAATTCTAATAACTTAATGTTGTGGAAGATAGCTTCATCAGATTAATAACTATTAGTACCTATAATTAGAAATAAACAAATCGGTTTAATAATCCAGTTGCTTAATCTATTTGGCCTGGAATTAACGCTACTTATCACCACAATGCTTTGGGGTAAATCAAAACTATTTCCAAATATGAACAGATTGTGACGACCGAGTTTAGAATGGATTTCAGTTCTAAATTATCTTCACATGTATTTATACTTATCAATATTGTGCAGGGTTTCAACTTGCCCCCAGTTTTGGAGCAAATATTCTTTTCGACTTTCCCCTCCCCAAAGTGCACATGTACCTTCATACAGATTTATGACCAAAAATGGTGCTTTCCCATTCTGCCACCTGAACAAAAAGTAGTGCCATTTTTGAAGTGGTACATTCAATGCAATGAGTTTTATGACAATTCACTTCAAAGGACAACATTCATGAACCGATGGAACAAAAATTTTTTTTAAAAAATCAAAATTCAAATCATTAACCTAGATAGTGGTAATCTAGGGCTAAGAAAAAACAGTTCCTACAGATTAGTGAAAATAAACTGAAGGTTGCTTGTGGAATTTTTAAATTAAAAGCTGTGCTAAAAATTTTACTCAAATCCCAATTAAGGAGGTTTTTAGTGAACCTTCACTGATTGCAATCTTAGCCAGGAAGAGTTGCGCAGTTCTGGTCACCACATTACAGGAAGGACGTAATTGTTCTGGAGAGAGTGCAGAGAAGATTTACAAGAACGTTGCCAGGGCTTGAAAATTGCAGCTACGAGGGGAGATTGGATAGGCTGGGGTTGTTTTCCTTGGAGCAGAGGAGGCTGGGGGGGGTGACTTGATTGAGGTGTACAAAATTATGAGGGGCCTAGATAGAGCAGACAGGAAGTAACTGTTTCCCCTAGCGGAGAGTTCTAGAACTAGAGGACATAGATTTAAGCTGATTGGCGGAAGGATTAGAGGGGACATGAGGAAAAACATTTTTACCGAGAGGGTGGTGGGTGTATGGAATTCACTGCCCGAATTGGTGGTAGAGGCAGGGACCCTCAATTCTTTTAAAAAGTACTTGGACCTGCAGATAAAGTGCTGCATGGTAGGCTTATCATCAAGATTACAGCCCACGTAACAAAGGGGGCAGTAGCAACGTGGATACAGAATTGGCTAAGTGACAGGAAACAAAGTTGTTTTTCGGACTGGAGAGGGGTGTACAGTGGTGTTCCCCGGAGTCGGTACTGAGACCACTACTTTTCTTGATGTATATTAATGGCTTGGACTTGTACATACAGGGCACAATTTAAATATTTGCAGATGACAAAACTTGGAAGGGTAGTAAACAGCGAGGAGTGAGACACTTCAAGAGGATATAGACAGGCTAGTGGCATGGGAGGACAAGTGGCAGATGAAATTTAACGCAGAAAAATACGAAGTGATACATTTCGGTAGGAAGAACGAGGTAAGGCAATATAAACTAGAGGGCACAACTCTAAAAGGGGTGCAGGAACAGAGAGATCTGGGGGTAGATGTGCACAAATTGTGGAAGGTGGCAGGGCAGGTTGAGAAAGTGGTTAAAAAAGCATACGGGATCCTGGGCTTTATAAATAGAGGTATAGAGTACAAAAGTATGGAAGTCATGATGAACCTTTATAAAACACTGGTTCGGCCACAACTGGAGTATTGTGTCCAGTTCTGGGCACTGCACTTTAGGAAGGATGTGAAGGCCTTCAAGAGGGTGCAGAAGAGATTTACTAGAATGATTCCAGGGATGAGGGGCTTTAGTTATGTGGATAGACTCGAGTAGCTGGGGCTGTTCTCCTCGGAAGAGATAGTTGCGAGGAGATTTGATAGGAGGTATTCAAAATCATGAAGGGTCCAGATAGAGTAGAGAGAGAGAAACTATTCCCACTGGCGGAAGGGTCAAGGACCAGAGGACATAGATTTAAGGTCATTGGCAAAAGAACCAAAGGTGACATGAGGAAAAACTTTTTTTTTTTAAAAACAGTGAGTGGTTATGATCTGGAATGCACTGCCTGAGGGGGTGGTGGAGGCAGATTCAATCATGGCCTTCAAAAGGGAATTGGATAAGTACTTGAAAGGAAAAACATTGGAGGGCTAAGGGGATAGAGCAGGGGAGTGGGACTAGCTGGATTGCTTTTGCATAGAGCTGGCGTGGACTCGATGGGCCGAATGGCCTCCTTCCGTGCTGTAACCTTTCTATGATTCTAATCGAAGAGAGTAAAAACATGGCAAGGTATCCATGTGCAAAGTGCCACTCTGTAAAAGCACCAAAGAACAACATACAAAAATGTTTAAAAAACATGTTAAATAATCTATGCCATGGAGTGCTTGGTCTGTAGTAATAGGTCCAGGTAGTAAAACGCTGGATTGAAAAAGGATAAGGGTTAGGTTTATGAGACAAGTCATGGTCTTTGTGGTCTCCCAAATCTCAGCCCAGAATGGACACAAAAGATGGGTGAAATTTGCAAATTATGCATACAGCATATTATACAGAGTGGATCATTGAGTTGTGGTTTAAAAAATATTTTCTTTTCTTTGAATTGCAATACTTCTCAACTGTAAATGAAGCGTCCATACTTTAGTTACTCCCCTGGTTTAGTTTTTTTTTTAAAAAGCTACAATAATAATAATAATTCAAGCCCCAGTAGATAGCCAACAAAAATAAACATTTTTGTGCTTTGGTAGCTTTTCAATAGTCCAGGCTATGCATCAATAATTTGCTAGTGAACTGAAAAGTGTGAAGCAGACCATTTCAAGCGTATGTAGAAGAGCTTGTGCGAATTGACTCCATTCTGCAACTAGCGAGCCTGATTTCAATTAGTAAATTTCACACGTGTTCATTTTGGGGCTTAAGTCATAGGAGCTCTCAACCTAACTTTTAAAAAAAATAGTAAACAAAAGTAGGATGAATGCATGAACTGCTGTATAAACATTACCACCACCAAGCTGTTACACTCCATATGCATTTGTACTCTGGATACAAAATACTTGATGCCATTCTGAACAGCAAATGACTATCCACATATTCCAAGACACAAACACTGAGTAAAAAAATGTTTCCAGCAATGCAGATATAGCATAAAGATGTCACAGAAACCGATCTGCGTAATTCATGGCATTCATCCAAAACTTTATTGCCCGTATCCTAATTCGCACCAAGTCCCATTCTCCCATCACCCATGTTCGGTGACCTACATTGACTAGTGGTCCGGGAAAGCCTCGATTTTAAAATTCTCATCCTTGTTTTCAAATCCCTCCATGGCCTCGCCCCTCCCTATCTCTAACCTCCTACAACCCTTAGATCTCTACGCTCCTCCAATTCTTGCCTCTTGCACATCCCTGATTTTAATCGCTCCACCATTGGCAGGCGTGCCTTCAGCTGCCTAGGCCCTAAGCTCTGGAATTCCCTCCCTAAACCTCCACCTTTCTCTCCTCCTTTAAGACGCTCCTTAAAACCTACCTTTGACTAAGCTTTAGGTCACCTGTCCTAATATCTCCTTACGTAGCTCGGTGATAATGCTCCTGTGAAGCGTCTTGGTACATTTTACTACGTTAAAGCGCTATATAAATGCAAGTTCTTCTTGCTGCTGTTATGCGTAACAGAGACCATGCTCTCAGTTATGAGTCAATATACAGTCACTGAAACAAAGAAGGAACATGCATTTATATACCAGCTTAAGGATATTTCAAAGCAGCCAATTCATACACAGCAAGGTTCTGCCAAGGCAACTGAGAAATTATCAGATAGCATGTTTTTGGGGGTGACAGCATTTAAACAGTTGATCTACAAACTTGGATTAAAGGAGCAACCACCTTCATGTTTGGCAGCTCTCCCATGATCAAGGTGGTACGTACACCTACTGAGACAGAACTGAGGCTTCAAGTTTGACCACAGTCTCTGCTTTCTTAGTTGTCAGCTGGAACAATTGGGGCACACAACTGGCCTCAGCACTTCTGGCTTGCAAGAGGAGGAAATAATCATTCGGGTTACCGCTCCCCATGGCTACCCAATGATGTTTGCTGGAATGCACGTCAGTGATTGCTGCAGACAGGAGCGATCTCAGCTGTAATGGCCCATGTGAAAGGCCATCAATACCCACTGAACCATACAAAGCATGAATCAGTAGCTTCAGGAGGACAGGGAAGAAAGGAAAAACAAAGATTAGCAAATGTTCACAAATACAATGACAAACTACACTGGAAAACACAACTACCGTCAACATGACAAAATGACATGGCAATTTTGGCTTCCCTCTTTCCTCAAAGAAAAAGGTTGTCATCTAGTTCCACAGATCGGATGCATTATTTTAAAAACTTAAGGGTCAAAATTTCTGAATGGTGTTCCAAAACTACATATTTACAACTCAACTTATGGGTTTCACAGCTCCCCCCACACCTCTCAAATGGGGATTCATTGAACAGGCAGACAATTCAATCACATGTAGGGTACAGCAGCAGAGGCTGCAACTCTACAGCAGATTTCAGTTACATACAGCATATAAAAGCAGAGCATTTCATTTTTTCCCTCTTAATGATATCTTGTTTATATTGTAGAACTGCTTTACCTATGCTGTGGTTGCTGGTGCTCTGAACCCACCCCATTTACCTTTCCAGATGGATTTCAAGCCACTTCAAAATCTTGGGAGAGTGGTGTTCATACTCTGGCTCAGAGCTTACATCGCTGAAACTGCTTTTATCCAGATAAGGACGCCTGTTTTAGCAGTGTAAATACAAGGTCCTGCCATGCACACATAATCCAAACCAAATGAACGTTAATGTTAAAAGTGCTTTCAAAGCACCTGTGACAAGACTAAATCTGTACACACACACAAGCTATATCACTCATGTTAGTTCTTAACGTACACCATTCATTCACCCCTCCCAAAACTATATGTGGGATGCAGGCAGCTTGCTCCAACATTACCAATCCTGCTCAGACTTGCCAGCAGTTTTGTATGGAAGCGACACAAGTGGAGTTATCAGATTTTTGGTCTTTGCAGGGAAACATTTCAGCAGCTTACCAATACCTAATCAAAAAACCTAGCTACTAAAACAATGGCTATTACACAGATTGGGAACAACCTATACAGAAAAAGTGCTCCATTGATCACTGTATTAAGTTGATGCTAGTTTTCAGTTTGCTGATTAGGATAATTTTTTTTAAAAATTCGTTCACGGGATATGGGCGTCACTGGCAAGGCCAGCATTTATTGCCCATTCCTAATTGCTCTTGAGAAGGTGGTGATGAGCCGCCTTCTTGAACTGCTGCAGTCCATGTGGTGAAGGTTCTCCCACAGTGCTGATAGGTAGGGAGTTCCAGGATTTTGACCCAGCGACAATGAAGGAACTGCGATATATTTCCAAGTCAGGATGGTGTATGACTTGGAGGGGAACAAAGCAATGCAGAACCTACATTCATGTATCTTAAGCATTTCTGCAGCTCAGACAAAAAATGACTTGCACTATAAATATAATTTGTGGCAAAATATTCATTCTGCATTAAGTGCCCACAGTGAAACCTACAAAAAATGGGACACCCATTAACATTCCTAAATAATTTACTGTATATACAATGACCATTGAAAATAGGGACACCTGTAAATAAAGGACACCTGTTGCAAGTCCCTTAGGTGTCCCTAATTTACAGGTTTCACTGTATATTGATAAGCAAGGCCTATATCCTAGATCAAATTTGTATAAAAACATGAAAGCATACAATCCGACAGAAATGTAATGGCCTCAGGAGCCCCTTGGGATTCCCTTGCAGGCTAAGGACTCCCGCTTGAATACCTCTACCCTAAAGGAGCATCCACATTAAATTGTGCCTTTGGTATTGCTCTCCCTCCTCTACTCATTTCTAATGCTGTATTAGAATATTTGATGTCAGTAGGTTGTGGGTTCAAGCATCAGTCCAGGGCTTAATCTAGCCTGACAGTAGTGAGGGAGTGCTACATTGTTGGAGATGCTGTCTTTCAGATGAGAAATTAAACTTAGGCAGACATAAAATACCCAATGGCATTATTTAGAGAGCAGAAAGGAGTTCTACTGACCAACATTCCCTCAAATGACACCACCAAAAACAGAACATCTAATTGCTGGGATCTTGCTGTGTGGAATTGGCTGCTATGTTTACCAATACAAGTAACTGTACTACAAATAGGTTCAACGATTGTGAAGTTTTTTGAGACAGCCTTGAGGACATAAAATGCTATTATAAATGCAAATTCTCAAATACTACTGCTGGTCAGGCTTATAGTAACAAGCAACATCAATATTCGCTCAGAAAAATATGTTGTGCTAATTTATTACTTTTTAGTTTTTTTTTATTCGTTCACGGGATGTGGGCGTCGCTGGCAAGGCCGGCATTTATTGCCCATCCCTAATTGCCCTCGAGAAGGTGGTGGTGAGCCGCCTTCTTGAACCGCTGCAGTCCGTGTGGTGACGGTTCTCCCACAGTGCTGTTAGGAAGGGAGTTCCAGGATTTTGACCCAGCGACAATGAAGGAATGGCGATATATTTCCAAGTCGGGATGGTGTGTGACTTGGAGGGGAACGTGCAGGTGGTGTTGTTCCCATGCGCCTGCTGCCCTTGTCCTTGTCCTTCTAGGTGGTAGAGGTCGCGGGTTTGGGAGGTGCTGTCGAAGAAGCCTTGGCGAGTTGCTGCAGTGCATCCTGTGGATGGTACACACTGCAGCCACAGTGCGCCGGTGGTGAAGGGAGTGAATGTTTAGGGTGGTGGATGGGGTGCCAATCAAGCGGGCTGCTTTATCTTGGATGGTGTCGAGCTTCTTGAGTGTTGTTGGAGCTGCACTCATCCAGGCAAGTGGAGAGTATTCCATCACACTCCTGACTTGTGCCTTGTAGATGGTGGAAAGGCTTTGGGGAGTCAGGAGGTGAGTCACTCGCCGCAGAATACCCAGCCTCTGACCTGCTCTCGTAGCCACAGTATTTATATGGCTGGTCCAGTTAAGTTTCTGGTCAATGGTGACCCCCAGGATGTTGATGGTGGGGGATTCAGCGATGGTAATGGAGACCATTACTCAGTATAGAGCAGAGAGCGGGCAGCAATGAGTTAAGTTGCTGGCTCTTTACCTGAATACAGAGCAGTGCAGAGAAGCTTGGCCCATACCTATTTCAATGCAAGGCACAGAACTCCATTGGCTATCAAAAGGATAACAAAATATTTTAATGCTCGAAGAGCTGACTGTCCTTACTTCTTCACTGACAATAATAAATGTGGCACAGCAGACCTCCTGTGAAGTTTTACATCTTGAAAAAGTTTAAAACTAGTTTTGCATTGAATGCTGTCATACTGCAGCTAATGTAGATCCCAAATTCAACTCACCCTCAAATCAGCAACTTTAAACCATTTACACTGTGCTTTGTGTATTGATGCAAGACAGATTTGATTGTACTTTTACTCTGCTAAATAAAAAGTTTATCAATGTCAACAATTTGAAGTTGACCACAGCAAACTCAGTTTAATTTTAAATTTTAGTAGGGTACAATGTCAATTTCAAAAATATAACTACAATTTTCATGATTTTATATACCATAAAATAAGGAAGTGATTCAAGCTTTTACTGAAATGGTTACTATAAAAGTAGGGTGAGATTAAACTTGGCAATTTTTTTTTAGTTTTAAAGCAGTAACCACACAACCTAAGAAATCCAAATGAATATCTTTCGAAGTGCAATTAATTCCAAAATTATTTGCTAATGTTACTTTCAAGACAAAGTTCGTAACCTACCGCCAACTGTGAAAACAGTAGTTCACTGGATGGACTTCACATTTCTGCTCTGAAGTACAAATTAAACTTGGTAACAAATTATTCAAAACAAATTTACAATTTCAAGTCAAAAAAAAGGTTTTCAACAGTTCCCATAAGCAGACCTTGATACAGACATTACAATTTTTTAAAAAATGATCTCATGCTGTGTTGCATGACCCAAAAATCAACCATTACCTTTATTTGTAGTAATCTGCTCACTAGATTGAATATAGCCTCAAGCTGCATTTCACACTATAAAAATAGGTGAATGAATACACACACCTCAGGTATCTCACTTAGATTTGGCATATAGAATAATTACAGCGAAGGGGGCCATTCAGCCCATGCCAGCCCTTTTAAGAGCAATCCAGTTAGTCCCATTCCCCCGCTCTTTCCCTGTAGCCCTGCAAATTTTTCCCTTTAAGTATTTACCCAATTCCTTTTTGAAAGCCACAATTGCATCTGCTATCACCACCCTTTCAAACAGCGCATTCCAGATCATAACTACTCACTGCGTAAAGTTTTTCCTCATGTTGCCTTTGGTTCTTTTGCCAATTACCTTAAATCTGTGTCCTCTGGTTCTCAACCCTTCCTCCAATGAGAACAGTTTCTCTATTTACTTTATCTAAACCCTTCATGATTTTGAACAGTTCTATCAAATCTCCTCTCAACCTTCTCTGCTCTAAGTCTATCCATATGCTAATTATATGAAAATTAACTTATTCTGAACCAATTTCTTGCATCTGACAGGCTAATTTGTAAATTTCTTCCATTAATCTTTACAAACAAAAACCTAAGAGAACTAAAAACTACTTATCAGGAGTCAACGCGTGAACACTATAACTTGATAACCAATAGCTTAAAGATGATGACATTTCCTGGAGACTTGACCTATAATGTGGGTGCCCATGAGGCAGCCCAGGTTAGATGTAGCTTGCACGCTTCTTTAATCTGGCCTGTGAAGCTGGTTCCTGTCTCCTTTGCAACTTCAACAGCATTGGATTTTAGCTCTGAATTTCCCAGGCCAGGAGGACTGAAAAAATTGCTTCTTGATTGGTCAAAACCTAATCAGGGAGCAGCCCTTTCCAATCCTCTAGGCTTGGAAACTTCAAAGAGCTTAAGCTTCCAAGCAGTCAGGCTTCAGAGGAGAGGGAGAATGAATTGGAAGAATGGGGGTCTCATTTTTAGGGGTTTCATATATGTGCGAGTCTTCATTATTGCATAATCAATGTGATCCACTCTGGTTTTGCCACATGTATTCAGCTCTTAACTCAAAGTTTGGACATCCTTGACCGAAATCATCACAACCACCTAAAGTTAGGTCCTTCTGAAGTCCCAGTTGAAAAGGATAAGTGTATTCCAATTTCTAAATTCCCTAACCAAACTCAATTTTGAAGGATCTTTGAGTATGTATTTACTATGGGGGGCCTTAGACACAGTTACACGTTAGCAGAATATATGGTATAACACTTCTGTTCTTCTAGAACAGTGTATCACCTGACTTACCACGAGCAATGACAGTGAGAATATACACATACATAAGCAATCTCTCTTGGAATGGCTATGGTGAGTCAGAAGATATGCTGTTCTATAATAGGGGGTTATGCTATGGGTAGGGGATTGAGGCTCCTAATTTACAGTGATGTAGTAAAAATGAAATCTGACATTCAATTGTATTGTGGACTTTTTCTTAGTGCTTTGGGGATTCACGCCCACCCCACCCATCGGCATTATACAATGGAAGCCAAGATCAAGCATAGTCATCAGGTGAAGCAGCGTTAGAGGGTAGGGGATAATTGCACCAGGGCACACAGTCCCCATTTTAAACTCTATTTAGAATCATAGAAAGTTATGGCACAGAAGGAGGCCATTTGACCCATCGTGTCTGCCGGCCGAAGAGCAATCCAGCTTAATTCCACTTTCCAGCACTTGGTCCAGAGCCCTGTAGGTTACGGCACTTCAAGTGCACATCCATATATTTTTTAAAAATGTTTTGAGGGTTTCTGCCTCTACCACCCTTTCCAGACCCCCACCATCCTCTGGCGAAAAAAATTCTCAGCTCCCTTCAATTACTTTAAAATCTATGCCTCCTGGTTACTGACCCCTCTGCTAAGGGAAATAGGTCCTTCCTATCCACTCTTTCCAGGCCCCTCAATTTTATATACCTCAATTAAATCTCCTCTCAGCCTCCTTCATTCCAAAGAAAACAACCCCAGCCTATCCAGGAGGCAGTCTCGCCCCTTAGACTAAATACTGTAGAATTGGCACGTGGTCAAGTACAGGAGGGTGTGACTGAGTGAGGTAGGTACGGGGATCCAGGAGGTAGCATTGCAGGAGCCTCAGCCTCTGCACTTGTCCAATCGATACGAGGCTCTTGCAGCCCTTGTGGACGAGTACAGGGACTGCTGGGAGGATGAGCAAACTGGCCACGGCACCGTGATTCAGGGGGCCATTCAAGTGGGGGAAGTAAAAAGGAATGTGGTTGTAGTATAGTTAGAGGGATAGATACTGTTCTCTGCAGCCAAGAGCGAGAGTCCCGAAGGCTGTGTTGTCTACCCCGGTGCTAGGGTTAAGGACATCTCCTCAGGGCTGGAGAGAAACTCGGAGTGGGAGGGGGAGGATCCAGTTGTTGTGGTCCACGTAGGTACCAACGACATAGTAGGACTAAGAAAGAGGTTCTGCTGAGGGAGTTTGAGCAGCTAGGGACTAAATTAAAAAGTAGAACCACAAAAGGTGATAATCTCCGGATTATTACCTGAGCCATGAGCAAATTGGCACAGGGTAAATCAGATCAGAGAGATGAATGCGTGGCTCAAAGATTGGTGTGGGAGAAGTGGGTTTCAATTCATGGGGCACTGGCGCCAGTACTGGGGAAAGAGGGAGCTGTTCCGTTGGGACGGGCTTCACCTGAACCATGCTGGGACCAGTGTTCTGGCAAAGCGAATAACTAGGACGGTAGAGAAGGCTTTAAACTAAATAAAGGAGGGGAGGGGAGGGCTCAGGTGGGGCGACGTTTAGATTGATAAAGAGAAAAGACAAGGAAGTAGCACAGGAAAGTGATGGGGGTAATGATAAACAGAGTATGTCAGGAAGGGACAGAGTGTACAAACATAAGAGCGCACTAGCAAATGGGACTGGGGTTGGAAAGAATGGTAAAAAGACAAAATTAAAGGTTCTTTATCTGAATTGGAAGAGCAGGGAGCTCTCACACTGCCCTAGCCAGCACTCATCCCTCACAGATTAACTGGTTGTTTATCTCAGTTGCTCTTTTCGGGAATGCATTGTGCACATTGGCTGTAGCACTTATCTGTAAGAATAATTTGTTCCCTACAAAGTGTTTGGGGATGTCCTGAGGACATGAAAGGCACTATATAAATTTAAGTTTTTTTTTGGTGATCGGCCATATCATTAAATAATGACTCCAAGGACTCAACAAATCTATTGCATGGAAACAAAAATACCTTCATTCAGTCATTAATAATAAGTGGTTCAGTGAGCATTAATAGCAAGCTGAGTGCACAATGTGTTTAGGGGTCCAACTGGCTTTCATTTTCCCAAATGTACTTGGCGCAGACAGAACTGAAGCCTCAGCAGACATTTGAGCTCTGTGACCATAACTGGGATGAATTTGTACAGCTCTCAGTCAAGTCATGTGAGATTTAGTCAACAGTGAGGAAGATAGTAGCAGATTTCAGAAGGACAAACAGACTGATGAAATGCGCAGACAAATGGCAGATGAAATTTAATGCAGAGAGGTGTGAAGTGATGCATTTTGGAAGGAAGAATGAGGGGAAGTGCAATATAAACTAAATGGTACAATTTTAAAGGGGGTGCAGGAACAGAGACACCTAGGGTTCACATACACAAATTTTTGATGGTGGCAGGACAACTTGATAAGGCTGTTAAACAAGCATTTGGGATGCTTGGCTTTATTAATTGAGGCATAGAGCACAAAAGCAAGGACATTATGCTAAACCTTTATAAATCACTGGTTAGGTCACAACTATAGCATTGTGTCCAATTCTGGGCACCACAAGTTAGGAAGGATATCAAGACCTTGGAGAGGGTGCAGAAGAGAATTATCAGAATACCACCAGACTTCAGTTATGTGGAGAAGCTGTGATTGTTCTCCTTAGAGCAGAGGAGGTTACAGGGAGATTTAACAGAAGTATTCAAAATTATGAGGGATTTTGAGAGTAAATAAGTAGAAACTTTCCACTGGCAGGTGGGTTGGTAACCAGAGGACACAGATTTAAGATAATTGGCAAAAGAACCAGAGGGGAGATAAGGAGACTTTTTAAAAAAACTTAACGAGTTGTTATGATCTGGAAGGATGGGGGAAGCAGATTCAAGAATACCTCACACTTCTCTGGGTTGAAATTCATTTGCCACTTTTCTGTCCACCTGACAAGTCCATTGATATTTTCCTGCAGTCTACGTCTTTCCTCACTATCAACCACACGGCCAACTTTTGTATCATCTGCAAACTTCTGAATGTATGGGTCATGATTGAGTCTAAATCATTAATGTATACCACAAAAAGCAAGAAACCTAGTACTGAACCCTGCAGAACCCCACTGGAAACAGCCTTCCAGTCACAAAAACACCCGACCATTACCCTTTGCTTTCTGCCACTGAGCCAATTTTGGATCCAATGGACTTTTACTTTTTTGATCAGTCTGCCATGTGGGACCTTGTCAAAAGCCTTGCTAAAATCCATGTAGACTACATCAAACATGTTACCCTCATCAACCCTCTGTTACCTCCTCAAAAAATTCAATCAAGTTAGTCAGATACAACCTTCGCTTAATAAATCCATGCTGACTGTCCTTGATTAACTGGTGCCTTTCTAAATGATGATTTATGCTATCCCTCAGAATGGATTCCAATAATTTGCCCACCACCGAGGTTAGACTGACTGGCCTATAATTGCTCGGTCTATCCCTTTCTTCCTTTTTAAACAACGGTACAACGTTAGCAGTCCTCCAATCCTCCAGCTCCACGCCTGTAGCCAGGGAGGATCAGAAAACAATGGTCAGAGCCTCCGCTATTTCCTCCCTTGCTTCTCTTAACAGCCTTGGATACATTTCATCCAGGTCTACTTTCAAAGATGCTAAACCCCTTAATACTTCCTCTCACCATGCTTATCCTACCTAATAGTTCACACTCCTCCTCAACTATAATCTCTGCATCGTCCCCCTCTTTTGTGAAGACAAGACGCAAAAAGTATTCATTAAGAACCGTACCCACATCTTTTGCCTCCACACACAGGTTACCTTTTTGGATTCTAATAGGCCCTACTCTTTCTTCAGTTATTCTCTTGCTCTTTGTGTATTTATAAAACATCTTTGGGTTTTCTTGATTTTACTTGCCAGTATTTTTTCATGCCATCTCTTTGCTTTCCTAATTTCCTTTTTAATTTCATCCTTGCACTTTCTATACCCCTCTAGGCTTTCTGCAATATTGAGCTCTCGGTATCTGACATAAGCTTCCCTTTTTTGCTGTATCTTACCCTGTATGCTCCTTTTCATCCAGGGGGTCCTAGATGTGGCAGTCCCACCCTTTTTCTTTGTGGGAACATGTTTGTTCTGAACTCTCTATCTCCCTTGAATGCGTCCCACTGCTCTGGCACTAATTTACCTTCAAGTAGCTGTTTCCAGTCCACTTTTGCTAAATCACTTCTCAGCTCAGTAAAATTGGCCTTTCCCCATTTGAGAACTATCACTCCTGTTCTATCTTTGTCCTTTTCCATAACTATGCTAAATCTAACTGAATTACGATCACTACCAGCAAAATGCTCTCCCGATACTTCTTCCACCTGCCCAGCTTCATTCCCTAAAACTAAGTTCTGAACTACGCCCCTTCCCCCCCTTTTGTTGGGCTTGCTACGTACTGGCTAAAAAGGTTCTCCTGAATTCAGTTTAAAAATTCTGCAGCCTCTATACCTTTTACACTGATTGTATCCCAGTTAATAATAGGGTAGTTGAAATCTCCTATTACTGCCCTATTGTTTTTGCACCTCAGAAATTTGTCCATATATTTGCTCTTCAATGTCCCTCTGACTGCTTGGGGGTCTACAGTACACTCCAAGTACTGATTGCCCCTTTTTTGTTCTTTAGCTCAACCCACATGGCCTCATTTGATGATCATTCAAACATATCATCCCTCGTCACAGCTGTAATTGTTTCTTTAACCAATACTGCCACCCCTCCCCTTTTTATCCCACTCTCTATTTTGTCTGAAAACCCTGTAACCAGGAACATTGAGCTGCCATTCCTGCTCCTCTTTAAGCCATGTTTCAGTAATAGCTAAGATATCATACTTCCACATGTCTATTTGTACTCTCAACTCAACTGCCTTATTCACTAGACTCCTGGCATTGAAGTATATAGCATTAAGCACTGCTAAACTCTTGTCTATTTTCCAACCTTTGTTTCCTCTGCCTTCCAAACTCGCTTACTAATTTTTTGCCTTCCATTTCCAGCTCTGCTTCTCTCCTTTCTGAATCTAAGCTCTTTATATAATATCTATCATTTAATGTAAAATTAAAATAAGTAGCAAAACTTAGGGTAATTTGGGAAGCAGACAAGTAAAATTGGTTGGAGCATAGCAACTTCTCAGCAGTACAAACTCAGGAGTGGAGACTGAACTGAGGCTTGGCAGTGGTGGGTATATATAATTACAGTATGACAAATCTACATATAGACAGTTTCCACTATAAATGTGGACACTGGAATTTATAATGGAAAAAAAGTGACAAAAGTGTGCAATTTTTTTTAAAACAGGTGTGTACAGTTATATTATATAGATACCTTCACCTATATCTTTAATTTTATCCCTCACCAGTTTTAAAGATAATACAGAGCAAGATAGTATATAAGACATTCTACTAGCAGTTAGATATTTAGTATTTAACAGTACTGGGTAGGTGAGAGTAGGGTTTAGCTACACTGGGAGTGGTGCTAAAACGCAGGACTACTGAGAGTTTGGGAGCACTTTATGAAGATATTTGAGCTCCATTTGAAGTCAGAGATGGTGAGTCCAAGAATACTGGCAAATGGACAAATACTAAAAGGATGGAGCCAAAGGCAAGAGGTGGCAGCTGTGAGACTTGAGATGAAGAAAATGTATTTTTTCAGAATTGAAAGTCACATCATTTTTATTAGTCCACTGAAGGCCGCTGAGCAGATTAAGATTTAGTGATTCAGCCATTGCACTGCAAGAGTACTGATGGTTGCTGTCACTGAAGGCATGAAATCAACAAAATGACGAGTGGAGGTGGTCACTAACATGACCAGAGTGGTAAACAGAACAAGCCAATGCACCTGAAGCAAATGGAAAGAGTCAGATGAGAGCCATCTACTATATCAGAGTGACTTGAAGGAAAATTAGCAAGGGATGAATATAGTTTTTGTCGAAGGCAATAGGATAGCAACATCTAAATGTCCATAGCACCACAGCCAAATGCTTTGGAGAATTCCAAGGTAATGACTAATGACCCGTGTCCAGAGGTGTACAATAAAATAAGATCACTAATGGAACAGCCCTGCCAAAAAATGGTCATTAGGCCAGAACTTTCTAGATGATTGATAATTGAGAGTTAGCAGCTTTCACAACTTCAGAAAGTATCAATACGAGGTGCATAGGGCAGCAGTTGAAAGACTGAGGGGTCAGCTTTCTCTTTAGAAGAGCTGACATCTGCACCATCAGGACAGACAATGAGTGGAAAGGAAGTTAGAAGAGACCACTGTGGCAAAGGAGCACAAGAAACAGCTGCTAGAGAGGCAGAAGGTAGCAGTTGACATTTTTCTTTCAATAAAATTGCATTTGTCAGCTGGATAGTGGATTTGCAGAAGATATGAGCAGAGATGAGGTTGACCCAGGATACCTCAAGTTGATCAAATTGCTAAGTGTGATATGAGGCAGAATGACCAGCATGATTGAACCAAGATATCTGACAGAAGGACTAACAGTTGTGCATGAAACTGCCCACAGTTAGAATGCTAGTTACTTTACTGGCACAGATAAATAGATGAAAGTAGTATCTGAATCAAGAATTCTCCAAGACCATTCCAACTGGCTGACCTACAATTCCAAAGATGATGAAACTGGTTTACACTGATTTGTTGCAGCATGCTCTGTGAGAGGTAGATAGGAGATTTTTTGAAACCAGCCATGGGGGAAATGTCCAAGGACAGAAAGAAGTGTCTTGATTTGTAACCTGCAAACTATTCTGCGCACCCAAACCTGCGCAGTTGTTCCACTACTGTCACTGGTGCCATGGGATTTATCATGTATTGTCATGAAAGCAGGTTCCACAGCTCTAGGAACTCCAGCATGTTAGAAAATCACTTAAATTAGAAATTGCTCTAATATAAAAAGGAGGCACAAGACATGCTCTAAATGTCTCTGATATTGTAACTGCCTCCTAAATACACCACTGTACTATGCATACTAAATTAGATAATTAAAGCATTTACATTATATACAAATTTGTTTCCCCCCCACCACCACCACCACCACAGTCACAACAGTTGTTAACCTGGGCTCAGTTGGAAGCCTTCTCATCTCTGGGTCAGGAAGATGTGGTTTCAAGTTCCATCTAGGTTGAAGCTCCAGAGCACACTGAAGGGATGCAGCATTATTACAGGTACTGCCCTTTGGATACATTAAACAAGGTCTCATTTTGTTTCAGTGGTTCAAATAAATGTTAAAGATCCCAGGGCACTAGAGAATTTTTCTGCTGCCCTGGCTATCATTGTTTCTTCAGCCATTAACGCCAAAAATAGATTTACTGATCATTCATCTCATTGCTGCTTGTGATGTGGCTGCCACCTTTGCCCACAAAAGTCTCTGCACTTCAAAAGTAACTTATGAAGCACTTTGAAATGTTTTAATTTGATTGGGGATTAATTATACAATATAAATTCAAGTATTTAAATAACCAAACCAACATGCACACAGTACTGATAGCTTACATATCATTGCAAATGCAACAGATAGATCTTAGCGTGGCTCTAAATTGAAGGAGATGAATATTTAAATCTACTTCAATTGGGCTTCAATAAAATTACAAAATCTTTGAAAATTATATTCACTTATGGCTAGGCTAAATTAAGAGGGTTTGCAGTTTATACGCAATGCTGTGAGAGTTTCAAATCAGAAATCGATAGCATTGCATTATGTTAAAATGTATCTAGAAATTTCACAATTAACGGAGTTTAATAAAGAAACCTAGTTTTAGCTTAATTTACGGCAGACATATTCAAATACAGAGGCTTTTTCCCCCCAACTGTTGCTTGCTTTCCCATCCTCCAACTTTTGCAAGCACGTGCCACTAAAGCTACTGATCTAGCAACAATAAAGTTCAACTACCTAGGCATCAGAAGATTGATGACCTAGTCTGTCTCATCCATCATTGCAACAGTGGCCTTAATGCAGCTTATGTACTGTTATGCAGTTAATCCAAAATAGCCATAAAGACGCCATGTGGCACTGAAAGTATAGAGATGCACAATAGCGGGGTACCTATATGAAGACAATATTACATTGAGAAGCTAGTCATGGTCTTTACTGGCCCAGAAAACATACTTCTACACAGTCCATCTGCAAAAAACAGCCATGTATGGTATTAAATGCTAAATTCATGCTGTTCCTAGGGCTTAGCTGAGAGCAACTATTACAAACTATCTGCTAAGATAGGTCCAGATATTATGTATATGACAAGTCTGGACAGTCAATGTGGACCTGTCTGAAAACAGGCAGCACACAACAGTAAGAGAAGCAATGTAGGGAAAAACTAAGATGGGCTTTAAGATTCAAAGCATTTGAGGTTTAAAAAAAATTGTATGAAACAATGGACTGACTGGACTGGGTGATTTGAAGGGTTCTTTTCAGAAATAAATCTTTTTAACCATCTGCTCCATTGGGAAGAGGTTGCAAGTTGTTGAAGTCCAATAGGTTGCCCAGATTTTGCATCACTACTAGAATAGAAGCACCATTTGCTTAAGTTTATCTGCTCAATTGGGTATTCACATTCTTCCAAAGTTATAAAATCAAGTAAAATTCAGTGCATAAACTTCTGTTGTCTCAGATACAGCCTATATAAAAAGGCATAGACTTCATGTCAAAAAAGTAACTGCCAAGATTTCCCTACTGTTTAATACAATATGCAAAATAATTATCCTCAACTGACATTTTGGTTGAAAAAAAATCTTCCCAAACATACCAACAAACCCAATAGTTTGCATGTACCAATTTACTAATCAAAGTTAAACTCATATAGAGAAGACAAAAAAGGATAGGTAAAGACCATCAAACCAGTCCTGTACAGTGATAGTGTAACTTCTGCACATCATCATCCTCTTTCCCACCCCCCACTCCCCAAAACCGCACGCATTTCCTGAGGCGAAAAAAAATCCTGTCAATTTAGAAAAAAACACTCAGGGAAATTCCACTGACCCCTGAAGACAATCAAACCAGTTCCAGGAGAACATGGTGATGGCTGGGAGACACATACTCCAACCACCCCCCCTACCGAATGCCCACCCACTTTCTATGTGTAGTTACATTGGCCTCTCAGCAACTTGTCCCGCTCCCTTTTGAATACTTGCTACAAATCCACACTCATTGCATGCGCGGGCAACTTGTTCCAAAGATCAATGACTCTGAGAAGTACTACCTCGTAATATCTAACCTTTTACTATGCTTGTGCAACTTGCACTTACGTCCCCTTGTCCTCTCTAGCTTGTATAGCTTACCCACATGGACCAAATGTAATCTTTTCATTATTTTAAAAACCTCAATCAAACCTCTTCAAAGTCACTGCTTTTCTAGAGTAAAAAGCCCCAGCTTGCTCAGCCTATTATGGTAACAGAGTGCCTTTAAACTAGGTATCAATCTAGTGATCCTCCTATGAACCTTTTCCACAGCCTCTATGATCACCCACCATAGAAGTAAACCAAAACTCACAGTACTCTCAATGAGGCCTGACCAAAGCCCTAGAGACTGAATAGTATTTATTTTGTATTTAATTGTCTGACAATACATCCAACACACTGCTCTTGCAATCCTTGCTGTTCTGGTCAAGGACTTTCAATGACTTATGCACTATAACACTCAGGTCCTCCTCCCACTCAGCATGCAACCCTGCATGATGGACACATGCTTAGAGTTGCTCCCACCCAAGTGCCACAAAGCTACATTTATCTATATTAAAAGACATCCGCCATACAACAGGCCTATTCCCCTATTGCATCTAGATCTGCATGCAATCTGTTTTTCAGATCTAAGGTTCTAATACCCACACAAGTCTTTCTATTATCTGAAAACTTGCAGGCAGTTCCTCAGACATCTTCATCCAGATCAACGATAATAAAGAGCAACAGCCCTAACATCAATCCTTGTGGGACTCCATTAGTTACCAGTGCCCGTGCAAAACCACTATTATCCACCTTCTGATTAAGAGGATGCAACTAGTTCCTTATATAAATTCTGCCTGCCAATTCCACAGTACTCAACCTTATTTAGTAGCCTTTTGTCAAAAAGCAAGCGAGAGAAAGACAACAAGCAAGCACAGCCCATTACTTTCGGCACCTTCAGGCGAATGAGGTCAGGGCCTGCAGCCCAATCGTTTTGAGATGACTAAATTTAGCCAGGAGTATAACCTTACCTACTTTAACACATTGAATATATCAACCCTACAATCTATTATTATTGGCAAGCCAACAATTGTGTAGCCATTTAAAACCTCCGCCATAACCTGGGAGTCCATACAAATCTACTCTGACGAATCCTTCACTGGCCCAATCTGTCATTAATGTCCTTCTGACTCCTAACATAACTGAAAAAGACCTTGCTATTATGACCACACCTATTCATTATCTTCGAGTGTCCTTTTGGCTGCTTTGATAGGGGCTATGGTTGCTTTAAGCAGTGTGGGTGATACCTTTCTCTGTTCTCCTGAGCATTATTTTCTTTAAGCCTGTAAAAATATTTCTGCTCAAGTATAATTTGTCTTTGGTCATCACCTGTTAGCAAATTTGGCTTTGTTTTACCATGTGCCCTCCTTTTTAACTCTTAAGGGCAGACATGGATTCCTTTTGCATAAGGGTGGCTTTGACAGCATTCCATTTTTCTTCAGCATTACTATTATCCCTGCCTAGTCCGGGCTATCCAGCCTTGTTCAAGTCATCTACCATCTTTGCAAATTTAGCCTCCTTAACATCTGGTACTAGTGTTAAATTTTCAGCAGCTTCGGCTTGGTTGATCACGTTAAATCTATCATGGTAACTATAGCTCAGGTGATCCTCCACATGGAAGTCTGATACCACATCAGGATCATTACTAAAAACAAGGTCTAGTACCCATTTACCACTAGTTTCCTCAGTAACGTGCAACATGTTATACAAGAAACAAAATCATTTATACTATCCACAAATCTTTCGGCTACCCAGCCCTCAATACTAGATGGATCACTAACGAACCACTGAATACCTAGAAAATGTAAATCTTCCATTATACTGTCATTTCCAATTTGCCGGGCTGGCTCCCATCTTTGCCATTAAGGCAGTGTTGAATACTTGTATTAGTGGTGTTGTTGGCAAGTGGACATCGTAGCTTTTGATCACTTTTGCACTGGGCATGTCCTACAATAAACAGTTACACATAGCAGTTGATTTTATAAACATCTACTAAATTAATTCAAGTTTCATTTATTGACACTATTCACTCTTATTCCATGTATTTTTCATTTTTGCCACTTCTGCATGACAGGACTGCCTCATTAACATTTCCCTCAGCAGCCTTAACCTAATTGCATTTTACCAATTTATATCTTCACTTCTACTATCCACAATTTAGTATTTAACTAATTAAAGCTTTCTGGGATACAGTGCATCATTCTAAATTACAGTCAGTATTCAGCAGAATCTATGACTATATTGTGTTAATTAGTAGTTAATAGCTGTTCATTAATGATAATAGGGTCATTTTCTCTCTAAACTACTATAGGCTTTTTTACTTCAGAAGTTTTCATTTTCAATGAGAATTCTAAAATTAGCAGAAAGTTAAAAATTTTTTAACCAGATAAAATCTAGTATCAATTAACCTCTTGGTCTAATTTTATAAAGGTTTATTAGTTGAAACTGTATTTACTAAAATCAGCATGGATATGGGGGGGGGGCATGTGGTGAAAAACGAGTGAGATAAGAGTCAGAGAAAAGAGAATTAAAAAAAGGGAAGAGAATAGAAAAGAGATGAAAAAAAGGGAAAGATCCAATCCCAGAAATGAAACTTAATTCAATATCAGGATAAATCAGTGTCCATAATTATAATTCGATGGTACTGTAGAATGAGATTCCAAAATACTGAAGGGGTTGTGGGGGGTGCGGGGGGGAAGGAGAAGAGGGAAAAGAGAAAAAGGTAAGGACAAAGAAAATCACAGAATCCCATTTAATTAAACCACAGAATTTACTTTATTCAAATCACTATAAACTACTGGTCAGATCATGATCTTTCCTGAACTCAAGAGTTCAATTATACAGGTCTACTCTCTAGTAGTGACTCAAATCTGACCCACTGCTCAAAGGTTGGATAACTGTTACAGTACAATCACACTGAAGTTGTGTCAACAGCACCTCTGAAGGTAACATCAAACTGGTAATGAAAACAAGATAGCAGGATACTCCACCAAAAAGAGTCACTGCGGCACATACCTCCAATAGCAGTATAAACCACAAATAGTTAGCTGGAGCCAATGGTCATGCTTCTTTCATCATCAGCTGATTTAGGGGCCAGAAAAGCAGCCTTAATGTCATGGTTGTATGGATTCTCCCCAGCTACTAGGAAAGGTACTGGACTGGGGGAATAGTCCCTCTTACAAATGCAAATTAACATGTGCAATTGTTTTAATGTGTATCCAGTTGGATACACAAGTGGCCCTTTAGCAGCATTGACCTTACTGCTGATAAGGCACAAGTTTGTGGCGACAATGTCTTCTTATGGCTAAGTCCCTAGATGATGACCAGTGGCTGTAGAAAACAACTTAAACGAGGGAGTTTCTTCAATAGAAGTTGTAGCTGTAATTCTGGAATTTTTAAAAAACCATATAAATACAAAAGAACTAATGACACTAAAGTTGCATGGCCTAGATTATAAATGAAATATTTCCTTGGTGCTCAGCAAGTAAATGCATTACTGTGCTAGTTTATGATCGCATAACTGCTGAGTGCCTCCAACATTTTCTGCTTTTTTCCTCAACAATTGAACCGTTTTAAATGTTTAACTTTTGCAGATATCACACTTTAAATTTAAAAAACCCTCAGGATTGCATCACTCTTATTTTAGGACCATTTTAAATAGGCAGGACATTCAGATATCACTGCCTCCAAAAGTAGTGATTGGTGGTCAAGTGTCAGATGCACTTGACAATAAACCATGTGTTGCTGAGATAACTAGAGTAGATGGCAGTAAAGATTTGCATTCATTGGTGCTTTGTACATGGTTTAATCATATACATTTTTATGATGTAAATCTTTCCAAATGGACATCTCTTGTACAAATTGTATTCAGCTGCCATAATACATGAGACATCGCACTCAAAATAAAAGCTACAAAACCACCAAAAAGCAAAACGAACAGAAGTTAAGTGTGTTCGTCAAACTTCAATGTTGGTTCTCGTCAGATTGGCTCGAAAATTGTCTGCAATCCAACTTTTACTGTGCTGTAAGATAGGAGCAGTAATAGGCCATTCAATCCCGTGAGCCCGTTCTACCATTCAATTAGATCATGACTGATCTGTACCTCAACTCCTTTGCTCCGTATCCCTTGATACTCTTACCTAACAAAAATCTATCAGTCTTGAAAATTTCAATTGACCTAGCATCCACAGCCTTTTTAGGGAGTGTTCCAGATGTGAAAAAGTGCTTCTGATTTCACTCCTAAACAGCCTATGCCCCATATTTCTAGATTCTCCCAACATAGGAAATAGTTTCTCTATCTATCCTATTGAATACCTTTATCATTTTAAAGATCTCAATGAGATCACCCCTCAATCTTCTAAACTCAAGGGAATACAAATCAAGTTTATGCAATCTATCCTCATAATATAATCCTTTAAGCCCCCGGTATCAGTCTGGTGAATCTATGCTGTACCCCCAATATATCCTTCCTGAGGTTTGGTGCCCAAAACTAAGGCAGTAGTCCAGATGAAGTCTGACCAATGGGGCTGTACAACTGAAGCATCACTTCCTCACTTTCGTATTCAACCCCCTCCAGCCAACATTCTATTAGCCCTTCCGATTACTTTTTGTACGTGCGCACTAGCTTTTCGTGATTTGTGTACATGAATACCTAAATCAGTCAGTTTCTCACATTCCTAGTCTCTCATTGAGAAAATAATTTGATTTGTCTTTCGCTGATCCAAAGTGGATGACCTCACACTTTCACACATTGAGCTCCATCTGCCATAGTTTTGCCCACTCACTTCGTCTATGTCCCTTTTCAACTTCCTGCTTCCAACCACACAACTTAATATGCCTCCTAACTTAGTGTCATCTCCAAACTTGGGCATACAACTCTCCATTCTTTCATCCAAGTCATTAACCTATATGGTGAATAGCTGAGGCCCCAGTGCAGATCCCCAGGGAACATCACTTGTTATATGCCAAATCAAACAGCATTCCTTCTATCCATATTTTCTGTCTTCCACTACCCAAACAATTACAAACCCCTATCCAAGTTATTGATTCACCTCAGAGGTGGTTTCATTCCACAACAACTTGCATTTATGTAGCATCTTTAATGTAGTAAAACGTCCCAAGGAGCTTCATCAAACAAAATTTGATACTGACCGAGCTGCATAAGGAGATATTAGGACAGCTGACCACAAGCTCGGTCAAAAATGTAGGTATTATGGGGCATCTTAAAGGAGAGAGAGGGGAAGAGAGGCAGAGGGGTTTAGGGAGGGAATTCCAGAGTTTAGAGCCTAGGCAGCTGAAGCCACGACCGCCAATGACGCAGCAATTAAAATCAGGGACGCAAAAAGGGACATCTCCAGTAATTTCCATATATTGATTCAAACATTATTGTACCGGGTCGCAGTGCAAAAGAGGCCAATTTGTTAGACAGTTTGCAAAAACCTACAAAATAAGTTGTGTGTGTCAGCTGAGTGCAACAATTGTCAGTGGAATGCATTCACTAGCCAGACTAATCACAACTCAATCACTGAACCTTACTTGAATATATTAGTCTTAATTTAATAGAATGGTGCTACTTTTGAGCCCTGGAACAGTTCTTCCTTCTCCATGTCACTTGCGCACTTTTCCAATTACAAAAATCTGAAATACTTCTCCAAGGAGTGGAATTTCTCACCTGTGACCCCATTGACTGATTATTTTTTTGCTCCAACATTCATTTTACCTGTGCAAAGTATATGGAATGCAACTTTATGAACACAGCATTAAAGGATCACTCCACATCCAAAACCGTACAGATAACTTATTTCCGAGATAATTCCAGAGTAAGAAGCTACTATGAAGCAAACTTTTTCCCTATAAGGATATTTTAAACTGATTGCAGATAAATCATTTTTCAGAATGATTAAGAAAAAGTCAAATTCAGGTATCCACCTCTCTTCTACCTTTTCCGAATTTTATACTTCCAAGTCAGAGGTTTTGGTTTTCATTTGTAAAATATCAAAGAGTTAAAGTGTTCCAGATAAAAGGACTTGCATATCAAGACTGAGTAGTATGATTAGCTCTGACAATAACACTACAGACTCAGGATTATTTTCCATGTCCTGCCTGAATTCTTCACAGCTGTTCCTAAAATGCTTTAGAACACTTCTCTGGACCAGACCTAAAATCCCAAACATTTTGTTTTTAAAATGATCCTCTTTACAAATGTTATACTTTGGGCAAAGACTGCAGAGCATTATTAGTTTGTGTCATTGGTATAGAATAAATCTGTGTCCATCCCAAGGTGAACCTTTTCAAATAGGATCAAGACAACAACCATATGGCGACCTGACACCATTGGTAATTAAGCTGGATTTCCCACAAGGGCATATGCTTGAGATCCGAGGGCTTTTGAGGACGTGCTTAACTGAACAGACCAGGTAACATTACTTTCACAATATTTTACTTTATCCAGCTACTAAATGCTATGCTATTTTCAAGCAATTGCATTAAGATTTTAACACCTGATGTTCAAGAGTGCAATCAAAATCAATTTCTGCCCATCAGTTTAAGAAAAACAAAGATCATTCTAAAAACAGATGCCTATTGCTGAAATTTTAATAGGTTGACTTTACTTCAGCAGAGACTTCCTAACAAACTGAAAACCAGTAGCATTTGACAATAAAACAAAATATTCTCCCCAGCTTTTGTATTAAGCTAATCAGTCAAAACAAATTGGTAATTTATGATTTTCTCTTACCAAGGCACTTCCCAAAGCATTTTTTGTGTCAACTGAAAATGAGACTATGCATTCATTTTAAGGTACTGGCTGCTCACCAGCAGCAAAATATGCAAAACTAAAATGGGTCATTTACAATAAATAGGTTTGAGCACATCTGTGCAATATAAACACTTATTGTCAGTAACAGCCATGTTTCTTTTTTTTTATTCGTTCATGGGATGTGGGCGTCGCTGGCGAGGCCGGCATTTATTGCCCATCCCTAATTGCCCGTGAGAAGGTGGTGGTGAGCTGCCTTTTTGAACCGCTGCAGTCCGTGTGGTGAAGGTTCTCCCACAGTGCTGTTAGGAAGGGAGTTCCAGGATTTTGACCCAGCGACGATGAAGGAACGGCGATATATTTCCAAGTCGGGATGGTGTGTGACTCGGAGGGGAACGTGCAGGTGGTGTTGTTCCCATGTGCCTGCTGCTCTTGTCCTTCTAGGTGGTAGAGGTCGCGGGTTTGGGAGGTACTGTTGAAGAAGCCTTGGCGAGTTGCTGCAGTGCATCCTGTGGATGGTACACACTGCAGCCACAGTGCGCCGGTGGTGAAGGGAGTGGTGGATGGGGTGCCAATCAAGCGGGCTGCTTTATCTTGGATGGTGTCGAGCTTCTCGAGTGTTGTTGGAGCTGCACTCATCCAAGCAAGTGGAGAGTATTCCAATACACTCCTGACTTCTGCCTTGTAGATGGTGGAAAGGCTTTGGGGAGTCAGGTGGGGAGTCAGGTGGTGAGTCACTCGCCGCAGAATACCCAGCCTCTGACCTGCTCTCGTAGCCACAGTATTTATATGGCTGGTTTCTTGGCCATGATAAACAGATTTAAGAACTCACCAGCCACTGGTGAGATATCAGGGGCAGCAAATGCTGCCAGTGAGACATTAAAACAGGGGTACCTGTACAATTGTTCTAGGAGCGGTTTCTATAGTGCCAGAACCACACCATCATATAACATGGCTTCTACAGCCTTGGGAGCTATAGCCAGCAATACAGAGCTTCTTCGAGAAGCAGTGGCCTAAGAGCAAGTTACAAGGTTAACAATTCCATTGAGGGAGATGGAAAGGTAGACTGGCTTGCAATCTTCACCTGAACAAAGTCAGAATTACTGCATTTCAATTGCTTCTCAGTTGTATCAAGTTACATTTTAATGTTATCTTAATATTCTAAACTGTCACAATGCTAAGGAATCTGCCTAGTTTATATTGCTGAGCTGATAGCAATACAGTCAAAAGCAAGAATAGTCCTGCCTCCTAACAGCAAAAAAGCCTACCCTCAGGGCTCTGGTAAGATCATTCTCTCACTAGGTGTACGAAAGCAACCCATATATACAACTTGCCACAGATAGGCAGTTGGCATTAAATGCTCACTGCATAGGGAATCACAGGCACAATCCCTACCATTGCATGCTATAGTGTGCTGGAGACCAATCATCCCATCCAAATCAATTTGCCAGGTCTGATCCACAAAGTTCAAGCAAGTTGCTGTATAGCATCTTCTGGCAAATTATGGTAAATACATTTGTGTACAATCCTATGACATTAGCAAGAAGTTTCTCTTTCATTTAATCTATTCTCTCCTCCCTCTTTTTTCAAGTTAATATCAGGAGGTAGAAAGCACTATGCATGATTCTTGAAAATAGCATACATTTCCAGTATAACTGGTTGGCACAGCCACTGCTCAGAAACATCCCAACTGACACTTAGCACAGGGGTTAAAGTGAGACTAAATGCTCCAGTACACCGTTCTGGTTCTTATATTTTAAGACTGGTTCCAAGTGTTAGCAGCTGCATGTATCTTTCAGTGAAGAAAAAGTCAACCAAACACTCAGACTAGGGGAGAGGAGTGCCGGAACCAGCTGGATGGAATTGAGACAGTTGGCACACGTGTTGGAGTATGGGAAAGAACGAGAAAGTCAACACTGAAAAAAAATAAAAGCAGTATCAAGGGCTAAATGTAATAGCAAAGAGACTAGGAGACAGTGCAAGGAGAAAAAACAAATGGAGTGCACAAGAGCTAGGATTAAGTGGAGGGGGAGGGGGGGGGGAAGAGAAGAGAGCAAGTACTGGGGCAGGGACACAGAAGAATGATTGACAGCCCTGGGTGCAGGTAAGAGAACAAGACAAAGATCTGAGTCAAGACAAAGAGACTAAGCCCAGAACATAGCAGAGGTGCAGAGAAGCCTCGATAGAAAAGAAGGTACCTGCAGAAAGCCATGTCCAGAGAACAGAGAGAGACCTATAATGAGACTAAAGAAATCAACTTTAACAGCTCTTCAGCCCCAGTAAACAGCTGTCCAGGTAAAAAAAAATTGATAAGTTGTCAGTTGCTCTGACCAATGTGAAAAAAAAGTCCTTAACATAATTAACATTCTTGTCTTTTTGATTGGCAAGGGATTTCACTTTACTTCACATGAAAAGCAGAAATTAAAAATAGAAAATGTAACAACTTTAGTCATCCTGATTACAAACAGAACAAAACAAGAAAAGCTTTTTAAGTGTTTCAAGCTTAGATGTGGAAGGGGGAATTGAAAGTGGATTTGAACAGTAAGTCTGGTAGTTTTCTCCAATGTCTTTTAGGCTTGTATTTTTCACTATTGTTTGGATGCCAAGTCAAACAATAGTGGTCAACATACTTGGTATTGTTGGAAAACCCTGATTTTTAAATTCAGAATTTAGTGCATACCAAAAGCTAGAGCACAAAGTCCCATCCCCCCAAACAAAATTGCTGATTTCTTACCCCCTTCCTCTCCTTTCCTAAAGAAAGCAATTCAGATAGGGGTACAGTTCCTTAAGTGGTACCATCCCTTTTATATTAAACTAAAATGGCCATTCTTCACATGCAAACCTAAACAAGTGTTAGCATATCCAACCCTGCCTTCACCTTGGTAGGAGTAGGGGGGGGGGGGGGGGGAAAGGTGTCTGGTTGCTATGGGTAGAAAAACCAAATACATTCTATTTCAACGTATTTTCAATGTTGCGATACACAGTGACCAGCGAAATTCTTATTCCCCGGTGCCCACTAATGTACATTTGCAGCATCGGTCTTTAGGTAGGGATCAAGGGCAAGAATCCTAGTTGATTTCTCCACCCTTTCCTTTAGCCAGCAGATGGTCAACTGTCATTCCCACTGTACCTGGCTGCTATCAGCTAAAATCAACATACTCAAGTGTACAAAGCTGTCCTTCTCTATCTTTATGGTTTTGCATCTGAATTTCAGCATCGATACACAAAAATGCATGCACTATTTTGTAGTTCAATAGAAACTCATTCTAAACACTCAGTTATTCAATGTGTCAAGGGCTTTGAGGCATTGCAACATAATTAAGCACTAAACAAATGCAAGTATTAAAATGTTGCATAACGTGGTCAGCTTTAATCATCCTTTTAGTTCAACTGGTCTGTTTCGTGTCCCAAGGATAAAAAAAACAGTAACTCCTTTGCTTTGAAAGGTGGGGAGTGCTTGAGTTTACACATACTCCTTAAATACGTAACTTGCAAACTGTACAAACATCAACATCAGACACTTTAAATTGTTTGAAGTTGGGTTGAACTGCACAAAATCTAAGATCAGCCAATGTTCAGAAAGATCTCTGAAAGGGGTGCAAGGTTGAAAAAGTCAAAAACGACACTTTGAAGCAGGGTTATACACCTTTGAGTAGGTCAATATAGATGTTTCTTGCTTTCACATTACACCAATAATAGTTTCCAAATAGTAAAGCATGACCCAACATCACTTCAGCAGATGTAGATCTACACTACACAACTTGGCTACACAAAAAACATTAAGAGCTCCGGTTGAAAAGTTGTTTTAAAAAAAGGCTATGTTCAGTTTCTAATTACATTAATATTTCACTGCAAATGTAGTCTGAGTTTTTCCTCCCAAATTAACCATATTTGAAAAATGAATTCCTAACATGCTTTAGAGCCGTTCAAAATTTAGCTAAATCGCTATCAGCACAATTAGCTGGACAGCACATTAGACAGGAAGCCCAACAATCCTTCATCTTGTTTGCTTTCTACTTGGTTTAAAAACAATGAATATTGGTGTTACAAGATATATTTATTATGCTTTTAAAACCACAGGGGATGACAAACTTGTAGTTTGTTGGTTACAGTTAAAAATATAAACTGTTCCATTCAGCTTGTTCTAGCAGTGAAGAGGAAAAAAACCTTGCATTTATATAGCACCTTTCATGACCTATGGGCATCCCAAAATGCTTTACAGCCAATTAAGTACTTTTGAAGTATAGTCACCGTTGTAATGTAAGAAGCGTGAGCCAATTTGAGCACAGCAAGGTCCCACGAACAGCAAAATGATAATGACCAGATAATCTTTTTTACGTGTTGGTTGAGAGATAAATATTCGCCCGGGCACCAGAGAGAACTTCCCTGCTCTTTGAAATAGTGTCATGGAATCTTTGACGTCCACCCGAGGGGGCAGACAGGATTTCGGTTTAATATCTCATCCAAAAACAGCACCTCTGACAATGCAGCACTGGAGTGTCAGCCTAGATTTTTGTGCTCAAGTCTCTAAAGTGGGGCTTCAACCAACAATCTTCTGACTCAGAGGCGAGAGTGCTACCAACTGAGCCACAGCTGACAGTGGCGGCAACCTACTTCTGTGTGGATCTTATGAGCCCATCAAATTTGTCAGATCTGTTTTTCCAAGTGCCTGATGTAAATGGAAGAGCACTGCACGAGGAGGCAGATACAGCATGGTCCTCCCAAAATTAGTGCTGCAATTTAAAAACCGCTTGTACAATAGAGCTCAATTAACAAGTGACTAATTGGCTGGGATATTCATTTATTTGCCTATAACCTTGGGTAACCATCTGTTTCATATACAAAAATATTCTGTAGCCCTAAAAAGATACAAATTAGAATACAGTTTTTCAGCAGTTTGATGAGGTTATCTCAAAGTAAACATTTATTATGCTCGACTAATTTGTGAGGTCTTGCTGTATCATTAATGCATGCAGCATTATGCCGCAGCAGCCCCAACTTCAACAGTGCTGCTGCAAAGTAAATGAGACAGCTTCAGTATGGTGGAAAAAATTAAATGACGCTTCCAGAGACACAAGCTAGCCTCTTTTCTGGTCGCTAACAGGCCGAGCACTCCTCCTGCAGGTGCAGACCAGAAATTCAATCATCTGATTGCGTGCCTATCACAAACCTTTCCCAGTCATCAGCGAAGGATAGTCATCAAGAAGTTGCAATTTCAAATAACTGCATATGGGCAGTTCATTTGTTGCTCCAGTGATACAGAATCCATGCCACATCAGGACAGAGTCCAAAACAGTGACAGCATCAGGCAGCTCCACTGAAAAGGCTAAAAGAAATATTCATATTGTAATCTTTGCCATCCAACTACCAAGGCACCCAGATTACATGCGACATCTGCCAAGTAGCCATGAATATTTCAGAAGCATTTCAAAACAAAAAAAAAGCTCAATTCATGCACGAACCTACATCTAAGTTAGTTATCCCAAAAGGCATGCCCAACGGGTACGGTAGCATAGGGACTATGTTACTAAACTAGTAATCCAGAGGCCTGGACTAATAATATGGAGACATTAGTTCAAATCCCACCATGGCAGCTGGGGGAATTTAAATTCAGTTAATTAAAATATAATCTGGAATAAAAAGTTAGTATCAGTAATGGTGATCATAAACCCATCTGGTTCACTAATGTCCTTACCTGGTCTGGCCTATATGTGACTCCAGACCCACAGCAATGTGGTTGATTCTCAACTGCCCTCTGAAATAGCCTAACAAGCCACTCAGTTGTACAATCCCACTACAAAAAGACATAAGAATAAAACTGGACTGACAACCCTGCTTCGGACCACTAGGCACTGGGCACGACAATGGCAAACCAAGCCCAGTTGACCCTGCCAAGTCCTCCTCAGCAACATCTGGGAATTTGGGCCAAAATTGGGGGAGCTGTCCCATAGGCTAGTCAAGCAACAGCCTGACACATCCATACTCCCAGAATCATACCTTTTAGCCAATGTCCCAGACTTCTCCATCACCATTCCCTGTGCACGTCCTGTCCTACCGGCAGGACAGACTCACCAGAGGTGGCGGCACAGTAGTATACAGTCAGGAGGATGGGGCCCTGGGAGCCCTCAACATTACATAAGAAATAGAAGTAGGCCGTATGGTCCTTCAACCCCGCTCCATCATTCAATCAGATCATGGCTGATCTTCAACCTCAACTCCACTTTTCCGCCCGATCCCCATATCCCTTGATGTCCCTCGAGTCGAAAAATCTATCCATCTCAGCCTTGAATATATTCAATGACTCAGCATCCACAGCCCTCTGGGGTAGAAAATTCCAAAGATTCACTACCCTCTGCATGAAGAAAATCCTCATCTCAGTCTTGAATGGCCGACCCCGTATCCTGCAATTATGCTCTCTCGTTCTAGACTCTCCAGCCAAGGGAAACAATCTCTCAGCATCTACCCTGTCAAGCCCCCTTATAATCTATGTTGCAATGAGATCACCTCTCATTCTTCTGAATGCCACAGAGTATAGGCCCATTCGACTCAACCTCTCTTCAAAGGACAACCTCTCATCCCTGGAATTAATCTGGTGAACCTTCATTGCACCACCTCTAAGGCAAGTATACCCTTCCTTAGATATGGAGCCTTCGTCTCATGGCATCAGGTCAAACATGGGCAAGGAAACCTCCTGCCCTCCCTCAGCTAATGGAACAGTACTCCATGTTGAGCACCACTTGGAGGCAGCACTGAAGGTAGCAAGGGCACAGAATGTACTCTGGATGGGGGACTTCAATGTCAATCACCAAGAGTGGCTCAGTAGCACCACTACTGACCGAGCAGGCAGAGACCTGAAGGACATAGCTGCCAGACTGGACCTGCAGCAGGTGGTGAGAACACCAACACGAGGGAAAAACCTACTTGACTTTGTCCTCACCAATCTACCTGTCGCAAATGCATCTGTCCATGACAGTATTGGTAGGAGCGACCACCGCACAGTCCTTGTGGAGATGAGGTCCCGTCTTCACACTGAGGATACTGTCCATCATGTTGTGTGACACTACCACGGTGCTAAATTGGACAGATTCGGAACAGATCTAGCAGCATTAAACTGGGCATCCATAAATCACTGTGGGCAATCAGCAGCAGAATTGTATTCCACCACAATCTGTAACCTCATGGCCTGGCATATCCCTCTCTACCAACAAGCCAGAGGATCAACCCTAGTTCAATGAGGAGTGTAGAAGTGCATGCCAGGAGCAGCACCCGGCGTTCCATAAAAATGAGGTGCCAACCTGGTAAAGCTACAACACAGGACTACATGCATGCCAAACAGCAGAAGTAGAATGCTATAGACAGAGCTAAGCAATCCCACACCAACAGATCAGATCAAAGCACTGCAGTTCTGCCACATCCAGTTGTGAATGGTGGTGGACAATTAAACAAATAAGGGGAGGAGGCGGCTCCTTGAACATCCCCATCCTTAATGATGGCAGAGCCCAGCACGTGAGTGCAAAAGACAAGGTTGAAGCATTTGCATCAGCCAGAAGTGCCAAATGGATGATCCATCACGGCCTCCTCCCGATATCCCCACCATCACAGAAGTCAGCCAATTCGATTTACTCCACATGATATCAAGAACGGCTGAATGCACTGGATACAGCAAAGGCTGTGGGCCCCGACAACATCCTGGCTGTAGTGCTGAAGACTTGTGCTACAGAACTAGCTGCGCCTCTAGCCAAGTTGTTCCAGTACAGGTACAACACTAGCACCTACCCGACAATGTGGAAAATTGCCCAGGTATGTCCTGTCCACAAAAAGCAGGACAAATCCATTCGAGCTAATTACTGCCCCATTAGTCCTCTCTCAAAGTGATGGAAGGCATCATCAACAATACTATCAAGCGGCACTTACTCACCAATAACCTGCTCACCGATGCTCAGTTTGTGTTCCGGCAGGGCCACTCAGCTCCAAATCTCATTACAGTCTTGGTCCAACCAGGGACAAAAGAGCTGAATTCCAAAGGTGAGGCAAGAGTGATTGCCCTTGACATCAAGGCAGCATTTGACAGTGTGGCATCAAGGAGACCTAGTAAAATTGAAGTCAATGGGAATCAAGCAGAAAACTCTCCAGTGGCTGGAGTCATACCTAGCACAAAGGAAGATGGTCATGGTTGTTGGAGGCCAATCATCTCAGCCCCAGGACATCACTGCAGGAGTTCCTCAGGGCAGTGTCCTAGGCCCAACCATCTTTAGCTGCTGCATCAATGACCTTCCCTCCAAAGGTCAGAAGTGGGGATGTTTGCTGATGATTGCACAGTGTTCAGTACCATTTGCGACCCCTTAGATAATGAACCAGTCCATGCCCACATGCAGCAAGACCTGGACAACATCCAGGCTTGGGCTGATAAGTAGCAAGTAACATTCAGTCCAGACAAGTGCCAGGCAATGACCATCTCCAACAAGAGAGAGTCCAACCACCTCCCCTTGACATTAATGGCATTACCATCGCTGAATCCCCCATCAACATCCTGGGGGTCATCATTGACCAGGAACTAAACTGGACCAGCCACATAATGTGGCTACAACAGCAGGTCAGAGGCTGGGTATTCTGCAGCGAGTGACTCACCTCCTGACTCCCCAAAGCCTTTCCAGCACCTACAAGGCACAAGTCAGGAGCATAATGGAATACTCTCCAGTTGTCTGGATGAGTGCAGCTCCAACAACACTTGAAGCTCGACACCATCCAGGACAAAGCAGCCTGCTTGATTGGCACCCCATCCACCACCTTAAACATTCACTCCCTGCACTATTGGCACACCGTGGCTGCAATGTGTACCATCTACAAGATGCAATGCAGCAACTCGCCAGGGCTTCTTTGACAGCACCTCCTAAACCCGCGACCTCTACCACCTAGAAGGACAAGGGCAGCGGGCGCAGGGAAACACCACCTGCACATTCCCCTCCAAGTCATACACCATCTCGACTTGGAAATATATTGCCGTTCCTTCATCACTGGGTCAAAATCCTGGAACTCCCTGCCCAACAGCATTGTGGGAGTACCTTCACCAGACGGACTGCAGCGGTTCAAGAAGGCGCTTCACCATCACCTTCTCAAGGGCAATTAGGGATGGGCAATAAATGCTGGCATTGCCAGTGACACCCACATCTCATGAATGAATTAAAAAAAACTTGTACAGCTAGTAAGTTCAGTTCTAACATTTGTATAACTAGTGGCTATAGTTAAGTAGCACGAACTGTAACGCCTGACAAATCTAATTCAAAACAAAACCAAGTACATTATGTCCTATTTGATCTGCTGTTTCATAACTAGTATTTTATTCTGCAACTATTTGATTTCCCATCGGCATTGCACGTCAGGTGTCAAGACCAAGTGCAGTATTCAGGTCAAGCAGGCCTGGAGGCATCCAGACAGGGAAAAGGCAGAGGATAGTGGAAAGAGAAAAAGGAGAAGGGCAGGGGCAAGAGAACAGGTGAAAGGTTTCGATATGGGGGAAGCGTAGGCAGGGAAACTACACAGTGGAGGAGGGAAATAAAAGGTGAGCTCCTCTTGCCACCACCAGACCCACATTCACTCTTATGGGGAAGGATGCAGCCGGATGGCTGTTCAGTTTGGGGGTGGGGGCACGCAACGTTGGCCGGTAAACACGCTCACTGTGGAGGTGGAGGGGCAGTTGGCCTGCTAAGAACAGTAAGTAGTGGGGGTCATGGATTGCCATTCTCATTGTATGTGAAGGCTCCATGGAGGGAGGCAAACATGTGAGGTAGGCATTCGGGCACTGAGGGTTAACACAGGGCTCTTGCTGGCAATGATCAATGCAAATGGGAATGGGAGAGTGCAAAGGCAGTCAGTAAGTTCAGTGGGGGAGGGGGAAGAGGAACAAGTCAAAAGACTTGCTCAGGTGGTAGGGGGTTGTCTCAGGATTTCTAGTCAGCGTGAAGGGGGGGCGGGCAGGGGACCTGCTGTTTTTGCTTCTCTGGTGAAATTAATGGAATATTTTAGACTGTGGAAGGAGAAAACTAAAAAATGGTAGCAATTTTAGCAGGTTTGAATACCATTTACGTGTTGCAATCAGAGAATTTGCAGATCAGAGAAAGCTGGAAGGGGGACAATAAAGGTAGAAACTGGCATTTTTATAATACTTTTCATGACCTCAGGATGTCCCATAGCACTTCACAGTCATTACAGAACTTTTGAAATGTAGACCTTCTGACTCAGGAATTAATTATTACACAGGTTTTCATCAATATCTATTCAAGATTAACAGGGATGGGTGCATCAGAGGAAGACAGATCAGTTTCACTTGACACAAAGGCCACATAAAAGCATCTCATATTGAATGAGGGGTGATTTCACTATCAGTCCAATACAAACATGCGAGAATGATGGGCAGGAAAAGACCAGCTGGCCCATCAAGCCTTGCTCTACTCATGATGGCTGGAGCATCAGGACTAGACACTTCCTTGGCATTGCACATGGGAACTCAAGACCAAGGTTACTTTTCAGGCCAAGCATGGTTAAAATGGTGGGGCGATAACTGAACCAAGGCAGTGGAGTATTTCCCATTATGATGCAGCCACTTATTAGCATGATTTTGCTTGATGATCTGTTCATTTCTGCCATTATATGGGGACTGTGCTAGCTTTTGCAACCTTGCTTTCCTGTCATGTGCCTGCAACAATTTTTATGCTGCTCTAATTTTTTTTTAATGGTTTGAGGGGTAATGTTCTTCTCTTTGCTGTAACAGGATATCTTTCATCTGTTCTTTGGAAACATTTTGTTGTTTAGTTTTGTTCTTCCAATATGAATTGAATCCTCCTGAAGATGATAGGACTGTTATGTAATATTAGACAACAGATCATCATGTTGAAAGTGCCACCTACAAGTGCAGTTCCAATAGAATGTTGCAACCACACAGTTTTTAAACTAGGATAGATCAAAGTAACCAGAACTGGAGCAATAACTGGAAAATAATTTTTCTCTGTACACAACTTTTGCCTTTTAACTTACGATCAACATTTTTCCCTCTCCATCCCTATTCAAAACAGAAATCATTGTCTTGATTGATTAGTAAATTTGAAAGTTTGAATTCATGACTAAAATTCAAGTAGTCATTAATAAGAACAAACTTGTATTTAAATAGCCCTTTCATATCCTCAGGACATCGCAAAGCACTTTACAACAAATGAACTATCTTTTGAAGTGTAGTCACTGTTGTAATGTAGGAAAACGCTGCAGCCAACTTGCGCACCAACAGCAATTAGATCAATGTCTAGTTAGTCTACTTTGGCAGTGTTGGTTGAGGGATAAATGTTCGCTAGGACACCTAAAGAACTTCCTGCCCTTTTTCAAATGGCACCGTGGGATCTTTCACATCCAACTCAACAGGCAGACAGAATCTCTAATGTCTCATCCAAGAATCAACACCTTCAACAATGCAGTACTCCCTCAGTAGTGCATTGAAATGTCACCTTAGATTATATGTTCAAACCCCGTGGGGTGCAACTTGAATTCACAACCTTATGATTCAGGCAAGAGTACAAACACTGAGCAGAGCTGATCGATTTTTAGTAACCCGAGCCCCCATATTTTAAGAGGCAAACAGATCAAGCAAGCATGAAATAACTTGGGGATATTAAAAGTTAACAAAAGCATCTGTTGCAGTTTTTAAAACAAAATTTGTGCCCAAAAAGACTTTCCTGTTTAACCAAATTGTAAATTTCAATTAGCCACTGAGAAAGCCGAACCCTTAAGCCTCAGTACTTTCTTTCTAAAATAATTTTCCTTTGAAAGACTTCATTTTCCTCCCAAGAAACAATACTGCATGCACGTCTCAAAACACAGTGATGATTAGTCCATTCATTTACACCAGGGACACAATACTTAAAAATAGAATAATGTCCATTCCTAATGGGCAGACAACTAGTTTCTGTTGGCTCACATGCAGATTCAGGATGCAGGTAGAATTAACAATTCTAGCACTGAAGTGCAACATTTAGGACTTTTTCCTAGTTCAAATGACAATTTCAGTTAGGTTCTCAAGTGCAACATCAAACAAAAATATCTTACAGGACTAAAAAAGAACTGGCAGTAGTTCCACCTGGGTTTCACTTAAGCAATTACCAGTTGGCCAGGAAGAAAGCAGATGGTTAAGTGGGGAAAATTATTCAATATTTTAAAAACTGCTCCAGGACTTCTAATAGTTCTAGTGAAACACCACTTCATAAGGATCCCAGAACTTTTAGTTGAACAAGGTTTATTAAATTCTGGAAAACAAGCCCTAGTATGATCATATCCAAACAAATTTGATTAGTTATTTGTTAAACTAGCTAGTGTTCACCCAAAAAAGTAGTGGGTAGATTGCTCAAAACATAGAATCACAGCAAAAACATGAATGGAAGTTAGCACTCAGAAGGGTTGAACATGATGGTACTTACACACAGGGAAAAGCTATGTATTTTATTTGGAACTTAGTCACAGTTCAAAACTCTCCAGGTCTTGGAAAGAAGTCATAGGGAGAAGACAGAAAAAGGCTTTGTAACCTGCAGTTCTAAATCAAGTCTCCCAGCAACGTTTTTTTAAAAAAAAGAACAAACTTGTATTTAAATAGCATCTTTCATCCTCAGGGAAGCCCCAAGTGCTTCACAGCCAATTCATTATTTTTGAAATTATTAGGCAAACACCACAGCCAATTTGCACACAAAAATAAGCGACCAGTTGTCTGTTTTTCACAGTGTTGGTTGAGGGTTAGACATTAGCCAGAACAGGAGAACTCTTGTACTTTTATTCAAAAAATTCCATGGGATCTTTTATGTATACCCGAGGGGGAAGACAGCATGTCTGACAATGCAACACCTTCAATACCATTACTACACCAAAATGTCAGCCTAGATTACATATTCAAGTTTTGGGGTAGGATTTGAATCCTTAAAGCTTGTGACTGAGGAGAGAGTGCTCCCACTGAGCCAAGCTGACACCTATTAAAAAACTTTAAAAGTACAAAAGTGATTTTGATCTTTACTAATATTCACTTCAATGTGGTGTCACTTTTGTACACATGTGCTTGGGTTTCTTATAATCCAAAATATTCATTTTTCAGTTCTTCAGTCATTCCTTTCCTCAAGCATTTTACAAGCATTCACAGATAACTAGTCTCAGGAAACAGATTGCAAGGCAAGCAAAACCAACAGCACCAGCACTTTGTACAGAATGTTTTACTATGGTCAATTGATGATGTACCAATACAAGAGCTTCAAGATACTGCCTCAAAGTAAAGCCAGACATCTAAATTGTCCTCCTTTTCAATCATGATTTTAGAGAAAGGTAAGTAGAACTTCAATCTGTGCTTATGCAGATACATTTTCTCCATCTCAGAATTCTTTCAAATCTCAAATACTGAGCAACAATGAAGTTTGTAAAACACAACTAAGGTGATGCTAGAGTTGCCCACTTAACAGTTGTTGCACTCAAAAAAAAATGATGCAGACACATTCAGGGGATAAGGCGACAATACAAATAAGTCTTTTCTTTGAGACTACCTACTGCTTCTTTTGCTCCATGATTTTATTGTTGAAATAAAGGCTTACATCAAGCAAGGCAATGCATCTATTTTCATAAAAATCCGCTAAAGTTGAGGCAAACTATGATTTACAAAAAGATGCTTTACAGGATTATAGGAATATTTGGATTGAAAACCACCCACATGCCCTTTATCTAAAGTTCTGCAATACAATGCTAAATATCCAGTTACTAGCACTGCTGCTGTACCATAAATCAGAAAAAACTCTTGGTATATCACATGAGAGCAGATACTAGTACTAGGTAGTTATAAACTGTAATAATTCAGAGGTTTGAATGTCAAAGAATTCAGAAATAGTCAAAATGAAAACTAAATTCCAAGATCTTCATCCAATTGCATAATGATTTTTGTAAATACTGGACAAATTAATTTAATATATCCTTTGTCATCTTTGACATTATTAAGCTTATCATTGTAACACAGGAGAAAACCCCAGTCCTGGCTGCTACCATTTTATTTTACTTGCAAATAAAAACCAGAGTGAATTGAAAGGTTCAAAATACTGTAGTTTTGTCAAAAGTGGCAAAGTACTGTAAATTATTGTTGGTACTCAGCATCATGATGTTTTCATCCTAGGCTTGAATACCAAAAATAGCTTTAAATAAGGCGAAGTGCAACTTCAGCTCAAAGACAAACACAGATGAGTGAGGCCATTCAGCCCCAACTAGTTTATCCTTCTCAAAAAAACTGCATCCATGGTTGCCCCCCCCTCCCCCCCAACTAGTAGCAGGAAAACTGAAGAGCTCAATGGAATGAAAACATTGACCAGAGGGGTTGAGAATTAACAGCCTGAGCATTCAATACAAGACATACATACACTTTAAAAAAAGCACACAAGTCTTAATTTGGTTTAGGTATTATTCATATACAAAATCCACTGAATGACTTCATATATCTGCTCTACCCATAGCTATTTGTATAACACCCTAATATTTGTAATAGAAAAGTAAATCAGTCTTGTTTTTACATGACATACCTTTACACTAAATTGCTCATTGAAAGCAAGGAGTCTTAAAAGTTTATTGTAATTTACAAGTTAGCTATAACTACTGATTATGAGACACCACTTCACAATGTCAAAGAACCAGAAAATACTTTACTGAGGCAATGTCGGACCATAGAAAGGTGATCTTTGTCTAATCCTCTCCTCCCCCTCTCCAATTTGACTTTTGTTACCATCACAAATGAACTACAGCCAGCTGGCATCAGTGTGAGAAACCAATATTGGAAGAGTTCCATTTTCCTGAGAATTCCAGCCACCATTACAGTTCCTCAAACATACACAAGGGATAATGTCCTGCATAATGTTTGGTGGAACCATTTCTTGATGCACTTGCACAAGCTGACAAGTATACTCTTCCAATTACTTTTACCTATTATGGATATTCAAACATCTCTACAGTGCATGGCTTAGAAACGGTGCACACAGTTTGTAATTAAAATCAAGTCAGAGGATGAGAAAATGCCATTATTTCCAGTACACTTTCTGGCACTAGAACACAAAGTAATTATTTATTTTTCAGAACAGTACATCATTTATCTGTCTCCCAAGTCCTACGCCTTCACTGGAATTTCAGTAAAAGTAATGGACATGTGAAATTTTCATACTGTGTTCTCAAAACCACAGCAGTGTAATGCAAATTGTTACCTCCCAACTTGAGCTGAGTAGAGAAAATTGAGAACCACTGGTGGTGGTGCTTGAAGCAATTTGAGGTGATGAATAAGAGGTACCAAACAATAAAAAATATTGGCATGTCTGATTTAGCAATATATCAACAATATTTAAGCATTTTTTAAAAAAAAACATTACCCACCCTTTGAGGGGAGAGCGCACAGTGGCTGCTAAGAGGCACTTTCAAGTGAAGACTATCAGATCTGCCTCCCCACAACATGATAGCCAAGATTGCAAATTCAGAAAAGTGGTCTTCTGGTCCAGAGTCCGCTCCATGGAGCAGGCCAAGAAGTGCTTGTGCTCCTTCTAGAAGTAAGGAATCTTACAACACCAGGTTATAGTCCAACAATTTTATTTGAAAATCACCGAAAGCTTGTGATTTTCAAATAAAACTGTTGGACTATAACCTGGTGTTGTAAGATTCCTTACATTTGTCCACCCCAGTCCATCACCGGCATCTCCACATCATCCTTCTAGAAGCTGCAGAGAGTCCTTTGATCAGCAGTATCAAGGAGAAAGCCTGCTTGGTGATATCGTCGCAGGCCTACATACCGAGGATCAGCAAGTCCTTTGATGCCGGGCTGTATGACAGGAAGCCCAGAAAGCACGGCCTCCCAGTTCTTCCTGTCCTCTATCACGGAGGTCTTAGAGGACAGCAAGCGTGAGAGCTGACTTTGGACGAGCTGATAAATGCCATCTTGTCCTTCAAGAGGAGTAGATCTCGCAGAAGCAATGGCATACCGGTTGAGTTGTATTCGACTCTTTGGGACTAGATCGGCACAGGCCTGCTGGAAGTGTACGGGGGCATGCTTCTGGCAGGCAGCATGTCAGAGTCCATGAGGAAAGACATCATCACCCTCATCTATAATTGGAAGAGGGAAGAAATCAGAAATTGGCGATCTATCTCCTTGCTAAACGTCAACTACAAGATTCTGTCTAAGGTCATCACCAACAGGCTCAAGTCTGTTCTGGAGCTGGTGATACACCCCAATCAGACCTGTACTGTGCCCAGCAGGAAGAGCTCAGACAAGTGATTGTATCCCTGAGTTGCGCAAGGCTATGTGCAGAACAGAGGGGTAAACATCTGCCTTATCAGCTTGGACCAGGAGAAGGCTTTCGACAGAATATCCCACACGTACGTGATGGACGTGCTTTCCAAAATGGGGTTTGGGGAGGATCTCAGGTTAAGGCCTCCCTGTACATGGACAACGTCACCGTCTTTTGCTCCAATCAATGGTTGGTCCACATGCTGATGGGCATTTGCGACCAGTTCGAGCTGACCTCGGGGACCAGGGTGAACTGCAGTAAGAGTTCTTTGGCAGGTGGGAGACCTGATCTTTTGTCCCCTTTACCATCAGGCCCGACTACCTGAAGGTACTAGGGATCTGGTCCGGGGTGGGGTCCCAGGCCTGCACCAAGATCTGGAAGGAACGGGTCGCCATGGCTAAACAGAAGCTTGGTACATGTGTGTGGGGGGAGGGGGGGGCAACACACCTTCTCAAAGGCCAGCAGGAACCTGGTGATGAGGTGCTCGCAGTGTTGCTCTACATGGCCCAAGTCTGGCCCATTCCCCACCGTTCCGCCGTCACAGTCACCAGAGCCATCTTCCACTTTGTCTGGAGGTCCAAGATAGACTGCTTCCTCAGGGACGCCATCTACGAGCCCCCAGACAAGGGGCTGCGGGACACACTGAAGCAAGGTGCAGCCTACGCAAAGGCCACCGTGTAAGTCCATTTTACTTTGTATTGTAAAGAATGTAGAAGATATGTACTGCGTTTTGAATTGTAATGATGGGATCAGAGTGTGTACGATCTGCATTGTATTGTTTGAATTGTAATTGTGTATTTACATTGAACTGTTTGTATCCTTAAATTTTATGAAGTATAATTTGAAATAAGACAACCAAGACTTCAGCCACTTCATTATGCCATGCACTGGTATTTCAATGTTGTATACAGTGGAACCTTAAGTAAGCATATCCCCATTATCTGGAAAACAACAGTAGTAGTAGCTGCTAAAATTTCTCCTCCTCCTCCCAACTCATCTACATTGTTCCACTCGTCAACAAGATTAGTCGGCTCTGTAATTAGCTCACACGCCTGCCACGAACTTGAGCACAATCAATCACAAAGAGCCCCCAACAACAACCACAGCACCTGAAGCTACAGACTATGTGCTTAATTCCAGGGATTCCCTCAGCAGCACTGATCTCACTGAAGCTACTGATTTTAAACGTAATCAAGAGCCTGCCTATTTAAACCCACTTCTGTGTCAGTGAGCCAAATGCATGTTGAATACCAGCTCTAATTTCTAGGTTCATAACTAAGAGAATTTTGGTTTATACATTTATTATAACACTAGCTATTGTTATACATTTTAAAAAAGTCATTTCCCATTTTAAAGTTACACTAATATATCTAGCTGCCACTTCAACACATGAACTACTACAATATTGGGTTTTTAAAGTCTTAGTACATACCAAGCAACAGGAAAAGGTTCATTTTACAGCATTAGGCCAATGTACTCTAATAGCATCACTCAACAGGAAAAGGAGATTTTAATGGGAAAGAATCTGGAAGTTATTGTGTGAGATATTACATACAGGGTAGAGCAAGGAGTTCACTACAAGAACACGAGACAGTCTGACTACAGCAAAGTCTGAAAGGTTTAGACATCTGAATTCTGAGTTACTGCCTTGAAACAGGTATAAACAAAACTAAAAATATTTAACCAACAGACTCTTTCTCCCCCCCCCCACAAAGCTCAGTTGATGAAAGCAGTAGAATCATCGAATTTTAAAGCACAAGGAGGCCATTCGGCCAATCGTGTCTGTGCCAGCTCTTTGAAAGAGCTATCCAATTAGACCCACTCAATCACTCTTTCCCAATAGCCCTGCAAATTTTTCCTTTTCAAGTCTATATCCAATTCCCTCTTGAAAGTTACTATTGAATCTGCTTCCACCACCATTTCAGGCAATGCATTACTGATCCATCTGTTACTGGAAACAATTTCTCCTTATTTACTCTATCAAAACCCCTCAATTTTGAGCAGCTCTATTAGGTCACCCCCCTCAAGCTTCTTTGCTTTAGAGAACAATCCCAGCTTCTCTAGTCTCACCACATAAACATAACTGAAGTCCTCTATTATCATTCTAGTAAATCTCATCTGGACCCTCTCCAAGGTCTTGACATCCTTCCAGAAATGTGGTGCCCAGAATTGGACACAATACTCCACCTGAGGCCTAACCAGTGATTTATTAAAGGTTTAGCATAACTTCCTTGCTTTTGTACTCTTATGCCTCTATTTATAAAAGAAAGACTTACATTTATATAGAGCCTTTCACAACTTCAGGATGTCCCAAACCCCTTTACAGCCAATGAAGTACTTTTCTTAAGTGTAGCTACTGTTGTAATGTAGGAAATGCAGCATCCAATTTGCACACCGTAAGGCCCCCACAAACAGCAATGTGATAATGACAAGCTAATCTGTTTTAGTGATGTTGGTTGAGGGATAAATATAAAGCCAAGGACCCCATTTGCTTTTTTTTTTTAAAAAATTAACTTTATCAACTTGTCCTGCCACCTTCAAAGATTTGTGTACGTGAACCCCCAGGTCCCTCTGCGCCTTGGGATCCCCTTTAAAATTGTACCATTTTGTTCATATTGCCTTCCCATTCTTCCTTCCAAAATGCACCACTTCACACTTCTCCGCCTTAAATTACATCTGCCAATTGTCTGCTCATTTCACCAGTCTATGTTCTCCTGAAGTCTGCTACTATACTCCTTACTATTTGCTACATTTCCAAGTTTTGTGTCATCAGCAAACTTTGAAATTCTACTCCCTATACCCAAGCCATTAATACATATCAAAAATACCTCTAATACCTGGGGAAACCACTTCCTTCCATAGTTCAGTATTAATTCAAACAGACCAGAAAGATTCTAGGTTCAATGCGGCGAGTTAACTCATCTCCACTACAACAGCAGTGAAGGAATTGCAATTGGCTTCAACTCCTGATGTGTAGCTGGAGCAATACCAAAGTAAACTTACCAGGTTTACTAAGGCCTATGTTTGGGAAGGCCAATTTTTTTTTAAAAACTGGATTTTCCTGATCGCCAGTCTTAGCAAATCCAGCACATTTACTTTGGTACTGACACTGCTCGTGCAAGACAACCGTGGTAGGAGCCAGCAGCTTTAGTATCCAAGTAGAAAAGGGAAAACCTGAGTTCCAATTTCATTACACAGCTATTCCTACTGACATGGACCGCTAACAATACATCACTCGCTCAGTACTGCATTGCAGTGTCAGTCTAGATTATATGCGCAGGTCCTGGAGTGGAGCTCAAAAGCAAGAGTGCTAACATTGAAACAAGCTAACACTTAATACATTTTGGAAGACTAAGGAAAAGAAAAATATACCTCAAGTGGCGAGACTTTTAAGAGTAGAGGAACCTTGATATGCAGATACAAAAGCCATTAAAGATGAAGCACAAATTTACAAAAAGGCAAACAATCATTGGTTATACATCTAGAATGTTGAACTTGTACAAAGCCATAGGTCATATTTGGATGTACTATAAAGTTTTGGGCACCATATTAATAGGGTGGATATAAGTGCGACTGGAAAAGGCACACCATAGATTCACAGGGATGTTACCAGGGGTGCGGGTTAACAGTTATGAAGTTAGTGATCTTTTCCCCCACCAAAGCTGAGAAGGTTAAGGAGTGACTTGAGGGAGGTGTTGAAGAGTGATAGTTTATTCCCACAGTTCAGTGGGACAGAAATGAGGAAGCACAAATTTAACAGTCAGAAAAATAATTAAAGGGAAGGTTAGAAAAATTTCCGTTATGGGGGTGGTCAGAATGTGGAATTCTATGCCACAAACTGTTGTAGTAGAGTGCATAAATTTTGCAAAAGGGAATTAGATAGTTGCTTGAATATGAAAAATAAGGGGGGGGGGATGCAGGAGAATGGGGTTAGATTAGGGGGCTCATGGCCTTTATTGTAAGAGGGTTGGAGTACAAGAGCAAGGAAGTCTTGCTACAATTGTACAGGGCTTTGGTGAGACCACACCTAGCATACTGTGAACAGTTTTGGTCTCCCTACCTAAGGAAGAATACACTTGCCTTAGAGGCAGTGAAATGAAGGTTTACTAGATTGATTCCTGGGATGAGAAGGTTGTCCTATGAGGAGAGATTGAGTAGAATGGGCCTATACTCTCAAGTTTTGAAGAATGAGAAGTGATTTCATTGAAACGTATAAAATTCTGAGAGGGCTTGACAGGGTAGATGATGAGAGGCTGTTTCTCCTGACTGGAGTGTCTAGAACTTGGGGGCATAGTCTCAGGATAAAGGGTCAGCCATTTAAGACTGAAATGAGGAGGAGCTTCTTCACTCAGAGGATTGTGAATCTTTGGAATTTTCTACCCCAGAGGGTTGTGGATGCTCAGTCATTGAGTGTATTCAAGGCTGAAATCAATAGATATTTGGATTCTAAGGAAATCAAGGGATATGGGGAAATCGGATGGGAAAATGGAGTTGAAGTTGAAGAGCAGCCATGATCTTATTGAATGGAGGAGGAGGTTCGAGGGGCTGTATGGCCTACTCCTACTCCTTATGTTCTTAAAACACAGAATTTATAGGTTGAATAGTCCATTTCTGTGCTGTAACATTTGATTCCTTCTCTTCCTTAAGGCACTGACTCATGCTGGGATACAGTTTCACAGTTGCCAGCAGTCCACTGGTATCCCTTCAAGTGGTCATGTGAATTAGTGAACATTAGACTATTTTAAAGATGGGACAAACATAACCTAGCCTATTTCTATCCTTGCTCAAAGTTCACCCAAGCAGTTTCAAGCAAGGGTCACTGGTTAATGATCAAGAGTGCAACACTGATTTCCCACTCCTCAGAGGCATTAAGACCAACTGGAATAATGTGTCTCAACTGAGATCAGTTAACACAATACAGACCAGAAATTAAACCTTCCTGCTCACGTGGTTTAATATCACACCAAGTGATGCATCTACCCTGTGAGCCACCGGGACAGCATAAAAATAAGCTTTTAAAATATATTGTGAATCAACCAATACAAACCTGTCCCCATTGGATGTAAGAAAGTCTAGTTTTATTTTAGAGCTCACTGATCATGAGTCAATATAAAGTGCACATGTTGGAAGAACTCTCTCTATTTGGAAAGGAAAGGCATCAAGCCACCAAAAATACAGGCACATTTAAAATGGTTCAAAAAATGTGCATTATTTTAACTAGTATTTCTAAATTAAAAAGGATAGGATTATACATTCTTAAACTATTCAAGTTCAATAAATATTTGCATAGGGTGAAATTTCAGACTGTCTCACAGTAAGACCACAACTGATACTTGCAGCACTCAGGAGTAATAGATCTTTCTCACAAAAAAAATGCTGCAATTCATCATCCCTGGTATGGCATCCACTAGATATCCTTTATAAAAACTTCCTGCCCTCCACTGCCATTCTTCAAATGGTTCTCTATTCTTCTTCCCATTGCATTTTTACTCTGCTCTATTTTCCAGTTTTGTTTAAATGAAGTGCAATAGGATTTTTGTTCAAGCTAATTATATCTTCTCATACTGTGTAATTTAAAAGGGCTCCAGTCATCAGATCACTTACAATGGGTTCTACAAATCTAGGAAAGTATTACACTGAAAAATTAAACAACTTTTCAAAAAAATTAAATGCAACCCATCCATAAAATCCTACTTCTATTACCTAACCCTGCAAAAAATTATAGATTGGGTTGGAGTTATAATCTGTAACCAATTTGGGTTACAAATGTCTACATAAATTCATTGACTGCATATTGTAGCCTTCTAACAAAGACCAATCCAGCCTCTATTCCATGTAAAGATTTAATGTAAATTTCCTAGTAAACAACTACTGAAAGTAGTCTATAGGGCCAGTAACATGATTCATAACTATTATCCTTTCACCCAGATCACTCAGTTGTGTTTAACAGCAAGAAAAGACGACTTAATGGGTATATATAAAAAAAGTGACAAGAACTTAAAGCATCAATCTAAGTACAGGGTTTTACGGATGTTCATAATATACACCAGCTACGCAATTTGTGTCATCAGAACCACTCAATTGAATTACTGCATTCTAACTCACCAGCTATCAATTATCCCAAGTTGCATGGCACTGTGCCACAGCTACTGCCACTCCTCAGGATCTTGCTAACTACCTGTAACACTGTTACCATTATCAATACGGTATAAAAATAATTTCCACTGTATTAGTTACTTAATTGCAATGACTTTTTTGAAACACTGAAAACTCAAGTCTAGAAATACACCAGTGAAAACTAAGAATCAGTTACTGTGACCGTCAACGCGAAAAGGAAACAAAACTCACACACCTACAGGCCTCACGAGTCATTTCACCTTCACACTTGAACTAAAACCAATAACGGTCACAAACGCGGAATGACAAATCTGCTCTTTCAAACCTAAAGATACTTTTACAATTTAATACTACACTGTAATTGGTACAACAGCTCTTCAATAACCCGAGACCACTCTTAAAAAATGCAGTGCTTTAAAACAAACCGACAACCTAGTGCTTTCTCCACCATTATTGCCTACAACAAAAATATTGGGTAACGCAAAACAAGACAAGCTACAATTAAAATTTTAAAACCAATTTCTAATAACCCTTTGCTATTCATTGTCAGGTGCTTCGAAGCAGAAGGTAAAATCAATTATTACATCTAAAACTTCTGGCAGTTTACAACTGCTGTAGGAAGAGGAAACAGGATTTACCCAAACAACAGCAAGTGCTGCTAAATTTCCTCCGGGCCATACAGCAACTTGAGCCATAATGAATGATTTTTTTTTCATTTAAAAAAAAAATAATTGTAGAATAAGGTGAAATTGTTTTTGGAAAAACATGTAATAATTGATCTTTACTTTAAAAACCGAAGTGGAAATCTCACCAAGTTTCCTCTCCCATTATCAAGCAGGACGCTAAAAAAAAGGCTTCATAGCGACAAAAGCCCTTCTAACTCCCAATGCTGTACAAAAATGTAACAATGTAATAAACTAATGATGGCTAATTGTCATTACACATCAAGCAATGCCACTTTATATTTTAATAATTTGGCCCCTCGCGTTATAACACACTTCCTATATTAGACGGCGAGCTCACCTAACCCAGACACAGGACAAGCAAAACATTTTGAAATAACTCGCAAGTTCAACGGTGTCAGCGTATTTGTCAAGACACCTTAACTGCAGAAAGTTGACAAAGGCTCATTTAGAAAAACCAAAACAATGAAATACGTATACAAGACCTGCGATGTTTAACAGCACTAAAATTAATATTTGAAAGTATTATTTCAACCTGCAGTAAACTCTTGCCAACAAACCTAAAAATCTGCAAACTCTTGCCCAGGACCTACCAGACTACTCCGAAGGCTCCGTATCCGATGGGTCTGTCGGGCTCGATGTCCAATTGATGTGCCTTGGCGGCTGCGTGGATCTGCACCGAGGCAGCGGCGGCGGCTGGCGCCGGGGACGGGAAATACGGCGCTTGACCCGGGTTTAACATTGCCGCCGCCGCCGCTGCTGCAGCCGCGGCAACGGCGGCGGCAGCGGCCGCGGCGGACGATGAGGACGAAGAGGACGAGGAGGACGAGCCGCCGGCAGCCGAGCTGGAGACGGCGGCCGGGTGATGGTGATGCTGAACCGGGTGTACAGCCGTGCCGATACCGCCACCTCCTCCGAGCCCGGCTCCTCCACCAGCGCCGCCGCCGCCGCCACCACCACCACCACCCGCGGCGGCGGCGGCGGCGGCTCCCGGGTGTAGAGTCGGGTGATGGTGAGGGTGGTGATGGTGAGAATGTGATGGAGGCGGCGGATGAGGAGGCTGTTGTTGGTGATGGTGCTGCTGGTGGTGGTTGCTGTTGTGGTGGTGATGGTTGTTGTGATGATGGTGGTGATGGTGATGGTGGTTGTGGTGGTGATGATGGGCGGCCCCGGCGCCGTTATAAGCCATCAGCTTGGCGACGCTTTGGCGCTGCTGGCTCGCCGCCGTGGTGCCGCACAGCGCCATAACCAACGGACGCGGCGCGCGCCCAGCTCGCGCTCCCCCGGCCGCCGCCGCCGCCGCCGCCTCGTCGCTCGCGCTCCGCTTCGGCCGCACTCTCCTCGCTCCGTCCCGACCCGCCGCTTCTCCTCTTTCGTTTCTAAATCATTTTCCAGCAAATTCCAGACCCGGTTTTCCTCAGGAAATAATAATCCGGCGTTTACTCCTCAGAAAAAAAACTAAAAAAAAAAATTTTCAAAACACTTTGGCTTTCACTTTATACATAATAGCATATATATTAGATAAATATATATTTTGTGAAGAAAAGTCTTTGTTTTTCCTTCCGTTTTCGCTAATAAACCCAAGCCGCAACATCCAAAAAAAAATATATATATTTTTTCCCCCCCCTCCCACCCCCAGAAGCGAACAAGACCGGAGAAACTAAACACGGAACCCTCGAAAGCCGAAGAGTCCCACCCCCTCCAGATTGCTCCCTCCCCTCTCGCTCGCCCGGCCGCGCGCATCCTAACGTGATGGTCGGAAACACAGCCCAACGCCCACCCCCTCTGCTGACTGACAGCTCCTATTCGCCCATGCCGGATATGATTGACGTCACATCTACCCAATGGAGACGCACGCTCGTCCTTGAACCCGCGGCGTCCAGGTGCCCAGCGTGCTGCAAGGGCGGGGCGCTCTTTATAAGCTCTATATATATATATATATAAAATTTTTTTTTAAAAAAAAGTTAGGTTGAGAAAGCACAAAGGGCACGTGATCTGGATCTTCTCCCACAAAGCCCAGCGGTGCCAGAAAGAGGTCAACTCTTGTCTTGATGGGACCCCAACTGGTAAATTGAGGAAATCACACACAACACAAGTGTAAGTTATCCTGGAGCTTTAAACCGTTGGAGGACATGTTTTCCCCTCTCTGTGGGATTCAAAAATAAACTTTAGCCACTTTTTTTTTTAAAGTACAGTACTTAAAACACACATTTTATATATTGTACGTGAAATAATCTAATAACCACACCTATGGCGGTGGATTATATTCAGCTCACTTCATTATCATGTCGAATAGCAACATTTTTTGTAGTATAATTTTTTTGCAGTAAACACATGAAAACTACAACAGCTTGAACTCGGTACCTCCAGTGCTATAAGAATAATGCTGTAAATTATATTTTCTGAACTAATCAACAAAAGTTAAAAAGGGGAGCTGCATTTTTAATGTGGATATTATTTGTATCCGATTTTTAAAATATATAATCGAGAAATTAGTTACCTAATCTAGATGGTTCAATCACCCTTTGCTCCATTTCCAGGTCAGCTGCCTATTGCACCTGTCACTACCATGTACTGCCTGTGAAAACTGGGTCAGGATACAGGTGGACAAGAATACACATACATCTACAATGTTCAGATTGTCTTTGTGCAAAATGACAACCATGTCAGTGTCACAGGAGTGGGTTTTTGTAAATAAATTAAAATGTGTTTTTGATTTTGGCAGATTGCTGATTTGCAATATCACAACATTAGTGATTCTACCAAAAATGCCAAATTAAGAATTATAACTCATTTATTGCTCCAAAAGGAACTGAGTGACATGCATAGTTGTACAATACACACATACTAAAAAAAAGGGTGAAATATATCTCTTGTTTTTTCAACTATAATTATTGTGATTAAAATCCAGATTTTCCCATTTTATAGTCACGATTACTGTTTCCAGTAAAATTATCAAAAGGAGGAATCTGTTACTTGTGTTTCTGTCTTTTAAATGACAATCTGAAGGAGTTTTATTGGAACTATTTTTATTTTAGTTGTCCAGCATTTGCAGTTTTTAAAAATTTATAGTTATGTTGGAATGTGGTCAAAAGTTGAGGGAAGCTGCAAGTGGTGAGTCAAAACATCTTGGAAGAATTTCTAGGTAATGCATAACTACACATTAGAGAAGACTGTTTAAAAGAAAAGTCCATTAACACTTATGTCTGTTACCATAATGATACATTTTGTAATAACTGCACTAATTCACTATTTTCTCTTCTGATAAGATTTTATAAAAATAGAAAATAGATTACAATATGATCTGGTTTGAGGACATATGGAAACACAATTCTTCAGTAATTGATGCATAACATTCATAAATTTAAGAAAGATGATCAAATTGATAGAGTTACTAATCTGCATCCAAAAAGTGTTTGGCAAACCTTTTACCACCTCTTTAGAAATACATGATGCAATGATATAAAATACAAAGCATACCAGAGTGTCACTTGTACATAACATGGTCATGATAAAAATGGTGCACAACTTTGTGGTTCAACTCACTCCACAAAAGTTGGATTGCGAAACACTGCTTTGTGAAGACAGTGTTCCCTTAATAAGGAGAACAAAGATAAATGAAATATGGGGCATAGCTTTCCCCCTACCAGCCTGTGGCAGATGGGAGGCTGGACCGATTTTACCTGCATAACAATGATTGTACTTGAAAAGTGATCCATTGATCGTAAAACACTTTGGAATTTGTGAAAAGGATGTCAAAAGTTGTTATATAAATGCAAATTCTTTCTTTTCTTTTGTACAGCAGCCCTCATGATAGTGATAACTGATTCCCTAAATGGTGTTGGTTAAGGAAATTCTTACATTATGATAAATTTGTTTTCTTTTCTTTTGAGGTGTAAGGCAAATTGTACCTGGCTACCTGTTATGTTTTTTTTCACAATTAATCACTACATTAGTCAATCTGGTGTTCAATATATTCAGGGCAATTGTTTGATCATGAAGAGACTTACACTAATAAAGCATTGAAGTAATGGCTAGAGTTGGAAACATTTGATTTGAATACTAGTTATGATGCAAGGATCAGCCAAAATGCCATTAAACCATGAACTGTTGCAGTTATAAACAGCTAATGGATCTTCTCTGGACTGTTTGATCATGAAGAGACCTACATTAATAGAACGTTGAGGTGCATAGCTAGAGTAGGAGACTAAAAGCGGTCATCAGTGAATATTAGCTTTGTACATTACTGAAAGGCACCCAGTCGTGCACCCAGTTATCCAAAGTTTCTGTGCCTCAGTGAGTTCCAGTGGTGCTGGTTGTCCACCAGAATCCTATTTCTAACTTTTGAAGACTCCTATTAAAATATATTAGGGTATTTGAACCATATGTGCACTTGTGAACACCCCTCTCTTAGGTGGAATGTCACTGTCCAGATATAATTCGTTTTAAACTTTTAGATTTTATAAGTTGGAGTCAGGCATTTGGTACAATCCAATTTAATATCTGCCTACACCACTGCATTTATAAAGGGGAATACATTTACATCTTTATTCCAAGCACTGGGGGTAGCACTGAGGTTAAGAACTGAACACACACCACAAACATAATTTTGGCAACAAAATGTTTGCCTGAAGCATCTGCTAAATGTGAGAAGTTTGAAAGGTGGCACTTAGGGTAATGTACATCCTAATTGCATAGAAAGGAATGCGTGGATCTGATTATACTAAGTGACTTGCTCGGAGGATGGGGGTAGGCTTTAAGATTTAAAGAGGAGGAAAAGCCACTGAAGGGATCCTCCAGATCAGTATCATTTTTCTCCTGTTTGGAGAAAAGTAAATGGCCTATCATGGTCTTAAGTTTTGAAGGAAAGGTTAACTGGGAGGAAAAGTAGGTTTGAATAAAAAAAAATTGTCAATTTATTGAAGAAACACAAAAAAAAACAGTTTGGAAGATGTGGCACCTATAATTCCAGGATAGCAACTTGGCTTTTGAAAATGATCAACACAATAATTAAGACAGGCTACATATTAAATCCGCAAGAAATCTGTTATTTCCCAAGTCAGTGAGTTGACACAAAAGTAAGTGTTACTTAAGCATGCAACCCTTTATCAAAGTAAATCAAGCCAATGAATAGATATGGCCATTGGTGTTTAACTTGCTGCAAATCTACGGGTGATTGCTTAAGCTATTAAATTGGAACTAAAATGTATTTAGCATAGACAGACATCTTAAATGTTAGTGAGCTATCCAGTTTTCGAGGAGATAGCCACTCAAATATTATTCAGCTATGTTAATGTACCAAAATTGGTGCAGATTCATTAAAGAATTAATTCTTTTTAAAAAATCATGAGAGGTTCATATGTTATACAGATGGCAACATTTTTAAAAAAAAGAAACAGATAGTTGTCGTTCTTTTCCTGAAAGGGTTTCTGTGAAAGTGAATCTCGGCTGAATTAAGTCCATCTGATCTATAGAGGCTGGTGGTGTTTTGGAAGAAAACTATCCTGTTGGTGAAAGATACCTTAGTGAGGAGCCATGTCTGCTGTACCATATAACTGAGGAGGGTAGTTTCAAATCAAATCAGCCTCCTACCTAAATTCCCCAGGACAGAATAAGCAAGGCCACTATTTGAAGATGTAAATGGATTTAGCATTTTGTTTTTGTGAAATCCATCATATTGATTTCTGCTCTAGATTGCAGTAGTATCCACAATGTGAGCTAAATCTTCATTTCTGTTATTCAATCCTATCTTCTCCCAGTTCCCCTGTCAAAGTAGCAAACTGACAACTTACATTCAGATCTCTGCCAAATAAGTTAAGTGGAGCACGTCATTCAATTTGGCAACTATCTGTGCTGCATGCAATATCAACCAATTTATTCTGTCTGTCTGGGAAGCCACTCTCTTCCCTGACAGCACTGCTGAGATTTGGAACTCATCAAATAGGCCTCACCAGTGTGAGGTAGAATCCTACCTCTCCATGCCACATTACATTGGACCACAAGCATGTTACCATTTCCGAAGAGCAAATCTGTCCATTATATTCTGCTCTAGGGCAGGTCCTAACTCAAGTCTCACACATGAGATTCTTGAACTACTTACCAGGTAAGAGTAGCTGAGATAGTTTCCTGTTGCCTTCCTCACGTTTTTTTTAATCTTTGGAGTACCTTCTCCTTGGTGGGCTGCAACCAAGGCTGAATAGCCCCACCTACCCTTTACAATGAGGCGGGGGGGTGGGGGGGTGTCTTCGCGTGCCAGGGCTGTCTGGAGTTGGGCCCAAACCCAACCCTTCTGTCTCACATGGGAATACTACCACTAAGCCAGTGGTCACTCTGTTCAGCCGCGAGTACCCCAGTGCATATCAACCTAGTATTTAGAGACCATGTTCTAGTCTTCGCTTGCTCGAGCCCTTCACCTCCTGACTCGGAGGTGGAAATGCTACCACTAAGCCAAAGGCTAAAGGGTAAGTATCTCAAACAATTTCAGTAGAAGCAAACTTTTAGTCTTGTAATCTGTAGTTAATGTTGATTGTCACAGCCAGTTCACAAGATGGAAAAGAAGAGTGAGACAATAATGTGTCTTAAAAGAGCAATCCCTCCTGGTTCACAAATACAAATCTACTCGCCAGAATCTGAAGGATTTGGAAAGAAGAAAATGATTTACATTCATTTGTATATATCTTCAGAAGGATGGCAGGCAAGCGATTGTACAAACTGTGGGTAAAATGCCCTTTAACATTTCCATAAGATTTGGAAGCTAGCCTGTTGTGCCTTTGATGCCCTGGTGAATTGAATGCTGCATCCTTAAAGCATATGAACATCGAGTTATGATGAATGAAAATTTTTTTTAATTGCAATGTTTGCACAGTGCTACCTGAGGGAAGCATAGTTGGGACCACTCTGTTCCTCTGCTGAATACTAATGGATGTCCTCAAAGGTTTTGTTTGTTTTGCTCATGATACCTCTGAATGGTCAGCGGCAACTGAAACACTGCAGACAAACAGAAAAACAGGACAGATGCTTAAGAAATGCTGTGTTGCCTTCAGTGCTGAAATACCAAGGCATTAACAATGAAGAAAATTATACTGTGGCTCACATTTCTTTGAGTAAGTGTACATAGGGGTCTTCAGTTACATATATTAGTAATTACATCCAGCTGTGCCGGGATGAACAGCTGGCAAAATTTAGTGCACCTTGATTCCCAAGAAGTCTCAGCTTTTTTTTAAAAATCAGATTTTGCCACGGTGTTCTTCAAAGCTTCCACCTGCCTAGTTATGAGGTTCTTTTCAGGCTGCCGAGAAAACTATTTAATTCTCCTAGACTTCGTTTAGTTCAATGGCATTAAAACCATTTGGCAAGATAAAATTGGCTTACTCCATGCTAGAAGCAATTGCGTCTGACATCACAAAGTCCTCCACAAGATCATGATTGGAGTAGCACCACAAAAGTTGCTAGTGTATAAACCACACCTCCATATTTTTGCCTGGAATACAAGAACTTGTTTACCATTGCCTGCTGAACTAGGGTTGTTGGATTTCGTATTAAGCCATAGGAAGACTCTGGACTTCCCTTCATTGGTACACCAGTACAAACCTTCCTGGCCTTTTGTGCCAGGCTACTTCAGTAAGATATCTGTCCTTGTTGCAGTTATCTCCACTTGCATGCAATATACATGCCAAAAAGATGATTAGTGGTCTTGGCTATCATGTAAATTATTTCTTTCAATGGTTAGAATTGCAAGCTCTTGCTCGGGATGCCAGACAGAGTATCACATCTTGGGGTGCAAGGGGAATGAAGATAAGGAAGGGGTTGCAGGAAAAGCAATGTCCGAAAATGACTTATCTCCCCCAACTGCTTACTTTAATTAGGCAGAGGATCTGTTATAATCCTTTCCTATATTCAGGATCAGAAAAGATTGCTTTGTATGTGATAGGAGTAAATTACCATGGTTAATAGAGTCTGAATTGTTTGTCTTCTTGCCTGAAATGTTCAAATGGTGCCTTGTGATCTAAATAGCAGATGGCCTCAATGATTTCATTAGCAGGGGCTTCCTGTGACATAAATGGGTAAAGACATTTGATTAGTTAACTAACAAACCAATTTGACTTGTACATGAAATTTGTTTTTGTGTCTCTTAATAGAAAGACTTATATATTCTCCATTGTACATGATGAGATATGTCTTTAATTAAATTTATGCATAAAGTATTGTTTAACTTGTTTTGGAAACAATCTACAATCAATTTCCAATGTTAGTTGGAAAGTTGCATGAGGCATTATATGATTTGATCTGGGAAGGTGATTATTGAAATTTTCAAGGAATGTTGGTCTAACACTTAAGAGTTTAAAAAAAAACAGCTCTTGAAAGAGAGTAGGGTTAATTTTGAAACCTGTTGATATCAAGAAATTGTGAGTTTCCCTGCTACAGAAAATTGTGCTGGAGGTTAAAATGAAGCTTGAATTTGTAGCTCAATGATAAAGAACATGTTTCATCAATTTAACAGAGCATCTTAATAAAATCAGAATCTTTGGTTACTACGGGTAACTAACCCATTACAGACATTCTCATTGTATTTTTGTTAATTGAATTTTTAGTATTTGCCATTTGTAATGCTTCAAATTGCTGTTTGGTTTTTAAGTAGAGTAAATATTTGCTTTAGTCTGTAAGCCCCTGGTCTATATTACAGACTGGTCTCTCACTACAACCTCTGGTCTGTGTGGTAACAATTGCCATTTCAAAGAGACTTTGGTAGCATGGTATGAAAATTCTTAGCCCTTCAGCTGCACAGCTCTGTGAGGACAGAGTATAGAAAAAGTACAGCTTTCAAATCCTAAGGGATAAAGGTATACTGATGCTAACCCTGTCCTTGCTGACCTACATTGGCTCCTGGTCCGGCAATGCCTCAATTTTAAAATTCTCATCCTTGTTTTCAAATCCCTCCATGATCTCGCCTCCCTCTCTCTCTAACCTCCTCCAGCCCTACAACCCTCCCCGATTTCTGCGCTCCTCCAAGTCTGGCCTTTTGTGCATCCCCGATTTTCTTCGCTCCACCATTGGCAGCCGTGCTTTCAGCTTCCTAGGCCCTAAGCTCTGAAATTGCCTCTCTACCTCTCTTTCCCCTTTTAAGATGCTTCTTAAAACCTACTTCTTTGACCAAGCTTTTAGTCACCTATCCTAATATCTCCTTATGTAGTTCGGTGTCAAATTTTGTTTGGTGACATCCCTATAAAAAGCTTTGGGACGTTTTATTACGTTAAAGGTGTTATATAAATGGAAGTTGTTGAAGATCATTGATAGAGAAGTACAAACTCTGGAACCACAACTTGCATTTATATTGTGCAAAAAAACAGAAAAGTAGTTGTGAGAAGTATCTTGACTTTAAGAATAATTAAAATGCATAAAATAAGAGTGCTGTAATGTTTAAATTTGTTTCTATTTTCAGCCTGAAGTTTATATTTGGAATTGGACCAATGACATTCCTCCATTTGCAGAATGCCACTAACATAAATAGAAGAACATCTTTCGAATGAAATATTGCACAATGAAACTACTAACTCTGGTGTTGACCATGTCACAAGTTAGATTAGAAAATTGCTTTTTTAATTTTATTTTGTTAATGCTTTCTTAAACCTTTTGATCGAGTAATTTACTGAATTGACGTCAAAGAAACCTCGCCCTTTTAAACTGCCAGTCGTAGTGATAAAATACTCAGAAGGGTTGTGGCTGCATCACAGCTATAAAAATAAAACATTTTACTTGCAAAACACCACAAAGATCAAAATACTCCATGATTTGGAGAGCTGCAGCATGTTGAAGTAGCTAGCAAGGGCCCGCACTAGGAACACGGCATCACACAATTACCCTCCAGAGATTCGCAATTAAATGAAACATTCACCTCCACTCATGCTTGGGTTGCCAGCTTTGGTCTAGAAAGGCCAGTTTCTGAGTGGGGTGCTAAAATATAAATGACACACCAAAAGTCCAATTTCATTTTTTTTCCAATTACTTCAGTTTCTCACGATATGGAGATATAAATTGCAAATGTTAAAGAATTTGTCATCAGCAAAACAAACATCTGAACTCAAGCCTTGCCACCTTCTATTCAGTGCCTTGTCTTCTAACTGGGCATAAAGTAGCAACCCTAAATCAAAGAATGATAAAGGGCTGATATATTAACCTCAATGAGGCTTGCAATGTTTAAATTTTTTTTTAAAAATCATCACTGTAATATTTATGTTGTCTTACTAGATGCTGCTTAGTATACTGGAAGATCTGAGGAGGGGGAGAGGAACAATCTCTTCGTAGGAACATTTTGAGCTTTATTTTGACCGATCACTTAAAATTCTCTCTTTTTCACATGACTATCGTCAAGTCTTTTTATGTAGGAGGCAGGCTGAGGCCCGCTCCCACAAGTCCCACGCCACATTTTAATGATGTGCTGTGACCAGCACCATCAATGTCAGCTTTTACTTTCTTTTCCTCTGAGATGAATTGCTCTCTTCTTGATAAACTACAAGGTGGGGAAGAGACGCAAGTAAAACAGATGTGAAAGACAGGCAACTCCAGGACTTGAATTTAGAACCTAATGGCTTTGTCACATATGCTCGTTCATGATTTTTAAAGTACTTATTTGTTAATTGGACTAATTTCATTGCAGCATTCAAATTGTAGTGGCCTGTAATATATATATTCATTAGGAAAGAGAATAGTGCCAGAAGACTGGTGGACTGCTAATGTGATTCCTATATTTAAAAAGGGAGGTAGAACAAGTCCGGGGGACTATAGACCAATTAGCTTAATGTCGCTGGTACAAAAGATAATAGAATCCTTATTCAAAGATGTAATAAAAAAAAATCTAGAAACTGAAAATATAATAAAGAATAGTCAGCACGGATATCAAAAGGAAAGGTCATGCTTGACCAATCTTATTAACTTCTTTGAAGAAGTAACAGAAAGGGTAGACAAGGGTAATATATTTGGATTTTTAAAAGGCCTTCGATAAGGTACTGCATACTAGTCTCGTGACTAAGGTCAGAGCACATGGAGTCCGGGGATAAGTAGCAGAATGGATACCAAGCTGGCTACAAAACAGAAACCAGAGAGTAGGGGTTAACAGTAGTTACTCAGACTGGCAAAAGGCAGGAAGTGGTGTTCCACAAGGATCGGTGCTGGGACCACTGTTGCTCAACACTTACATAAATGATTTGGACTCAGGAATCGGAAATACAATTTCAAAATTTGCAGATGACACCAAATTGGGGGGTATAGTTAATACTGGGGAGGACTGCGACAAAATACAGGAAGACATTAATAAATTTGCAGAATGGGCATGTAATTGGCAAATGAATTTCAATATAGACAAGTGTGAGGTGGTACATTTTGTTAGGAAGAATAAGGAGGTCACATACTCCTTGGAAAATAAGAGTCTAAATGGTTAGAGCAGCAGAGGGATTGAGGAGTACACAAATCACTAAAAGTAGTGAGGCAGGTTAATAAGGCCATTTTTTAAAAAAGCAAACAAAGCACTGGGGTTAGTTCTGATATCCCCCGCAAGTGGAAACATCTTTACACCTACATCTTAAAGACCTCTATCAGGTAGCCCCTTAGTCTTCTCTTTTCTAGAGAAAAGAGCCCCAGCATGTTCACTGGGGTTTATTTCTAGAGGGATAGAATTGAAAAGCAGGGAAGTTATGTTAAAGTTGTATAGAACATTGCTTAGGCCAAACTAGGAAAACTGTGAACAGTTCTGGTCCATATTATAAAACGGATATAGAGGCACTGAAGGTGCAAAAATGATTTACTAGGATGATACCAGAACTGAGAGGTTATACCTATCAGGACAGATTGAACATGCTGGGGCTCTTTTCTCTAGAAAAGAGAAGACTAAGGGGTGACCTGATAGAGGTCTTTAAGGTTATGAAAGGGTTTTATAGGGTAGGTGTAGAGGAGATGTTTCCACTTGTGGGGGAGATCAGAACTAGGGGCCATAAATATAAGATAGTCACTAATAAAGCCAATAAGGAATTCAGGAGAAACTTCTTTACCCAGAGAATGATTAGAATGTGGAACTCGCTACCACAAGGAGTAGTTGAGGCGATTAGTATAGATGCATTTAAGGGAAAGCTAGATAAACGCATGAGGGAGAAAGGAATAGAAGGATATGCTGATAGGGTTAGATGAAAAAGGGTGGGAGGAGGCTCGTGTGGAGCATAAACACCGGCATAGACCTGTTGGGCCGAATGGCCGGTTTCTGTGCTGTATATTCTATGTAATGAAGTGCTTATAACACAGAGGTAAAGAGATGAATGAAGTCCACCTATTAAAATATCTCCTTCCAAGTATTTTTTTAAATTCATTCATGGGATGTGGGCAAGGCCAGCATTTATTACCCACCCCTAATTGCTGCCATTTTGAACGGCCGCGGTTCTCCCACAGTGCTGTTAGGTAGGGAGTTCCAGGATTTTGACCCAGCGACGATGAAGGAACAGTGACATATTTCCAAGTCAGGATGGTGTGTGACTTGGAGGGGTAGGTGCAGGTGGTGGTGTTCACATGCGCCTGCTGCCTTTGTCCTTCTAGGTGGTAGAGGTCACGGGTTTGGGAAGTACTGTCGAAGAAACCTTGGCGAGTTGCTGCTGTGCATCTTGTAGATGGTACACACTGCAGCCACGGGTGCACCAGTGGTGGAGGGAGTGAATGTTTAGGGTGGTGGATGGGGTGCCAATCAAGCGGGCTGCTTTGTCCTGGATGGTGTCGAGCTTCTTGAGTGTTGTTGGAGCTGCATTCATCCAGGCAAGTGGAGAGTATTCCAACACACTCCTGACTTGTGCCTTGTAGATGGTGGAAAGGCTTTGGGGAGTCAGGAGGTGAGTTACTCGCCGCAGAACACCCAGCCTCTGACCTGCTCTTGTAGCCATAGTATTTATGTGGCTGATCCAGTTAAGTTTCTGGTCAATGATGACCCCCAGGATGTTGATGGGGGATTCAGCGATGGTAATGCTGTTGAATGTCAAGGGATGGTGGTTAGATTCCCTCTGGTTGGAGATGGTCATTGCCTGGCACTTGTGTGGCGCGAATGTTACTTGCCACTTATCAGCCCAAGCCTGGATGTTGTCCAGGTCTTGCTGCATGTGGGCACGGACTGCTTCGTTACCTGAGTATCATTCACTTTGAAGATTTACCATTTTTTTCCACAATGTAGATCAATTTTTAACCCCTGATATTTTGTTTACTCATGTCATTGACTTCTGCTCTTCAACCTTTTCTCTTGCTTTGCAACTGGCAGGAACCCAAGAGAGAATGCAGAGGTCAGCAGCACAAGTACACGAAACACATATTCATGACGTGGAGTCTGCAAAAACTTTAGTACCTTCACAATTATGTCAATTGGAAGAAAACTTCAACAGGTAGGTGTCTTTAGCTCATACCTATATATTGGAAATATTTAACTGTGCGGTACTCACTTTAAACTGGCTATGCCTTTCTCCCAAATGTGAGAGCTACGTTTCCCTTTTAACTCAGCTGAATTTGACTAGACTTTCCAAATTAATAAAACCTTTAATTCTTTTCCTGAAAAATTAATCTTTCTAGTTTCACTCCGATTCCATTCCCTGGTGGAATAGCACTGAAACTTTTGTGGGCTGGCTCCAGCAAAATTCTTATAGTCTCTTATGTTACACTAGCTATGGATACTGGCGTCAGTAAGTCTGACCAATGGCTTCCATTGCAGAGAATACAGGAGAAGCACAAAGTTTTTTTTAAACATTGAATCAAGTATGTTATCTTTCTATTAGTGAACCTCAAAACTAAAAAGGCCAAATGAGAGTGATGGGCAGAGCATACTTACTGGTTCTATATCTGCAAAAGTTGCATCATGTATTCACAGCATATTCTTAACAATGACTTGGGTTTTGGCTTTCTATATGCATATACACAAGAAGACTTTTCTGACAAAGGTTGGATTTTAAATAGATAAATCTGGATGTTATCAAGAAGCAATGGACCAGCATTCACAAGTACACTGATGACACCCAGCTCCTCCTTCAATCCCACGGTTGTTGCCAACGTCTCCAACTACATTAAGATCTGGACTAGCCAAAATGTCCTACAGCTTAATGTCAACAAAACTAAACACATCCTCTTCAGCACCTTCAGTCTTGGGTCTATCCTCCTCCCTGACTGCCACTTCAGGCATAGGCTAAAAGTGTGGAACCTTGGCATATTGTTTAATCCTAATCTTAGCTTCCTTCTCCACATCAGATCTGTCATCAAGACCACTCCTGCAACATCACTCATCTCTACCCCCCTTCCCCCCCCCCCCATCTCCCTTCCATGTCATCAAAACCCTAATCCACACTTTAAACACCTCACGTCTTTTTTTCCCAACACTTCCTTGCCAGCATTCCTGCTTCTACCATTCATAAACTATAAGTTGCCGCAGCCCATCCCCATCATCCATGTCTTTGCCAAGCACCATTGGTGTCCCTTGTCCCAGAGAATTGACTTTAAGATTCATGTCCTTCCCTTCAGTTCCTTCCATTTATTCACCCTTCCCTACCACTGAGATCTCCTCGAGCTCTACATCCCTACACATACCATCTGGTCCTCCAACACCAGCCTTCCCTGTTCCCACTGCTTCACTATTGTTGGCTGCTCTTTCAGTCACTTGACCCTGCCCTCTGTAACTTCCTTCTTCAGTATTTCCACCTTGCTACCTGCCTCCCTACCTTCAAAGATCTCTTTGTCTCCTTCCTCTTTAATTATACTTTTTCTCCTTTATTCCTATTTCTGCTCTGTATCCATCCACTATCCATTACTTTGTAAAGTGCTCTTCAATGTTTCTTTATATGTAATGAGCTCTATAGAAATGTAAGTTTCATAAGCATATTTTGAACAGGGTGAATCTGTGTCAAAGGGCACACCATCCTATCCTCCTAGATTGAAGTGTATGAAGAAAAGCAGACAAGAAGAAACGCCTCAATATTTAATGTTTGCTGCAACCCTAAAATATACAGATCTGTCCAGTTCAGTAAAAGGAAAAGACCAAAGCCTCGATTTTAACCTAACCTGCCTGGCGGGAACAGGGCTGTTGTCCTAACCCTAACCCACCCAATTTTACTCTTTTTTTGACTTTAAAGGAGAGTAAAACCAGACATGGTGTAAAACGGGTGTCCGACCCGTTCTCGCTGGGCGGGTTAGGTTAAAATCGGGACTCAAGTTTCAAATGTGAATAAACATCTGGATTGCCAGACAGAATTTTCTTAATGACGCGCTCATCAAGTGGCATTGATTCTGCGATTGCAGTACTGTAATGTTCAATGCTGCTGCTGTTAATCACAAATTAACACATCCTCATCCCCAGTTCTGATGAATGGTCTACACTCAAAACGTTAGCTTGTCTTTTCTCTTTCCGGATGCTGATGCACCAGCATTTTCTGCTTTTATTTTACACCTTCATCCTCCTTTCTCACACCATTTTTGTGCTATGCTTCTGTTAAGGTGGTGGGAACTAGTAACATTTTCATTAGATAAATGCAGCATCTCTACCAGTGAGATTTGGAAACACCTGCTGGTGCACTTACTTTGGACTAGAAGTGCATATAATTCCACTTCAGAATAGTTGTGCGATAGTGGTACAGTACTGGCATGCATCTAAGTAAAAGCTTGGGATCTTGTCCCTGATGGAACTAGTTATCCAGAGAGCCTTTGTGCCATTTAAAAAAGATGACGCTCTACCAATAAGAAAAAAAGAACATGAACATATATAACATCTTTCACATCCCAAAGCACTTCACAGCTAACAAATTACTTTTGACGTGTTGTCACTGTTATATAGACAAACACGGCAGTTAATTTGCATATAGCAAACAGTAAATGGCTGACCAGTTAATCTGTTTTTGGTGGTGTGGGACACCAGGATAATTCCTCTGCTCTCTTTCAAATAGTACTCTGGGATCTGGTAGCACCTGAAAAGGGGTGGATGGGGCCTTCGTTTAATACCTCATCCAAAAGGCAATGCAGTACCCCACTGAAGTATTAGCCTAGCTTATGTATAGGGTGGAGCTTGAATCCACAGTCATCTGATTCAGAAGCATTAGTGTTACCACTGAGCCAAACTGATATTTAGCCACAATGTATGTTAAGTGCTTATTCCTAGCTGTGTCCCACATTAAAGAGGTTCATGTCAAATAGTATATTTAAAATAATTACAGATTAAACGCTCCTATTTGACCCTTGTTGGGGAGGAAATCTGCAATCCGTCTGCTCTATGCGGACATCTGTAGCGCAGTCCCAATCAACTGGTGGGAGTCGGAGAGCTCGCCGATCAGATCTGGAGTCAGACAGGGCTGTCCTCTCTCTCTGGTCTTGTTCACATGTTGTATCAAGCTGTTTGCTTGATACAACATGTGAACAAGACCATCAGGAAGGAGTCAGGTACAGGGGGTGACGATCCCAGGCAGCGGAGGCTCTCTGGTTAAGGCCTCCCTGTACATAGACGACATCACCGTCTTTTGCTCCGATCAGCCGTCAGTCCACAGACCGATGGGCATCTGCGACCATTCGAACTGGCCTCGGGGGCCAGAGTGAACCACAGTAAGCGCGAGGCCATGTTCTTTGGCAGGTGGAAGACCCGATCCTTTGCCCCTTCACTGTCGGGTCCGACCACCTGAAGGTGCTAGGGATCTGGTTCAGGGGGCCCCAGGCCTGTACCAAGAACTGGGAGGAACGGGTTGCCAAGGCCAAACCGAAGACCATAAGAGATAGGAGCAGGAGTAGGCCATTCGGCCCCTCGACCCTGCTCTGCCATTTAATGAGATCATGGCTGATCTGATTTTTACCTCAACTCCACTTTCCCGCCCTTTCCCCATATCCTTTGAAGCTTGATATGTGGTGGGGGGGGGGGAGCTCTCTCTCCATGGCTGGCAGGAACCTTGGTGATAAGATATTGCTCTACGTGGCCCCAGGTCTGGCCCATTCCCCACTGCTCCGCCGTCACAGTCACCTGAGCCATCTTCCACTTTGAGTGGAGGCCCAAGGTGGACTGCGTCTGCAGGGACATAATGTACAAACCCCCAGACAAAAAGTGGGGGTGGGGGGGAGGGAGGGCGTCCCCAATGCCATGCTGATCCCGATGTCCACCTTTGTGTGTGGCTGCCTCAGGAGGTGGGTTGGTCACTAAAAGCTTTCAAGGAGTTTGCGGGCCTTCATTTTAACAGATTTTTTTTGTTTTTAGCCCCTGGGCGCTGGGATTCCCAGACCTTCTGCTTCATGCCGCGTGAGAGGAGGCGAGACGGCCCGAAGCAGCAGGTAAGTGCCTTTATAGCACAGTTCGTGAGCCCAGAGGAGCAGGAGTGCTTCCCCCAGGCCCAACAAGCCAACCTGTAGCAATCACCCTCATGATCCCCCCCCCCTTCACGATCTCTGCCCTCCCCCCCTCACGATCTCTGGCTCCCCCCCCCCCATGTCTCTGGCCCCCCCACTGCTCACAATCTCCGGCCAACCCCCCCCCCCCACCCCCGCTCACGATCTCCCCCGCCCCCCCTGCTCACGATCTCCCCAGCCCACACGATGACTGCCCCCCCCACCCCGATGACTGAGCCCTCTATTATTACCCCTGCCCGCAACCCCCTCCCCCCCCCCCCCCCCCCCAACACAGTCAGATGGGAAACAGTCAAAAAAAAGACATCCTTACGTCGAAATCGTAAGGATGCCCGGGAAACCTGTACTTCCAGGTTTCCAGTCAGGAATTTTACCCCTTCCCAGCTCCCCAATAAAATCATGCCCCAATTGTCACTTCGTGCTGAGTTTCTACCTGTATACCACACTGAAGACTGGGTCTGCCCCGGCTGGCCGAGCAGATGCAGGACGTCCCGTCCAGCTCGATTGTACACCACACCACCTGTCCCATTGGAAGAAGTTCCTGAAGAGGAACCCTTTCGACCACAAGGCCATCAGACAGTGGTCGGCACCGAACATTCTGGGGGTCCTGCAGGGAAAAGAGAGGGTGGATCCGATGGGGCAGTTCCCCCACCAGACGGTCGAAAACCAACAGAAACCAGGATGTAGCTTGAATGGTGATGCAAAGGACCCTCCCAGTGAGGTCTTTCCTACATGCACGACATCTCACTGCCACCGTGAGATGCCCACGAGGCTGCAGCGGAGACGAGACCGTCGTCCACCTCCTGGTGGATTGCTCCTTCAAGCAGAAGTTGTGGAGAGAGATGCATTAGTAACTGTCTCGGTTCATCCCCAACATCTCGGCAACACAGGACGCTGTGCTCGACAGGCTGTTCCTCGGGAGATATCAACTGAGACAGATATCAACTGCTGCTGGAAGACCATCAACTCATGGATTAGGCCCTTTGGTCTTCCAGCTGAAGGAGCTGTCCACGACCCCCGAGTGTTGCCGACCGGCACACTCCAAGGTCCAGGAGTACGTGCTGCGGGACGCACTGAAGCGAAGTGTGGCCTACGCAAATGCCCTATGGGGAACAGCCACTGAGTAAGGCTATCCCACCTTTGTATTGTTCACCATGTATTATAAGATATGTACTGTGTTTTGAATTGTAATATTGGAATCGTATTGTGTACAATCTGTATTGTTTGGAATTGTAATTGTGATATCTACATTGAACTGTGTGTATCCTTCAATCTTATGAAATAAAGTATATTTTGAAATTGAAATTGTTAATCTTCAATTTTCTAAAACAGTGGAGCAGCTACTCCAACCACATTAGCTAAGGTCGCAGTTATACTGCAGCTACCGATCCAAAACGGGATCTGGGTGCTGTGAAGTAACCAGCAGACTTTTGTTATTTCGCCGACAAACTTCAGTCTGACTGGAACCAAGGTGCATCGACAACATGTGCTTCAACACATGCTGGATTCTGCTCCATCTGTTGCTCATTTTTAATGTTAGGGAAAAGCAGCAGCATCCACTTTGTTCTAGCATTAAAGAGATTAAAATAGTAAGTTTTAAAAAAATTCCCAGGCAGTCCAATGGAATTCAGCCGATGTGAACTCGGATCAGTGTGAGAGAGGGTCTGTTGGATGGGTCTTGCCTTTAGCGCACTTGTGACCTGAAATCCGAGTTCTATGCTTTTTTTTTGTTGATACGGCCTCAAAACCCACTTCACATCAAAGCAAAAGTGACAGTATAACTGCACCTAAGGTGCTCCCCATTGAGTCTGTCACTGATGTTCATGTATTTGGTTGGATTTCTGATTGATCTTGACCAGTCTCTTTGTTTTTCCCTCAGTCTGAGCCTAACGTAGCAATATTTGAGGTGGAGGGGAAAGCAAATTTCTGATGCTAAAGAAAAGCTACACACATCAACACCAGTGACTCTGAACTTTACTTACAGCTGCCAAAAATAATAGATATTTAGCACCCAAGCTACAAATTTCTTAGACAATGTAAACAAAATCTTATCTACTTGGGGTTGTTCAGTTACATTTTGGAGGAGGAAGAAACGGGCAACATTTCTCCACCTATTTATTTAGAGACATTTTCTTTTTGGTTCAATTTTTTTTTAAATGTAAATTTTGCTTCTAAAAACATGGTCAGGAGATGTATTAAATGTAAGGTGTGCTGTATCTACATATTTGAACTTTTTTTTCCCATTCTGCGATAAGGTTTGACCTCTAGTTAGGAAGTGGATGAGCCAATCATAATGGTAGATTTCCTTTTATTCAGTCTCTGTGGACCACCTTGGTTGCTGTGCTGGCTGTATTGAGATAAGTGGCAAGTAATTTAAGTGGCAACAGCATCGAGCCTTTGTTAGAGGCTATTGCAGGGTCAGTGTCTGTCAGTTCACAGCAGCTCTGCCATGTGGGTGGTAAGCAAAGGCCACAAAGGAAGTTACTAAACAGCAGTGACAACAGTCACTTCAAATGTTGCTTCTTACTTGGTCTTACCACAGGAAGAATTAACTTTGAATGCAGTAGCACTTCTAAACCAATAATTATTTTTTTAATGGTTTAAAAATATGCATAGAGGGTACCCAACAGCAACCATTGGACATGGAATCCGCTTCCCCAAAAATAAAGAAACGAGCCATAGTCATACCAAAATCTCATTCTTGAAATTAGTAACTTTTAGTGGGATGAGAGAGAATCTAGCCCCGATAACTAGCTAGAAAAAATATTAAACAATGGACCAGCAGGGGAAGATATTTAAATACAAGCTTGATCAGGTATGGGTTAAATACATTCTGACTAGGAGGAAAGGGCTATGCCAAAAGTTTGGGTACCATGGGGAAATAGAGAGATTAGAGCAAAAATAAGGTTCAGAAAAGAGGCCGGTGATAAAAGTATAGGGAATAATGCAGATAGAAAACTGCGAGAAGTATAAAATGTATGGAAGGGAGGCAAAAAAGAGAGATTAGGACCGCCAGGAAGAAATATAAAAGAAGGCAAGTGGTCAGCATAAAGGAAAATGGCAAGGGCTTTTATAAGGAGATCTTTTACTTGAAAGTGAGGGAATAGCAGAGATGCTTAATAAGTATTTCACCTCAGTTATTACGGGGATTTTAAAGTGAGATTTTGGGAGTATATTTACTTCCATCAGCAGATAATCTTTTCAGCAGTTTGAATCTGCTTTATTTTTTCTCTCCACTTTTGTAGTGATAGTTGGGGTAATTTTAACCCCAAAGAACGGGTGGGTTGGAGGCGGGTGGAAGGTTTAACCCAGGCACGTTTGGACGCGCACGCGCATCCGAAACCCGGAAGTTCCGTCCCCATTTAATGACGGCGGGCGGATTGTTAAAGGGGCAATGTACCTCATTGCAATAGTTGAGTCACTTAATTTTTTGTGTATTCAAAAGGTAAAACGAATTTAACCTCACCTTCACGGGCCTCCCATCGCTTCCGATTCTCGTCAGGTGAAAGCAGGCGAGACGGGCCAGATCCATGAGGTGAGTGCCTTTATTGCACTGCTTGTGGGCCAGGAGGAGCAGGAGTGCTTCATCCAGGCCCAACAAAGCTCACCTGCGCGATTGGACCCCTGCGATCGGCCATCCCCCCCTCCCCCACCCCACCACCACTGCCGTGATCGGCCAACCACCCCCCATTGTGGACCCCCCCCCCCGATCTTCTCCAAGGTCCCCCACCCCATATCTTCTCCAAATCCCACCCCCCCACCCCATGTCCTCCACGGCCACCCTGTGAAGTTCTCCATGTGATCCTCTAAGGCAGTGCGTTCCACAACCCTTTGTGTCAAGGTTTTTTTCTGGATTCAACTTTAACCAAATCATCACTCTCAAATTTTTCAGCCTGAATGATTGTAAATGTAGAAGGGACTTTGGTATGAAACCATGTCATTATTTGAAGAGGCTTCCTTTCATCTCTCTAGTAAATTATATCTGCTGGCTTGAAAATCTCATTAGCAGGGATTAAAGTTTAAATTATAGGCAGGTACAGAACCAAACACCTTCTAGCTTAATTGCTGATAAGAAGCCCAGCATCTTTAAATATTAGAATAGAAATGAATTTTACCAGTGCATGTTTACAGCTAATGGCCGGTAACACTGGTACACTTCGTGCTCCAGACTTTCCTCAATTGTTTTTTTAAAAAGTATTTCTACTAACAATGCTAATGAGTTACAAAGGTAAACATTTAGCCCAGCTTCACGACAAGTGAAAATACAGGATAGAATACTGGGTAAGATAGTGTAGCGATTTATAGTACTGGACAAACAAGCCAGAGTGCAAATCCAACATAATAAATTGTGAAATTGAATTTAATAGTTCTGGTAATTTTTGAGCTGGCACCAGGGAAAATGATCACGATAGCTGCTGGATTGTTGTAAAAACCCAACTGGTTCACTAATGTCCTTGAGGGACAGGAACCTGCCATCTCCACATGGTCTGGCCTAGACATGACTTCAGTCCCACACTACATGATTGATCTTAATGCCCTCTGAAGTGACCCAGCAAGCCAGTCAGTTGTAAAACAATCACTATGAAAGAAAGCCCATAGGTTCAAGATTCCCTGCAGGATATGAGCACATAGGCCAACACTCAAGTGTAGTACTGAGAGAATGCTGCATTGTCAGAGATGCCGTCAGAAGTTAAAATCTGTGCGTCCTGGTGATTTAGATCCTGTGCACTGTTCGCCCTGCAACTAACACCACCAAAAACAGATTATCAGGTCATTCATCTCATTGCTATGCGCTGTACACAAAATATCTGCCGTGCTTGTCTACATAACAGTCGTTGCACTTTAAAATAGTTCAATGTATGTGTAGCTCTGACATATTCCTGAGAGAGATGATGAGATCTTTTATAAATGTAAGTCTTTTCTTTTGGTGGAGTCATACAATTTGCTGCTTTGATATTCGCAAGAATCTATCTTTACACGGTAACTGTTTTCATAGTACTAATAGCCCTTTCATTGCTGATATAATTTTCTTTAAATTGCCTTTTAGTTATGCAAAGTTCCACTACTTGCTTTGAATGTGTATTTGGTAGTGATGAGAGTTATCAAGCGATTCTTAAATGTAGAAAGATGCACAGGCTGATACTACAGTAATCCCGATGGTTAATTCAGATTCAGAAAATAATTGTATCATAATACTTGATGCAGAATAGGATTGACCCTGAGCAACTGAACAGCTATAGAGCTCCCTTTTCTCAATTCAAATGACATATATAAAACAAAAGGTTCGTGGTACAACATTCTAAACGTATTTCACCTGTAGGTGGCGCTGTGAGCAGAACGTTACGTGACGTAAGGTTAGTTAACTGACTAGCTTAATTGGCATTCGTGGCTGGCCATGTCTGAATTCAGCCTGCAACTAGATAACTCAGCAAACTCCTGACCTGCCAATCAAACTTGATGCTACAAGTTTCTGGGAAGCTCAAGGGCAAGGCCGGCCCCACCAGCAATTCAGCAGATTATATGCCCTCCCTGTAAACTCTGACATCGGATAAATCCCATCTCACCCCTTCCGCCCCCCCCCCCCCTCACCCCCCTACTACATGCAAAGAGAAAAATCACCATCTTATTAATGGAGCAAGCTACCATTCATTTACCTGACGACTGGAAATCCTCATCAAAGCCTTCCACATTGCCCCCCGCTTCCCCCCCAGCTAACTGAAAGCTAACTGCCAAAACTCCTTTCCCCATACATAGGCTGAAAATCCCTAAACAGACCCTAGCTCCCTATGCTAGATTAAAAGAATCCTCTCTGGATCAGTTGACCCCTGCCACTGGAAAAACATACACCGGAACTCCCCCACTGAGGCAATTTCCACATTCAGAAATTCCCCACCACCCCTCCGCTGAGGCAAAATCACCCACCAACAACAACCCCCACCACCTGAATAGAAAAACCCCAACCAGCACCTCCCCCCACCCCGCCATGACTGAAAAAACTCCTGAAGCACTTCTTCCCCACCCCCCATCCCTCCTGTTGACTATGGTTATTTTAAAATTAATAAGAGTTTAGTGTTTGTAATATTGAAGATCTGTAAAACAAGATTACATTGCTGTTTGGTCCATGGTATCATGCAGTTATCATGGACCATTGAGATCCCACAAGACCACATAAGACAGCCATTATTTCTTTCACCTTTCTTTTTAGCTTTGTATTTTTAATTATTTTAGCTTGCTTTCTTCATTTTAATTTTTGTTTTCCCACTTGGCCACGTTCCAACCAGTTCTCTTTTCTGAATCTCTCTGCCACTCTCGAGTGCGGCTGCACACAAAGGTCTCCGCCCACTCAGCCTCTATGTCCGACCTCGAAACTCTGCTAACCTGACTCCACGTGACACTGACCAGAACTTGCATCTTTATATCCATCCTAGCCAACCTTCCTACTACTGCTCCGCAGCTGACAGCCTCCAGCTACCTTTAATTATTTATTTTCTCGGTGCCTTTTTCCACCTTTCCCAGTTCCAGGAAGCAGTGGATCGAAGAGAGAGAAAAACTGTGGGAAAATAGTCACAGGCAAACAGAGGTACAGAGTTGACCATGACAGAAAGTGTGTCTGTGAGAGAGTAATCTAACACATAAAGAGTAAAAGAGAAACAGAGTCAGAAAAAATTAGAAAACAAGCAGAGAAACAGTTACGAGGGGGCAGAAACACAATTTTTTTCTGTTTGTGAGCAACTTCGCAGCAGATCAATTAATGTGTAAGAGACTTAGTCCTACATGAAGATAAAAAGAAAAAAGCTGCAAATTCTGGGAATTTGCAATAAAAACAGAAATTGCTGGAAATACACACAGGTCCATCAGCATCTTTAAAGGGAAGAGACTGTTTAATTTCTGGGTGTTGACCCCTCAATAGTCCACATCCTGAACATTAACCTGTCTCTCTTTTCAGATGCTGAATGGCCTGCTGTGTATTTCCAGTGTTTTCTGTTTTTAGATCATCCTAAATGCATGTTTTCAGGCTAATCCCAGCAAGTATCAATCAAGTGCCAGTAATCCACACGGTTCGCTATGGGTTATTAAATTGCAATGAATCTGTACAACCAAGTGGAATGCCAAAAAAAGTAGCTCTGGGCACAAAGTTAGTTCTTTGGCTACAGTGGAGAGCAAAGAATCAGCATCGTTCTCATTTGTGCTGAGGGAGACACTTGAATCACAGAAATTCACGAGACTGGAAAATGCATTCTGTTTAGCACACAGGGCATGCATATTACAAGGGAGATGAGCCTTGAGTCTGGTGGTTTGGATAATGGGGGAATCTCATCTCCTCCTGTGGATCCTTGGTGGCCATGGCGAACTCAGTAGGCTGTTAAAATTGCATCGGGGTCCTATATTGCATCGGGGTGATAGGAGCCTGATTTGCCTAAATTTATGAGGCTCCCACCTGATTCGCCTAAATTTATGAGGCTCCCACCTGATTCAGGCAGACTCCACAGCTGCCCGAAAAAAGTGGTGATAATATGGCTGCAGGGCAGAAATCGATCAGTAAGTGTAAGTAACCATTTTACCTCCCATTCGCCAGGCAGAGAGAGTTAAAATTCCCTTTTAAGTTTGCAAAAAGCTCAAAGAAATGCTGGGTTCCGACCCATTTTTTGGTTCCCTGACTAAACATATGTCGGGTTTCCGCCTTTGACCTTGACTAGAATTTAGTATTTAACTTTCTGAAACAACACCTCACATTGTATTACAAAAGTTTGTTGCTCATCTCTTTATGGACTGTTCCACTGGATGGTGCCACTAGTTGAACGCAATAGGAGAAGCAAGATTGAGGTTTAACTCATGAAACTAGCAACATAAATTCAACTGAAGGTGCAGGATAGACTTGTGATTTTAAACCTCACAAATAATTTGCAGCAGGATTGAGTTACTGGTCAGAATTCCACAAAGTTTATTATTAATATAGTAAACTGAGTTTTTAGATTTAAGCTCCACTTCAACAAAGGGAATTATTTTAACCAGTGATCTCATAATACCACTGTTAAAATAGAGGAGAAAGGAGTTTGATACGAGTGCATTAAGCAGTTGTACGATAAAATTGCCAACAGTAGTTTGTAGACTATAATGTTTTTATTTATTGTGATAGAGTTTACAGTAATGATTTTAATGACCAGCAGTAATGTACATGTGAGTCACAATAACCCTACCATACAGGAGACAACTCATGCTATAGATAGATATCTAGAGCTGACATTCCTCTATTTGTGAAGCTGTACTAGATGTGCATAAGGACCGCTGGAATGCCGGCAGAAGGTGCCAATGGATTAATCATTCATGCTCGAAGCACTCCCACTCCTCCAAAACAGGTGCTAGAAATGGAAAGTTGCATAAGGTTGGAAAATAATTAGCCAAGTGAACTTGTTAAAGCGTTGTCAAAGGACATGAAAGAGCACCTACGTTCTGTAACTGCAGATACTTCCTTTCAGAGGAGGTTCAGATCTGATGTAGGACTATGAATGCAAAGAGTTGTGAGTAGTAGAGGAGTAGTAAGAGTTCTAATTAATGTTGCAGCTAAGGACACTGAGCACAGATGCGGTGGCCATTATCGGGTGTATTGTGATGGTGGAAGAGAAAGAGGTTCAGAAGCACAAAGGGCATCTAAGCCTGGGATCCGGCATTTCATGGTCAGCATAGCAGTGGAGTGGTGCCTGAGGAGGATCAAGTTCTCCTGGGAGGTTGTGAGTAAAGTTTATCACCTGATCGATGAAGACCTGAATGGATAGCTAAACATCATAAATGGACTGTCATGAGCAGTCAACGTTTATGCCACAAGGACCATTGAGGCACCCACAGAGGAGATCCCAGTAGCCAAGTGATTTGTTATGCACCTCTCCATTATGGATACAATTGAAATTGTGTATGACTATTCCTCCTGCTACATACATCTCCGCAGGCTAGTCACTGAAAGCGGGAAGACAGATGTCTATGGGTCAAGTAAGGGTGGTGGTGGTTGGTGTACAGGTGTATGTTGCTCTTCGGTTGTGGCTGATGATCAACCAGATTCTCCTCAATCTGTGAACAAAGCAGTTGATATATTTCAATACATAAGCACCCATATCCACTCAGATACTGAAAGGTCGTTACATGCACTATTATGCATTTATGCAAGTCTACATAGATACTTCAAGTGACATATCATGTACACCATAGCAAACCTGATTAATATGGTACTTTTCATGAGTTCTTTGTGGTGTTCCAATCTCCACCAATTCAATCCCATCCAGACTGTCCCTGCTACCATTCCTGCCTCGTATGGCATGAGTATCTTCAGTTATGGAAGTCCGCTGCCTGTCCCATGCTGTGCCCTCCTATTACGTGAATGCTTTGCCTTTAAACATGTGGGGTTTGAGACATAGTGATTTAGCCCATGGAAATTCTTTCCTTCAGTGCATTTATTCTCCCATCCTGGCATGTGTAACAACCCTGCTATTTTCACCTCCGATATTTACTTGCTACATTCTTGCTAACATTTAGCTGGATTAGTACAGTAATTTTTTGTATGTATCTCTTACAAAGAGCTGTTGTTTTACAGCAATAGTCATGCCTCATCTTTGTGCTTCTCTTTAAAGCATGTATCTTCTGGACTTCTTGCTGGGTCTGCTGAGTGGAGGAGACAGCGATAATGGTTTTTGTGACATATTACTGTGACCAGCATGTTAGGGGCTGTCCTTTCCCACCAAAAAAGTGCTTGTGGCTCTCCATAACTGTGTTCATCAGCATTTCAAGAACCTCTTTTCTGAAATGGATTTTGAGTTTCTGCGGTTAAGCCATTTTCTATGGGTATTCCGATGGCACAGCTGGATTCTCAGATGTTTCTAAATGTCTGGGAGTTAAGTGACTCTTTACCTGCTTCAGAAGTCTGAAAGGATCATTACTGCGGGTCTGTTATGATTGGCTGCTACATTTTCATTGCTGCTTACAGATTCACGTTTCCCACAGTTGCTACTTAGGAATCTGCTTTACGGCGATTGTGTAAGGAAAGGGTTGATCAGTCTGACTTGAATTGTTCTAATGCAATACTGCTATTAATTTGTATTTATATTGTAGTAATGTTAGCTTTTAGCTTTTATTTGTTAAGTAAGGAAGCATGATTCTTAAATTGTGATGTCTTAAAACAGTTACAAGAGTACAGCAATTCTAAAATATTGACCACTGAATTTTTGAACTGCGACTGACCTTCACAGCAGCGGTGGGTTTTAATATGAAGTAATCACCTGCTTAATGAGAGAAGTTAATTGGGGACATTCCATTTCAAACTGGCTCCTAGGTTTCAGGGAGATTGTAATCAGTGATATGGGTGCAAGGACAACTGTTAGACTTGTGGTAAGGTTTCTGTAAAATGGGGAATCAGCTGGTGCTGAATGGTACAGAATCAAAGACAGGCTTGTAATGAAAAGTTTCATGGTGGAATAGCAATTATATGTAAGAAGAGAGAACTTTTTACAAAGTGAACAAAATAAGAGAGTTATACTGATCTCCTTAGAACAATGGAAAAAGAGCTCGTTAGTAAGGAAATCAGCTTATTAACTGAAATTATTGAAAAGGTATAGATCCAATTAGATTCTCCTTATACTGAGTTATATTTTAACGTTTGGTATAATCATGTAATGTAGAAACGTGCAAACTGTCACGTGGTAGGGGTATGAGATAAGAAATAGCCTGAGAAAGTGAAAAGCAAGATGTTTTAATCTTCACCCATCTCAAATCAATAGAAGTATTGTAAAATTACCCATTAGTCACTACTCTGAAGTTTAAAGATGTAAAGCTATACACGTGAACAAGATATGATCAGGTCTGTGCAGCTTGCCATATATGGACATCTTGATAAGGAACTTGTCGTTCAATGGAATAAAATGTGGCCTGCTGTAATGAGGTTTTGAATTCAGAAGGTTTGATCAACTTGAATACTGAGCACAGAACTATAACGCATTTGAGTCCCCAACCATCAGATGTGGTTGTAAGTATTGTATTTGAAGTGTATGTCTAAGTACTATTGCATGACCTGAATGCTTGACCTCAACATTTCAAGAACCTTTTTGATTTTGAGCAATAGATGGAACATCTAATCATAAATAAAAAACATCCTCTATATAAAAAAAATTGTTTTGTTAAAATTTTGAAAACAGGCTTTATGGTATTTTTTATGATCTGAGGAATATCGCGCCCCTAGTGGTAACTTCAAGTTCCACACATTAGGCCTGCATTACACATCTGAGAAAGGAGCACAGTGATTACAGCAACTTGATTCCTGGGGGAATCCAGTACAATGCAGTTGATAACAGAATTGACACTTTGTAAAGACAAATGTGCAGTGGCTGTCCGCATTTCTCAGCCATTATTTTTAAATCAGGCATTTTCCAAGAGAGTTGACAGTCAACCCCATGGGATATGCAATATCGAAATCAAAACTAAACAGATTTTAGTGAAAAAATACAATTAGATATAAAATGCCATAACAAAAATTAGAAGCATAAAGGATACAATTACAGAAAAAAAGCTATTAACAGGAAGGTTTAGTGTTTAAAATATATAAAAACAAATTAACAATACAATTATAGCATCCAATTAAGCCATACAATTTATATTGTGTGTTAGAGCTGCCTGCTCCTTTGCTCATGTTACATGCTGTTCAACGGTTTATAAAAATCTAATCACAAAGCTTGTACCAACAAACTGAGTTAAATTGCTAGGAACCCATGGAGCAGGAAGACAAACTTGAATCATTACAAATAGGCCCCCTTAGTGATTGGGGGAATATAAAAGGCATAGTGGATAGAAAGGAAGTCAGATTAAAACTGCAGTGTCCATTTCCCTGGTTTATATGGTGGCTTTTGTCAATTTCTAACAGAAAGTTGTCTCCAATTTTGTAACCATTTCCTCTCAATCAATATTCTTTCAATTAAATTTTAAAATGTTTTTTTATTGTAATTGAGGCTCTCAGGTTTTTACATATCCAGTGCAAGGAGATCTTTCTCTCTCTGTCATACACATACACACACGTGTACACACTTAAAAATATTCCAGTTAGTTCTGCTCACACCTTTTAAATGAAAACAAAGTCACTCACTCTTTAAATCCAGGGGTGACATAAAACAAATAGCAGACTTTGTGCTGACAAGATGTACAAACTCACATGTGGCTAGCACACAGGGCGAGTACCACACTGACCAAAGAATCTTCAAACTGTATATACCTTTGCCATACCTCTCCCTTTTTTAGTCAAACTTTATCCCAAAGAGATAGTGGTTTATCTAGCAGAGAAACAAACAAAATAAAAAATTAGATTCCTCAATAATACTAATTGATCTTTTTTAATGAACCAAGTGTGCTGGTGTGGCACTGCGTAAAGCAGATGTTCATTTCTTTCTCTGGTGTCAGTGGGATTTCTGGGCATTTTCCTGGTCACTGGGTATCATTGGAAAGGGTTTAAATAAGAGAAAGAAATGAAAAAAAAATAAGAATATTAAAAAATGGCCTATGACAAATTTCTAAACAGGTTGAATTCATTGTTACTAAGAAGAAGGAATGGAAAGCATTAGAAACAAATTCCTTGCCTAATGTTACTCTGGCACATTAGCTGCATTGAGAAGGATGAATAGAGTGCTCAGCAGGGGAGCCCTGTGGTTTGGAATGATTTAGAGAAATCCAATTTTTCCACAGAGGAAAAAAATATATAAAAATCCTGAGACTCATCTCGTTAATACTTGCCAATCACAGCACTTACCCCTGGAGAATTCCATTCTCCCTGAAAATAGCCAAAATGTTAATTCTCCTGTTTTATAAGGATTACAATTGTGATACATTATTTTTTTTTAAATCCAGATTTCTACAATCCTTGGTTAAAATTTTAGGTGGAGACCTTTGATCAGAATCGCACTCCATGTCTGATGAAAGGTGTCTACCTGAAACATAACCTCTCTCTTTTTCATTTTAGACACCACCGGAACTGCTGTTTATTTCTTGCATTTTCTGTTTCTTTTCAACATCTGCAGTTTTTTTTTGCTTTTACTTTTAAAATTCTTGAGGGTTTAATATGTTGATTACAGTTAATCAATGTGGTCTGATGCAGTGTCAGGTATGCAGAGTATAAGGGAAAGGCGACATCATTGAGACCAGGTGCATTCTATTCCAGAATATGTTGGCTAATAAAATTTAACAGTGCCAGAATACATAGGAACATTGGAACATGGAGGACCAGAAAACACCATTTTGATCCTTCTGACTGGCCACAGAATTCAGAATCAGGATATACAGTTCTTTACCGGAAAGGTGTGGTGGCATGGTGGCATAGTGGCTATGGTACTAGACTTGTAATTTAGTGATTGTGAATTCAAAGCCCCACTGTGATATGTTGTGAAACTAAATTCAAAAATCTGTGGGCTAGCACCAGAAAATGACCTTGACAGCTGTTGGTTTCTCATAACAACCCACTTGGTTTATAATGTCCTTCATCTAAGGACCTACCATCCTACCTGGCTTGGCCGACATGTGACTCCAGTCACACACAGTGTGGTTGACTCTTAATGCTCTCAGGGTAACCAGGTACGGGCAATAAGTACTGACTTGATTGTGTTGTCCATGTCACAAGAACTAATAATATTTTTTTAAAAATCCTACACCCCCAGATTGATTTTTCTTGGAAAATGTCTGTTCATCTCCTATTATTATGACTGGTTATCAACCCTGATCATCTCCCTGGTCAGTCTATTCCAAGAATTCATCATCCTGTGTGGATAGAGCTATGAAAAATTATTTTATTGTTTAAAACTTTAAATAGTTTCAAATATTTTGTACGTCATGTGGGCTAGATTTTCCACTGCTATACTGCCTGAAAGTAGATGGTATAGAAATGGGAAATGGTGAGGTGAAGCCTACTGCTAGATTCTTCACTCCTGCTGACACCACCAGGAATTTTCCTCCCTCCCCCAGCAAAGAACTAGGCCACCTACCTCTTGATTGCTCTGCCGCATTTAAATGATGGTAGGGGAGCAGGGCCCAGGAAACCGGATGATTTCCCTGCCTCACATCTCAACTGTCATCAACCTCAGGGACTACCAGGAGAGAAATGCTGGTTCACCCTGGGGTTGCAGTGTTGGAGGGAGATGGCCTTGTAATGGGCATATCTCTCTATCTCTTCAACTCCATTAGCTGCAGCTGTTGGGCCCATGGCTTATAAAGAGCCTTTCTTTTATATTTCAATAAAAATCATAAGGGTACTCCTGCCCCTTTAAATATGCCTCTTCCTTCAACATTAGCAGGCTCCCTCGGTGCGGCACAGATTACATCGGGAGCCCGCCCTGTAAAATTAATGAGCCCTAACCCAAGAAAATGAGTCGGGGGTCATGACGGGGTCAGGTCAATGGGTGGAAGTCCCGCTCGCTCTCCTCCAGCGGCAAACCCATCCTGGAGAAAAATCTAACCTTGTGTGTCATGTTCAGACAGTACAGTCCCAGAATCATGATAGTACCCTTCCTACAGCAACATGTCCCTTTTAGTGATGGAAGAAATGCAGTATTACCAAAATGATTTCTGCACAATGGCTTAAACACATGAGGATTTGCTTTATGAGTAAACTGGTAATTTTCTTATATAAATGGGTTAGTGATACTCTTTAATAGTTTGAAGTGTTGCATATCTATTCTACATATGTGAGTATTTTTCAGCGAGAGATCCTAGAAGTAAATTAGCACCTATTATTATGTAATTAGTAATGTTTTTTTATCCCTTAGATGAGATGATTGGCTTTTCCTTCTTGTTGAATCTTATAACAGACGCACGATTAACTGCCATGATTTCAGTAAAGATTCTCCATATACTCTCCCTGTTTTATCTCTCCTTTTGTACAATGGAATTGATATGACTAATACTCAAGTTCATAGTATCACGATAAAGACCCCTGAGATATCATTTATAATCTAAGGAGCTTTGCTTTCAGTTTTTTTTCCCTGATAAATTTCTGGTATTTAAAATGATTTACTGATTTTCATCTGAAAATTAATGCTCACCAACTTCTGTGGCTTGGCGTAATCTCAAGAATTCAGTGAGTCTCACGAGATTTATTCTGTTCCCCTCGTTTAGCTGTACATGGAGATTGGAAGCCTGGGTGGGTCTGTAGCATTTTTGTTTTATGCTTGCTCACCAGCACACCATCAAAAGTTGTCATTAGAATGTGAGTTAAAATAAGGTAAAATCTCAGTGCCAAAGTTTCAACTGAGGTTTTTGTAACATAATTTTCCAGAACTTGAATAAGAGCAAGACTTATTTCTAATCTCAGTTAATGAGCTTTATCAAAAGAAGAAGTCTGCCAGATGCTGCATTACTTGATGGTCATGTCTGCAATATTTTAATTAAAAGGTAAGTGAAGGGCGTAGGAAGATGCTGGAGCATAAGGTGATGGAACATGAACTTATGCTGTCCCCCATATGCTGAGTTCCATTCAACAAAGAGAAGGCACCATGTGGAAGTCAGTGGCCTCCTCACTCGGAGTGAAAATAAGAGAGCCAGTCATCTTCGGTCACTCTCAAACATCCCTTAGTAACCAGCTATAGAGCAGCTCCGTTGAAGATGTGAGAACAATCTGTCCTTTTGGTCAGGGAGGGTGGGTGGCATTGGGAGATTTGAGAAAAAAAAGGATTCTTTTAAAAAAAAAGTTAATAGGAAACAAAAGAAAGTTTTTCTCTTTCTTTTGCCTCTCCCAGGAGATTACATGGGAGGGAGGATGCGGGTAGGAAGTGTTCAGTCATGATGCTCCAGGCATCTTGACTGTGGGGCAGGCTTGATGGACCAGCTAGTCTTTTCCTGCCCCTCAAACACAATTTGCCAGCATCCAGAACTCTGAGGTGTAATATCCTCATTACCCACTGGATACTGCACATTCGTACTTGGATGTGCAATTGACAATTGACCACAGTCACCATTTTTTGTTTTGTCTACAATTTTTCCTTTCAGTAATCTGTAAATATACCTACTGCACTCTAGGTTTGTAATATATTCTTGAATTAGATTTAAATGTGGAAAACTAAGACAAATATGACCATGGAGTGGAAGTGTTTGTATACCCTGATGCCAGATATGACAGGGGTTTAATATATGTTCGCTTCTTGTCAGAGAGCTATTAAACCCACAGGTGTTTTAACTGGCTATCTTCATATGAAAGAAGCAAGTTGCTCACATGAATCCAGATGTGAGATGTTAATTTTGAGATGGCTCTTTCACTTCTAAGGCACTAGGTTCAAATTTCACTAACAGTGAGCTTTTGCAGAATATCATTGAATGACTACGGTTGGAATAAGAGGAGATTGCTTGTGAAGTGATTTTATAAGCTACATAACTTAAGGGTAGCATTCACACTGGAAGAGCTCCCCAGTGGTTCATGGATTTAATAAGGGGACCCAGAATTCAATAATTGCATCATTATTTCACCTCCCTCACTCCACTACTTGCCAAGTCCAATACTGGATGTTGGCAGATTATTTGTTCATGGGATGTGGGTGAAAATTGGCAAGATATTTATTGCCCACCATTAGTTTCCTTGAAAAGGTAATGGTGGGCCCTCTTCTTGAACCGCTGCAGTCCTTGTAGTCACAGTGCTCCCATGATGGTGTCAAGTAGGAAGTGCCAGGATTTTGACTGTTTATGATGATTGAACAGCGATAGATGTCTGAGTCAGGAGAGCGTGTGGCTTTGAGGGGAACTTGGAGAAAATATGGAATACAACCTATTGCCAGCTTCAGGGGACATTCGTGCCACTCTTATATAGGAGACCTTCTCTCAACTACCATATCCGGCCAATGCATTAACAGGCCTCTGTAAACTTTCCATCTTCCCTCTTCTCTCCACAAATATATGATCACCAACAGACCCTTCAACAATTCACAAAGCTCCCATTCTTACCAGCACATGCAAGAAACTTCCACACCTTTCCAAGGACAATGTCTGTATGTACGACTTTAGCGCAACCATAATCTTAATGTGAAACCATATTATCTGTGTGCCTGGTGTTTGCTTTGCCATCATGACCATAAGTGATCTTTGTGCACTTAAACATTGTCTTGTGTTTCTCCTAGGAGCTACCTCAGTGGCAGGAGTGCATGAGATGGCTGCTGTGTTGCAGTAGGAGCCTCTTGGGACTAAGGTGGTTCCTGGTATCATGGCAGCTAGGTCCTGAGGTAGACTTGTTGTCGACTGCACCTCTTGTGCTGCTGCATGGGCAGCCTGGCCTTATGTTCTTTCTACCACATGTGCAGGCTTCAGAATGGGGCTGGTGGTGGGCATGCATATGCTGTTACCCTGACAGATTGCACCATCACCAATGCCTATTCCTGCCATGCCACTAGCACTGGCAACTATTTGTATATGGTCACTGAATTGTGGGGAAGCAGATCTACTGATACCAATGAGATCAGTGAAGCCCTGTCTCAAGGTTATTTTAGAGGGGAACCTGGGCGGTGGGGGGGGGGGGGGGGTCTCTGCCTTCCTGCTGAACTGGTAGACTTTTTCTTTTGAAAGAAGAATTTCTTCTATGCTCCAAAGCAAAGTTGAATTTTACTCCCAAAATCTTTTAGGGCAATTTCTCTGAAGAGCAGTACATTCTTTTTAGCAAAATTGTGTGACGGTTCTGTAAAAGATGCTCATTTGTGAGATCATTGCATTCATTAACCAGTGTTGCATAAAGGGGACTCTACAGACATGTTAAACACAAATGTCAGAAGAAAATATGAAGATACTAGTCCAAATTTTAACTCAGGCAGCCAAGGACCGAGGTGGACGGCAAACCATCCTGAACACAGCAGCATGAGGCCCAGGTGAATATAACTCCTGGGCCTCATCTGCATGTTCCCAGTCAGTCTCCTGCCTGAACCCGGCTGACCAGCGAGGGAGTGTAATTTCTGGTGGCAGGAGGCTGCCGCTGGGGATTAAAGGAACGGTCCCTAGCACTCAGGTGAGTCATGGGGAGGCATTTTAGGAGGGCCTTGCAATCGGCGGCAGGAGCAAGGGAGGCGTATACTTTCTTTGTAGGGCCTAGAGAAGCACGCCTGATCCTCCTGGCCCCACAAGGAAAGTAAACATAAGTTAAAAGACTTACCCCTTTGGTCCTCTTAAGGCCCCGGCTCCTCTTCTCCCGAAGTTGATTGGTGGGAAAACCACAGCAGTTTCCCTGCTCAGGCCCATGGTGAAAATAGCAGTCGGGCCCTGATGACATTACCAGAGTCCGATCTGCATATTTAAAGAAGGACCCTGCGGGGTGGGCAGGGTTAAAATCTCCCCTGCTGTGTGATCAGAAAATCCAGAACCCACGGTAATTTTATTCATGCATGTTAACTTGTGTTTCCGCATTTGTCATTATTTTAAGTATATTTCCAAGTACCATAATTTTTAATATGCAGATCACCTGTTTGCTCACAGAACAGGAGACAGATGTTCTGGGCTTTTCAGCTGTCCCCAGATGCATGTAAATGAAAAAATGAATTTAAACCAGTGATTCAGTGTCATGCACGATATATGAATTAAAAGGAAACAACTAATCCCAGAAGACACAGTTTCCTTACTTATTTAGGAGACTTTTACAAATTACTTTATATCGCTCAGTTCTGAACGTTTAAAGACTGTTACAAGAGTGGAGGTTTGTAATATCACCCATACGCAGTATAGAGGTTCAGTTTAGGATGCAGTCTTTCTTTTTTCAGTGCGTGGCAGCTAACAAAACAGAGGGAGAGAAGTTACCTTGTTTGAACTATGGGATGGCACAGTGATGCAGCATTTTGGGGGGGCTTCAATGTGCAATGCCAGGGGCTAATGGGATGGAAATTTATGCCCGCGATTCTCTGTATAGTAAACCATTCCGAGCTGCAATGTTGTGGAGATGCCGGTGATGGACTGGGGTTGACAATTGTAAACAATTTTACAACACCAAGTTATAGTCCAGCAATTTTATTTTAAATTCACAAGCTTTCGGAGGCTACCTCCTTCCTCAGGTGAACGATGTGAACGAGCTGCAATGTGGTAGAGAGGAGCTGAGTGGAAGTCAGGTGCTTTTCCACAGGGAAGGAAAATCGGAGAGACAGTCTTCTTTACTGCAGCTCCCAGCCACTCAGTCATAGAGCAGCAGAGACCGACTGGAGAATAGGTCATGTGCCCATCTCTCAACAGGAAACGGTACATGCTGGGGAAGCTCATAAAAGGGGGACAAGGAAAATATATCTTCGTTAGGGGAAAAAAAAAATTAAGATTGGCTATCTAGGCAACCTGGTCGTCAAGTTCACTAGCCTGGCAAATCAAGTGCTACACTTTTTTTAAGACCACCTCCTGTGACATACTGAATAATAATAATTATTAATAGATTGAATAGAACTTATCTGATGCTATTTCTATGCTTGGCAATTGAGCCCTTGAGATGCCATTGAGAATAACAGTGAAACGGTAAACGTAGTGTGCAACTGAGTCATACAGTCCATAAACTTCCAAAGTTCAATCCTTGGTGTGTGCTGGGTTAGTTGCTCTCAACCATGGCAGCAGTGTAAAGTTTTAGCTAGTGCTCATAGTAGAATTTGTTGGTAGGGGTCAAATTCAGTCTTTTCGAATAGTATCCTCTTGTGAAAGTGAAACACTCAATAATTACTGTCACAAATGGTAGAATTTGTGTTGTTTTATTTTTAATGCATAAGTAAAAAGCAGTATTTTTTTCAAAGAAGGATTAAAGAAGGTGACTGCTTTTTTCATTTCAAAGGGGGTTAGTTGGCCTTTGATCTTGTAAAGGAACTGAGATAGCTATTTTTAAAGTGACAATAGCAGCTCTCCATGCAGCTACTTATTCCTGTATTTTGAATGTGGCAATGGCTTTGTGTTAGGTTTTCAATTACTGCAATGGTTACCTTGAACCTGTCACATACTTCAAAGGGACTCAACTGCCTCATGTTAAAAAGGAGATTGTGTGATATTTCAGCAATGGAAAACTGTGTATCCTGCAACATCCAGCTACCAAATGTATTTGTCTAGGAATTACTTTATAAGCAGTTTGTTATGGTTTGATGCCAAACAAGAACCCGATTGCAAAAGGCACTTTGTTGAAAGAAGCATGGTGAGGGTTCTGATTCTGTAAAGTGTCTCCTATTGTATCATTCATGGTTATTATGGTTATAGGAAGTCTGGGTTTCTGTATCACTTTTTTGTGATACAGAAACCGAATGTCCGCCGGGGTTCTCCTTTTTCATCCGCCATAACTTCGGTGGAAGAACCTTGTAAAGCCCTGAAAAAATGGTGAAAATAGTGTTTTCCCAGGGTTTACGCGGCTCTTCCGCCCAAATTGCGGCAGACGATCAGGAGAACCCCCCGCTGCAGAAATTCACCCCCTTAGTTTGTACTAAAGTTCTGAGGGAGTTCAGACCAAAGAACACTGCTAGACTGAAGGTGTAGTGGCAATCTTACATCAATACCAGTATGTAATACAATCAAGATTAATCATTAAGACGGAGCCATGTCATCTCTGCAAGGGCAGAAAATAAAAGGTGTTGATTTTAATTGTAAGGGAAGTGGTCCATTTATGGAATCTGTTTGAAAACGGCTTTATAAAACCTTGAATTGCAATAATCATATGAATTATAGAGCAGTTTTGCTCTTGCTAAACAGTAAATTATGTCTTCATTAGTATGAAATTAATTCTCCCTCACCCTGTGATGGGAGTTAGAGATAATTATGTAAACTTAGGGAGTTCGGATTGTTTAAGAGCCAGAACTTTCCAGTACATTGCAACTTACCACTTGAAACTGGAGGACTTCTAAATCAGCTGCATGTAATATACCAGTGAATTCTCCACCATTAGAGTGCAAATGTTACTGACGTACAATACTCACTACTTTAAAAAAAGCCTATGGTAGTCATTGTATTTCAAAGTACTTTCCCAGTGTCTATATAAAACACATGTCTATGTATTTAAATGTTTAAATATTTGCATTTAGCAGATCAGACCTTCAATCTGAATGTCATACTTTAATGATTGGTTTAAATAACCAGGATCTGTTCAGTTAACCACGCTGACTTGCTGAAATATTTAGAGAGCTAAGAAAAGGTAACACTACCAACTGGTGTCCTGGCCAACATTTATCCCTCAACCAACCCCAAAAAAAATCAGATTATCTTTGTGGGACTTTATGCACAAATTAGCTGTCACATTTGCCTACATAACAAATCACTACACTCCAAAAATAGTTCATTGTCTATGAAGCATTTTGGATGTTCGTGTGGATGCGAAAGGTGCTCTTTGGTAAAGAAAAAATTTACATTTAATCAGCAGCAAGAAAACTTGACCCAAATAAATTGCACATTTTTAAAAACCCAGCCAATTAAATCATTCAAACAATTTTTGGAAGTGGTTTTGGTGGCCATGTTGATTTCTCGCGAAGTTAAGGATATTTCTTTATAATTAATATTTATAACATAATAAATATCTAAAAATGAAATAATTCCGAAAAAATATTAAACTTCCCCACAAAGTCAGGCATTGTGTGTTAGAAATACTGCCAAGAAATTTGCCCTTTTCCTCTCTCTGGGGCCTGGGCTTGAGTTCTGCCATCCAAAAAATTGGAAAACCTGACCAATAGCACCAAAAAGCTGACAACTCAAAAACAGTCCCAAGTGTAGGACTGTGACATTATTTACACTAAAAGTGAGGTATGAGCCTGTCATAACTTAAGCATCACTTGTACAGGAGATGATTGTGGCAAAAATTGTAGGAAGATTCTTTCATTTCTTGTGGCAAAACTGTGTACTCTTGTGAGCACTGGTATATTTTGTTGCTAACTCTGAAACTGTTTATATGGTTGTCGCAAGGCACAGAGGCACTATTCTCCTCGACCCCAGTCCCCTCCCCCGTTCATACTGGCGATCCTTACTCCCTCCCCCAGCTTATGCTGGCCCTTTTCTTCTCCCCTTCCTTTCACACCGGGACTCTTCTTCTCTTCGGCTTAACCAAGTAATGGACTCCTGGAATGCGCTAGTGTCACTGTGACCTTCAGTTCCTAGAATTCACCAGTAGCACTGTTGTGTGTCACTCTGTTGGACAGAAGCCATGATGCTTTGAAGATTCCCGATTTTCTGATTGGACAAACAGATTTTTTCCGTCACATATTTAGCCTGATCCTGGGAGAAAAAATTCTCTCAGAACAGCTGCAACCACAGTTAGCAAAGTTCCTGGTGCTGTTAAACAGGTAAACCCCTTAATTCAGTTGTTTTAATTTTAAGATTTTGCTTTCCAAACCCCTACACACTTCCTCTATTTAGCCACCTCCTCTGATGTGCTCCATTCTCTCTCTCTCTCTGCTGTTCTCCATTCTCTCGCTCTACTGTGCTCCATTCTCTCGCTCTGCTGTTCTCCATTCTCTCCCTCTGCTCTGCTCCATTCTCTCCCTCTGCTCTGCTCCATTCTCTCCCTCTGCTCTGCTCCATTCTCTCCCTCTGCTCTGCTCCATTCTCTCCCTCTGCTCTGCTCCATTCTCTCTCTCTGCTCTGCTCCATTCTCCCTCTGCTGGTGGTCCATTCTCCCTCTACTCTGGTCCACTTCTCAGCCACCTGTTATATTCTGCTACCTTGTCCCTTCCCCAGCTCGGAAAAGGAACACGCTAAACATCATAATTGTACTTCGGACCCCAGATTTTCTGAGCAATGCCATGGGGGATCAGCCAGTAGAGATTAATTATAATAATATTCATCACCATTTAAAAATAAATCTTTTCACTTCCGGCCCCCAGAGAGAACCACCATTCCAAATCTTCTTCCCTTCAGGCCACTCTGGTGATGTCAGTGATGGGGTGGAGTCACTTATGTCCCAGAACTGCTCTATTTCAATGGGGGCCATAACTTTGGACCCACCTGGTAGATGAGCTGAAACCACCTGAACCCCAGAAAACACAATGCCAACTTGGCACATTGCATACCTCACCCCTACTCTTTCCTCTTCCAATCACATATATATTTTGTGAAGCTGTTGTACATTTTAGTTACATGGTGCTTGTAAGAGGAGTACATTAATACATTGCGGTTTTGTGGTATGGTCATACTTGCGTTTGAAGCAATTTAAGTGGTGAAGCAATTTGTTTATCCTTGGAGGGGTGGGAAGCATCCTGCCTACTAGTAGCCCTGTTAGTTGGGCTCATTGTCCTTTCCTGTCTATGGGTGGGTTTCTGCTGCTGATCTGCTTTCTCCGCCTGCGGGGGGGGCACTTTGGGTGTTCGGTGGGGGAGGGGAGGAAGGGATTTGCATCTGAATGTGAGGCTGTAAGAACGGACTCAGCGATAAAATACTGAACTCAATTCATACAAGGGACTAATCCAGATAACAATTATTTATGTTGTGTAAAAAATATCTCACTTTTGATCTCAATTATACTATGGCTTGGGAAGAAACTATTGAATTCCACTATTCGAAAACAGAAACAATGAAAGGAATGATCACACAGATTGTGCAGTGAGACTTCTAATGATGTTTCCCTAAATCGGTAGGTAACATTGTAAAAGCAAGCTACAGATAGGATCCTCCAACAAACATAACCCAAACAGGAAACAGCATTTGCAATACCACCCTTCCTCAACATAAATAAAAGCTAGCACAAACAATATAAGTTAAGCTAAATTCCCAGAGCAAGACTACAGCAGCATACCTTGGCTATTTTGTCTGTCTACCCCGTAGTCTTTAAAAGACATGATCTCCCCGCTGAACTTCGTCTCTCCCTCCTCCTAAGGTGCAAATAGGAACATAGGAACAGGAGTAGGCCATTTAGCCCCATGAGCCTGTTCCGCCATTTAGTGAGATCATGGCTGATCTGTAACCTAACTCCATTTACCTGCCTTGGCTCCATATCCCTTAATACCCTTGGCTAGCAAAAATCTATCGATCTCAAATTTAAATTTATTCATTGAGCCAGCATCTACTGCTTTTTGTGGGAGAGAATTACACACTTTTACCACCCTTTGCGTGAAGAAGTGTTCCCTAACTTCTCTCCTGAATGGCCTGGTTCTGAATTTAAGATTATGTTCCCCCACCAGTGGAAAAAGTTTATCTCTACCCTGTCAATTCCTTTCAAAATCCTAAAAACCTCAATCAAATCACCCCTTATCTTCTATATTCCAGGGAATACAAGTCTAGTTTATGTAATCCCGCCTCATAATTTAATCCTGGAGCCCTGGTAACATTGTGGTGAATCTGCGCTGCATTCTTTCCTAGACCAATATATCCTTTCTAAGGTGCGGTGCCCAGAACTGTACACAGAACTCCAGATGTGGTCTGTGCTGTGCTCCCCTCCCTTCTGCTTATATCTTCTGTGAGCTCAAACCAAGACTTATTGCACTGTCTCCAACTCGAATCTGTTGTTTCCCAGGAACTCAGAAATTTAATTCCTTCAGTCTTTCTTTTCCTCCTGCAATCTTCCGGCTTTTAAAACCCAATTACAACATCCTCATTTTCCTGGTCTTCCCTTTTACTATTTCCAACTTTGGTAGTTGTTTGTACTAGGTGTCAACTTAGCTGAATTCTCATTGTGATTCAGAGGGCTTGGTGTTCAAGCTGCACTCTAGGACTCTAGGAGATAGATTAGATCTCTTCTATCCATCTGAACTGGCAATTTTTCAATGGAAAGACAGCACCTCCAACAACACACTACTCCCTTGGTAATGCGCTGACATGTTAGCCCAGATTATGTTCTTGAGTCTTGGAGTGCAGCTTGAACCATGAACCTGCTGTATCAGAGGCAAGAGTGCTACCACAGAGGTAAGCAACCTGAAGAGATGCTCTGGAAAAACTCAGGAAGTAGAGGCATTTCCACAAAACTACAGATTGGTGGTAGCATCCATCCACAGAAATTCAGCGAATGCCCAATGTGGAGGACTGTATTTTGCTAATCCCTAAACTCTGATTAAGACCTAGTACACCAGCTCCAACCTGATAACTGACGGTCCCACGTGCTAACTCCTCCTCTGAGTGAGATTGCCTATTGCTGCCACTTTTGTGGGAAGTTTCATAGTTGAAGCAATTTGAACCTTTAACAGTTGTCAGAGACAAATCCTCTAATATATATTATGGCACGTGTACAAAGTGCCAGCAATAAAGTCTATTTTACAGCCGGCATCTGTTGAAATAACTGACGTGTATGGTGACCTCTGCTTTATTCTTGCCCTGAGTTTGAGAAACTTTTGATCAACTCCTAACACAATGCAGCTGTTTAACAGGTGCAGCAGTGGGTGGAAATTAATTAATTTAAAGGAACATCGGATCAGGTTCATAACTGCCCAATTTGTTTAAACAGTGGCTTTAGAGCTAGCAATAGAAGCTAAGCACCTGGGAAACGTTGTCAAGCTGACATAAAGCAGAAATGGGAATTGTCTTCCCTCTTGTCACTGTATTTGGAGGGTTAACCAGATGGGGGTTCCTGTTTTCTCAGTAGAATAAGGGTTCTGGGAAATGTCTTCATTCATCTCGAGTCAGACTTTTTTATGGTTTGGAATACTAGATTTAACATTTGTCCACTCCTAAGGGCCAATTTTAACCTACCCCACCTGAGGGGAACAGGCGGGCGGATGGTTAAATTCATGGTACCACTGTGTTCCCAATGTGCTTCTGCCCGCTGCCGTCTTAACTGCACAGTTTTCTAAGTAGGCCGAGTCTCCCGGGGCCTCATGAATACCTGTAAATTGGGGACCCGTGAAGCAATTAGGACCTCAATGCCATTTTAACGTGAAATCGCAGAAGTCCTGCCCAGTGTCCAATCCACCAGTAAAACCTAGCACCATTGGTTTGTCAGAGCCACTGAAGCAGTATTTAAAGGGACACTCACCTACAGGCAAGTGGATCATAGTATCTGTGTGCTGTTTGCATTGCCAAAAGAGTTTCTAGCTTCAAAATCACTTCTTTCAGATACTTTTTGCCTTGGTTACCCTCAGTAAGCTTTATCTGCATGTGATGGGATACGATCTCCCCCTTCTGACCCACGATGGCGCCCTCTAATCAGACCCTGTTCCTCCAGATGATCTCTTATGTTATCCCTGATCAAAGTCTTGAATGCTTTCCACACAATCGAGGTAAGACTCATTTGTCTGTAATTTGAGAGTTCATTCTTTGCCCATTTAGGAATCACATTTGCTACTTTTCAATCCATTCAGACATTTTTGGCTCAGTGGCAGCATTCTCACCTCTGAGTTAGAAGGTTGTGGGCTAAAGTCCCACTCCAGGACTTGAGCACGAAATCTAGGCTGCCACTCCAATGCAGTGTTGCACTATTGGAGGTGTCGTCTTTCAGATGAGACGTTAAACCAAGGTCCTGTCTGCCCTCTCAGGTGGATGTAAAAGATCTCATGGCACTATCAGAGGACGAGATGAGTTCTTGCCGGTGTCTTGGCCAATAATTATCCCACAGCCAACATCACTAAAACAGATTATATGGTCATTATCACACTGCCGTTTGTGGGACGTAGCTATGCGCAAATTGACTGCCGTGTTTCCTACATTACAACAGTGACTACACTTCAGAAGTACCTCACATGCTCGATGGGCCGAATGGCCTCTTCCTGAGCTTTAACCATTCCATGATTCTATTGGCTGTTAAGCGCTTTGGATACGTCCTGAGGTTGTGAAAGGTGCGATGTAAATGAAAGTTATTTCTTTATTACCTGATTTCAAGAGCTTAGAAAGATATCAGTGAGACGTTCTGTATTCTCCTCGGCCAACTCCTTCAAAATCTTTGGATGGAAATACTCAGCGTTAGGAGCCTTGATTGTCTTCAGCTTCCTAAACATTTCCACTATCCCTTCCCTGTGATACAAAAGTTTCCAGTCTGCTCTCTCCTTCATACTCCCCCTCTCAATGGTAAAAACGGTCACAAAATAATGAGTTAGTAATTTAGTCACTTCTCTGTCCGTAGTCACCACCTCCCCACTGCCTTTAGTAAACTATCCAACATCCTTCAGTACCGTTCTCTGATGTTAATTCTTTGTGTCTCTTACTAGTTTCTTGGCATTACTCTGCTTTATGTTACAGATCTCACTATCCTGTTCCTTTCCTGTATTTTATATACCCTCTTTCTCTCTTTTGCTTTCAATTATGTCCTTTTTCATTCGTTGATTTTGCTGTGCTGTTTGGTCCTGGATTTGTTTCTGGGATAAAATGCCTCTTCAATGTAAAAAATGCCACAATTAACATTCCAATTTCCTCTCCACATCCTCCCCTTTAAATAATTCTTCCCATTTTATTCCTTCTATATGTGGTCTAGCCCAGTTGAACCAAACTGCTTCCAAAACCATCTTCTCTTGGATTCCGGCAGTGGGGAGTACGATGAATAATTCGATTACACTTTACACATTTCATAACATTTGACAGTTCATTAATCTTAGAAATCTGAGAAAAGTTGCATCAGCAGAAAGTGCAAATTAAGATGCTAATGGAAATCTTCAAAAAGCATTTCTTTATTGCATTTTTTATATAAGGGCATCAAAAACTATCAATCTACACTAATCAATCTTTAAGTAAAGCATCTGGCATGCGTAGAACAAATCTATCAATAAGTACTGCTAGGCCTCCTATTCCACCAAAAAATGTTAATGGCATTTACCATCTGTCATTTAGGACCACGTTGGATCAACATATTCCTTGTTAATGAAAAACTGGGTAATTTACTCAAAAGTATTACAACCCCAAGTGATGGATCATCTAGGGCAGAACATTTCAATGAAAGCCTACAATGAAAACGCCTTTATAAGTTTAACTTTTTATATTCCTTGATAAATATTGACAATCGGAGTTTTAGAATTTACCCCAATTATAAGACCCGCACATCGCCCCCTTCCCAAGATAATACAGGTCTCTTTGGGTAAGGAGAGATTAATGCTAAGTTGCTCCTTGCTGAGTCTCCTGAAAGAGTGCCTCCCACCTTTGTGGAGGACATATCTACACTCAAAGATCCCACCACCATCCACAAGTTGTTAATCTCTGTGTCATAAACTGGCCCAGAGCCAGCTTTGAAATTGCTGCCTCGCTCCCTTAACAACACTGTAATCTACTGGAATGAAACATGTAAGTGTGATAAATAGTAGATATGATAACTAACCACAGCATATATCTGTAAAATGAAATGCTTCACATCTTGCAACCAAATTTGAAGTGACAACTCCTTTTTCTGCCCTTAGATGCTGCCGGTGTGGAGGTCTGCATTTCATAAATGCCCTTTCTTGTTTAATATTGTCCTTTTTAAAAAAAATTCTGAAAAAAAACTACTCTTACAAATCGATGTTTATTTAACTGGTCTCCCTCTGTGCTTACCGTTTTGTGTGGCCATGGCATTTTAACATTAATCCTTGTGGTAGGGTGTATGATTGCACCACATGGGATTTTCTGTTATAAAACTTTGCATTGTTCAGAACAGTGAAAGGAAACCAGTATAAAACACCAAGCAGAAAGAGTGCTGAGTGACAAAGCAAAGAGTGAAGTGACAAAGTGCAAATATTTCTGCCTAATCCTGCTGTATCCCAAGTGGATTATCCTAGCGGGAACACTTCCTGCACACTATCCCCGAGTCTATTCTATACAAACCCATATCCTCGAGATGTCAAACAGTAACTCTGCCATTGACATGTAGATATAACTTCAGTGTTGCAGTACGAGAATAGGGAGAGTGCGGGGTGGATGTGGGAATTAGTTTTCCACTTGTCAAAATGACATTTGAATGCACTGACCAGAAACACTAGGCAGCAAGACAGTTTTGGACCAGAGAGGTAGTAAGGAAAATAAGTCTTAAAATATAAATTAGATGTTCCTTAGTTGACAGCCTAAGCTTCTCTTTTTATATCGTAACAACATACGTATTAGAAAAATAAAAATCAATATAACCCTGCCTTACTGCAGCTTGTAAAGATAGAAGTTAGCAGTGGAATATCCATCAATATTTGGCTGGAACATTCAAGAATGCAAAACATTTCAAGATCATTTATATCAGCAATCATTTGATTTTACATCTTACTGGCCCAGGAGTTGTCAGTTCTAAGTATAATGACTCTCTTTCTGCTGCAGTAAGCAATCTATGTTGTTTCCATTTACCTGTAATGTCCATCAGACGTTTTCTATGGCTGGATTTTGAGGACGGTAGTATAGCAGTCATGGCACTGGACCAATAATCCTGAGGTGATAGGGGTGAAATCCGATTTCGACAGGAGTGCAAAACGGGCGATAGCAAATTGGCAGCCGGTTTTTGCAACCCACCTGACTTTCTTGTCAATGGGAAAGAAAATCAGGTGAGGTGTAAATCGGGCTGCCAAATCGCAGTCACCTGTTTTGCACTACCGCCAAAGTCGGATTTCAGCACCATGACTTCAAATTCCACCATAGCAAGTTGTGAAATTGAACCAATAAATCTGATCATTCGTGGACTGGCTCCAGAAAAATGACCGTGAAAGCTGCCGGGTTGTCATTAAAGCCCAAATGGTTCAATGATATCCTTCAGGGAAGGGGACCTGCCACAACTGCCCTTTTCTGGCCAATATGTGACTCTGGTTTACACTATGTTGTTAACTCTTAGTGCCATCTGAAGTGGCCTATTCAGTTGTACAGTTGCTGAACAAGAAGGCTTACCACCTTCTCAGGGCAATTAGAGATGGGCAATAAATGCAACCTTGCCAGGATCACTCGCATCCCAAGGCTGAGCTTTTAAATGTTTTTTAAACTGCAGGCCAGTGCACTTGTGTGCATATGTGTGCATTTCTGTGTGTGTGTATGTATGCTTGTGTCTCTACCTTGTGTGTGTGTGTGTGTGTGTGTGTTCTATTAGTGTGTGTGCATTTCTGTGTGTTTGTGTCTGTATCTGGTAGCGAAGCCAACAATTACTGCAGCCCTGGCTAAGATCAGTTAGATACGCCTTTCTGATTTGTATGGCCCAGTGTCACACAGGGGGACCTATATTTTTTTTTTCACAGTGGATGTCCCCTGGCATTACCCAAAGAAAGTCAGGATGAAACAAATTTCCCTCATTGTATTAGTGATGCTGTAGGTATGGGTATGGGGATCTGCAGTTTAGGAAGTTCCATCTAGTGGTGGAGATGTGCAGCTGTGACTGTGTGACTGGCATAATGGGAAAACCCTATTGAAACATCACATAGAGGCATGACAGGATGGTGATGCCTAAATAAAGAGTGTATGACATGCATAGCAAATTTAATATATTATATATTTACTGTACTCTCCTATATATCCTCAGTAGGGAGCACAAAATAAATAACAATTCCTTTGATTTTATTGCAGACAGATTTCAGCAAAGATAAACATTCAGTCTCACAAAAACCCACATTTCCTCAAAACAACAGAACCCTGGGCACTGAGCTCTGAGTCAGCCAAGAAAAATAAACCTTCAAAAGAAACATTGACCAGGGGAATGAGACGCCTGTCTTTTTCAGAATTCTATAACCCTTGGCCAATTGTGAATGAAAAAATCCAGCCCAAAAAAACAAACAAGATCGAGATATTCTCAGTTATCATTACAGTCAGTCTCTCTGGAACATACACCTCATCTCTTCAGTTATCAATCACCGCGCTCTCCACAACTGTTTACTCCAGAGGTTAAGTCTGGTGAATGTTGAAGTGAAAGTACAAATTACTCCAGTAAAGGTCTTCACCACTTCTCGGGGTTAAATTGTCCATTATTTTAACACGTCTCAGAAGCTTGTCAGCGCTACTCACTCTTTCAGAGCTGCACTGGCATTGTTGTTCCATGTCCAGTCGTGAGGGAACCTTTAGCAGCTGTTTTCACCAAGGTTAATTAGAAGTCTGTCATTGAAATCCTTCAACAGAGACACTGTGAAACCACAGTTACCTGGCAATCACTCACACTTGTGCATACAGTTAGCTCAGTCTTAATGGTATACAAGTGTCACAACATATATCTGTACACTTAATATATACAACAGCAGATCCACCTTGGATAGGTTTTAAGGCAGAGTTAAATGGTTTCCTGTAACTAAATACGTTGCCAGGTTTCCCCCCAGTTACCCTTGTGATTGGTCAAGTGTTGCATCATCTCCAGGTGACTCTTCTATACAGTCTGTTTCTTTCTTCCAGCTTCATTTTCCCAGCCTGCTGTAAAGGGTAAAGCCTACCCCTTACTCAGTTTGCCTTTCTTCCTGCCACACTTATTCTACTTATAATTACATAGAATATACAGCACAGAAACAGGCCTTTCGGCCCAACTAGTCTATGCCAGTGTTTATGCTCTACACGAGCCTCCTCCCACCCTCTTCATCTCACCCTATCAGCATAACCTTCTATCCCTTTCTCCCTCACATGTTTATCTCGCTTCCCCTTAAATATATCTATGTTATTCATGTCAACTACTCCTTGAGTTCCACATTCTAACCACTCTCTGAGTAAAGAGGTTTCTCCTGAATTCCCTGTTGGATTTATTAATGACTATCTTATATTTATGGCCCCTAGTTTTGGTCTCTCCCACAAGTGGAAAATCTTTGCTATGTCTACCCCATCAAATCCTTTCATAATCTTAGAGACCTCTATCAGGTTACCTCTCAGCTTTCTCTTTTCTAGAAAAAACAGCCCCAGCCTGTTCAAGTTTTCCTGATAGGTATAATCTCTCAGTTCTGGTATCATCAGCTTGTTGCTTTTTTCCTCCATCCTTTTCAGTTCTTCTTGTGGTTTTTTTGACCTGTTGCCTCTGGCTCCAACCTCCACTGTCTGCCTCACAGATCCTCTGAATGACTGTAACCCACACCTCTCTAAGGCTGCTTTTACATTGGCATCAAAGGGATGCCTGTTCTCAATGCATGACTCTCATGCACCCAATGGCAAGTTCAATGTAAAATGGCGACGGCAACAGTGACAACAGGAATGGGACAGTATGTTCTTGCCCGCAATTTTCAAGTTGCTACCTCCCTGTTTCTACCGGGCGGGAGGCCTCATAAATCTTCTCTATTCTCTTGGTTAGCTCCTTAATTGACATTCATTACATATTAATATTGACAATAATATTAAATATTTGGATGTCCAATAACTTTAGAAGCTTCCATTAGTTCAGAAGCGTCAGCTTGGCTCGGTTGGTAGTACTTTTGTCTTTGAGTTAGTAAGTTGCAGGTTCATGGTCCACTGCAGGACTTAAGTACATAATCTAAACTTAAGTACATAATCTAAACTTAAGTACATTGTCCAGTGCTGCACCGAGAAAATGTTGCCTTGGCAGAGCTGCTGTCCTGTGGGTAAGGACCTGTATGCCTTTTTCTGCTGGTTCATGTGGATGCTAAAATTCCTGTAACAGTATTTAAGGAAGATCGGCAAGTTTTCTCAGTGTCCTAATCAACATTTCTCACCCAAAAACAGATTAATTTGTCATTGCTGCTTGTGAGACAAATTTATTGCACGTGATGTGTAATTCACCATACATTATGTCTAATTCATTGCATGTGATGTTTCTGAGACATATGATAAGCTGCTACATAAATGTAAGGCTTTTTTTTACTTTTCCTCACTTCGTTCAATTTTCATCATTTAGTCTTACTACCTGCAATACTTTCCCACCTCAACAATCTGCTTTTTATTCCTGCTCTCTCTGCTACCAGTATCAACCTTTTACACTAGTTTGCAACAACATGTTTCCTATGTCATTGGTATTTATTTTTGTGTATCTCCCAAAGTCTTCCTCAGACCACATCCAATTTTCCCAGAGATGTTCCCAGATTGAGGTTACATGATTCAAATCTTTCAAAAGGATGAAAGGAACAAACAACATAGATAATAAGTAGGTTTTTCAATTGTGGTTGCGAGACAAGGAGGTAGATTCAAGATATTTACGCATCAAGCAAGGCTAGAGATTTCTATGAATTTTTTTTCACTAAGTGATTGATGTGTGGAATGGACTTCCATCTTCTGTCCTTCTATCCAGACTTCTGGTTATTAAATGTATCTTTTGGTGCATATTGTTTAATTTCTGTGCTAGTAACAAGCGGATTCTGGTTATACATTTATTCTCAGTATAAAATGTTCAAAAATTAAACTTCTCAAACCAGCAAATGAACAGGGTAATGAAAGAGAGAGCTCTAAAATATCCAGAAATGCAGTTGAATCTGGATAAATGGGAAAAAAATGGTTTACCAAGAAATTTAGCACCTTTTAAACAGCTCACAAAACTCTTTACCATTGTCAATTGAGCAATTCAGTCAAAATAAAAACAGAAAATGCCAAAGTAGGACATATACATTTTACAAAGAAATGATTCGATCTCTCTAGAAAAATGGTGGCCTCTCATCAAGTCCTATCAGATCTGTGGTATTGGAGCATTACCTTTAGAACAACACTACTGATAAAGGCAGCAATGATGAAGAGACTGATGGACCCATTTTGTTGAATATAAAATCTATACTGTCTGTGGTGTGTTAGGGTTAGAGTTAGAGTTGGGATTGAGGTTAGGGTTGGGGGCTAGGGTTGGGTGACTCCATGATGGTCCTTGAGCAAAGGTTGCATAGATTACATCAATGCAATAATTGCAGCATAACTGCCTCTGAACCAAGGTCAGTTTGGCATTTGGTGACAGATGTGAAACTGGCTGGCCGAGGTAGTCTCGCAGAGCTTTGTCTATTTAGTTTAATATTATACCCCTTTATATTACTGAGTTTTATCTAATGAAGATCCATGAAGGTGCAACTTGTATTTAGCTACAAATGTGACTTTAATCTTACTGAACATGCACAAATCTTGTGCATGCACAGTTGGTGCACAATAGAGTTTGCAACTTTGCTGTTGTGGCTGTGACCCTCCCTTGTGCTGGGGAATGGTTCAGAAAGGCCAGCAATGCATTACTAACATGCACAACCAGGATGACCAGTGGCCAGGCAGTAAAATGGTCAACCCAACCTTTGCATTTCAGGCCACTCTGTTCGTATTTGTCATCACAGGTAGTTTGGGTCAGAGGTAGTGATCAAAACCCCCATTCTAGGAGGCTATTGCTATCTCTGAAATAAAGAATGTTTATAGCACAGAGTCTCCCAGCAGCACTGCTGCTGCCATCAGAGGCAGTCTTGTAGCTTAAAGGATTAAATGTTAATTTTAAAGTCCACTGGATTGCCTTTAACTGTCAGAGTTTGTCAGTATTTCTCTAACATTAAAAACTTCCCCAGCAGTCAAAAGCTATTCAACAGAGCTTAGGGTATGTGATCAGGTACTGATGCACTGAGCTCTGCTCACCTCTGACTGAAGAGTGTTAGAGAAACAGCATTATAGCTTGATGCTGTCTGCTCATACTGCTCCAATAGCAGGTAATAGATACCTCTGGCATAACAAAACATCACTGTCAGACTCAGGCACACAGACAGACAGATAACACACACAAAGCCTCAGTGCTGATGTCACAGTATTTAATAGTCAATGTATTTGTTTTCAGAAGGATTGGATGCTGCCCAGAAAACTTCTGACTTAACATGTGTTTTTCATCATGGCAAAATCACTTCAACTACCTTTTAAAACAGCTGTGCAATCTGTCCCGGGCCCTTGTACAATAATTACACACAACAGGCTGGAAATTCACAGCAGGTTGGTTGGCCCCTGAAAGAGAAAGATCGTTAACATGGAATTCCAGCATTTTCTATTCTTAGTTCAGATGAATGGTATTTGGGGGGTTTTCTTCCAATTGATAGTTATAACTGTCAGAGAATTAATTCTTCTAATGAAACATTTCAGTCGCTGGTGCTTAAACAGGAAGTATTGTCTCTTAGCCCAAGTTCTGAGGTTTGCTTTGCTGGTGATGAAAACTCTTGAAAACCTTAATAAAAGAAAGAACTTGCATTTCTACAGCGCCTTTCACAACCTCAGGAAGTCCCAAAGCGCTTTACAGCCAATAAAGTACTTTTGAAGTGTAGTCACCGTTGAAATGTAAGAAACGTGGCAGCCAATATGTGCACAGCAAGGTCCCACAAACAGCTATGCGATAATGACCAGATAATCTGTTTTTAGTGATGTTGGTTGAGGGATAAATATTGGCCAGGACACCAGGGAGAACTCCCCTGCTTTTCTTCAAAATAGTGCCATGGGATCTTTTACATCCACCTGAGAGGGCAGATGGGGCCTTGGTTTAACGCCTCATTCGAAAGACGGCACCTTCAATAGTGCAGCACTCTGTCAGCACCTTCTGACTCAGAGGCAAGAGTGTTACCAACTGAGCCACAGCTGACAATAACTGACTAATGCCTCCACATCGTGAGGCACAAGAAGAAGTGGCAAAAAAGCAGACTTTGATTTTAAAAAGCAGATTTTAATGTTCAATTTACATTTTGGAAATTTCCAGAAAGCCCATGCGAAAACCAGACTATCCCATCGAACAGGTGGCAACCCTGAGGCCAAACAGTTCCTCAAAGGGAAAGAAGGAATATTGGAGGGAAAGTACTGACTGACTTGCTCTCCAGAATCCGCTGATGATAGGTTAATCATACATTGCTATATATTCAAGTTTTTAAATGCGTCTGTCACACTTTGAAGGCCACGGTTTATCACATATGTAAATTTCTGTGTCACATTTAAAAAACGTATAAGAAAAGAAAGCTAATCATTTGTAATCTACACAGAAATATCCACAGCAACTAAAAATAACTCCTCATTGACCATAGGACTTTGGATGTCTCTAAAGGCAATAGATCTCTGATTGGCCCCAGCAGGTTATAGCAAATAAACCTTGTGGCCTTAAAGGGACAGGCCACTTAACACACATGTTCTTTAGCAGCAGGGTAATACATGCTCCTGTCCTTGTAAAACATCCTATCCTCTGACTTATTGTGAGCAATGCTACAGGAGATCTGCTACTCTACAATCTGCAGGAGGCCAGTCAAGAGGAACGGTAACCAGATGGGAGATCCGTCCCCTATGAAATAAGTGCTGTGGGAGGTAGAATTATTATGGCACCCGAGGGTGCTCATTCTGCTGTATGTTATTAACATACATGATGATGTGTGTCTTAGCTCAGTGCATGACAAAGCACTAAGCTAAAAATATAAAGTATGCAAAAATGACATATAATCATATCTACGCTCCCTGCATTTGCAGCATTAGTAACCTCGAATCAATAAAGCAAAAAGCTGAGAGAAATGGCAATTCTTTGTGATTTACCAGAAGGACTCACACAAGAAGATGTGGCCAGTCTCTCCAAAGAAGTGTTTATATACAGGATAAAGCCACCTGTTGATGGGCCCTTAATCCATTCTGATTAGCACTGTCTAATACAGCAATACATGCCATGACGACTACTGGACCATGCAGCTTCTTAAATGCAAGAGCCACTTCTTAAAGGGGATGTTATACAATAATAAAACTACATTTTGTTTTTCAAAAAAGAAATCCAGCACAACATGTACATTCTCCCCAATATTACACTACATTTGTGCACAGACTTTGTCAGATTAGCGTCTCATAGAAAGAATCATAGAAATTTATGGCACAGAAGGAGGCCATTTGGCACATTGTGTCCGTGCCAGCCGAAAAAGACTTGCTTCACCGCTCAAGAATTAAGGCTTCACAACAAATGTGTTGGTATAATCCTGTTTAACAGAGTTGTAGGACATATTGGTAGTCAAGATACCTCACAATCGAGTTCCTGATCTCGGCCGATCTGTCAGAATGCAGGAAAGAAGAAAGAGCAAAATCAAAAGCTCCCCCAACCTCCCCTATGTTCCAGTGTTCCATTAGTGACTGATTATAGAGTGACATGGACATAGACCTGGAAGCCGATCTTTACTTGCTCAACCTTTCTCATGAGCCATGAGAACTTAAAAGGAGAGAAATCAAAATATAGTGGCTATGGAGATTAATGACAGAAGATACATTGGTTTTCTTAACATGTATGAAATTCCTTCCACTGCTCTTTTAATAGAGACTTTAAACAATTTATTTTAATTGTATTTTAAATAGCTAAAACCTCCATTAAACTAATGGAGCAAGGAATTTCATATAAATGGGTTATGCATTCGTGCACTAATTTTTGCGGAATGTCAGGCCTGCGTCACTAATGTGAAACTGTCATTAACCTCTTGGTTTCAATGCAACGGTTCCCACTTTTTGTTTTAAAAAAAATGTTTTTCAAATAGTGAATCACCCCGAGATCAAATCAGAACAGGAGTGTCTTCAATTTCTATTTTGCTAACTTATTAGTTCATTAAACTCAACCTCTACTAGTGGCCTAGATTACAGAAACAGTGACCTATACAAGGGCAAATCCTTTCAGACAATAATTGATGAGATGGTTGTCCTATGAGGAGAGATTGAGTACAATGGGCCTATCCTCTCTGGAGTTTAGAAGAATGAGCGGTGATCTCATTGAAACATATAAAATTCTTAGAGGGCTTGACAGGGTAGACGCTGAGAGGCTGTTTCCCCTGGCTGGAGAGTTTAGAACTAGGGGTCAAAGCCTCAAGATAAGGGGTCGGCCATTTAGGACCAAGATGAGGAAAAATGTCTTTACTCAGAGGGTTGTGAATCTTTGGAATTCTCTACCCCAGAAGGCTGTGGATGCTCAGTCGTTGAATATATTCAAGACTGAGATCGATGGATTTTTGGACACTAAGGGAATCAAGGGATATGGGGATAGGGCGGGAAAGTGGAGTTGAGGTAGAAGATCATCTTATTGAATGGTGGAGCAGGCTCAAGGGGCTGTATGGCCTACTTCTGCTCCTATTTCTTATGTTCTTAGAAGAAGATAAGAGGTCATTGCAGGTTTGGTGCGTTGAAATATTGCATATTAATATATTGCCCATCTCGCCTTGGAGCATTCAGTTTAAACTCATTTTGTATCATTAGTCAGGACTGGAGGATCCATAAAGAAAGAACAACACTGTAAAATGTCTTGGGCTAGAATAAGAATTATTCATTTAGCTGGTAAAACATGGTAATGATTGACAAACCTCAGCAGGCTTTATATTAACCATTGAACCTGACAATCTTTAACCAGCTCAGTCAAGCCATTAAGACGTTGCTTTAGTTACTTTCTCTTTATATCTTTATTTTGGATTCTCAGAGTGCATTTAAATAAGGGACTTTGGGACCAATAATGTGATGGCAGGTGCTGCTGTACATTGGGCTCAGGGTCTTCATATTATTAGATGTAGAGGCCTCAGCCCCCAGGCCTCCTCTGTGCCCATTGTGCTTAGCATGCCCCACCAAGGCAGACACATCTACTGAGCTCTTCAATTGTGTGGAGGGCCCATTTATTTAAATTTATTTAAATGAGGGGGCCTCCCCCTAATGCAACACCTCTTAAAATTGTGCAGTGCTAGGGAGACCAATCCTTTTTAATTGGGTCTTTGTTTTAAAGGGACATTGCTATTATTATATTGTATCTCTGAGCAGGATTAGGCTTGGTTGTGATGTCCTCCATTGTTGCATAGTCTGTTGACCTTCACACCTCAAAGGGGGCCATTTGGGCAAGGTACTAAGGGACCATTAGCATCCATGGAACTGCATCACACAAAGAGTCAGCACCTTCAGCCGAGGAGGACAGAAATTGGCTAAATAAAAAGTAATCTATAAAGGGAAACCCAGAGGAAAAATTACCAGCTATACTCTGTTGAAAGTATAAATGACTACAACAACAATGACTTGCATTTATATAACACCTTTAATGTGGAAAAACATCTCAAAGGCACTGAGCCTTTGTGGGAGAGGTGATGGAAAGCTTAGTTAAAAAAAATGTTTATTGGGAAGCCTTTCAAAGAGGGGAAAGGGAGGTAGTGAGTGGGAGGGGTTTGGAGAGTCAATTCGAAAGAATAGATCCAAGGCAGCTGAAGGTTCTGCCATTGAAGGTGCAGCAGAGGGAAGGAAGCAGGACAGATTCAGAGGACTGGGGGATTTAGGAAAGGGTCGCAAGGCTGGTTTAGGTTGCAGAGGTAAATAAGGGTGAGGCAATTCAGGGATTTGTAGACGAAAGAGAGGACTTTAAATTTAACCTGCTGGGGGACCTGGAGTGCATGTAGATCAGTAAGGATGGCGGTGATGGTAAGAGGGGCTGATAGCAGGAATACCCAAGAGTACGAGCACCTGTATGATTGAGTGACAATGTCTTAGGAGCTGACACTTCAGTTTTCTGGACTGATGGAATGTCTCTCATCCTGGCAAAACATCAACTGGAAAAAGAAAGTCTATCTGATGCCACTTTGAACAGAAAAGTGTTTGTGTGAGGGAAATTCAGGACCAGGTGCAATTCTCTACACAAAGAAGCCTTTATTAGTCATCCAGAGCACATCAAAACTACCACAACTTCAGTGTTTCAGGTAAAATTAGTTTAAATTGATCCGATCTTGTACAATCTTGTGATTCACTGTGTGTCTGTTTGATGTGTGTATGGCAATACAGACTTATCAGAGTTCTGGCCACTCAGAGGGTCTCTTTTTGAAGTTGAACATGTGTGTTTTGGGCAGGTTTGAAAGTAGTTGATTCAGACTCTTGACAACCTGCTGAGAAACAAAGAACTGAAACCCACAGGCTGTTACATTGTGCTACCCTTATAAAACAAGCTACTAACAATATAAAACGAGCTAGTGTTTACATCTTTCCTGCTATCCCAACCAAATCATTGGACATGGTGCAGAAGAGGAATGGTAGGAGCTGACATGGATGATGACTTGCTGCTCATTTGTCGGCAAGTTTGATATAGTGCTTTTAGAATTAAGCTGGAATCTTAACCACTAATTGTGATTCACGTGGTAAAATATAACTTTGGTTCTCAGTGTACTTGGTTGATGGATTGTTTTCCGTGTGGCTTACCTAGGAGATAGGTAGAGTAAGGACTCATTTCCCTGATTCCCTACCCAGCAATGGCCTTGATCTCTGTTGGATTGCCCAAGGAAGGTACAGAGTGGAGGCCGCGTGCTGCCACGTGAGCTGAGAGGGAAAGCAGGTGAGCAAGGTTATATGTGGTTATGTTACTGGATTAGTAATCCAGAGACCTGAACTAATAAGAAGTGGAGCTCGGGGACCAAAGCAGTTATTCTGCAATACAGGCAAAACTGAGGTACTACAGTGCCACCACTGATGGGAGGGTGTAATTACACTGTGACAATTTTACATAGGCAGCTTCCATTGTAAATGTGGACTTAGGAATTTATAATGGAAATATAAAAATAAGGACAGAATTTATGACTTTAAAATGGAGACTGAAATATTGGTCCAATTGTTTCCCAGCTTTAACCCTGCTTTACCTGAAGACCCACACTTGATCTTGACTCCCCTGTATGTAATGTCACGGAAGATCAGCTAAAATATGGAGATGTACCCATCACACTTCAGGTGACACACTCTCACACATGCAAATTTATGCATCACACTTATAAAAATATAAAAAAGAAAGAAACCCAGTCTGACTTATAGTTGACGTAAGGATTTGCCTCAGAAGAATTAGCCTCTAATTGACCCAGGAAGGCACAGCAATTACAATGTGAGAACACTAAGTGACACACAGCTGTACCATAGCAACAAATAATTACATTGTGTGTTACATACCATAAAGCTGCTAACCTTATGAAACAATCTAGTGTTTACATCTTTCCTGTTATCCCAACCGAATCATTTGACTTGGTGCAGAAGAGGAATGGTAGGAGCTGGCATGGATGATGGAGCTGTCTCTCAGGATGAAGCCACAATTATCCCACCCACCCACCTCAAATGACTTGTGATATCCCAGATAATCCACAGCACCCAACTGCCATCACAGCAATAGATGTGATGCCAGTAGTTGCAGGGCCATCTCATGAATCAGCACAAGGAGGTACTGGGCTATCTATATCCGGATAGCCACACATTGACAAACAGCCGGCACTATTTCTTCCTCTCACTGGAGGATCAGTTACACAGAGCATCCCATTAGTTCGAAGGCATGCACCATACACTGTCACAGAGGGGTAAGACACACTGAGCATACATGCATCTCACAGAGAGCTCGCTTGGGATGGGGCAGAATGAGATAGCAACAGAACAATGGATTGCTATCCATGGCAGTTGAGGTAGTGCAGAAGGCAATGGTGGAATTAGTGTGTTCAGTGACTTTATTGTTCAGTGGGTGGAACAGGCACTTAAGTGAAGATCTCAATGTCTTAAGTCTCTTCCTGTTTGCAAATGTGGTTCAGCAGGAATGCCTTCAGGCTCAGTCTGTGTCTTCCCCTTCCGGTGGGTTGCAGCTGGGCCTTCCTGCTCCACCTGCCTCATAATAATGCCTCTTTGTACGGAAAAATGTGCATCAAGCAATGGACCACAATGATCTTCAAGACCGTGGCAACGCGACATCTCCCTGACCCTTCCAAACATCTGAAACGTCGTTTCAACATTCTGATTGTGTGTTCAACCACAATCCTGGTGGCTGCATGTGCCTCTTTACATCACTGTTCAGCTCTTGTTCAAGACTGTCTCAAGGGGTCATGAACCAATGCTGGAAAGGATGGATACCCTTGGTCTCCAAGGAGCCATTCGTCCAATCTTCCTGGCCCTTCAGGTAATAAATTGACAAAAAATAAAGGCATCATGGCTGCTACCAAGATAGTGGGTATTTACATGCATAATTTTGTGAATATGCTGACAAACCAGTTGCACATTATTAGAAGGAAACCCCTTTCTGTTCATGAAGTCTATGGGATTGTGGGAAGGGGTCCATGTGAGCACATACTGCCATCAATAATTACCAGCAAACCTACCACAGAAAAAAAAGTGCAGTGCTTTGTCATGCTCCTGGCTGCTTCCAATGGAAAAGGGATGAAGGAGTTTGTCTTGGCAAACAAAGCATTTGTCACTTGTTTTATGCATCAGTGCACTGCTGATTGAGACGTTTGGCAGGTATCCCATTCTACTGCATGAATGGTCTTAGTAACGTAAAAGGCAGTAGTCACCTTAATGGCTGCTGGGCAGACCACCCCGCCCGCCATGTCCCGGCCATGTACTGATAGGGGTTACCCACCCCAAGCACCAGCCTACACCTCCTCCACTCCCAGTCTGGTGCAGTCATCCTCCATTACCAGCACCTGTTATCTGAGAGAAAATGGGAGCGGTGGTTAAAGTCTAAAGTTGTTAAACTCAATGTTAAGGCCGGAAGGATGTAAAGTGCCTAGAGATCAGGTGCTGTTCCTCAAGCTTGCGTTGAGCATCATTGGAACAGTGTAGGAGGCCAAGGACAAAGAGGTCAGAGTGGGAGAGGGATGGACAATTAAAGTTGCAAGCGACCAGAGGTTCAGGGTCACACTTGCAGACTGTACGGAGGTGTTCAACAAACGATCACCCAATCTGCATTTGGTTTCCCCAATGTAGAGAAGACCGTATTGTGAGCAGCAAATATAGTGTACTAAGTTTGAAGAAGTACAAGTATACCGCTGTTTCATCCAGAAGGAATGTTTGGGACCCTGGATGATGGGAAGGGATGAGGTGAGAGTTGCATCTTCTGCGCTTGCATGGGAAGGTGCCGGGGGAAGGGGAGTAGGTGTTGGGGGTAATGGAAGAGTGGACCAGGATGTCATGGAGGGAGCGGTCCCTTCGCGATGCTGAAAGGGGAGGGGAAGATGTATTTGATGGTGGCATTGCACTGGAGGTGGAGGAAATGGCGGAGGATGATCCGTTGAATGCAGAGGCTGGTGGGGTGGAAGGTGAGATCAAGGGGGAGCCTATCGTGGTTCTGGGAGGGAGGAAAAGGGATGATTGTGGAAGTGAAGGAAATGGGACGCGCACGGTTGAAGGCCCTGTCACCCATGGTAGAAGGGAATCCTCGGGTGAGGAGAAAGGAAGACATTTCGGAAGCTCTGGTGTGGAAGGTGGCACCTTCAGAACAGACGCGATGGAGACGGAGAAACTGGGAGAATGGAATACAGTCATTACAGGAAGTGGGGTGGGAGGAAGTATAATCAAGGTAGCGGTGGGAGTCGGTGGGCTTGTAGTAGACATTGGTGGACAGCCTAACCTCAGAAATGGAGATAGAGAAGTCGAGGAAGGGAAGGCTCAGAAATGGACCGTGTTGAAGGTAAGGAAGGGATGGAAGTTAGAAGCAAAGTTAATGAACAACAACCAGCCCATTGTTTAGCCCCTTATAAACAAGTTGTACCCAGATCTGGTATGCATGGAGGTGGAACAGGCTGAAATTAATTTTCAGTTATCCAGCAAGCTGTAAATTTATTTATTTATTTAGGAACATAGGAACAGGAGTAGGCCATTCAGCCCCTCGTGCCTGCTCTGCCATTTGATAAGATCATGGCTGATCTGTGATCTAACTCCATATACCTGCCTTTGGCCCATATCCCTGAATACCTTTGGTTGCCAAAAAGCTATCTATCTCAGATTTAAATTTAGCAATTGAGCTAGTATCAATTGCCGTTTGCGGAAGAGAGTTCCAAACTTCTACCACCCTTTGTGTGTAGAAATGTTTTCTAATCTTGCTCCTGAAAAGTCTGGCTCTAATTTTTAGACTGTGCCCCCTACTCCTAAAATCCCCAACCAGCGGAAATAGTTTCTTTCTATCCACCCTATCTGTTCCCCTTAATATCTTATAAACTTCGATCAGATCACCCCTTAACCTTACTGGGGCAAATGATGGCATGTTTACCTCTATCACTAAAGCCAGCTCTAAAGTTAAAATAAATGAAGCAACCACAATGCTGCTGGCGGTGATGGGCACCACCAAGAGGCAGTTTGTAGACTATGGCTTCAATGACAACAGACACATGAAGCAGATTGCCATTAAAGGTGGAGGTGACTTTTTTTGTGGTCAGCGATGGGATGGGTAGCTGATGTGTTCACACACGATCTGAACAAGCTAGTGAAGTGGTTTCACTCCTGCTATCCTGCACAGACCTTCCCCAACAATCACAAATGGTGGCTTTGAAATACCAACAAATGCGAAGTTGTTTTAACGTAGATTTGGCGCTGCAGAAATCACCCCACAAAATAGAGGTGGCGGTTTCCACAGCAACGGGAGCTGCAACAAATATTGCAAAACCTTTTCGAGGGACAACTCTCTGTAGAGATGCAGCAACCCTGAGCTTTCACATCAGTCATCACCATTTACTTCACGATACTTACCTTACATTGCAGAACACATGAGCGATACCCTGAATTTAATGGGGGTCAATTACAAATTGATTGCAAGTAATTGCTTTTCCTGCATATTAACACTGTGCTATAATTAATGACTTTACACCTAAGACGTACCTTAGGGTTGAGAAAGCATGTGCACATTCAAAGAAATCAATTCACACTTAACAGTTTGGAATTAGTAAGATTCTCTGTCTGATTGTATTTGATATTTAAGAGTTTCCAGGACTGTTAATAGAATCTTATTATCATCATGTTAATGATAGGGGCCCCAAAGGAAGAAACCCCTGTACTGACAGAAATGGAGGAGCACCCACCTTCATAGGCATTTTGTTTGATGTAACACAGTAGCTTACTTACCAAGCCTAGGAATTGTTATTTGGAGGGAGCAAACAGTTAGCTTAGACATAGATACCATGAACTGTTGCTTTACTTACGGGGATGTTGGCTAGAATCCTTACTCTTTGTAATTAGTACTATAGGATCTTTATGCCCCACTGCTACAGAAAATAGGGACCAACATGTTACCTGAGATGAGATTAAAAAGTTGCTAACAGATGTACTGTACATTTCCACCATTTTCTGTTTTCATCTTAAATATATACCATCCACTACTTGGGATAGCGTAGCATGTTTTTGTTGTTTTGAGTTATTATGGGAAGCGATGTTGAAGTTTTAAAAAGTCTGGAATTTCTGCTTTTGTTCAGTCATGTGTACTATGAAAAATAAATCAGCTTCTTGCTGTGTTATTGACCTTGTCTTACAAGAGTGTTCATCGGTTCCACCTATCGAAACATTGGGGAAACGAACGTGGTGGCACGTGCAAGTTTATACCATCCAGTTTGTATGTCAAAGGGAATGCATTGTTACAATCCCTGGGTTATGCTACTTTATGAGTAGATATTGGACATTGTGAGTCAACTCCAGAACGTAAAGGACATGGGAGCTGTTTATGGGAGTGAATGACACCACTGAACCTGAGAAGGCATCAATGTCAAGACCCGAATTTGTAAAAGAGGGGTTAAGGCACTAGAATGGGAACATGCTTGGCCTTCTGATTCTAAAATACATAGGAGGCCAGAGAACAAGAAATACTTCCAAATTCTTTGATTTCCAAACAGTTTTCCCTTGGGAGATTGAATTAGACAAGGAGACATGGCAGGTTGTGGAACTGGCTTGCAACCAGCTAAGGCAGAAGGAAGTCATGAAAACTAGTGCAAGAATGAAGTCAAAGGATGGAAAGATGACACAAAACTTTTGCAAGACTAATAAAGCATTTTGGTGATTTTTATGCAGCTCAGTACAGTTCAGAAGTTAATCCCATAAAAGAGGCCCTCATTTTTTTCAGTGTTACGACAGCACTTCCTGAAGTCCTTAATCTACTGAAAGATATTCTGGATCCCCTGTCAGGAAAATAGAGATTACCCAATACAACTGCCTCATTGTACTTGTTTAAGGCCGCTGGAACTGATGGCTTCCCCTCTGAATCCATATGACCGTTAAATCTCAAGTGACTCAACTGTTGGTCCATGTGCATGAAGTGGGCAGAGTAAGGAAAGTTACTACATTTGTTTTGGATGGCCTTCATTCTGGTTAGACATAACAGATGTACCCCCACCCTGGGTTACAGTGTATATGGGCTCATGCTCCTAATAAACACCATTGTAAAATATTAAGTCGTCACTAAGGAGAGGCTGTACCAGGGACTAAAAGTAGGTTTTCTGGAGAACAAAGACACTCAATGAACCTTCTCTGCAAGTTCTGTGATATTATCATGTAGAAAGCAAACCTAATTCAATGTCCCTCAGCGCTGGAAAAAACCTTTGACATGATGGAGTGGCCATATCATTTGTACACGTGGACGTTTTAGTGTTGGGTGAGAGTTTAATAAACCTGGTGTATGATCTTTACAAAAAAGCCCAGGTCTCTCATTGTTGGCCATTACATCCCATCTGCCTGATTAGAAGCACTTGCTCAGTCAGGGGCCTGTTGACCCTTTTATTATTTGTACTGACACTTTGGCTTTTGGCAATACCTATTAGATTGGTATCTAAGGTAGTGGAACAAAGCATTTTTTTTTCTGTTCATTTACGATACTTAGTATCTCAGATCTACAGAACAGTGCACACCCACCCTCTGACCTTGTTAGGAGGGGAGATGCCTTCTGAGTGTAAGATCCAAAGAAACACGTGTGAGGCATTAGCTTCTCCAAGGGAATCTTGTTTCCCAAAAGAGAAGAGCCATCCATACCAAAGGAGACAATTGGCTTAGGGGGCATAATGTAAGATAGATAGTCTGGAGTTTTACTGTATTTACCTTTTTGGGAATGGGCAGAACCTCATTGTGCATGACTGAAAGTGAACCTGTATAGACATCACCCAAAAAACAACCTATTATTTGGAGGAGGGAAACATTTTGGGACAACTTAGAAAATATAATTGCCCATAACCAGAAGAGATTTTAACCAGCTGACTGTCCCTTTGCACTGGTTTATTAGAAATCCCAAAATTCGGAATTTTACAAATTCATTAATTTTGGTGCAAGTAAGATTATCCCCAGTAAGCAGGATCTAGTAAATCGCCCTGTACTGAAATTAAATAACTCCTGAATAAATCCCACAGGTTTTCTGCACAAGTCCCCCAGTCACAGAATGCTGGCTCCTCTAGCCTCATAGCAAAAGTAGCAATTGAATTTAGTTTAAAGGCTTTTACAGAAGTGACACAAGTCAAGAAAACCGTTCAACGTCTCTATCAAGTTTGATTCTTCAGCTCCCTAAAGGATAAACTTAAATTGGGATTAAACTGATTTGAGTTAAGTGCAGTGTGAGCTACTTGCCATACAGAGCTGCATGCTTCTCCCTAGACTGCCCTGACAGTGTGTTGTAATACTCATTATTGTACTATTTTTATTCTTAAACCAGCCAATTCCGTGGTCTGTCCAAGTGACATTGCCTAATTGGGGCCAATTATTGCCCAAAAATGAGCAATTTTGTTCTGTAGTTTCCCATCAACTCATTTCACTGAGGGCCCTCAACAGCTGTCAGAGAGGATGCTTTCATCCCATCCATCTGGGTTGGATCCAAGCCCAGGTTCCAGAGGAGACAGCGAAATGCTCTAATTCACAGTCGCCGTTAGCAATGCCGCTTTTAACTTTGTTTTTTTTCAAAGAAATGATGCAGACAAATAGTTTTGCAAACCCTCACAGAATCTCAAAGAGTGAACACAGGTAAAGCTGCTCCATTAGACATCTGGAGCAGTCTCACCTGAAGCATGGATCAGAAGGAAGAACTGCATCAAAAGACAGATCTCCAGTGGTCTGAAATTCAAAGGGCTTTCGGCGAGACCGATGAATTAGTGTTAGCCGTACTGAATGGACAATGGACAACAGACTACTGGCAACCAGGTTGAGAATGACCAAGAATAGATCCCTTAAAGAGAAATGTAACTGTACTTGTTAATTAAGGTATTTCAATTGTTTACTTACAGACAGGATTCTCTGCACCGTGTTCCCAACTGTGTACTGCTGTGCCGTGGAGAAATAGAACTGTAACATTTTTCCTTGTCCCCACATAAAGTGTTGCCATTTTGTCTTATGTCTACCTTCCTGTTGACTTAGGCAGGTGGTGTTCTGGTAAAGATGGGCCTAGATAGGATATGTTCTACAGAATACTGGGCTGCAATTAAAACTATGTCGGAAGCAGTTGTAAAAATATTGAGTTCCTGAAAATAAAAGCATGGAACAGTCCCTGCAGTTCTTCAAAATATTTTAGCTGGCAATAATAAAGTGCAAACTCCTACAGATGGATCAGAGAGTAAGTGCACCATCTAATGTGATACTGAGGCATACAGACCAGGAAGATCCCAGGTTCAATCCCTGATCTGTGCTGTGTTCGCTAATCTCCGTTTAGATGGCAACAGGGGTTCTATAATTGGTCCTAGTGCCATTGGGCTGAGCTAAGAAGGGGGAGCTCTGGGTCATTTTTTTTCTCCCTTCTTATCCGAGGCCAATTTCAGCTGAACACTGCTATCAATGCTAGCTCAGAACATATGAGGGTGAGGGATTAAACCCTCCTGATCTGTACGCTTCAATGGCAAAGAAAGAAATATGCCTTCGAGGCACAAGAGGTAATGCTCTTCAGATGGAACATTAAACTGAGTTTAATGTCTGTCTGTTCAGGTGGACATTAAAGACCCAGTGGTGATATTTCAAAGAAGAGCAGGAAGCTGTCGCAGTGTCCTGGCCAACCTTCCTCCCATAATCAACACCACCAAAAGCAAATTAACTGATCATTCATCTCATAGAAATGTAGGAACAGGAGTAGGTAATTAACCCCTCGAGCCTGTTCCACCATTCAATTATATTATGGCTGATCTGTACCTCAACTCGCCTTTGCTCCATATCCCTTGATATACTTACCTAACAAAACTCTATCAATCTCAGTCTTGAAAATCTCAACTGATCAAGCATCCACAGCCTTTTGGGAGAGCAAGTTTCAGATTTCCACTGCCCTTTGTGTGAAAAAGTGCTTCCTAATTTCACTCCTAAATAGCCCAGCTCTAATTTTAAGATTGTGCACCCTTATTCTGGATTCCTCCACCAACAGAAGTAGTTTCTCTCTTATCTACTTTATTGAATCGCTTTATCATTTTAAATACCTTGAATCTTCTAAACTCAAGGGAATACAAACCAAGTTTTACAAAATGGCTGCTGCATTTGTCTACAAAACAACAGCGGTCCTTCACAAATCATGTGAAGCATTTAGGGATGTCTTTGAAATCTTATATAAATACAAGTCTTTTTTTTCTTAGAAGTCAGTGCACAGATGTATTTAACATCAGTCAGGGACATAGTGTAAAAGTCTTTCACAACATCACTCAGGAATGCTAAGGTAGAATGGGAGACTTTCACATGGCAGTCTGAACCTGACAATTTTACTGAAGCCTAGGGAGAAGGCCGTGAAACATCCCAGATTATTTCCATGCTATATTGCAGAGATGAGAAAGTTAATCATGTGTAACCCAAAATTTAACTGATTCAAGATACCTGGGAGGGGGTTGATTTTCACTGCCTTCGCCTGGCATTAACAGGGCGGTAACAGTCTCAAAATGGGGTCGGTAGCCTTCCCGCCCTGTTAACACCGGCAATGCAGCCTGTTCCATTATGCAAAGGGGCCTACCACCAGGTGTCTAATGCGCTTGCCTGTTTGAGGCAATAGGCCCCATTTAATATCGAAATCAGGGTCCTATGACATACATAGGACCCAGATTGCCGGTCGGTCAAAATCAACTCCCTGTAGTTCTAATGCTTTTGTTGCATTATACCTGCTGATGCAATACTGGCTAAGCAGCAGCTTGTTTGAAGGTCACAAAAATTATGCCTTCAATTTCCACCCTTCGACTTTGATGCCAGAGGAATGTGAAAACTGGATCTCTGGCCCATGTATAACCAAAACAAACGGCAGCCATTGATGTTGCTTCTAAAGTGCTATTGTTTCTGGAGACAATCGGGCCTTGGCGTCACTGGAGGAACTACTGAAGCTGCAGTTACCTCAGGGCATGAGTGCCAAATTTAGGGCTGTCATTGGAGAATCAAGAGCAATTGCGTATACTGACCTCCGTGCCAGGGTTCTCCCAATAACGCTTGCGTCAAGCAAGGCTCTACGTGGGAGGGTGTAGCCTCTCCAAATTTATCCTCATAAGGTGGCCTTGCCTTATTTAGCTCCACAAATGACCAAAAGTCATGTGGCAAAAGCTTCTGAATGTGTTAAAGGATCACTGTCATTTGGGTCTACAAGACCTTGTGCTGATGGTGATAGGCAGGGCCACTGGATAATGGTGACTGAACAAGTCAAATTATATTTTTATTACATGGGATTCTAGGATTTATACCAGTGTTTTGGAGATTGCATTCCATGATTGTATCCATTTTCTCTATGAAATCTGACCTGTAAATTTGGTGATATAGAGACATCATCACATTGCTGACTGCATCTGTAGACGTTTGAGGATTAAATCCAAAGACAAAGCATTCACACTGCTGCAGGTAGAAGGATAAATGTGGCAAGGTCCCCACACTGCCGGCAAGGTCCGACCTGCAAGGCTTGACACCACCGGCAAGGTCTCCACGCCACGGCAAGGTACCCGCACGCGAGGTAAGGCCTCGCTCCCAGTCAGTACATATTGGATTGTGGCAGGGCATGCTGCCTATGATTTTCCATCTGTTGATTTCAACGTGCACAGGCTGTGTGCAAGACCCATCGTTGGTGAGACACCTCGCATAATGTACCCTAGAGTGTCTGTGGCAGCAGGAACACACCTCAGAGACCAGCATGGCGGATTGTGAAAAGACCTTTTAGAGCAGGCTGTTCACAGAGGGGAGGGGGTCAATCTAATATACTGACAACATCCCAGTAACAGTCTGTTTTTAGAAGGTGAGAAGCTGCCGGCGGATTCTGTTCAGCACTGAGGACTGAAATGCTTGAGATGCCGAGAAGTTCCTCAGCTAGGTGTCGACTGTCAACTGCCTAATACATTTCACTTTTAACAATCGGCTGTTGTATTTTGCAGGATATGCCACCTAAGCATGATTGACTGATGAACACCCCATCACCCCCAAATTAACAGGTTATCAAAATTGTAAAAAGCAACAAGTCCCTAAATCAAATTCAAGTGCTGAAAAGTTTAGAATCTATATTTGACATTTTATTGGCCAAATAATGGTAATTCCTTCTTATCTAATAAACTGCTGCATATCTCTGATGGAGCAAAGTAATGTAAGGATGAGATTCAGCTTATAACATCATGAGTGGGTCCAGAATGTTTGTCACAAGGGGAGCAATATAGACTTAAACATATATTTTCTGACATATATATATTAAAAATAAACTTTAGAAGATTGTAGTTTTGGTAAAGATTGTATTATTTATCAAGGGTTTTCATGGGATCCTGATAGTTTGCTATCTCAATTTTTCAATTCAACAGCAGTTGGACCCTTTTAAAGTAGGAATATGAGGGCCCCATGGTTCAGAAGATAAATTTAATATTTGTGGTTTTGTACTGAGCCATATAGATCATTGGTCTATGCTGAGCTAACTGATCTTGACCAGAACATTAGTGGAGGTGGCATAATTGGCTTCAATGTGGTCAGGCTAGGGAGGAAACAAGTATCAGTCCAGGTCCACCCCCTCCTTCCTCATTGCCATCTAATCGTCCCTGCAGGGACGTGCATGTTTTGGAAACCTAGAAAGTGTAACATATATAGACCTGGAGGGAGAACAATAAAAGTAACTGATTAAACTTTACAACCTGTTTGTGTAGGAAAGTGTTTGTTTTGCATTTCTGCTGGACTATCACCTCAGTCATAAATCAATGATATTTCTGTAAAGGTGCAGGTTATGAACAAAGTACAACGAAAAACAGTGAAGACGGAGAGCTTGTGATTTAGACGACCGCTCATCCTTCATGTGTGAGAGTAGGTCCATCTTTTGAATATTTTAGTTTTTATTCTGTGGAAAATGTATTTCGAATATATTGTTAAATTTTATTTGATCGAAGTTGGAATAAATCTGCCAGTGTCTTTTTTTCCCCCTCCAACGTTCCCCAGCCCTTTCCTGAGGGTTTAGATTCATGCTACTCATGCAACATTGATATATTGATAGAATGAGATGAAGTAAGATAGGAGGTGGAGCATAAACACCAGCATAGATCTGTTGGGCCAAATGGCTTGTATCTGTGCTAATGCTAGGGCTACTCCAGCATTACATAGTATTATTCTATGTAATAATATGTAATGCTGGAGTAGCCCTAGCTAATGCCCCTCTTCCTGAACATAGGAGCACTGTGTTAAGGGGCGTATGACAATTGTCAGGGCGGAAAAAAGGGGCAAATGTCAGATGTCAGGTTGATAACACAAGTGAGAACCAGGCAGAATATAGAAAGTTCAGAAGGGAAGTGAAAAAGGAAATAAGAGGGGCAAAGAGAGAGTTTGAGAATAGACTGGCGGCCAACATAAAAGGGAATCCAAAAGTCTTCTACATGCATGTAAACACTAAAGGAGTACTTGGAAATATATCACCATTCCTTCATCGTCGCTGGGTCAAAATCCTGGAATTCCCTTCCTAACAGCATTGTGGGAGAACCTTCACCACACAGACTGCAGCGGTTCAAGAAGGCAGCTCACCACCACTTTTTTTTTTATTCGTTCACAGGATGTGGGCGTCACTGGCAAGGCCGGCATTTATTGCCCATCCCTAGCGAGATTTTACAACTGAGTGGCTTGCTAGGCCATTTCAGAGGGCAATTAAGAATCAACCACATTGCTGTGGGTCTGGAGTCACATATAGGCCAGACCGGGTAAGGACGGCAGGTTTCCTTCCCTAAAGGACATTAAGTGAACCAGATGGGTTTTTATGACAATCCGGTAGTTTCATGGCTATCATTACTAATACTAGTATTTTAATTCCAGATTTTTATTTTTATTTAATTAATTGAATTTAAATTTGCCAGCCACCGTGATGGGATTTGAACTCGTGACTCTGGATTTTAGTCCAGGCCTCTGGATTACTAGCCCAGTAACATAACCACTACGCTACCGTACCCTTCTCAAGGGCAATTAGGGATGGGCAATAAATCATGGCCTCGCCAACGACACCCATATCCCATGAACAAATTAAAAAAAAGAGAAGAGGTGGGGCCGATTAGGAACCATAAAGGAGATCTACTCATGGAGGCAGAGGGGGTGGCCGAGGTACTAAATGAGTACTTTGTATCTGTATTTACCAAGGATGAAGATGCTGCCAGAGTCTCAGTAAAGGAAGATATATTTGAGATACCGGATGGGCTAAAAATTGATAAAAAAGAGGTACTAGAAAGGTTAGCTGTACTTAAAGTAGATAAATCACCTGGTCCAGATGGGATGCATCCTAGGTTGCTGAGGGAAATAAGGGTGGAAATTGCGGAGGTACTGGCCATAATCTTCCAAATATTCCTAGATACGGGGGTGGTGCCAGAGGACTGGAGAATTGCAAATGTTACACCCTCGTTCAAAAATCGGTGTAAGGATAAACCCAGCAACTATCGGCCAGTCAGTTTAACCTCAGTGGTGGGGAAACTTTTAGAAACGATAATCCGGGACAGAATTAACAGTTACTTGGACGAGTGTGGATTGATTAGGGAAAGCCAGCACGGATTTGTTAAAGGCAAATCATGTTTAACTAACCTGATTGAGTTTTTTGATGAGGTAACAGAGAGGGTAGATGAGGGCAATGCAGTTGATGTGTATATGGACTTTCAAAAGGCATTTGACAAAGTACCACATGGTAGGCTTATCATCAAGATTGCAGCCCATGGAATAAAGGGGCCAGTAGCAACATGGATACAGAATTGGCTAAATGGCGGGAAACAGAGAGTAGTGGTGAACAGTTGTTTTTCAGACTGGACGGAGATGTACAGTGGTGTTCCCCAAGGATCGGTGCTGGGACCACTGCTTTTCTTGATATATATTAATGATTTGGACTTGGGTGTACAGGGCACAATTTCAAAATTTTCAGATGACACAAAACTTGGAAGGATAGTGAACAGTGAGGAAGATAGTGATAGACTTCAAGAGGATATAGACAGGCTGGTGGCATGGGCAGACGCATGGCAGATGAAATTTAACGCTGAAAAATGCAAAGTGATACATTTTGGTAGGAAGAACGAGGAGAGGCAATATAAACTAGAGGGCACAACTCTAAAAGGGGTCCAGGAACAGAGAGATCTGGGGGTAAATGTGCACAAATTGTTGAAGGTGGCAGGGCACGTTGAGAAAGCGGTTAAATAAGCATACGGGATCCTGGGCTTTATAAATAGAGGCATAGAGTACAAAGTGTGGAAGTCATGATGAACCTTTATAAAACACTGGTTTGGCCACAACTGGTGTATTGTGTCCAGTTCTGGGCACCACACTTTAGGAAAGATGTGAAGTCCTTAGAGAGGGTGCAGAAGAGATTTACTAGAATGATTCCAGGGATGAGGGGCTTTAGTTACATGGATAGACTGGAGAAGCTGAGGTTGTTCTCCTTGGAACAGAGACAGTTGCGAGGAGATTTGATAGAGGTATTCAAAATCATGACAGGTCTAGACAGAGAAGATAGAGAGAAACTGTTCCCATTGGCAGAAGGGTCAAGAACCAGAGGACATAGATTTAAGGTGATTGGCAAAAGAACGAAAGATGACATGAGGAAAAACTTCTTTGCGCAGCGAGTGGTTAGGATCTGGAATGCGCTGCCTGAGGGGGTGATGGAGGCAGATTCAATCCTGGTCTTCAAAAGGGAATTGGATAAGTACTTGAAAGGAAAACATTTGCAGGGCTACGGGATAGGGCGGGGGAGTGGGACTAGCTGGATTGCTCTTGCGTAGAGCCGCCACAGACTCGATGGGCTGTAACTTTTCTATGATTCTTTGATTCCAAGAAAGAGAGGCATTAGCTAGGGCTAATGCTACATGGTGTAATTTGTCATCTGAATATCGCAGTTTTGCAAGTTCCAGAGACGATGAAACGGCCAGTTTATGAGTGGACCTGAGCAACAACAGATCCCTTCACCATGGTAACGATATGTTTATAGAGCAAGTTAGAAAGCTTAGTGTATGTCAGTGAGCAGAAAGGCAGAATATTGTAAGTAGTTGCTGAGAGAGGGCACGCCATAATGTTTGAGAAAGACTAATGAAGTCTGGCACTTGTAGCAGCAGTTCTGTTGGAAATGTTTAAATAGCATTTTGTATTGTGATTGGTTGGTTGATTTGGCTCAAGCATTATTACCCTGTTGAATAGCCTATGGGTCTGACAGTTTTTGCAGTTGGCCAAGCAATGTGCTTCCTGCTGTGGGTAAGGACAGTCGTAATTAATTATTGCTGGAAACTCCACATGTTTTTATTAAATAACAACAACTTGTATCTTTAGACAGGTACATGAGGGAGAAAAGAATAGAAGGTTATACTGATAGGGTGAGATGAAGTAAGGTAGGAGGAGCCTCGTGTGGAGCATAAAGACTGGCATAGACCAATTGGGCCGGATAGTCTGTTTTTGTGCTGTAAATTCTATGTAAGTCAGAGGAAGTGCTGATCAAACTGTATAGTGCTCTGCTCGGACCACACCTTGAGTACAGTGTCCAATTCAAAGACAGGTCGAGGGTGTGTGTGAGTCATTTGGGTGATCACTTTAGTGGCTTTCCTTCCTACTCTCTGTGGGGTCATAACTGGCCTTCCATTGACATTTCCCCACTGCAGCACAGCTGAGACCAGTTACTCAAGCGATGTCAAGGGCTACCGGCACAAGTCCATATTCTGCCACTCTGTGCTGTGGCACATTAAGGTTCCAATGTACTGTGACACTGTACTGCTGCCAGGAACTCCCACTAGCTAGCTATTAATATGTAGTGATACCACGAATTCTTGATTCAGAAACTGGATGAAGAGGTAGGAGGATCCAGGAAACTTTGAGTTTTCCGACAGTAAGATTAAGAATCATATATTGCCTGAAGCACCTATTAGGAAGAAGTTGTCTGTTTTGTCTGGGGTATGCAGCTTCCATTAGGAAAAGCTGTAAGTGCCACTCACAATCTAGTTTGTTAGTTATAGGGGGCAGCACCATCTGGATATCTGGGATGGTGAAGCCTGGAGCATCCATCTAGGAATCCAGAGTGCAATCAGTAATGTCCAGGCCCTGGAACGTCTACACGGTAAGCAGAAAGCCCAGCACCATGAGCCTAGATTGTATATTATGGTAAGTGCGGAATGCCATTGGGAGAAAGTTTGGAAAGCCAATCTAGGAGCCTGAAGCTTCTGTCAGGTCAAACATGTTATGTTGACCTAAGAATCTTGAACAAGTCACCAGAGATATTAACTTCGATAGTCACCCACTTTTATTTTACACCATTAACACTTTCAGGATTGTGGTAGAAATTTTACAGTAAGGCAATAATGTTAAAGGTTAACCATGGTTTTTGATCTGGTAACCTGGCTTGCCTATTGGATTAAGCTTGCACTGCTCATCTGGAGCATATAAAATCTCCTACTGATTTTCTCCTCTCCCTTCCCGTGCAGTGAGTGTCACAAGCCAAAAGTGAAGGGGTCTGTACAACATGAGGTGCGTGGAGCACTGAGCTACCAGTTGGGAGTGAAGGACCTCACTTAAACTCACCCATCGTTCAGTTTGGTATTCACATTACTTCCAGCTGAACATCTGCCTTCTGAACATAAGTGGCCCTGTGTGTACTTTAGTAACATGGAGCTCCCGAGCTACCGGTTATTTGGAGGCCTGCCTATAACTCAGAAGCAATAAAGCTACTACACGGAGTATTAAAACACAGAGCTTGAAGGGGCATTTTGAGGAGATATACAACACATTACATTGGGGGGGGGGGAGGGAAGTCTACGTTGAAGGCACCGCAACAGATTAAACATTTACAAATCTCATCGCTCCCTCCTTTTGAACGGTAATGTAATTCTTACAGGAAACCTCTGAGACTGTGGAGATTTACTTCTTACAGATTTTTTTTGATGGCTGGATTTTATACAATAAAGTAAACTTACATTGAATAAAATGTTGAAGACTGTCATCTGTAATAGCAGCAGATATTCTCTTTGCCAAGACTAAGTATTATTAAGTTGACAAGACTAGGAATGAAGCCATATTAAAATATCCAGATTGACAAAACCGTCATGTAATAAAGCTCCAATCTGCCAGTTGTATTATGAGCCATTACGTTCTGACAAGCGTAAGATCTAAAGAGAAATCATTTTAACAGCTCTTGGCCCGAGCCTGGGACGCTAGTCAGAACGCTGATGTTAAGTGGATTTGTCAGCAGTGGTTGTGATGGGATTTGGTACATTCGGCAAACAGAGGAGATTTAGCTCCGTGCCTCTTCACAGATATATAGGCAGTAACTTCAGTAATTTTAATCTTTTACAATTTAGAACTTTCCTCCCTTATGATTTTCCAATTGCTGAGCCACGCACTCGAAACCCACGCTCCAGTCTGGATTTACAGCTGGTGACATTCTGTGCTGCTCTGACTTTGTTTTCAATAAAAAAAAGGTGGCAGTTGTAGGATCTACAGGGGACCGAGAGTAAATCTGGAATCTCCACCCCCTCGCGATTTCCCCGCCTCCCTTTATTATCTTGTAATAAGGGCACTGATGATTGTGAGCACTGAGGTATCTGAAAATGGATTGGGAACTGGCTTGATTCAGATTGACAAAACCATCCCTTTCTTTCCCACTCTCCATGAAGGCGCTGGCTCTTGCTGGGCTACAGCTCCACGGGCGCAGGCAGCTCGCTCGTAGCCCATTTGATCCCATCCTTCCAGAATACTAACCTTCCCACCTTTTCATTATAGCAGCTAGTTGTTCCTTGAATGAGTCCCCCACCCTGGGCCATCCTTCCTGTTAACCTGTTGAACATCCCCTCCATAAAGAAATTGTTCCTGATGTCTTCTAAATTCGACCCTGACCCCGTGCTCTCTTGTCTTCATGCTCTGGCGCATCTGAAATGTTCTCAGTTTGCCTTTTCTATCCTTATATACCACACCTTGTTAAAGTAAGGAGAGAAAAGCCCTTTTGCAGCAACTGCTTCTATAATCCATCTGCTAAAGGCGGTTCCCCATATCTGATGCCTCCAGTGAGTACTTTACACTCTGATCTGTTCAGTGCCACCTCCACACCCAGTGCCTGTTTCCGTAATGATGACCCCTTTCCCCTGCTCGGTGTCCAATCGCTATTCAGGGCGGCCCTATAAAGCATCTCCTTGCAAGTAATAAGTTTTATGGAAAAGTTGCGGTGAAAATGCTGCTTCTGGACGCGCAACGAATGCCAGGAACGCATGTCGTGATATTGCGTACCGCCAGCCAGCCAGCCCATCATTTTTCACCCATCCAAATAGACAAGAGACCCGCGGCAGTGCGCAATTCTACGATATGTGTTCCAAACGTCCGCCGGGAGCGTAGGAGAATTTTGACCCCGCTCTTTCAGCTGTATCCTCTGCATCGTAGACACGCTCTCGGAAAGCTTCCTGACAATGGTCTAACAGGTCACATTTTTGCGTGAGCTTTCCTCTCCTCCCCCCCCCCATTTTCATTAATTATCCTGCAGGATGCAGTCCTCGCAGCATGTGTTGTTACACACTTTCAGCTGAAGAATGCAGCTCTTATCTTGCCTTGACGCCACGGAAACAGTAAAAGAGCCAAATTGCCCCAGGAGCTCGACAACACCGCCACCTTCTCCATCAACACACCGCGTGACCGCCCTCCTAATTAGCTGCTTTTATTCTAGAGACTATTTGGGGGAAAATGCTTGGTAATGAACAGCATAATTTGATTTCGAAAAGGTCAAAAGAGAATTCAGCTCACAGATGATTTAAATCATCAGACTAAATGAAAACACAAGGCTGATTTACTTTATGATATACATAATTCAAGAGGAACACAACTCCAACAAAACAGATTTCTCTATTAAAAGCCAAGGTCATCCAACAATAATACCCCTGGAACGCAGCCAGAAAATATCTGGGTATTAATATGTAACAGTGCGTGTTTAAACCTCCCGCTGAAAGCTAAGAGCTTTCCTGTGGTTGCTATAGCGTCCATGGGTGAACTTTAGACACTCCTACCTATTTGGTAACTGATCTAATAGACATTTAGAAGCTGATGAAGAACCAATGACCTTTTGAAGCTAAAACATTTGGTCATTTCTTTTCTTGAATGGCCATTTGTGAAGGTCCATTCAAGGAACACTTGAGGCAATGTAGTTTGTACACACAAGGAACGCTGCTGGGATTAGTAAAGATGGATGTTCATAGAAGAATTATAGAAAATTTACGGCACAGAAGGAGGCCATTCAGCCCATTGTGTCCGCGCCGGCTGAAAATGAGCCACCCAGCCTAATCTAATTTTCCAGCACTTGGTCCATAGCCCTGTAGGTTATGGCACTTCAGGTGCACATCTAGGTACTTTTTAAATGAGTTGAGGGTTTCTGCCTCTACAACCCTTTCAGACAGTGAGTTCCAGACCCCCACACCCACTGGGTGAAAAATTTTTTCATCAGCTTCCCTCTAATCCTTCTACCAATCACTTTAAATCTATGTCCCCTGGTTATTGACCTCTCTGCTAAGGGAAATAGGTCCTCTCTAACCACTCTATCTAGGCCCCTCATAATTTTGTACACCTCAATTAAATCACCCCTCAGCCTCCTCTGTTCCAAGGAAAACAGCCCCAGCCTATCCAATCTTTCCTCATAGCTAAAATTCTCCAGTCCTGGTAAAATCCTTGTAAATCTCCTCTGTACCCTCTCTAGTGCAATCATATCTTTCCTGTAATATGGTGACCAGAACTGTACGCAGTACTCAAGCTGTAGCCTAACCAGTGTTTTATACAGTTCCAGCATAACCCCCCTGCTCTTATATTCTATGCCTCGGCTAATAAAGGAAAGTATTTCATATGCCTTCTTAACCACTTTATCTACCTTCCTGCTACCTTCAGGGATCTGTGGACATGCACTCCAAGGTCCCTCACTTCCTCTACACCTTTCAGTATCCTCTCATTTATTGTGTGTTCCCTTGCCTTGTTTGCCCTCCCCAAATGCATTACCTCACATTTCTCTGGATTGAATTCCATTTGCCACTTTTCTGCCCACCTGACCAGTCCATTGATATCTTCCTGCAATCTACAGCTTTCCTCCTCACTGTCAACCACATGGCCAATTTTTGTACCATCTGCAGACTTCTTAATCATGGCCCCTACATTTAAGTCCAAATCATTAATATATACCACAAAAAGCAAGGGACCTAGTACTGAGCCCTGCAGAACACCACTGAAAACATCATTCCAGTCGACCATTACCCTTTGCTTCCTGCCACTGAGCCAATTTTGGATCCAACTTGCCACTTTCCTGTGGTTCCCATGGACTTGTACTTTTTTGACCAATCTGCCATATGGGACCTTGTCAAAAGCCTTGCTAAAATTCATGTAGACTACATCAAATGCACTACCCTCATCTATCCTTGTTACCTCCTCAAAAAATTCAATCAAGTTAGTCAGACATGACCTTCCCTTAACAAATCCAAGCTGACTGTCCTTAATTACTCCGTGCCTTTCTAAGTGACGGTTTATCCTGTCCCTCAGAATTGATTCCATTAATTTGCCCACCACCGATGTTAGACTGACTGGCCTGTGATTACTCAGTCTATCCCTCGGTCCCTTTTTAAACAACGGTACAACGTTAGCGGTCCTCCAATCCTCTGGAATCACGCCTATATCCAGTGAGGGTTGGAAAATAATGCTCAGAGCTTCCGTTATTTCCTCCCTTGCTTCTTTTAACAGCCTGGGATACATTTCATCCAGCTCTGGTGATTTATCTATTTTCAAATATGCTAATCCCCTTAATACTTCCTCTCTCACTATGTTTATCCCATCCAGTATTTCACACTCCTCCTCCTTAAGTACAATGTCTGCATCGTCCCTCTCTTTTGTGAAGACAGATGCAAAGTATTCATTAAGAACCATACCAACATCTTCCGCCTCCACACATAGGTTATCTTTTTGGTCTCTAATAGGCCCTACTCTTTCCTTAGTTATCCTCTTGCTCTTAATGTATTTATAAAACATCTTTGGGTTTTCCTTGATTTTACTTGCCAATATTTTTTCATGCCCTCTCTTTGCTTTCCTAATTTCCTTTTTAATTTCACCCCTGCACTTTCTATACTCCTCTAGGCTTTCTGCAGTATTGAGTTTTCGGTGTCTGACATAAGCTTTCCTTTTCTGCCTTATCTTACCCTGTATGCTCCTTGACATCCAGGGGGCTCTAGAATTGGCAGTCCCACCCTTTTTCTTTGTGGGAACATGTTTACTCTGAACCCCTTGAATCTCCTCCTTGAACACTCCCACTGCTCTGACATTGATTTACCTTCAAGTAGCTGTTTCTGGTCCATTTTTGCTAAATCACTTCTCAGCTCAGTAAAATTGGCCTTTCCCCAGTTGAGAACTTTAACTCCTTTAATATTTAATATTACCCACCCCAACTTCCACTATCAAGCTCTCTTCAGTTATAAATGCTTAACTCCCAGACATAGTAATCATTTCCAAACTATGCTAGGTAAACAATCAGAGAAGGTTGTTGGTAAAATTGGTACATGAGTGGGAATCCTGAAGAGAGCTCCATTATCACATCAGTGTTCCATATAGCCATTATCCAGCCCACAACAACAATTGTTTTATATAGTGCCTTTAATGTAGTAAATCGCCCCAAGGCACTTTGTAGGAGTGTAATATAACAAAAAAAATTGACACCGAGCCAAAGAATCATAAAATACTGTAACTCTGACTAATTTTTTTTGTGAGCCTTTTACTTTTTCCCACATTTTCATCCGCCGGTGTTTCAGTTTTGATTCTTTCGAAGCCATTCTCCAAATCCATGGCCTGATCCTGGGCTCAGTGCCTTTCAAAGACATACAGACCAGTAGATTGAGGATGGCTCCTTTGTTTCTGAGTTCATCATCAGAGAGATGTAGGCAAATTGACAGTCCTGTATAAAATTCTACTTAAAATGTTTTTACTTAATTTTGAATCTAGACGTAGAATATCTTGCATACCAAACACCAATGAAAGGATTAGAAATACGTAAGTCTGCTATTACTGCAATTAAATTGCTCACACTTGACTGTACAACAATCCATCACATGCGAACAATACTGTGGCAACTAAGTTAAAACTAGTCCCACCAGCCACACAAACAGATTGGTCAAACTGTCCTGACACAAAGTCAGAGGCCAGATATCCAATGGAAGTCCTCACTCTCCCTTTATTATCATGATATGATTAATAGCTCATGTCCAAGTGATCAAGAAGCACTGCTATTTGGTCTTACAAGCCCGAAGGTTGTTCGATGCACGTTTTTTAAAATCAATCTCTTACTGCTGCCCACTTCCAAATAGCAGAAACTATTCTTGGACTTTTTTGCCATTTTTTCACACCAAATTACCCTCTAGCTATCTGCATACATGCATAATTAATTAATTCTCTTCCATTAGTAAGATGGCGCAGACCAGCTTCCCACAAATGCAATACCAGTGCAACTTCTTGGCAAACCTGGTGGGTGCAGTGGTTCAGAGATGTGAGTATGGACACCTCCCAGTGAGATTTCTCACCTTGGTGGCCAATCAAGATGAATGGAATCTGCTCCTTTGGGGAACTATGAGTGAATGTCCATTGAGGCTTGTACTTGAAAGTGTGCTGAATGCCCAAAATTCCAATTCACCAGACCGCTCCTTATCAATGTTTAAATATATTTTCTAAATTAAAGTAGTATTAATGATGAATATTTAATTGCAGGACCCATTCGTTGCATGGTGTGGAGGTTACGGTTCTGGTCTGACATGGGTCTCTCTCAGGCACTGTTCTTCCATTTAGTCCTTGCCTTGTTTCTGGGTTCCTGCACTGCCCTGGACTTCACGTACCATGACGCTCAACAGCTGCAGAACTTCCTTCAGGAGATCAAAACCAATTACTCAGCCATCACACATCTCCACAGCATTGGAAAATCAGTAAATGGTAAGGCTTAAGGAAAACCAATTGGATGCAAAGGTAGACTATGGGTCACTGGTGTGTCTTCTACATTAGATGCATTTGCTGATATAAACCCAGGTGTGTCCAGGTACTTAAAGCACGGGTGAGGGGATTAACATTATAAATGAACTGAGGGTAATTATCAGGGTCCCAACAGATATATTTATTCAAAGAGCAAACCCTAGGAAAGGATAAAGGATGAAAGGGAATTGAAGTTGTACTTAATGATCAAAAAAAGTGTTAAAGCATTTTTTTGAGGATGCGTAGCATTGGGCACCTGTTGATTTTCTCTATTATGCAGAATGCAAGTTAAGATGGCAGCTTCCAACACCCATGCTTCTTAACATAGGTGCAGCTACTCTGTAACCTTAAAGTGAAACTCACCTATAGTTAGGACCATGGGTGAGCATCAGCACTCTTCTCAAATGTGCTTAACATTTGAAGATATATTTTCCTCCAGTTACTAATGTGACCAAAAAAGTATGAGTGATTGTAAAAAGGTTTCCTTGTTTAATGAGGGAGAATTTTAAATCTCGGACGGGATGTTCAGGCTGCCCGCCCGGGACTCTCCAAGGGAGGCGCGGCCGATATTAACTGTTGGGCATCATTTGCATCCCGCCAGCCAACTGCCCGCCCAAAATGAGCATAAAAAGGCAGCTGGCTGCCTGCTGGCTGGCAATCAAATATGTCATGGTGTGGTGGTGGTGGCGGTGGTGGTGATGGGGTTTGGCAGGGTCTCGCAGGTGGGAAGGGAAGGAACCTAGGGCGGCCCAGACTTTCTTTGTGGGGCCTGGAGGTGTTACCTTTTATGGTGTCCTCATCTTCCCCGACAGGTTTTACCGAGCATGCTGGCCATGGCTCAGTACGGTGTTAAAATACCATTAGGGTCTTATGTGCACCAGAGGACCCTGATTAGCACATATTAATGAGACCCCCGTCTGAGTCAAAGGGGCTCGTTAGCCGCCGACAAGAACACCGTAAATTGAACGGTAAATAGAGCCGTTTGATTTTAACTCCTGTTTCGCCCGGTTTCTGCCAGGCGGAGGGAGTTAAAATTCCCCCTACACTCTCTGACCTTTTCACTCACGATGATCACTGGACAAAAAATTTATCTGCCAGACTTTCAAATTTGATTATTTCGAAGCTGATCTCCAAATCCGAACCTGAAACCCCAATTAATCCAAACTCTGATCACTAATTCCAAAAGCTGTGTGAAAATAAAAAAACAGATTTCACCAGGAATGATAATGACAATGAGAAAGTGATGCCAAAAAGCTACTTCAGCTGATTTTCTTGTGTTTTATCAAAAATACACAGTTAAATTGATATTTTATAGTATGATTTAATCACAACCTTTACATAACTTTTATGTACCATGAGAGCTTAGTTGGAATGGTTGATAAATGTTATTTGAAACTCAGGATTAAATTACAACCTTTTATGTGCTTCACTATTATTATAGTTTTACATATACGTGGGCTCCAACTGAAGCCAGTTTTAGTGACAGGCAAAATTACACTGATTGAAGACTTCTTTTGAGGTTATTTGTGTCAACAACCAACCATGGTTTGCAGGTAGTCAATGGAAATAAAAATGGGGAGAGATGTAAAATGGGCTGCTGACTCGCTATCACTCATTTTACACTATCGCACAACCAACAAAAACAACTTGCATTTATATAGCACCTTTAATGTAGTAAAACGTCCCAAGGCTCTTCACAGGAGCATTATTAAACAAAATTTGACACAGAGCCACACAAGGATGTGTTAGGACAGGTGACCAAAATCTTGGTCAAAGAAGTAGGTTTTAAGGAGCGTCTTAAAGGAGGAGAGAGAGGTGGAGAGGTTTAGGGAGGGAATTCCAAAGCCAATCTATACGCTACTGTGTTTTAGACCTGTTTTATACAGTATGAGTTAACATTTAGAGTGTAAAGCCTGCTGGGTGTCATTGTTGCTCGCCCCTCCCCAGATATTCTAATGGAGGCATTAACCACTTTATTTTAGTTTTGCTTTAAATGAGTTAACCAACAGCCAACAAAGTGTTATGCAAACCCGCTAGATGCTATGTGCTTTTATGCCACAGCCCAAGTTCACACCTTTTTGTAAAGAACACTGATGATGAGCCCCCTTTTAACAGGTATACACTGACTCTGAAATAGATTGACAATGAATTCTGAAAGGTTCTTTGCCTATCAACTATTATATGGTACAACCTTCAGAAATAGAAAAAAATGCAGAGGTTACGAGGAAGTAACTGTGCAGAGTTTGAAAACTGGTTAAGTATTTGAAAACACAAACATTTGAACATTCTGGTGATTGTTCACTTGCCTAGAGGCCGCGGATAGCCCATTATGTATGAGTTCTATAGGTTGCTGCAATACTCGAATTCTATAGACGTTTAAGCACTGAGTAGCAGTAGGCAGTGGAAGCTGTATTTGGAAAGGATCTAACGAGCTGTTAGAGATAACACGGGGATCTGAGAATAGCTCCATGCTGAGATGGTTAAAAATAGCTTATTTCCCAGATAATTGCTCATTAACATGTTGGTGCTGGCTGAGAGTTCTGCAATCAGCTCAAGACGCTCCCTCCATCACCAGCATCTTCCGAGATTGATTTGACTTAATCAGAATGCTAATTTACATATGTGACTTCAGCCGCCCTCCTGTATTACTCATTAACAATGACATCAGGAAGGCTGCGTCTCCTCTGGGACAAGGTAAGCGCCGATGTTTGTTCATATTGAACATCTACCTTAGGTGGCCCCTTGTGCATGGCCCAGCCTTGCCCTTGGCTGCACAGTGGCCTTCACAGTGTGTACGACAAGCGAGTCTGATGGGCACAGGCGCCAGCAGGAATAAAATGCAGTCTGACTGAGATTATTGCATAAGAGGGTTTTTTTAATACTATTCCCAATGCTTTGCCGGCACAGTATAAGAAGGTTCATCAGATTAAATAGAATGTTTTAGTGTATTTTAACCCTTTGGCTGTCGTGAGGTCCAGGAATTTTCAGTCTCCCTGGGCCAGCCAGTTTCCAGTTCTCACACTATGCTGCCAAAACAAACCCTATTATTACAGTAATAAAACTGCTCTGTCAGGATTAGCTTCACTGAAGTAAGACTAACACTACATTATTAAAAACTAAAGTTTAAAAAAACATTTTAAACATTACTTCTGCTTGTCTGTTTTTCCTTTTTTCTTCTCTCACCTGTTTTTATTATTTTAACTTTTTTGAAAAGTTATTTCCATGTTACATACTATATACCATCTATTCTAAATCTTCTTTCTTTAAAAAAAATGTACTTTCCTTTTCTGCTTTTCCCCCGACCCTCTGGATCCTGTTATCCATTTTTGGAGGTGGAACCCACTTTGAAAATCTTTGCATAGAATTACATAAAACGTACAGCGCAGAAACAGGCCATTCGGCCCAATAGGTCTATGCTGGTGTTTATGCTGCACACAAGCCTTCTCCCACCCCACTTCATCGAACCATATCAGCATAACCTTCTATTCCTTTCTCCCTCATATGTTTATCTAGCTTCCCCTTAAATGCATCTATGCTTTTCGCCTCAACTACTCCTTGTGGTAGCGAGTTCCACATTCTTACCACTCTTTGGGTAAAGAAGTTTCTCTTGAATTCCCTATTGGATTTATTAGTGACTATCTTTGGCCTCTGACTGGCTGAAAAATCAAGCGCCAGAAGTCTGAAGGTTAATGTGATCACCTTGTAAACCTTTGATCTCAAAGGCAGGATGAGTTGTCTTTCCTGATGCCGGCAGCTCGATCATTTGGGCACGATAACTCATTTGTGGTTCTCTAAGAGTTATACCACTTTTTAGGCCTTTGTGAATTGCAGCATATTAGAGCTCCAACTTGTGTTACATCTCTCCTGATTTTTAATTCCAGTGAATTTTCAATCACTGCTGTCCTGTCAAGGGAGATCAGTGCAAACTATAAGACACAATTTTACGACCCAGATGGTGTTAGTTGTATTTAGACTATAAGATAGTGTTGGAGATTGCACTGAGGAAGTCAATATAAGCAGGATTTAGTCCTTTACATCACTCAGTGATTGTGTTTTCGACTCACTTTATCCAGTCTGAGCTACATTTTAGATTGTAAGACCTAGAATAAGTATCCTGGTTGATCATCATTCTCCCATTCCCAAAATTGCACATTAGACCTGGAAAGCAAAGGTAGGAAAATATAGAACAGTTTACAGAGAGCAAACGACTGATGCAAATTCGGTTATAAGTCTCACAGCTGCCGCATTAGCTATTGATATTCTTGCTAAGTGGTGTGAGGCAGCAGGAGTACGAGGCTTACGGAGCCAATGTCTATGGGGTATCTGCACCTTTTCATTAATACCAGTTAACAGAACAAGATGAGCAGATTTCTGAATTCTATTGTCAGATACCTCAGTGACCTTAATGATAGTTATGCCTCTAGTAATGTTCTGAAATTACAGGATAATTTATCAAAGTTGGTCGGGGCATGGGAACACAGACACTAATGTCATTTTTTTTCTTCTCTAGGCAGTGTCAGAAATAGAGGAAACAGATCACTATCTAAAAACGGACTTCTCTCACAAGAGTTACATTAAATAGAGAGATGTAGTCAGCAATTCAAAGTGGTTACGTGTGTGTGCTGTGTGCCTGCGTATATGTATATGTATATGGGTGTGTGTATGTGTGTGTATATTTGTGTATGTGTATGTATGAGTATATATATGTGTGTATGTGAATGTGTGTATATTTGTGTGTGTATGAGTGTGTCTGTATATTTGTGTGTGTATGAGTGTGTGTGTACATTTATGTGTGTGTGTATGTGTGTATTTGCATGTATGAGTGTGTGTGCATGTGTATGCATGAGTGCATATGCATGTGTGTGTATGTATGAGTGTATATGCATGTGTGAATGTGTGTGTATATGCATGTATATGTGTGAGTGTGTGTACGCATGCGTCTTTGGGTGAACGAGTTTATGTGGGCATTTTCAGGTGTGGGGTGGGGATGGCAGCAGCTGCTGGGGTGATGCAAATGGTTGTCATAAAAGGAAAATGACTGAGGAATTTGAAGTAAAGGAGAGGTAAAAGTTGTCATTTTTCCCTTATCTTTTTTCCCCCAGGTCACACCTGAACAAGGCCTCACTCTCTACTGCCCTGTTAACTTCTTTAATTACATATACATATGTACAAATGTATATATCCCCTTCTGTTTTAAGTTTACCCCCTTCCCCAAACTAAAAATGGTTTACCAAACACTTTTTCAATCAGTGCCCCTTTAATTAGCTCCGACCGTCTGAGCAGCACTCTGAATAATTTATTGTACAGCATATGTTCCGGGTATCCAATTTTAAATCCTTTTTGAACTACCTACAAAAAAATATTCAAAGGTAAATTAATAATGCTCATTTCATTCTAAGTGTTCATTTAATTCTGCACTTTTCCCTCATTCTACATTATGAAAGACAGCATGTGAGACATGCAGTCTAATCATTCCCTTTGGTTAATTTGATGTAGGGAAGGTTGAGCATGTTTTAACCATCAGCAGGCTCTTTCAATACTTGAGGAGGTTAGTGGCCCATTAGAAAATCTCTCCTTTTTTCTTATATCAATATTTGTGCTTAATGGCTATACTTTCAGGATAATAGGGTGAAGTAATCAAAGTTAACGGATGCAGTTTCTGAGTCCGTCCAACCAGTGGACTAATGGAAAATGGCACTTTCAGTAGCTGTGAAACTGACCAAGTAAATATGCAAGTACACATCCTGTACCTCCGAGACTGAATCATTCTTAGAATAAATCAGGCTCCTATGGACAAGGCTGCCGAATCATTTTAGTTACTCAACCTTTCAACAGAGAACAATTTGAGCAGAGAATCATAGAATCAGAAATTACAGCATGAAATGAGGCCCATTCAGTCCATCACACCTGGCTCTTCAACTGGAGCTATCCATTCGGATCCCGTTTTCCTGCCCTGTCCCTGTGTCCTTTCATATTCCTATCCAAATCACTTTTAAATGATGTTATAGTCTTTGCCTCAATAACCACTTGTGGTAATGTAGTTCATGTTCTCATAACGCTCTCTCTGAAAAGATTTTTGCTAACTTTGTCTCTTTGCTGCTGTGATGATGATCCCAGGTTTATGGCCCCTCGTCACTAATTTGCCAGCCAATCTTTCACTGTTTACCCTCTGAAAACCATTCATGATTTTGAAAACCTGTAACATTTAATACATTAACAGTTAACATATGCATGGTCAATGTAATCTCCTGGGCTGGTTTCAATTGCCTGAGGGGGTCAGAGAGGAATTTTCCAGAGTTTTTTTTCCCTTATTAGCTCTTTTTTTCCCCTCTTTTGCCCTTCCCTGGAGATTACATGGCTGTGGGGATGGGGGGGGCTGGGTTGGTAGGAAGTTTCTAATCGTGATGATCCAGGCTTCATGAGGATGGAGCAAGCTTGATAGACCAACTGGTCTTTTCCTGTCCGTCATTTTTGTATGTTCGTATTTTTACATTACTAATGCTGAGAGAGGCATGGATAAAGTAAAGGTAGGCAGATTGTTTAACTTGCACTACGAGCACAGAACTGGAGGAGCGTGAGTTTAAAATGAACAAGCCTCAATGGAGACTTGAGATAAGAAGGAAAGCTTCCAGACAAAGTCTTGGTTAATAACCAATGGGTTTGGGATCAAGGCTTCTTCGACAGCACCTCCAAAACCCGCGACTTCTACCACCTAGAAGGACAAGAGCAGCAGGTACATGGGAACAACACCACCTGCACGTTCCCCTCCGAGTCACACACCATCCCGACTTGGAAATATATTGCCGTTCCTTCATCGTCGCTGGGTCAAAATCCTGGAACTCCCTTCCTAACAGCACTGTGGGAGAACCGTCACCACACGGACTGCAGCGGTTCAAGAAGGCGGCTCACCACCACCTTCTCAAGGGCAATTAGGGATGGGCAATAAATGCCGGCCTCGCCATGAACGAATAAAAAAAATACCTGGGGCTTACCTGTTCACCTTTGAGGGATCAGAGAAGAATTTTTGACAGAGGTTTCTTGAATTGGCTATGGGTCTCTGTTTCTTTTTTGCTTACCCCAGGAGTTGAGGAGGGTGGGGAGGGAGGCTGGGGATACAGGAGGTGAGTATAGGAAATATTCTGAGTGTGTATGGGCCTGATGGCCTTTTCTCGTCCTGAGTATGTAATAACACAACACACAGAGTGTTGAATCAGGGGAGTGGAGATAATACTGTACTGATCAAAGCTTCACAAAAGAGTGGATCAATATCTGGCTAGGAACAGCACTGAGTACAGGTAGAGATGCTCAAATGATGCATGAGACATGTTGGGTCCTGAGCTACTGGGACTATAGAAATACTGTGGTAAAGAAGACAACTGGTCAAGGGTGTTTAATATAGATGTACCATTAGATGGGTATTCTGCTGTTTTGCTCGATTTCCCTTTAAGAAGGTGCAGGATTGGTCAGAAAATGATGACCTACGGGTAATGTATTCCCAGGGTAAGCCAGGAGCACTGCAGCGGAAAATCCCAGCCTCTATAAGAAATTTACTTCTAATTTTAATTTAGTTGAACTTTTGGTCAACGACTATTTTTTCCTCATTATAATCAATGAAAACAGCACTGGATGCTGACTGATAAGAACAGACACCACTTAAATAATATCTACTTAATATTCTGAGCATTAAAAAGTACAAAATTGGGAAACATAATGGATTGGTTTCTCTGTGTGTGGAATAAGATTTTATGGAATGGGAATGAATGAGAAGGGTTTTGCTATTGGAATTCTATGGGGGTGAATGGGCACCGTTTGGTATGTTGGAGTTCTATCCAATAGGAGTGGATGAGAAATGGTTTGTACATTGCAATTCTATCCAATGGAAATGAATGGGAGTGGTTTGATCCATTGGCATTCTTCATAATTATACAGACTCTCAATGGACCAAGCCATTTTCTATGATGGCAAACAATGGAGATGGCAACACTATGTGACTTCAGCTGGAAGCTAAGTTGATGGCATTTCAGCTTTATAATATGTTCTTTATGGAACTCAGTGTAATCTGTCTTTTATCTCACAATTGGAAAGACCTTACAAGTGCTGTAGGCAGGAGTCTATTGCCCAGCCCTTTCCACTCAGTGAAATAAAGGGTTGATTACATGGCCTGGCCATGTGTAATCACATGTATACAATATGCTTTGCTAATACAGGGCACCTTACTTTAAATTTAGGAATGTTGCATTTGAGGCAATGATCTGAGCTTTCCAATTAGGCAAATAATATGGTGGGCCACCCTTGACGAGCAGGAAGCCTTCACTGCACAAGACTGACATCTATTAATGACGTTGGTGGTTACAGACTGTTGGTATTTGCAATGTCTCCACAAAAATACCCAACTAAAGTGATTAATCCATCAGGGATGTGATAGAATATGTAAGGAGCAAGTGAAAGCAAGTAAAAAGTAATTGTTTTTCACTGAATAACAGTTTGTGACCATCAAGTAGATTATTGTGGTGGAAAGAATTAATTTCACAAATAATTGTGCAAATAAATGGATTGTTTAATTGATATGTAAATAAGTAGAATTACTATGTATCAGGGCTTAAAAAATATTTTAAGTTACTCATTGCGTAGTGTCAGTCTTTATTTTCTACTTGCATAAATGAATCGTTGTCAAAAATTATTACCTAAATATTCTCCTGAAAAAGTGTTAAAAATCATAATCCAATAATTTTTTACTTGTGATTTCATTGTGTTGGAAATGATCCATTTTTTTGGCCCGTTTTCTCCCCTCCTCTGTTGACTCTTTTTGGGGTATATTTCAATGTGTACTAGCAGCCTTCCAGTATCTTACCCAAGTAACTTTACTGCAGCAACTCGCCAAGGCTTCTACGGCAGCACCTCCCAAACCCGTGACCTCCACCAGCTAGAAAGACTAGGGCAGCAGGTGCATGGGAACACCATCACCTCCAAGTCACACACCATCCTGACTTGGGACATATGTCGCCGTTCCTTCATCATCACTGGGTCAAAATCCTGGAACTTCCTACCTTCACCATATGGACTGCATTGGTTCAAGAAGAAGACCCTGCACAATTTTCTCAAGCACAACTAGGGATGGGCAATAAATGATGGCCTTGCCAGCGTGCCCATATTCCGAGAATGAATATAACATAAAGTGGCCATTCTTCATGTATAAGCCTTGACAGTGGTTGTCAACAGGCTGTTTGACTGCAGTAGACATCACTGCTGAGCTCACCTGATATTCACAGACACATTCCAACAGGAGTCACTGGATGGGAGTCAGGAGTGAAAACTCTGGCTGTTCCCTCACCCTCATCCCAGGAACGCTGAGTCCAACACACCAATTGCTCTAGCTGAGATCAGCTAACTCAGCACAGACTGAGAATTGAACTTGGGACTTTAAGGTCTGTATGGATTACCATACACTGGGTTGTACCTTTCCTCACGAAACCATTGGGTGAGTTGATTCACGGTCTTGCTTTTCTGGCAGGGAAGGAATTATGGGTCCTTGTCATTGGAAAAAATCCGACTCAACACAGCATTGGAATTCCTGAATTTAAGTACGTTGGAAATATCCATGGGAATGAAGTAAGTGTCCTTTATCATTGTTTCTGCTCATCCTGAATTTATACATATTTACTTTGTGTCAGTTGATCGTCACACATCGTGTTCCAGGCAGGACAACAGCCTGTTGACTGTGGTGCTGCTCAGCAGTTAGGACGCTTTAGGTGTTAGTCTCTGAGCCAGAGGTTGTGGGTTCAAGTCCCACTCTAGAGACTTGAGCACATAATCCAGGCTGACACTTCAGTGCTGTAGGGAGTGCTGCACTGTCGGAGGTGCCTTCTTTCGGATGAGATGTTATACCGAGGTCCCGTCTGCCCTCTCGGGTGGATGTAAGAGATCTCATGGCACTATTTTGAGAAGAACAGGAGATCTCTCCCCGGTAACCTGGACAATATTTATCCCTCAGCCAACGTCACTAAAACAGGTGATCTGATCATTATCTCATTTCTGGTTGTGGGACCTGGCTGTGCGCAAATTGGCTGCCGCGTTTTCTACATTACCACCTTCTCGAGGGCAATTCGGGATGGGCAATAAATGCTGACCTCACCAGCGACGCCCACATCCCATGAACGAATTTTTAAAAAATTACAACAATGACTACACTTCAAAGTACTTCATTAGTTGTAAAGCACTTTGGGACATCCTGAAGTTGTGAAAGACGCTATATAAATGCAGGTCTTTCTTTAGTCTATTTTAACAGCAGTGACATGTTAGGCTTACGTGGCGGGGTGTCCATCTAGGCTCCGACGCCATAGCAAGTTTCACTCTCGTGTTCAACATGAGCATTTTATCAAGTTGGAATGGAGTACTGGACACAATTAAGATATAAACCAAAACAGTTGCAGCCATTTTTAACCAGCTGGCTGTGCTTTTCTGTACAGACCTATTCTAAAATTGACATTTCTAAGCAACATCAACAGTTGCCGATGGAGATACTGGATGCTGCTGGTCACTATTTTGTTCTGGGTGTGGACCTGTGCCGAACAGCAGCATGCATTTTTCATTACTGCCCTCTATGGGCTTCCTCCCAACATCAGGGAAACCGAACGGCCCAGAAACTTAAATCTGTAAATGCAAGTTTTGACCAAGTGAACGCATGCAAACTTTAGTGGGCGCAGTTGCTTTGGTGTTGCCATGGGCGACCTTAATTTCACCCTGTACCCTGCACCCACAGACTTAACACATTGTGGAACCACTTCCACCAGAATCAGCAAAAGCTCACCATTAAATTCCCAGTGGAAATTTCGGAGCTTGAGTTATTATTTGCTTTTGTCATCAACTTAGTTACATGAAGTGCAGACAACACCACATCTTGTCCTATTTGATTTCAGATTATGTCGGAATTCATGCCGCTATCCCAAGTGTGCTAAGCCTCATGATAGTGGCACACAGCACCTCCTTTGATGCTCAAGTAAATATTATACTAACGAATAAGAAATCAATTAGTTCTAGTAATTTAGGTTTATAGGAACAGCGATTTCCATCAGTCGCATGGAATTAATTGCATCTGGTAAATCTACATCTCTATTCAACTGAGTTTACTGAGACTGTTTTTCTGCTTGCAGCCTGTTGGCAGAGAATTGCTTTTGCACCTGATTGAATACCTTGTCACCAGTTATGGTCTGGATCCCAATATTACTACACTGGTGGACAGCATGAGGATTCACATCCTTCCCTCTCTGAACCCCGATGGGTTTGAGATTTCTGTGGTTGGAGATTGCGAAGGAGTAAACGGACGGTAAGAACAGTTTAAACTAATGTTAAAACCTGTTCCCACATGGCCCTGAAATGACACAGTAGCACACCAGCAGATGAACAGTTAACTCCTTCAGCTGAGATTCTTCTCTCTTGTTATGTTAGCAGAGGTGTAAACCTGTGAGGGTTAACGGGTTATTGTCCCTGCTAAAACAGCCGAGGGAGGAATTTCAGATGGCTGCGTTAAGTGGCCATATGCTCGAATCTCATGGTGTCATTTCAGAGCCTAAGTGTTCAAGGAGCTCTTATAGGGGAGCTCCTTTACAAAACTGTGTTTGACAAGTCGATTGACTGTGCTTGCCAGACACTCTGAAATAATGCTGTGAGTCACCTCGTAAGCTTGTCATTGCATTACTAAAAACAGCATTCACCTGCTCAATAGTGATATTGCTGCATTAAAATTTACATGTGACCACTCTGGTTGCCTTCTTACTCAAGATAAAAACAATGGCCTCGAAATTCTTGGGACTGAAGAGGGCGGAGAGCTTGATTTCTGCTCTGGGATTTGGCATGGAATCTGGTAATGCTGAGATTCCACCCCAATTGCCTTGGTTTCTTAAATTCTGGTGAGGGCGCAGGGTCCTTCTGGGCAGATCTTTCTCTCATCCCCTACATCAAAAGGCAGGTCGGGGAGAGGGGTTGGGGGGGAAGAGTTCCCTGGCTTTCTGGGGAAATCCCACCTTTTAAGTCCGGAAAAGGTCTCAATGGAACTCCCATCAGCTGAGAACTTGCAAGAGTCCCATTTGAGGCCTTCTGAAGGCCCCAGACTGTTGCTACAATAAGGTCATCAATTCTAGAAGAGATCGATTGCCTTGAATGGAGGGTAAATGGCTCCTTTCAGAGCTGAAGACTGAAGAAAAGTAATTTCTTGCTTTGGCCGCATTGGGCCTTGGGGGGGACCAGAGGTGGTGGGCATCTCTGCCTTACCAGGACAGATTGGAATGGGCCGGGGCAGGCTCCACTGATGCGCCCTTGCTGGCACCAGCATCCTGCCCCAGTCATCCCCAGGATTTGGGACAGGGTCTCCAGGTGGGTGGGGGATGGGCTCCACTGCATCTGTGCCAGCACAGTGAACATCTAGCAGTTTCAGGGCCAATGTCCCTTTAAAAGCTAGAGACCCCCTTATTCCTTTCCATCAAATTCAAGCCAATTAACTTGCGGATAATTGTATTTAAGGATTTGAATTTCCACAAGGATTTTCCTGATCATCCGTCGGTGGAAGGTCCGTGGCAACTCTGGAGAAATACCGTTTACACCTTTTTTTCTGGGCTTTCCGTGGATCTTTTGCCAAAGTTACGGCGAACCGCTGCGGAAATTCAACCCTCCCCAGGTGTTTAAAACTTTATAAGAGCAGCGTCTTAATAAAAGTCTTTGGCAAGTCTGTTTTTTTGTTCACAAGCACACAACGAGCTGATTCCCCGGTCAGGTGCTCCCAGCGATGAGCACCACTCTCGGGGAGCTGCTGCTCAGGATATTGAGGACCTGCAACCCCTGATCTTTCATTCATTTAAATAGAAAGACAGGACCTCAGGACTGAGCATCTCCGAGCGCTGCTCCTTATCAGTGAACGCCGAGTCAGTAGGAGTTCACCCTGTTTAAATTTTGCCGAAGGGCATCTCTGCCACTAGGGGCACGTGACAAATCCCTGCCTGCCATGTGATGCCATAGAATGCGGCCTTGCTGCCCAGGGTACAAGGGAGTTGGATGCTCTGGAAGCTTTGCAATTGGGCCCCCAGTGGCCCCCTATGTAAGGGAGCTGTATTAATGTTGATCTTAGCGGGTCCAGGCTACCCCTTAATGACTTCTGAAGTAGCTTAGCAAGACCCTCAGTTGTACAGACAATTCCTATGAAGAAAACCCACCACCTTCACAGAGCAATTAGGAACGGGTAATAAATGTGGCCTCACCAGATTTGTTCACTCTGTGCACAAATTTTTAAAAATTAATTTGTAGCCCTGTTTTAAACTATGCTATTACCCCTCCTTTAAAGGCTCACCTTTAATGTTTTCCTGCAGTTAATCCAAGCTTTGAAATTGTTAATTAATATGAATCATTTCAGTTAAAAGGAATCGTTTGAATTGTCACTTAATCATTAATGTTACAGTGGGGAGATACCTGAACACTTGGTGGTGCTTCCTGAACTGATTCCTTTGTTCAAGACAATGTTTATGATAAAAGGAAAAGGGAAAATAAAGACAGATGGATAAATGGTCCTAAGATCTGACAGGACTGATTTAAAACCAAAATGTAATAGATAATCTAATTAGATTTGAATCAATTGCCATTTAAAATTCAGTAAAGAACTTTAATTTTAAATACATTTAAAAATACTTCCTACATTTTCAGAAATATTGGGATGTCCAAACATGGAACGTGGGTTAGGAATTTTTCTTGGAATATATTGCAATGCAAATAGAAGACAAACCAAATGCACTTGCTGTCGGTTTTTCAGTAACAAGGGTAGGATCTTAATAACTAGCATTGCCTCCAAGGCAGCATAACAAAATGAAAGCTGCCTACTGCACAGTACAGCATCTGTAATCCTGCACTTCCTGAAATAAAAAGCCAGAGCATCATTCAACTCTTGTGGCAGATGGTTCCAGCAAATCAAATAAATCCTCAAGAGCTGACAGATTAAACCTCAATATTCAGACACATTCAAAATGCAAGCTTCAGATCCCTTCCACTATTTGGGTCAAATAACTTAACTCTTTCAAAGTCACAGGTCTCACAAGGGACAGCCCTGTTACCAAGAGATGGCACTTGGCTTTTTTCCATTGGTGAACAATCAAGGCCCATAGTTCAGGACACCACCATGGCTGAAAGAAGAGATAGATCAAGAAGTAGTGATGAAGTGACACCAAGCTTGTGAGTTCTCCCCGGTGTCCTGGGCCAATATTTATCCCTCAACTTAAAAAGATTATCTGGTCATAATCACATTGATGTTTGTGGGAGCTTGCTGTGCGCAAATTGGCTACTGCCTTTCCTACATTACAACAGTGATTATACTTCAAAAGTACTTCATTGACTGTAAAGCGCATTGGGACGTCCTGAGATCACGAAGGCGCTATATAAATGCGAGTCTTTTTTTTACCACTATCCCCGCTGAAATGAGCCAATTGAGCACAGACCAGGAATTTAAGTTGGGACCTTCCCGATCTAGGAGGGCTCAGCCACTCTCTGATTTAACTAACTGAGCCATACCAAGGTGCCACCACACCAGTGTAACCTGAAGCCATGAAAGCAGTGGAGATTTTTTTTTAAAGCAAGAGAATATGCAATTAGAATTTTACAGCAATGATTGGGAACTTGCTATTCATGAAACGGAGCAATGATGAACTAAGCTTACATTGCCAGCCATCTGGCAGGGCGTCTTGCTGAAAGGGTTAATTTTAGAGTACCAGACAGAGCAATACCAGAAGGCTGCAACATGCAACCGTAGAAATTAGATTTGAAATACAAATTCTGTTCACATCATATGAACAGTAATCTTTTGCTCTGACCTACATTTCTAATAATGCCCCTGTTTTTGGGAGAAAATCAAACATTGGCTTCAATTAAGAATTGGCAAAAATCAGATTTAAATGCCACAAATTAAAATGACATGAAGACAACTGTTTCCCAATACGTGGATTTTATCATTTACATGAACATTAAGTATTGATTTACGTCTGTAAGTTATTTCATTGTCGAAAAGCATGCCGTCACCAACTCATGCCCAGCATTCCAGCTCCGCTGGCAGGATGTGCTGTGAGAAATTAACAGAATGACCCATCACACTGAAGCAGGCCACGTCTGCACTCAAACACGAGCAGGCTCTTGGGAGCTTTGCCCCCATCAGTAACTCGCCACAGAAATGCCAAGGCCAGGTGGAGCCCTGCCCCTACCGAATGGGAAAGGTACATCATGAGAACATCAACTGAATCGAGAGAAATTCTCCAAAGTCCGCTGCATGTTTCTGTTCTACTGTCAACAACAACACCACTCCCCTCGCCGCACCCCTCCCCCCTATCAACTGAGGAATAACAACAACTTGCATTTATATAGCACCCTCAACGTGGTACAACATCCCAAGGTGCTTCACAGGAGCACAATCAGACAAAGATTGACACTGAGCCAAAGAAGGAGACATTAGGACAGGTGACCAAAAGCTTGCTCACAGAGGCAGGCTTTAAGGAGGAAACCTCCAAGATCACAACATGAAGTCAAAGGTAGCACAATGCAATGGAACTGACAATATATGCAGACTACCTAGGTAAATTTACCAGAGCCAACCACCAGGGTTATCCACATCTGGACTACTGTGTACAGTTCTGGGCACTGCACCTTAGAAAGGATATACTGGCCTTGGAAGGAGTGCAGCGCAGATTCACCAGAATGTTACCAGGGCTCCAAGGGTTAGATTGTGAGGAGAGATTACATAAACTAGGCTTGTATTTCCTGGACTATAGGAGGTAGGGGGAGATTTGATTGAGGTTTTCTGCCGGTGGGGGAGTCTAGAAAAAGGGAACATAATCTTAAAATCAGAGACAGGCCATTCAGAAGAGGTTAGGAAACACTTCTTCACGCAAAGAGTGGTAGAAGTGTGGAACTCCCTCCCACAAAAAGCAGTAGGTGCTAGCTCAATTAATAATTTAAAATCTGAGATCGATAGATTTTTGCTAGCCAAGGGTATTAAGGGATATGGAGCCAAGGAAGGTAAATGGAATTAAGGTACAGAGCAGCCATGATCTCATTGAATGGTGGAACAGGCTCGAGGGGCTGAATGGCCTACTTCTGTTCCTATGTTCCTATAAGCTACTCTGAACCAGCTACTGCCCATGACACTTCTGCGTACACACTGATCACTGTGAAAGTAATGTGTGCTAATGCACTGTGCTAATGCAACTCCAAGACATTACTAATGTGTTTCAGAATTCTGACTCTGACCTCCTCTACCTCCCTCTCCTCCTGTCCCTTTGCTTCACCATTGCCAAGGAAGCCTTCAGCTGTTCCTCTCCCTTCCTAACCCACCCCCGCTTCTGCCCTGTTACTTCTCGCTCTGCCTTTAAAAGCCTCCTCAAAACATATCTTTTCGACTATGTTTTTGATCATCTCTCCTAACTCTGCTACTATCACTCTGCGTCTGTTTGACATCTGTGAAGCACCTTGGGCATTAACTATGTTAAAGGAACTATATATAAATGCAACTTATTGTTTGGTGGCTATCCTTTAAAAATAGCTTTCAATGCAATGCTGGGGCCTGCAATACTTAAAGGTGCTATTTGCTCATCTATTATAGAGGGTTTATTGAAACAGACTAAGTATTCATCATTTGATTAATATTCTTTCCTTTTTTGATGTGTTTCTTTCTTTGTTTTGTAAATGATCACCCACCTTTTGACTCCCTGGGCCTTGGTGTCTCTGCTGCTGAAAGGTTAGGCAGATGGCCTGCTCACTGACTGCAGCCAATGCTCCTGTGTAACCGGCCACTGGGACATGTTGGGGACTTCAAAGGCATAACTTTCTTCTCTGATTTCCCCCTGCCCCCCCCCCACAACTTGGCATGGCCCAGAGGGCAAATTGAGCAAAGTAGAGACTAAACCTACATTTGTCCCAAATTCTGTTAGCTCCAGCACTCATCCCCACCCCATCACCTGTAACAAGTTATGGTTCTTGACTAAAGGCCAGTTGAATTCTAAAACAGTGTGGTTGTGCCTCTTTTAATTAAGACGATAAGGAGACCCTGGGTTGCCCCCGTCATCAAACAAAAACAAACAAAGGTGCCCTCTTTTAAAGGGGCACAACTCATTGAAAACTAAGGAAACATATCAAATTAAATAATAATTCTATTATCCGTGTCAACTATGCACTCCAGACCCTACGGTGTTGGGGCTGTGTGTGAGAAGGATTGTGTGCAGGACCTGTAGCATTTGATAGACAGGCTTACAATACAACTATACAGTCAGATGTTGAGGAGGGGAGAGAGACGATGGTTTTCAAGCTGTGTATCACCTGATGCAGAATCAATTATTCTTAAACACACCTTACTTCCTTTAGTCCCTATTGGCTTAAAGAAGGAAGGAGAGCACTGGGATGGGAAAAAGAATAAGGATGGTCAAATTGAGTCCTGAAGCAAGATTTAGAGAGATAAAACAAGGGAGGAAAATAAATTAAATAAAAACTTAAACTGGGGGAGATGGACAGATTATGAAATGATTATGACATTTCAATAAAAGTAAATTTGTGTTTCACACATACTGCAGTCCCAGTGCTGCCGGTCTTTCCGACCCATTTACCTCTGTGAGTCCCGTGTTATCAGTTGGATTTCTCCGCTACAGCATGCGGTCCGCCAAAACACTCTGTGAGTGCATCGCTGCATTGCGTTCAGTAATAACTATTTTGCCTGGTTTTCATTTCTGCAGATATAATAAAAATGGATTTGACCTAAATCGAAATTTCCCTGACCCCTTTGAAGAGAATCGTGTCCAACGACAGGTTGAAACCCAAGCCGTCGTGGACTGGATCCAGAGTGAGCCCTTTGTACTTTCCGCAACCTTCCATGGTGGAGCAGTGGTGGCCAACTATCCATACGACAGCAGGAAGCCAGGTCAGAGTGTAGAATAATAAACTTTAACTTACATGAGCTGCTCAATGGTGCTGATCCACATCACACATCCCCTTCCCTACTTCATCTAAACCTATCAGCATATCCATCTATTCCTTTCTCCCTCATGTGTTTATCTAGTTGGGTAAAATAATTATCTGAAAACCTATATGGCTGTGTTAACATTGTAGAATTTGAAGAGATTATGCTTTAAGAAATAACTCTTTTTTTCTTTTGTTTGAACTTCAGCCTTTAAGAAAAGTTTGTGGACCATCGGACACTAAGTTGACCCCTGGTAGTTTGGGGGCCACCTTCTATGAAAGTGTAGCAGTTTAGTTGAGGGCAGGTTTAATATTCACTGGCCACCCCTCAGACTCGCGTGTGAAGAAACCTGAGATTGGCACTGCAAGTCTGGCATGTGTAAGGCGAGTGTGAACCTCAAACAGTGCCATCTGCCTCGGGCCCTAGATTCACTGGAATACAGCCCAGTAATGGAAAATTACATCTCACTGGAAACAGCTAGCAGGAGAAAATGAAACCATTCCTGTTGGGGTGGGACACTTTAGACAACAACAGCAAAAAGATTCTGTCAATCAAATTTTCAACTTTAGCTCTGAGCATGGTACAAAATGACAACGTTCAACAAAGAGTAGGGTCATTTCAGCTCAGTGTTACATCAAATGTAAAATAAATCACAAAACTAATCTAATTTTTTAAAACCAATCGTAGATATGTTTCCAAATGTAACCTACAGCAAGGCACCAGATGATGATGTATTGAGACACATTTCGACAATTTACTCGACCAGCCATGCCAACATGTTTACAGGACACCACTGCGGCTCGACATTCCCCGGTGGGATTATAAATGGAGCAGAGTGGTATGCAGTGAAAGGTAAGGATGCTGTCTTTTGGAGGTAAAATTTTTAAAAAGGGCCACCGAACCAAGATGGCTGCTGGCTCCTTCTCCTTGGTTCTTGGTGCGGTGCTGATTGCTGGCCGAGGTCAAACTTAACATAAATATGTCCAATTCTGCAAACTGAATCAGTGCCATCATGAAGTGACACTCTTCCAGGGTAGGTTCATCTTGAACTAACTTGGAGGTAATGGATTTAATTATTTAGCCACTTCTGTGGCTGCTTTGGTGATATTAGAATTCTCGATCACTAATTACATTGTCATGTCCTCACATCAGCCTGCAGCACTGCCATTTGAGCAGGTGCAAAACAATTGGGACAATAAATACCCCAATGGAGAGCCAGCAATATAGCTGGGGCAGCTTCACCCAACTCAACCTGGCAGAGTCAGCCACTGAGTGTGGATTAGGGGGAGGCAGGGACCTACCAGGACAAAGAAGGCACTGGGATCTGAGCAAGTGAGTATGAGTTCACTCAGAGCCTAGTACTGAGCACTGAAACTCACCAATCTTACTGGGTAAATCTCACCAGCTCTTTGTCTGGCCAGCAGCTGAAGATATTTACGGTCAGTAAGGTATATGGTCCTCCTCCAGCTTGTACTGTGTTGGGAGCACACTTCCATCTGTCCAATTTGGGATAATCGCTGTCACCAAGTAATTAGATCACTGGTTTCAAAAAAAGGATCAGTATTGAATTTTACATTTGCATGTAGAGGAAGCCAATGTGGGAAGATTTCCTCCCTGCAATTGTATAACAAAATCCTTAACCCTTTTTATAAAGGATGGGCTCATGATTTTGTTTTGAACAAACCACAGGGGAAATCTTGCCTCATTGTGTTTTTGTCCCCATTCTAGACGACCTTTCAAATCTGAAAGAGGAAACTTCAAAAGATGGAAAGTTCCATTGGCTGGATAAGGAGACGATTTGGGATTTGAATGGGGACAGACGCTTTTCTCGGGAGCTAAATTCTGGGAATTGAAAATTCCGTAAATTGCCACATCTTTCCATTTTTGTGTTTACATCTCATCCTTGGAACTATTCCATCCTGTAGCAACCTCTCGGAGCTGAGCATAAATAATGTATTTGTCAAGTTACTTTGCTCCAGCTCTCTACAAAGAAAATGCTAACAGCTCTCAAGTACCAAGCGGGGGATTGTGTACCATATGCCCTGCGGGCTTGGCTCGTCACTGGAACACTGCAATGTTCTTGATCCAAATAGTTTTAGCAAGTTTCCTTTACTTATTTTTTTTTGTATACATTTCAGGGTAAACTCCCTCAACTTTCTGCCTCTGTTATACATCAACTGCAATTAGAGCAGCTTGCTTGCAGGACTGTCAAAGTTGGTGTAAATCAGCCTCTGGAGAGAGAGCATGGGCAACTTGGGGACTCTGACTGTGAGGAGATGCCTGGCCTTTACTCTGCACCCCTCTCCCTCCAGGGTTATATGGCCAAATGGTAGTGACATACATGCCTGATACCCCATAGTCCAGGGTGGGTGATGGTAGCTGTCCTCATGGTAGTGATGTGTCATTCTACTCCATAGCATATAAGTTACTGCCCTGTATACATGAGTAAAGTCAATCTCTGGTTTCAGTTGTGCTCCAATCACCTGCAGAATTCTTTGAGTCATCCAGACCAGGATGGCCGCAGATCTAAGACATCGATCTGTCCTGAATTAGTCAGTCTCAATTGAGATATTAAATGAGGCGCTACAACTGGCTACAGCTTCCCTGGCCTACAGAAGGGAAATATCAGCCAGAGTACTGGATAGTGTTCACAAAAGGATTGAACTCCGCTGCAGCACCTCCCATGGTCAAATAGCCCAATGACATTCATTGCCTTGGCTCACAACCGCTTGCTGGAGGTACTGAAGGGTTGCCAGTACCTATTGAATCGTATACAGGAGTAGTCAGCACCTTCGGGAGACAAGGGGAGAAAATGTGAGGGTGGGGGGGAGAAAGAAACAACAGTTTTAAACCAAAAATCTGATGCACTTCTCTTTGTTTCATAGGTGGGATGCAAGACTATAACTATGTGTGGGTTCGATGTCTGGACATAACACTGGAGCTAACCTGTTGTAAATACCCACAAGCTGATAAACTACCACAACTCTGGGATGAAAATAAGGCAGCAATGCTAGCATTTATGGGGCAAATACATCTTGGTAAATGATACACGGAAATTCTAAGTTACGGAAATTCTAACTTACAGCTCTTCCCGCCTGCTAGGTCACTTTAATCCAAACTAAGCTCTTTCAAAGAGCAGGCACAGACACGATGGGCCGAATGGCCTCCTTCTGTGCTGTAAGATTTTATGATACTAAGTTACGCTGTAAAATGATGAGCATTTTTATCCTCTCTGTGTAATGCAATGTTCAGTCCACAGACCTCTCTGTATATGGAGTGCTACCCCATCACTGGCACTGTTCTGCAAATGGTAAAAGGTGGTACACAATGAAATGGCATTTACACCTTTTGTAATGGGCTTCAGTGTTTTACACTCAGTTTTTCTTTTGGTTATCTACTTCTCTCTTTACATTCAAGCTGTTGTGCAAACAACTGACAAGTTCTTAGACATGCAAATCGGTTAGATGCAAAAATCTTTACACCATCTATATTCTTGCTTGCAAGGAAGAAATTGTATAAGGGCACTTGTCTGATGGCACCATTGTCAATTGTCAATCTTTTTGTGTTAGCTTCCCACTCATGCCCAGCGGTACTGTTGCACTGCAGATGGCATCGTTCAGATGAAGTTGGCACTGAAAATAGCTTGAGCTCTTCCAGAGATCTCACAAAATGGTTGGCAGCACAAGATGTTTTTCATCATTTCATCAAGAAACATTGCTTGTTATTCACCAAGTTAATTTTGAACCCAGTGATCATTTGGTACGAAAGAAAGAAAGAACTTGCATTTCTATACCCTTATTACATCTCACAGGGTGCTTTATGCACAATTAATTACTTTTGAAGATCCGTCACTGTTTCTATGTAAGCAAATGTGGCAGCCAGTTTACTCATTGTAAGGTCGCACAAACAGCAGTGACACCATTACCTTCAAGTTCCCCTCCAAGTCGCACATCATCCTGACTTGGACACTTTTTGCCATTCCTTCATTGTCCCTAAGCTAATGTCCTGGAATTTCCTACCTAACACCATTGTGGGAGCACCATCATAACAAGCACTGCAGCAGTTCAGGGCATCTTTCGGATGAGACGTTATTCCGAGTCTCCGTCTGCCCTCTCAGGTGGATGTAAAAGATCCCACAGCACTATTCAAAGGAGAGCAGGGGAGTTCTCCCAGTGTCCTGACCTACATTTATCGCTCAACCAACACCTAAAACTGATGATCGGGTCATTTCTTTCATTGCTGTTTGTGGGAGCTTTCTGTGCACCAATTGGCTGCCACGTTTCCTGCATTACAACAATGACTACACTTCACTGGCTGTAAAGCGATTTGGGACATTCTGAGGATGTGAAAGGTACTATATAAATGCACGTTTTTCTTTAAGTCTTTCTTTTAACTAGGGATTGGCAATAAACCCAGCCCTGCTAGTGTTGCCCACATTCCAAGAACAAATTTTAAAAATGATATGAATGACTTGTTATTCATCTTTTGGTGGTGATAGTTGAGGGAGGAATGTTGTTCAGGACACCAGGTGAACTTCCGGCTCTTCTTCGAATAGTGTCACAGGATCTTTAACATCCACCTGAACAGACAGAAGGGTCCTCTGTTTAATATCTCACCTGAAGGACGGTATCTCTGACGACGTAGCACTCCCTTGGTACTGCAGTGAAGTGTCAGCCTAGATTATGTGCTCAATTATTGAAGTGGGGTAAAAACCTATGACCTTATGAGAATGTTACTAACTGAGCCGAGCTGACACTATAGGGTAAATTCTCTGATCACACCCTCCCAGCAAAGGACCACACTTTAAGGGAGTACGGATCAGAGAGTGGGCTACAACGCTGCAGTGCCAATTCTGCGGCCCATGTTCCCCACGAGCTTGGGATCACTGAGTTTATTGGCAGGGAGGGCGATATTCCACAACAAATCCCACAAATACCTACACTTTAAGCAAAAGATGTCTTGTGCAGTTTGCTGCCTGAGTGTCTCAATTTTTCATAGAAAGCCCCCGAGTGAAAATACAGGTTTCTGAGCGAAAGCAAATCTTTCGCCACAACAAATCATTTGTCGTACTGACAGGTAAATAAAACTCACATGTATACATGCTGGCAGGATGATTAAGATCTCCACTTTACATATTCAGAGTGCAGTCATGGTCTTTGTGCAAATGTAACCCCGCTATTCAAGAAAGGAGGGAGAGAGAAAACAAGGAACTACAGGCCAGTTAGCTTCACATCAGTAGTTGGAAAAATGCTGGAATCCATTATTAAGGACGTAGTAATGGGGCACTTAGAAAATCATATTATGATTAGGCAGAGTCAACATGGTTTTATGAAAGGGATATCGTGTTTGACAAATCTGCTGGAGTTTTTTGAGGATGTAACTAGTAGGGTAGATAAAGGGGAACCAGTGGATGTAGTATATTTGGATTTTCAAAAAGCATTCAATAAGGTGCAAAAGATTGTTACTCAAGATAAGGGCTCATGGAGTTGGAGGTAATATATTGGCATAGAGAGAGGATTGGTTAACGGACAGAAAACAGAGAGTAGGGATAAACGGGTCATTCTCAGGTTGGCAGGCTGTAACTGGTGGGGTGTCGCAAGGATCAGTGCTTGGGCCTCAGCTATTTACAATCTATATCAATGACTTAGATGAAGGGACTGAGTGTAATGTATCCAAGTTTGCTGACGATACAAAGCTAAGTGGGAAAGTAAGCTGTGAGGAGGACACAAAGAGCCTGCAAAGGGATATGGATAGGTTAAGTGAGTGGGCAAGAAGGTGGCAGATGGAGTATAATGTGGGGAAATGTGAGGTTTATTCACTTTGGTAGGAAGAATAGAAAAACAGAATATTTTTTAAATGGTGAGAAACTATTAAATGTTGATGTTCAGAGGGATTTGGATGTCCTTGTACATGAAACACAGAAAGTCAACATGCAGGTACAGCAAGCAATTAGGAAGGTAAATGGTAAGTTGGCCTTTATTGTAAGGGGGTCGGAGTACAAGAGTAAGGAAGTCTTGCTGCAATTGTACAGGGCTTTGGTGAGACCACACCTGGAGTACGGCATACAGTTTTGGTCTCCTTATCCAAGGAAGGATATACTTGCCTTAGAGGCGGTGCAATGAAGATTCACTAGATTGTTTCCTGGGATGAGAGGATTGTCCTATGAGGAGAGATTGAGTAGAATGGGCCTATACTCTCTGGAGTTTAGAAGAATGAGCGGTGATCTCATTGAAACATATAAGATTATGAGAGGGCTTGACAGGATAGATGGTGAGAGGCTGTTTCCCCTGGCTGGAGAGTCTAGAACTAGGGGACATAGTCTCAGGATTGGGGTCGGCCATTTAGGATTGAGATGAGGAGGAATTTCTTCACTCAGAGGGTTGTGAATCTTTGGAATTCCACACCCCAGAGGGCTGTGGATGCTCAGTCATTGAATATATTCAAGACTGAGATTGAAAGATTTTTGGACTCTAAGGGAATCAAGAGATATGGGGATTGGGCGGGAAAGTGAAGTTGAGGTTGAAGATCAGCCATGATCTGATTGAATGGTGGAGCAGGCTCGAGGGGCTGTAGGGCCTACTCCTGCTCCAATTTCTTCTGACTTTATGATGTGTTGGATGAAATTCTGAAAAGACAAAGCTTTGAGGTACATCCTTTAGTGAAGTCGCAACTTTTTGGCCGGGACTTCACACGTCACACAGATTAAAACCCTGCTCATGCAGACAGCCATTACTTATTCTGCTGAAGTGCAGAATCTGCAGTTAAAAAAATAACCATCCCAACATCAAAGGTTTCAGGCACTCAGTCATCTTACTGACACCAGACTTTGATAAGATCTGTGATGTACAACACATCCTCCGTGAAGCTTCTGCTCAGACCTGTCATGTGTGGCTTGTTGTCAGTGTCTTGAGGTAAGGTTTTATTTATCTAGGAATGATGATAAAAACAATTGATGTGTGAACAGGATGATTAAAAACTGAAATGTTGCAGTCGGGATTAAAATGTTGTCCCTTATCTGAGTGATCTTCTCCAACCTGACATCCCAAGCCCCATCCACTGCTCTTCCAACTGGTTTATTGCTCGTCTCCTTCCTCTGCTCCACCATCAGAAGTCAATTCTTCAGTCCTATGTCCAGAGCTCCTTCCTTTCTCTTTCCATTCTTTCAAAAACATCATAAAAATCTATCTGTTCAACCAGGGGTTCATTTCCCCTTCCCCACCTTAATCTTAACCTTCCTCCTGCTTGTCGTCTTCCTCTTCCCTTTGTTAAGTGCTTTGAAACCTTTCTCCTCAGAAAGAATACCAGTCATTGTAGTTGTTCTTATTGACTTACAAATGATATGTTGTACATCACCGATCTTATCAAAGTCTGGTGTCAGTAAGATGACTGAGTGCCTGAAATCTCTGATGTTGGGATTTTTTTTAAACTGCAGATTCTGCACTTGAGCAGAATAAGTAATGATTGTCTGCGTGAACAGAGTTATAATCTGTGTTATGTGTGACGACCCGGCCAAAATGTTACATCTTCACTGAAGGACGTACTTCAAAACTTTGCCTTTTCACAATTGAATCCAACACATCATAAAGACCACCACTGTATTCTAAATATATAAAGTGGAGGTCTTGATCAATGTGCCGCCATGTTCTCGCTGATGGTTAGTCAGAAGATGTGGTATGTCTTTTAGTTGTGTTTGTTGTGACAGGCTGAGAGAGGTTACAGCGCCACCTCTGGGGCAAATAAAAATGACAGGACTTCCTGTCATACTGAGTTTCAGAGATTACAGTGCCACCTTATGGAGGAAGTAAGAATAACAGGCATTACTGTGACCATATTACCAGCTCAAGCAAGGATTCCATATATAGGAATATAGAAATCAATTATATGTTTAATGCCATTGAGTCAGTAAAGGTTTGAAAATTCACAAACCTCTTAATAATCAATGTGTGATGTCCTCTAGTTAAAATCTCATTTTCCAAGAGGATTTGAGGACTAATTATTTGACTCTACTCCCCCTTGGAACATGTTGAAACTCTGTTAAATTTACAAAACAGGGTTGATGTAGTCTAGAATTACAGATGGGGAGAGACTGATTTCTCAAAGATGAATAATTGGCACTTTGTGTCTTTGGTAAATGTGACAGGTATTAAAGGGAGAGTCCTTGATGAAAACGGTAATCCTATTTACGATGCACAGATCCAGGTTGAAGGCAGAGAGAATATTGTTCCTTTTACCTCTACACAAAATGGTGAATATTACAGGATCCTTGTCCCAGGAAGGCACAAGATTAAGGTATGAGTAAAGGGGCTAATTATTACACCCCCCCCCCCTTCCCCATTTTACAGGAGCAAATGTGCTGAAATTTCTGTGCTGCACATTCTATGTAATTCTATGAAATTGTACACATCAGCAGGGTTTGGGACTCACATTGTTTTCTGTCTGATTTTAAAAATAGCCATCTCGTGTTCTTAGAATCTAAAATGGCACCATAGCTTGATAGTGGAAATCACATGATGTCTCAACCTCACCAGGTCTTGGGGATACTCTGAAATAAATTACACTTCTTTACTAATTAGCAACATCTCACTAAAGTTTTGTTGCCTTAGAAACTACTGCAAGTTTTCACTTCTGGGTACATGGAGGATATATAGGAAACCGAAGAAGTATTAACAGGACAAATAGAGGGAAATGTGTAACATATAGAAAAATATACTTTTGTGTTTGGTGAAACAACAGGTTTATGATTTTATTATGATGCACTTTGGGATGTTTTCCTATGTTAAAGGCACTACATAAATGCACATTGTTGTTGTTACACCCAGCGCAGAGAGGAAATATTCTCAGTCACTCACTTTCTACATCTTTACAATTGCAGGTCTCTGCCACAGGTTACGAGCCCCAGATAAAGAATGAGCTTCTGCAGGGTATCAATGACAATTATACAGCTGCGGTTGTAGACTGGACACTGAAGGAGAAGCCATGCAAACCGGACTTTACTCATCACAATCACACCGCTCTAGAGGAGTTTCTGAACTGCATCAGTTTGAAATATCCAGACCTCACCCATCTGTACACTGTGGGCAAATCCACTCAAGGCAAGGAATTCAACTACGTTCCTGTATAACATCCTACATGTCCATCCACAAGGGAGGGGTGGGTTTTCCGAGTCCTGGAATGCCCCCAGTATGTTTTGTAAAATCGCAGGCGTGCTGCTTGTGATCATCCAGCCACTGCAATCAGCAGACGGAGAGTTTCGGGCAGTATGCCCACTGTCTTCCGATATGCACTGGTAGCAGATTAAGACTTGGAAAATGTACCTTACAGACCCAAGCATGACCAAGAGCTGGAAAGTTGTTTCCATCCATCCAGAGAGACCCCACAGTGTCCCCATCACGTCATCCAACTGTTTCTTAGATGATTCTTAGATTACCTCCTCCACCCTACCCAGAATTCCATTCCATTCCATGTGCCGATCACTTTCTGTGAAGAACTTCCTGAATTTGTCTCTTAGCGGTTTAAATGTGTGGCTCCTTGTCCTACTGTCATGGTTTACTTTGAATGTTGCATCTTTCAAAGGCTTAAAAGCCCAAGTTTCTGCAATCTTTTCTCATAACTCGGTCCTCTGACACCAGAGATCAGTCTCATGGCCATTCTCTGAACCAACTCCAACACTATTTCCCTTGTGCCTCATTGACCAAAACTGAATACAGTACTCAAGGCGCACTATAGAGTTTGAGAGGGACTTCCTCCGACTTGTATAGCTCAGCATTCTATTTGCTTTTTCGATGGCTTCCCTGCTCTCTGGCAAAGGGAGGTAAAAATATCAAGCAAAGTTCCCAGTCTCGGAGTACAGGTGTGTGGACATTGGGTGAGAACAGGATTGGGCATGTCTGTGGTATCCTCAATTGCCTCCCAGTAATTACTGCCTAGGCTCACACATGAACAATCGGTATTTGATGAGGTACCAGAGGGTACCTGGCACCCTGGAACTGTACCCAGCTCCCCTGGAATGGTATCCAATGCCCCTGCAACAGTACCCAACACCCCTGGAATGATACGCAGTGCCCCTGGAATGGTACCCAGTGCCCCTGGAACTGTACCTAGCACCTCTAGATGGTACTCAGTGCCCCGGAATGGCACCCAGTGCCCCTGGAACAGTACTCGACATCCTTGGAATGATACCCAGTGCCCCTGGAAACAGTACCCGAGCATGAATCAAAGGAAGAGAGAAAATTGGGTTGGGAGAGGCAACGATTGAAATAATTCTCTTTGCATTAAAAATATTCATATTCGTTTGGTCTTACATGAAGTAATAGTAACCAGGATACAAGTTACAACAATATGGGCACTGATTCTTTAAATATTGGACATCTTGCAGGGAGAAATCTATTGATAATGGCCATTGGAAGAAATTCTACTCAGCATGAGATCGGGAGACCAGAATTTAAATACATTGGCAACATTCATGGAAATGAGGTGGGTAATTAGAAAATAGTCAGGTTCTGACGATAAAGAGCAGGGACAGCAATGTTTGAAGTGCTAACTCTATTGTGTACATCTATGAGATTCCACATCAAACAGCAGCTATCCAGCCAACTTTACTCACCACTTGAAGGGAAAGTGCCTGTTTAATAAGCTATGTCGCTGTGAATAGTGAGCTCCTGAAATGAAAAGGAGGCCCAGAGGTGAAGTTGGGTGCAAACTTCAGGCTTCGGCCTGAGTGGTTTGTGTCGAGTTTCATCACTTTGCAGGTCAGGTTGTCAGGCTGGTCCTCAGGTAGAAGAGCATCTGAAATATGAACATGACACAAGAGGCTCTCTTACCTGAAGTGTTTCTGTAATAACCTTTTATTTTAAAGAAAGAAAGAACTGCATTTATACAGCATCTTATCGTGTCCCTCAGAAACATCTCACGGTGCTTCACATACAACGAGTTACTTTGAAGTGCAGTGATTTGTTATGTAGTCAAAACCATCAGCCATTTTGCACACAGCAAGATCTCAAAAACAGCCATGAGATGAATAGCCTGTTGATTCATTTTTGGTGGTGTTGAGGGAGAGAGAAATGTTAGCTAGGACACCAGGAGAACTCCCTGCTCTGCTTATATAGTGCTATTGGGTTCTTAACATCCATGTGAAACACTGGAACAGGCAGACAGGGCCTCAGTTGTGAAGGACACCATCTCTGACAAAGTCGCTCAAATCCTGGGGTGGAGCTTGAACCCACAACCTTCTGACCCAGAGGCAAGAGTGCTACTTACTGAGCCAAGCTGACACACTGCAGTTTGCATTTTATAGCAGCACAACTTGTTCACTATGTCTCGGGGAAAACACGTTGCTGGTCCATATTAGCTGCTGCGTTTGCCTATATAACAACAGTGACTATATTTCAGAAGTAATACATTGGCCATGAAATGCTTTGGGACATCCCAGATATGTGAAAAGAGCTCATTCAGCTGCTAACATTTCACAAGAAAATCTTGTTGGGTGCAGATGAAGTTGTGATGAGGTTGCCATGCTCTGACTTTGGGCAGGACCATCAAATAAATATTAATAGGACCAACAAACAAGAGATGGCTTGGAGGGTGGGAGGTGGGGGGGGTGGATAGGGGAGGGAGGGGGTGGTGGAGATGAGCAACAAAGCTAGAAATGCAGTAGTGATAGGGAATTAATAGTTTGAGGGGCCGACATGATCTTTTGCAGTCCAGACCGATGGCCCTGGATGCTTTGTTGCCTCCCAGGTGCTACAGTAAGGAACATATTGGACTGGAAAAGATTTTTCAATGGGAGGGAGAGCAACCAATCAGAACAGCACAGAAGGAGGCCATTCGGCCTATCGTGCCTGTGCTGGGTTTCTGAAGGAGCTATCCAATCAGTCCCACTCCCAATGTAAATAGGTCCCGCCTGTCTATATGGAAGTAAAGAAAGATCTTGCACTTGTAGACCTCCTTTCATGTACTCAGGGTGTCGTCAACAGGATATTCGAGACCGGTTCTGACCTCTTGCTGCATCTACACGTGTCCTTTGCAGCAGAGGTCATTGGATGTGACCATGTGGGAGCCAATGGTGTGGGTGAAGAAATGCCCGAAGTCCTACGAAATTAATTTAGGAGATCGGGACCCAAGTTTAGGAGCAGGACTTCACGGGTGTTAATCTTAGGTTTACTTTCCCGGCCACGCCCTAAAATAGGAAAGGAGAGGAGCAGTAGGGAAAATCAATGGCTGGCTAAAGGAATGGTGTCAGGAAGAAGGTTTCCATTTTGTTGAGCATTAGCACCAGTCCTGAGACAGATGGGAGCTATTCCGCAAGGATGGGCTACATCTGAACAAGGAGGGGGCTAATGTACTGCCAAAATGGTTAAACAGGGAAGTTACAAGGTATTTAAACTAGGAAAGAGACATTGGGAAAAGAATACCAACCATGATCAGCTAATAGTGAGGATAATATTCATGCAGAAAACAATTTACAAGAGGGACCTGATGTAGAGGAATGAAATCAAATGGACTAGTTGTAAATGAGGAAAAGAGTGAGGTGAAGTTAGGGGATAGCTTAGACAAAGATTATAGGAAAAGGGATATTGTTTTTAAAAAAAAAGCAAAAGAAAAGGTTAAAATGCGTGATTTGCAATGCGCAGAGTGAGGGAAATAAATACATTGGGGGAACTGGAAGCGATTACTTTCCAGGAAGGTCTGATTTAATAACAGCACCACTGTTGAACGAGCTGGCCGAGTCATGACTGGTAACACCACTACTGACCGAGCTGCCAGACTGGACCTGCGGCAGATGGTGAGAGAACCAACACGAGGGAAAAACCTATTTGACCTCGTCCTCACCAATCTACCTGTCGCAGATGCATCTGTCCATGACATTATTGGTAGGAGTGACCACCGCATGGTCCTTGTGGAGATTAAGTCCTGTCTTCACACTGAGGACACCGTTCATCGTATTGTGTTCCACTACCACTGTGTTAAATGGGATAGATTCAGAACAGATCCAGCAGCTCAAAACTGGGCATCCATGAGGCGCTGTGGGCCATCAGCAGCAGCAGAATTGTATTCCACCACAATCTGTAATCTCATGGCCCGGCATATCCTTCACTCTACCATTACCATCAAGCCAGGGGATTAACCCTGGTTCAATGAGGAGTGTAGAAGAGCATGCCAGGAGCAGCACCAGCGTAACTAAAAATGAGGTGCCAACCTAGTGAAGCTACAACACAGGACTACATGCATGCTAAACAGCAGAAGCAGCATGCTATAGGCAGAGCTATGCGATCCCACAACTAACAAATCAGATCAAAGTTTTGCAGTCCTGGTGGAGGAAAATTAAACAACTAACAGGAGGAGGAGGCGTTTGCAACCATCTTCAGTCAGAAGTGCCGAGTGGATGATCCATCTCGGCGTCTCCCAAGACCCCCACCATTACCAGATGCCAGTCTTCAGCCAATTCGATTCACTCCACGTGATATCAAGAAAATGCAGCAAAGGCTGTGGGCCCCGACAACATCCCGGCTGTAGTGCTGAAAACTTGTGCTCCAGAACTAGCTGCGCCTCTAGCCAAGCTGTTCTAGTACAGCTACAACACTGACATCTACCCAACAATGTGGAAAATTGCCCAGGTATGTCCTGTCCACAAAAAGCAGGACAAATCCAATCTGGCCAATTACCGCCCCATCAGTCTACTCTCAATCATCAACAAAATGATGGAAGGTGTCATCGACAGTGCTATCAAGCGACACTTACTCACCAATAACCTGCTCACCGATGCTCAGTTTGGATTCCACCAGGACCACTCGGCTCCAGATCTCATTACAGCCTTGGTCAAAACATGGACAATAGAGCTGAATTCCAGAGGTGAGATGGGAGTGACTGCCTTTGGCATTAAGGCAGCATTTGACCGAGTGTGGCATCAAGGAGCCCTAGTAAAATTGAAGTCACTGGGAATCAGGGGGAAAATTCCCCAGTGGCTGGAGTCATACCTAGCACAAAGGAAGATGGTCATGGTTGTTGGATCATCTCAGCCCCAGGACATCACTGCAGGAGTTCCTCAGGGCAGTGTCCTAGTCCCAACTATCTTTAGCTGCTTCATCAATGACCTTCCCTCAATCATAAGGTCAGAAGTGGGGGAGTTCGCTGATGTTTGCACAGTGTTCAGTACCATTCACAACCCCTCAGATAATGAAGCAGTCCGTGCTAGCATGCAGCAAGACCTGCACAATATCCAGGCTTGGGCTGATAAGTGGCAAGTAACATTCACGCCAGACAAGTGCCAGGCAATGACCATCTCCAACAAGAGAGAGTCTAACCACCTCCCCTTGACATTCAATGGCATTACCATCGCCGAATCCCCCATCAGCAACAGCCTGGGGGTCATTATTGATCAGAAACTTAACTGGACCAACCATATAAATACTGTGGCTACGAGAGCAGGCCAGAGGCTGGGTATTCTGCCCGAGTGATTCACCTCCTGACTCCCCAAAGCCTTTCCACCATCTACAAGGCACAAGCCAGGAGTGTGATGGAATACTGTCCACTTGCCTGGATGAGTGCAGCTCCAACAATACTCAAGAAACTCGACACCATCCAGGACAAAGCAGCCCGCTTGATTGGCATCCCATCCACCACCTTAAACATTCACTCCCTCCGCCATCAGCGCACTGTGGCTGCAGTGTGTACCATCTACAGGATGCACTGCAGCAACTCACCAAGACTTCTTCAACAGTACTTCCCAAACTGCGACCTCTGCCACCTAGAAGGACAATGGCAGCAGGCGTATGGAAACACCACCTGCACGTTCCCCACCAAGTCACACACCATCCAGACTTGGAAATATATCGTCGTTCCTTCATCGTCACTGGGTCAAAATCTGGAACTCCCTACCTAACAGCCACGTGGGAGTACCTTCACCACATGGACTGCAGCGGTTCAAGAAGGCAGCTCACCACCACCTTCTCAAGGGCAATTAGGGATGGGGAATAAATGCTGGCTTAGCCAGCTATGCCCGGATCCCATGAATGAATAAAAAAAACCTGGCTGCAAACTGGACAAGAATGGAGAATAAACATATTGGGATATAATATGGGATTAATGGGATAGAAAAGATCAGAGAGGAGGTAGAGTGCAGAGAGGGTTGATGTAGAAAGAGGCTTAGACAGAATCAATATGGTTGGAGCTCAAAGATTTTAAAAAAGGGCTTTTTATGTTATTACGGGTGTATTACAGACCTCCACATTGTGGGAAGGAAATGGAAGAGGAAATCTGCAGGCAGATTAGAGAGATGAATAGTAATCACAAAATTATTGTTCTGGGAAATTTTAATTATCTACTTATCAATTATGACAGAGAGGGAGGTAATGGAGAAAAGGGGAATGGGATTCCTAACATGTGTACAGGACTCCTTCCTCAGGCAATCTGTTAGTCGGCCGCAAGGATCTTCCGTAAAGTGTCCTTCATTGTCCATGTTGCACCATTCCATGATTCCAGGGACTTCAGTTCCGTGGATAGACTGGAGAAGCTGGGGTCGTCCTCCTTGGAACAGAGAATGTTGAGAGGAGATTTGATAGAGGTATTTAAAATCATGAAGGGTCTATACAGAATAGATAGAGGGAAACTGTTCCCATTGGTGGAAGGGTCAAGAACCAGAGGACATAGATTTAAGGTGATTGGCAAAAGAACCAAAGATGACATGAGGAAAACCTTTTTTGCACAGCAAGTGGTTAGGATCTGGAATGCACTGCCGGGGGGGAGGTGGAGGCAGATTAATCGTGGCTTTCAAAAGGGGACTGGATAAGCACTTGAAAGGAAAAAATTTGCAGGGCTACAGGGATAGGGCGGGGGAGTGGGACTAGCTGGATTGCTCTTGCATAGAGCCGGCACGGACTCGATGGGCCGAATGGCCTCCTTCCGTGCTGTAACCTTTCTATAATCCTATGATTCTATGACTTCTATAAAATTGCAGACTGCTCTGGAAGGAAGTGCTGCAAAGTGTATGTCGCATGTTTCCCGCCTAACATCTGTATGACTTTGTTAAGGTTGTGGGCCGTGAAGTATTGATCCATCTCATTTTCCACCTGGTGGTTTCCTATGGAAGCGATCCTGACCTCACCCTTTACCTGAAGAACACACGGGTGCACATCATGGTTTCAATGAACCCCGACGGAAACCAAATCTCCGAGGAGGGGGACGAGATGGGCCTCAAAGGAAGGTAAAAATAGTCCATCTGGGGTTACAGGCCTACCTGCAGAATTAGACAGAGGGGATGACTTAAATCAGAGCAGAAAGTGACAAGTGATGGACTGTTTGGTCAGTTGCTATCTAAGGTGTGACTATGTAGTTAGTTCAGACTTGTCGCTATGTTTAGACTCCGTGATTGAAGACTGAATCAAACCTAATCTCAACTAGTATGTTTCTGTTTGCTCCTAATTTCCCCCCTTGAAGGACCTGACACTGTAGTCTTATAAGACTAATATTTACTATCAAATACTGCATTGGTTTAAAATATACACAGAAAAGAGAACTGAAGCAGAAGGGAGTTTGTTGTGTAAACGAAAGCAGAAAGCAAATGAATAATCTCTCAGCAATGAGCTTGTGCTGGAGGTCATAACCAGTGCACTTCCTGATTGTAGCTGGATTTGACTAGATAATTATTCATACTGCAATATGCTGATTGGAAGAATGCACCATTTGCAGAAGTTGAACAATTATTTCATGTAATTACTAAATGAGTATAATAAATTTAAGTTTCATATTAATACTTTCATTTTTGCTTCAAAACCGAGCTATGGTTTACTCAACCTTCTCCATCAGTATTGGATTGCAAAGTTGCTGTGAACGGCTTTACTCTTGATTTCTATGGTGATTCAGAAAAATGTTTCATATCCTGCCTCCCCCCTTTCATAACTTTCCAGTTCCCCTATTGTATATGTGTAGTTGATGTAATAGGTACTGTAGACTCCAGCTCAGCATCTCAGTGGTGCTCACATGACAGTTGTGAATCTTGCTGGTATTTTATCACAGGATTTGCTGCCCTGTGGTGCTGGGTTCATGGCTCAGAGCTCTGTGGCACTTGGCGTCTACTCCGTTCTCCACCATGTTTTTTTTAAATTCTCAGGATGTGGGCGCCACTGGCAAGGCTGGCATTTGTTGCCCATCCCTAGTTGCCCTGACAAGGTGTTGGTGGGCCACCTTCTTGAGCCGCTGCATGTAACAGTTTGATATAACTGAGTGGTTTGCTAGACCGCTTCAGAGGGTAGTTAAGAGTCAACCATCTTGGTGTGGACTGGAGTCACATATAGGCCAGACCAGGTAAGGACGGCAGGGTTCCTTCCCTAAAGGACATTAGTGAACCAATTGGGTTTTTACAACGATCCAACAGTTTCATGGTCACTTTTACTGATACCAGCTTTTTATTTCCAGATTTTTAAACTGAATCCAAATTCTCAAACTGCCATGGTGGGATTGAAACTCACATTCTCTGGATTAATAGTCCAGGCCTCTCGATTACTAGTCTAGTAACATAACCACAACGCCACCATATCCTAGATTACTTGGCAGGGGAGGAGGAGCAGGAAAATCTAGCAAATCTACCTTCTGCTAACGGACCGCAATGCAATGGCACGACTCTGGAGCCAATTTTCCAAAAGCACACTCCTGGTGGGGAGCCTCGCCCATTAGGAGCACATTTATTGGCCAATTTTCCAAGTTTGCACTGGCAGTGAACGGCACACGTATCAGGAAATCACATGGCACACTGCCCATGGTGGGTGGAAAACCAGCAGCGTCGTAAACTCACGGACTCATCCCTATTGGGAAACCATGGGCATGATTTACAATGACAGACAATTGTGGAGCGCACCCCCGCGATCCACAGATAAGCTATCCCAGGGGTCGAGGCTCTATGCTGGCTGTGCACATCAGCCATTGTGTTTTTAGAAGTTCTATCAGATGAGTAATGGGGGAAAAAGCCACTAATTTTTGACATTGTTTTGAAGCAGAATAAAGAGAAATTATTTCTTTAAGTCCTGATTTTAGCCATTAATTATTAAGTGCTGTGCCAGGTTTCTTGTTTGTAACCTGTTGCTTTGTAACATCTGGTTTCTTGAAATAAAGTGTGAGGGGGAAAGAAAGTCGGCTATCCATTAGATGTCAGCCATACTCTCACATCTGAGTCAGAAGGTTGTGGGTTCAAGTCCCACTCTAGAGATTTGTGCACATAATCTAGGCTGAATTTTCAGTAGTACCGAGGGAGTGCTGCAGTGTCAGAGGTGTTGTCTTTTGGATGAGACATTAAGCCGAGAAGTTAAATCATTGGCCCTCTGAAGTATTGAAATATCTGAATTCCTCTTCTCCCCCAACTCATCCCTTGGTTTTAACATAATCCACAGTAAGTACTGAACCTGGTCAATTACAAGCCCATAGCAGTCATGGACTTCCTGAATTACAAGCGCAAAGTACTGCCCTTGTCAATTACAAATGTGCAATAACAAGCCTGGTCAACGTTACAAGCACTCAGTGGGGTTGATCATCTGATGGCAGGTGCCTGATGGACTGAAGAGCACGGAACACCTGCTTCCCGTACAATCAGGCACAGAGACCAGCAGCCTGCAAAGTCCCCGAGGGTCCCCAGTGCATCCCAAAAAAGTCAACCAGCGCAAAGGGGGCTGGGAACCTGTGCACAAGGCTCATTATGCGCCCCCCCCCCCCCACCACCAAAAAAAGAAAATTGCTATAATGAGGGGATTGTTTGAAATGACTGCAGACGGAAAAGCCACAATGTTAAGAAAAAAATCCTAGCACCCCTGCCTGGTGCCTCCTGGTACCCCTGGCCCTATGCCAACCTTGCCTGCGTGCCCGGTGCTTCCCATAGCCCGTGTCCAGTGCTCCTTTTTCCCCATACCAGAAAATTGCCTGGCACCTAGCAAGCGAACCAGCAGCCCTTCACTGCCTGCTCCTACCCTGAATTCCAGATCCGATTTGCCACCCAGAGTGCCAGAAGTTATGTAAATGAACTGGCTTCATGTTATTGACTGAGATTGCTGGTGGTGCCATATTATTAGCCCTGGTAAGTATTGGGTTTTGTCAATCGCAAACACATAGGACAGTAATGTCAATCATCAGCAAACAGTGAGCAATAAAACCGCTCAAGTACAGGCACATAGTAAATAGAAGCCCCATCAACTATTAGCACAAAAGCAAATACCGAACCTTGTCAGTTACAAGAACATGGATAGGACAAGGCTTGTCAATTATAACTACAGAGTGGGTAACCAGCATTGTCAATCACTAGTACACAGTAACTGACAAGCCTAATCAATTGCAAGTACAAAGTAAGTCAGGAACCCTTGCTAGTTATGAGTGTACAGTAAGTAATAAACCTTGCTTTTGGCCAGCGCAGAAAAATTGATGGACAAAAGATGCAGGCGTCTTACCAATGTACATCAGTGCATTGTCAACAAAATAACGAACCGTGTAACTAATCTTTGCTGGTGTTCCCATCATAAGTTAACATGATTTCAAAATTATCTGTTTTGCAATATATCCTGATCTCTAATGCTAACCACTTTACAGGTATAATGCCAATGGAGTGGACTTGAACAGGAATTTCCCTGATGGACTGAATGAGGCCCACAGTCCTGTAATCCAGAATGAAACACAGGCTGTAATGAATTGGTTACAGGACTATCCGTTCGTCCTCTCTGGAAGCCTTCACGGAGGAGCGTTGGTCGTAAATTACCCATACGACAACCTACCACCCAGTGAGTGCCAAAAACAAGTGGACTAGTAAGAAACAACAAGACATCATCAGTAAAGATAGAGATGGTGCTCATGTGGCCTCTGAACTGTGAAAGTAAAATCATATTTTCACACAGGCTATAGTCAGTGCTCTGCTGAGCTTTTCTAGTCCTGCTAAGATCCAAATATGTTGTCCAATGCGCTCTTCCTCCTCTCCACTTCTTCACTGTGTTAAAATCAAAACTTATTACAACATCTCCTCCTTTAACTCATTCTTTCCCTGGACCTCAAATATGAGGCGCTCTTTCCTTTTCCTCCTACGAATTACGAACTTTTAAAACCCACCTTTGGCATTACCTGGTAATTATTTATCAATTCACTTTGCCTTCTCTCCTATTCTTTCTAACATTGGTGGTGTCCTGTGCTGTGGGCCTTGGCCCTTCATCTGAGTTTATTAATAATCAGTGATGCATTAAAAATCTTATATCTGCCTGTACTTCCTGCAGCACTACCACTGGCGGGAGGGTGTAATTACAGCGTGACAAGTTTACATAGGTAATTTCCATTCTAAATGTGAATATAAGGATTTGTAATGGACATATAAAAATAAGGACAGAATACATGACTTTAAAATGGGAACTGAATTACGCCCGCACACCCTGATTCAATTATCCCTTGGCCTCTAACCCCTCTTCACATGAAGACTACACTTGGATTTGACTCCCCATGTGCAACTTCACAGGAGATTGACTATAATTTATAAAAAAGACTGAGGGCATATATCATCAAATGGTTTCTTGGCCAAAAAAAAAACTCTTATTAAAGGATAAGGAAAACCTGGGAGAAATCAAGTGAAGGACTCCTACCTTATTAAAGATATAATTTCCCCCCTTCCTTCTCCTGGGGTATGGACTCATACTGTGAAATGTTTCCACAGATGCCGACAGCTGTCCCGTTCGTCTCCCAAGTGACCACTCTTCATGTGTGAACCCAGGCAGTGACAATCAGCACACTGTAGGAGGGAGGGGCATATACACATCACACACACACACACACTACACATCACACACACACCACACACACAAACACACACACACACACCACACATCGCGCACATCACACACACCACACACACACCACACACACCACACATCGCACACACACCACACACACACACACACACCACACATCACACACACACCACACATCACACACACACACACACCACACACACACCACACACACCACACATCGCACACACACCACACACACACACACACACCACACATCACACACACACCACACACACCACACATCGCACACACACCACACACACAAACACACACACACCACACATCGCACACACACCACACACACACACACACCACACACACAAACACACACACACACACACACACACACACCACACATCGCGCACATCACACACACACCACACACACACACACCACACACACAAACACACACACACACACACACCACACATCACACACACACCACACACACAAACACACACACACCACACATCGCGCACATCACACACACACCACACATCGCACACACACCACACACACAAACACACACACACACACACACCACACATCGCGCACATCACACACACACCACACATCGCACACACACCACACACACACACACACACCACACACACAAACACACACACACACACACACACCACACATCACACACACACCACACACACACACACCACACACACAAACACACACACACACCACACATCGCGCACATCACACACACACCACACACACACACACACACACACACCACACACACACACACACACACACACATCACACACACACCACACACACACACACACACACACCACACATCACACACACACCACACACACACACACCACACACACAAACACACACACACACACACACCACACATCACACACACACCACACACACACACACACACACATCACACACACACATCACACACACACCACACACACACACACACACCACACATCACACACACACCACACACACACACCACACACACACACACACACACACCACACATCACACACACACACACACACACCACACACACACACACACACACATCACACACACACACACACACACACAATGGGGGTAGCAAAGGCGGAGTCAATTCACATTGTGTTTTTGTTACTGAATTTCCCTCACACGACCATTTTGATTCTCCTCTCACACTAGGTGACTTAAAAGAGTCCTTCCACAGAGTAATCTAAAGTCAGCATTGGGTCAGAATATGCAGTGATTTGAGTTCCATGGTGCTGGTCAGGAAAATGTTGAAAGAAACGCAAAGAGCCAATTGCAGAAAAATCCATAGATCCAAGCATGGAGCATAAAAACCACTCCCATTGTCCGGAGTTCCCAATCCAAACCTAACAATGCAATCTGAAAACAAACATTCCTAAGTGATCAAGTTTATAACAGTTCCATAGAATACGGTCAAAGACTCCCTAGACATAAAACAAAAGAGCACTATTAAATAGTGAATCAGTTTTCTGTAAAAAATTGTGGTTTTGTTAAGTGCTTTCTATTCTTAATTAGATTGAATTGCTGAAGGAATGATAAATGGTTTGTGAGTTTTCTAGTTTAACCACAGTTTACAGAGATCCTGATCCAAGCACAATTTTGATTCAAGTATAAAATAACTGGGCAAATGAGTTATGGATTTATCGGAATTCAGCCTGTTTATTGTCACATTCAGTTTCTTTGCTGCAAGGGTGAGAATAACATGGCTGCAGACTAGTGGGAGCTGATTTTCCTGTGAGATGCTCTCAAGGTGAAACAATTTGCAGTACAAGTCTAGAAACCGCGTGTGCCATTTAAAAAAAATTTGTTCATGGGATGTGGGCGTCACTGGCGAGGCCAGCATTTATTGTCCATCCCTAATTGCCCATGAGAAGGTGGTGGTGAGCTGCCTTCTTGAACCGCTGCAGTCCGTGTGGTGAAGGTTCTCCCACATTGCTGTTAGGTAGGGAGTTCCAGGATTTTGACCTAGCGACGATGAAGGAATGGCGATATATTTCCAAGTCAGGATGGTGTGTGACTTGGAGGGGAACGTGCAGGTGGTGTTAGAGTAGGACGATTAATAAGTTTGTGGAGCTTTACATTGCTATTTTAAAAGAGATCAACCCAGCCCTGTGACCTCTACCCTGAAGAGAAGAGCAGCAATATCATGGGAACAGCATCACCTCCCAGTCACACATCATCCTCATTTGGACATTCCGCATTCCTTTATGAATGCTGAGTCAAAATAGTGGCATTCCCTACTTAACACCACTAGGAGCACCATTGACACAAGGAGCTGCACTGGATCAAGGGAAAGGCCCATCATCACCTTCTCAGTGCAACTGGGGATGGACTATAGATGCCAGTTTTTGCCAGTGTCGCCCACATCTGATAACAAAATTTTGTTTTTATATTGGTTAACAACTCTGTTAAAATAACGGACAAAGTAATAATGCATTCAGTGTTCGAAAGCTAATATTACACACATTAGCTTCTTGGCTGTAAACTTACCAGAAAATAAGCCAGTCGTTTTTTAAGTATCAATTCCAGGTTCTGTATAGGTTTTGATCACGACTGCCCAAATACAGGCTGCTGTGAACACTAGCGCTTTCCATGTTAAACTACAAAGGACTGAAGATCTATGCTGTAACACTGACGATTAGGAATGCATTACCCTGCACTTACAAAGAATATGCAGAATAAGGACCCTCAGATCTAAGCAGTAATCTATGCAGTGCTTTTATTTGCAAAATTTTGGTTCCCTAAGTCTTAAAATGACTCTCTTATCATTGGGGTAGACTTTGTGCGATAGTGTAAAACAGGGGATAGTGAATCAGCAACCCGTTATACATCCCTGCCGATATTTTATTTCTGTTGACTTCAATGGAAATAAAACCCATCCCTTCAATGAGACATTAATGCTCTGTTTGGGTGCTTCAGATGGACGTTAAACATCCCAGGGCACTATATGAAGAGGAGCAGGGTTTACGCCTCATGTTCTGGCCAATGTTGCCCTCTCAACCAACACCACCAAAAACACACAAACTGATCATTGTTATTTGTAAGGTCCCACTGTGTGCAAAATGGTTGCTACAATAATGACAGTCACTGCACTTCAAAGTAATTCATTGTATGTGAAGCACTCTAAGATGTTTCTGAGAGAAATGATACAGTGCTATATATTTGTAGGATCATACAAATTAACCACAGAAGGAGGCCATTCTGCCCCATGTGCCTGTGCTGGTGCTGACTCTTCAACTAGAGCTATTTACTATACTCCGATTCCCTACCCTTTCACTAATAATTGCAAAACTTTCTTTATAACGTAGTCATTTTTAAGTTAATTTTTTGTCTTGTTGACTTCCTGCTTTGATGCTTCTCTAATCCATCGTACATACGCTCTTTGTCCCAGAATTCCAAGACATTCCTTACGAGAATCTTACTGCAGAAGAACAATACAGCAGATCTCCAGATGATGACATCTTCAGGTGAATTGCTCAGATTTGTATTATCCAATGAAACCTGTTTATGATGAACACTTTCCGGGAATGAACTATCTCAGCGGTACAAAATTAAGTAAAATAGAGGTCCACGAAACCAAGAAAAATTTAAATAGAGCAACTATGTGGGGACTATGCACAGTACAGCTTTATCACCCTGGCATCTATAAGTGACACACTTAAACTCAATACCATTGTTAGCCCAGAGATGGAAATGCAGCCTCGGGCAGAATCTGTTATGTTTCCTGTAAGCTGTATAAAACAAAGAGACATAATTTCACATAGTCCACCAAAGGCTTTCCTTTATCAAGCACTACTGCAACTTTCAGAGCTCTGAAAGGAAATGCCTTGGAGGCAGTTCCACTGTTTGTGAGCCTGACTGGCTGTTTGTGAGCCAGTCTGTGTTTGTGAGCCTGTCCTGCTGTTTGTGAGCCAGTCCTATGTTTGTGAGGGTGACTCGCTGTTTGTGAGCCTGTTGTATTGTTTGTGAGGACGTCTTGCTTTTTATGAGCCCGTCTCGCTGTTTGTAAGCCCGTCTTACTGTGTGATGTCTCGCTGCTTGTGAGCCCGTCTCGCTGTTTGTGAAGCTGTCTCGCTGCTTGTGAGCCCGTCTCGCAGCTTGTGAGGATGCCTCGCTGCTTGTGAGCCTGTCTCGCTGCTTGTGAGCCCGTCTCGCTGCTTGTGAGGATGTCTCGCCTCTTGTGAGCCCGTCTCGCTGTTTGTGAAGCTGTCTCGCAGCTTGTGAGCCCGTCTCGCTGTTTGTGAGCCTGTCTCGCTGCTTGTGAGCCCGTCTCGTTGTTTGTGAGGATGTCTCGCTGCTTGTGAGCCCGTCTCGCTGTTTGTGAGAATGTCTCGCAGCTTGTGAGCCCGTCTCGTTGTTTGTGAGTCCATCTCGCTGTTTGTAAGGATGCCTCACTGCTTGTGAGCCTGTCTTGCTGCTTGTGAGCCCGTCTCGCTGTTTGTGAGTCCATCTCGCTGTTTGTAAGGATGCCTCACTGCTTGTGAGCCTGTCTTGCTGCTTGTGAGCCCGTCTCACTGTTTGTGAAGCTGTCTCGCTGCTTGTGAGCCCGTCTCGCTGCTTGTGAGCCCGTCTCGCTGCTTGTGAGCCCGTCTCGCTGCTTGTGAGCCCGTCTCGCTGTTTGTGAGCCCGTCTCGCTGCTTGTGAGCCCTTCTCGCTGTTTGTGAGTCCATCTCGCTGTTTGTAAGGATGCCTCGCTGCTTGTGAGCCCGTCTCGCTGCTTGTGAGGATGTCTACAGAAAGGGGTCGAATGATGCAATTAAGATACCAATGCCATTTTCATCTCTGCCCCCCTGACTACCACCAGTTCCTGCTCCCCCCCACCAACCATGGCGGTACAAGTCAGGAGGCAGCCATCTCCTGCAATATTTAAAGGGATCTTCAGCCACTGGCGGGTAAAGCTGGATGGAGCTTTTGGAGACATTGTTGTGGCTTATGGGTTTTCCACCTTTATGTATCAGTAGGCTCTGCACACATGTTGCCGGCCATTCCACGATGCTGCTCCTTTTTGAGCTCGACACTAAATACTCCTTCCCTTTAAGGTGCTGCGGTGATCCCTTGACAAGCAGTCCCCCAGCCTGAGTTCTCGCCTCCAAGTCGGCGAACTGCCTATTGGGGAGCATATTTCGCACTGGCAGTTTTCTGAACCCATTATAGTGAGGGCCAATCACAAAAAGAATCAATCGGGTCCCACACTGACTCATCCAGGCGACTGCCCACTACCAGCCCAATAACTGTACGCACACCAAAATCGCCACTTTGGGACATCCTGAGGTTGTGAAAGGCTCTATGTAAATGCAAGTCTTTCTTTTTTGTTTTTCTTTTATATGTTCTAATGTGTTTTAATGAAGGCGTTTATTAGGAATTTGTGCTTCTCCCCCCAGCGTGTAATTTTCCCACTTTTATGGCTGGGAAATCACAGACTGGGAGTGCGGAATTTCCTGATAAGTGTGCCCTTGAAGCGAAGAATCCTGGCCTTCGTGTTCCTTCTACTGTCCGTTATTTCAACAGAGACGTTACCCCCATTCGCTTTAAATGGGTTGGCAGATCAACGTTAAACAAACTTGTTAAGCAGTTGCCCATTAATATCGCAGGCAGCCGTTGTAGTGAGCAGAGGGAATCTGCCCCTTGTTGCCTGCTTTTTCCTGTACGGCTGATACAGCTTGTAACTATTCTAGCCTCATTTCTTCATACAAAGAAACAGAGAAATACTTTAAGGCAATTTGTCCAAAATTACGTTAGTTGCATTAAACGCTACATGTTTGTGAATGTTGGGATGATTAATTTGACAAGAGGGTGTCATTTCTACTCTGAAATGATTCCTATTAAGGAAATCAACATCTGCTGTGATATTCCCATTTGTTCTCTTCCTTCGATTTTATGGAAAATGTCCCTGGATTAAATTCAAAATATTGGACATTAGATCGGAGGCGTTTTTCTCCTGTGCAATAATTTTATTGAAACAGTAGAATTGAAGAGTGGCAGAATGTCAGTAGAAGGCAGGAAAGGGCCCTTCATTCATGTTTACTGTTGGTCTGTGGATTCCAGCCCCTGTAAAAATGAATTTTAATGAACTACAGTGACGAGTGAGCAATTTGGTTTTTTTTTTGCTTGTTAAGAATTTATTCAGCTGATTAAGGGATGAGGGACTTCAGTTATGTGCAGAGACTAAAGAAGCTGGGATTATTCACCTTACAGACGAGAAGGTTAAGGGGTGTTTTAATATTCAAAATTATGAAGGGTTTTGATAGTCGATAAAGAGAAACTGTTTCCACTGGCAGGAAGGTCAGTAACTAGAGGACACAGATTTAAGATAGTTGACAAAAGAACCAGAGGGGAGACGAGGAGAATTTTTTTAAATGCAGCGAGTTGTTATGATCTTGAATGCATTGGCTGAAGGGTGGTGGAAGCAGATTCAATAGTAACTTTCAAAAAGGAATTGGCTATATACTTGAAAAGGAAAAAATTGCAGGGCTATGGGAAAGAGCAGAGCAGTGGGACTATCTGGATAGGTCTTTCAAAGAGCTGGCACAGGCATGATGGGCTGAATGGCCTTCTACTGTGCTGTACGATTCTATGATTAATAACAATGATTTCAGGCAGCATTCCAAATATGTACTGTCAAACTGAGGAGTGAGTATTTAATTTCGGGTCTGACCTCGCATTAGTGAGTTTAATGAAGGGGAAGATTTTGAACTTAAGGAGTAAGCCATTGGCACAGTGTAAGAAATATATTGACCAACAACTTATATAGATATTCTCCCAGTCTTGAGTTTCAGTTTCACTGCAGTGCCCTGGCTGAGAGTTAAATAAACTTCTTGCAAAGCACGCTGAAGTTTCTGGCCCCATGTAAAGGTCCAAAATAAATCCTAAAGCCCCGATTGTAACCTAACCCAAATTGGGCGGGCGAGTAGTTAAAATGGCGGATGGGGGAGGGGGGTTGTTTCCTTGCCTGCTGCCAACTTGACCAGGGACATTTCAGGCACGGCAGGGTTGCCCGTCTCAGGCAGGCGAGGGCCGACTTAATATGCGGAATTTTCTCCTGCGGGTCCCGCAAAGAATCCTTGGGCCACCACAGCTCTGACCTTCCCTCTCCCTCTGACCACTGGCAGCTCTTTGGAGCCCCCGCTGTCCTGGCACTAACCTTATGCGGGGGACCGTTCCCTTGGGGTCCCCAGCGGCGTTGGCCTCCTGCCTGATTTCCCACTCCCGCCCACCCTCTTCGGGTGGGAGACAGTGCTTGGTCTACTCAGGTGAGCTTCCGGAGTTATAATGGTGCAGGCCTCATGCTAAGCTCTCCGCAGGGGGTTTCCACCCACCCAGAATGTACCCCAAGTTAAAATCGGGGCTTATGGACCAGGTCGCCTCCCCCATCCTCCCCACAGTAGCTCAATGGGTAAAAGCAGAACAAGAAGCCCAGTTATGGTCCATGGTTTCACCCCTGGTTTGTGCTTGGTTGGCCAATCTCAGTTGGGACAGCAATGGGATGCAATTGGCCTCATGTCTTGGGTTGGTTAGAGGGGGGAAGGGTGGGAAAATTGGGTAGGTTTGCTGCTTATGATCACAATAACCTGTGCTGCATGTGTGTGCCAATTGATATCAGCTGAGACGGGAAGCAGGCTTGACTGTGGTAGCCATGATGCATTTGGGTACAGTAGTGCAGTAGCTATGGTACTGAGCTAACCAATCCAGCGGTCATAAGTTTAAATCCCACCAACACTGCACGGGTTAAGGGAGCTCAGCCAATAACACTACCCAGTCTAGCATACACATGGGCCCAGCTCCGAACTATATGGTTGACTCTTAGAAACATAGAAACATAGAAAATAGGAGCAGGAGTAGGCCATTCGGCCCTTTGAGCCTGCTCCACCATTCAATATGATCATTGCTGATCCTCTATCTCAATACCATATTCCCGCTCTCTCCCCATACCCCTTGATGCCTTTTGTGTCTAGAAATCTATCTAGCTCCTTCTTAAATATATTTAGTGACTTGGCCTCCACAGCCTTCTGTGGTAGAGAATTCCATAGGTTCGCCACCCTCTGAGTGAAGAAATTTCTCCTCATCTCAGTCCTAAATGTCCTACCCCGTATCCTGAGACTGTGACCCCTCATTCTGGACCCCCCAGCCAGGGGAAACATTCTCCCTGCATCCAGTCTGTCTAGCCCTGTCAGAATTTTATATGTTTCAATGAGATCCCCTCTCATTCTTCTAAACTCGAGTGAATACAGGCTGAGTCAACCCATATGACAGTCCTGCCATCCCAGGGATCAGTCTGGTGAACCTTCGCTGCACTCCCTCTATGGCAAGTATATCCTTTCTTAGGTAAGGAGACCAAAACTGCACACAATACTCCAAGTGTGGTCTCACCAAGGCCCTGTATAACTGCAGTAAGACATCCTTGCTCCTATACTCAAATCCCCTTGCAATGAAAGCCAACATACCATTTGCCTTCCTAACTGCTTGCTGCACCTGCATATTTGCTTTCAGTGACTGGTGTACAAGGACACCCAGGTCCCTTTGTACATCAACATTCCCCAATCTATCACCATTTAAGTAATACTCTACCTTTCTGTTTTTCCTTCCGAAGTGGATAACTTCACGTTTATCCACATTATACTGCATCTGCCATGTATTTGCCCACTCACTCAACTTGTCTAAATCGCCTTGAATCCTCTTTGCATCCTCCTCACAACTCACGATCCCACCTAGTTTTGTGTCATCAGCAAACTTGGAAATATTACATTTGGTTCCCTCATCCAAATCATTGATATATATTGTGAATAGCTGGGGCCCAAGCACCGATCCCTGCGGTATCCCACTAGTCACTGCCTGCCATCCTGAAAAAGAACCATTTATTCCTACTCTCTGTTTCCTGCCTGTTAACCAATTTTCAATCCATGCCAGTATATCACCCCCAATCCCAGGTGCTTTAATTTTGCACACTAACCCCTTATGTGGGACTTTATCAAAGGCCTTCTGAAAATCCAAATAAACCACATCCACTGGTTGTCCCTTATCTATTCTACCAGTTACATCCTCAAAAAACTCCAGTAGGTTTGTCAAACATGATTTCCCTTTCATAAATCCATGTTGACTTTGTGTCCTCTGAAGTGGCCCAGCAAACCACTCAGTTGTAAAAAAAAACAATTGCTTTCAAGAAGGCGGCCCAACACCAGCTTGTCAGGGCAGCCAGGGACAGGCAATAAATGCTGCCTTATGAGCATGACCTGAGAACCAAAAAACAAATTGAACGGCCACTTGAGTGAGGTTCCAACGGCCCACTGTACCTGTGGATCTGCAGACCAGCATGTCAGTGCCTTCAGGAGAGGCTAGAGAAATGGGAACAGGGTTAAAAAAAAATCCTGATATACTTTAAATTCTTGTGCTGTCAGCTCCAAAATTAAATGCATCACTGTATTGGTTATCTGAAAAATAATTGAAGTCACATAAAAGTCCCAGTTCAGAGATCATAAATTCACAGCACTACCTGAAAGCATTAAGTCGTCAAATAGCCTCTTATGGCAATCTGCCAGATTAAAAAAAAATAAGAGTTCCTGCTGAAACTGGCTAACCAATTAAATTATAATTTCATATTCAAAGTAATTAAGCTACTGGGACAGTTAGTACTAAATAAATTATAATGAGAATAAATCAGAATTCTTTACTGAACATTAATTTTATTGCAGTCTCCCGGGTAATACATTGGCTTTGGAAATAAACAAATTTGTCTTGTGGCACATGCCAGCACTTCAGTAATAGACCAGCCTTGTGTTACTGGGCCTCTTGGTACCAGGTTTCTGGCTCGAGTCATTAAAGTTAGAATCAACTTTTCTTTTTCTTTCATATTCTCCCCTCCTCAACACTTTGCTAATATTGGGATACAGTCCCACTTGGGCCAGCAGCTTTTGGTATCTCATGCAAGTGAGAGCATTCTTTATGTGTGAGGCTAGATAGTGAGTGTTGACAGGACATTCCTCTGTGAGGGCATCGTAAAGAGCCTGATCCTATCCTTAGCTAATGTTCAGACACACACATGCACTGAGGCAAAAGTGCAGACTTTCCACCAGGAGTCACGAGGTAACGACGAGGGCTGAGAACTATCTGTGTTTTCCCCTCCCCCCCCCCCAACCCAGGGTGCTGAGGCCATCTGTAGCACAACTGCATACCCCCCCATCCCCACCCAGCATGGACTGGGGAACCAAACCTGAGACTTACTGGTATTCGTGGCTTAGTGGGTGGTGTCTCTAACCACTCTGACCATTGAGGGAGGGAGTGAGCAACCTTCCAAATGTTTAATGCTACATTTGTTTATGTGATGATTCTGACATGTTCATCATGCAGTTGATGATGTAGATTCTTCCAAGATTTGAATACTGCTCCCACATCTGGGGAGCTTCTGCCATCACCTCTCTCATACTCACAGACAGGAGCGGCATTGTTCAGGAGGGTCCTTTAATGTGGGGTTGGGAGGGGCATTTCTGCTCCTCCCGGCTCCACATGCAGTTAAGTTACTTACCTTCTTGGTTGGCAGGTGGTCCGTAGGGCTGGTTTCCCCGGGTACAGCTCGCAATGGAGCTGGCTGCCTCAGGGCAAATGAATGTTGGAGCAAATAAGGAGCTTAACGCCTGCTTCAGGCGTAGGTAAAGGAAGCCGCTTGTTTTTGCTTGCCTAATATAGCGGGCGACACACTTCCTGTCCACCATTTTGGGGCCTTAGTAGGCTGCGTAGCAGCTGAAAACCGGGTGCTAGGCAGCCCAATTTTCAACGACCTCAGAGATTTCATAATGAGTTATTCCAAATTACAGTGATTGTTGTCATGTGGGATTATTGTTCATTGCCAGCTATTCTGAACCAGCAATGTGGTGAGTCACTCGGCCAACTTATTTTTTTTCGGTGGTGACAGTTGAGGGAGAAAGGCTCGACCGACGACCAGGAGAACTCACTGCACCTCTTCAAATGGTATCGTGGGCTCTTTAATGCCTATCTGAACCACTGGAGCAGGGAGTTGGCCAGAGTCAGAGGAACAGAGAGTCCGTGCAGCGGGTGGGAGCAATTGTAGGGCTGGAGAAGTTTACAGAGATTGGGGGGGGGATGAAGCCTTGAGGGGCTTTAAACGCAAGTATGAGAATTTTAAATTTGAGGCATTGGGTGTCCGGGAGCCGATGTAGGTCAGCGGGGACAGAGTGATGGATGAGCGGGACATGGTGCAGGATAGGAGTTTTGGATGATATGAAGTTTACAGTGGATGGAGTGTGGGAGGCCTGTCAGGTGAGCATTGGAATAGTTGTATCTGGAGGTGACAAAAGCATAGATGAAGATTTCTGTGGCAGATGGGCTGGGAGGGGCAGAAACCAGCGATGTTGCAGAAATGGAAGTAGGCTGTCTTTGTGATGGAGAGGATTATGGGGTCAGAGCCAGCTTGGGGTCAGCACTTTAGTGGGAATGGGCTCGAGAGAGAGAGAGAGCAAGAGGTGATTCTCATGGACGGGTTGTGGGGAGGTTTGGCTTGGGCAAGGTGAAGGGGGCAGCAGAAGCAGCTGAACAGATGGTCTCAACCTTAGTGACAAAGGAGTCATAGAACCATAAAATGGTCACAGCACAGGAGGAGGCCATTCAGCTGGTGGAGTCTGTGCCTGCCCTCTGCAAAAGCAATCCAGCTAGTCCCACGCCCCCGCCCTTTCCCCGTAGCCCTGCAAATTTTTTTCTTTCAAGTACTCATCCAATTCCCGTTTGAAAGCCACGATTGAATCTGCCTCCACCACCCTTTCAGGCAGAGCATTCGCTACGTAAAAAAGTATTTCTTCATGTTGCCTTTGATTCTTTTGCCAATCATCTTGAATCTGTGTCCTCTGGTTCTAGACCCTTCTGCCAACGGGAACAGTTTCTCTCTGTCTAGAACCCTCATTATTTTGAACACCTCTCTCAAATCTCCTCTCAACCTTCTCTGCTCTAGGGAGAACTACCCCAGCTTCTCCAGTCTACCCACATAACTGGAGTCCCTCATCCCTGGAACCATTGTAGTAAATCTTTTCTGCACCCTCTCCAAGGACTTTACATCCTTCCTAAAGTGTGGTGCCCAGAATTGGATACAATACCCCAGTTGTGGCCGAACCAGTGTTTTATAAAGGTTCATCATAACCTCCTTGCTTTTGTACTCTATGCCTCTATTTATAGAGCCCAGGATCCCATATGCTTTTTTAACTGCTTTCTCAACCTGCACTGCTACCTTCAACGATCTGTGCACATATATCCCCAGGTCTCTTCCTACCAAAATGTATCACTTTGCACTTCTCTGCATTAAATTTCATTTGCCACGTGTCTGCCCATTCCACGAGCCTGCCTATGTCCTCTTGAAGTCTATCACTATCCTCCTCACTGTTTACTACACTTCCAAGTTTTGTGTCATCTGCAAATATTGAAATTGTGCCCTGTACACCCAAGTCCAAGTCATTGATATTTATCAAGAAAAGCAGTGGTCCTAGTACTGACCCCTGGGGATTATGTGGCACTTTATCAAATGCCTTTTGTAAGTCCATATACACCACATCAACCGCATTGCCCTCATCAACCCTCTCTATTACCTCATCAAAAAACTCAATCAGGTTAGTTAAACATGATTTGCCAGCTTTCCTTAATTAATCCACACTTGTCCAAGTGACTGTTAATTTTGTCCCGAATTATCGTTTCTAAAAGCTTCTACCACTGAGATTAAACTGACTGGCTTGTAGTTGCTGGGTTTATCGTTACACCCTTTTTTGAACAAGGGTGTAACATTTGCAGTTCTCCAGTCCTCTGGCACCACCCCCTTATCTAAGGTTGATGGGAAGATTATGGCCAGTATCTCTGCAATTTCCACCCTTACTTCCCTCAGTAACCTAGGATGCATCCCATCCGGTCCTGGTGACTTATATACTTTATGTACAGCCAGCCTTTCTAGTCCATGAGCTCCTTGCACTTGTTGTTGGAGGTGAAGGTGGAGGGGGCAGGGAAGATATAGATAGATGGATGGATGGACATAGATAGCAAAACTGAACAAAGCAGTAACTCCACACACACAACTCCCATGCTGAATATTGGCGCAGATATCTATCCTGAAAACAAGAAGTTTTGAGATTCCTTCTCAAGGGCAATTAGGGATGGGCAATAAATACTGGCCTTGCCATCCCATGAATGAATAAAAAAAAAGAAAGATAACTTGGAAACAGAGTCTTGAACTTGCACCCAGTTTTAGCTGTAAATATGGAAATGAGCCAACTGTACTGTTAGTTCTTAACAAAACAGGCACGAAGAGCATAAAAGTACATGAGGCCTGAATACCTCATGAAAATGTAAAGAAGTTGAATTTCAAACAAACCTAATCTGGACCTTGAGCGCTATCTGCATAATAATAGATTAATTTAACTCACAATTCATAATACAAATCAGTCTTTGCTTCCCTACCCTTTGGAAAGGTTGGCCTGCTTGCTCTGTGTATTAAAGCAACACAGGGGTTTCTTTGAGTTTCAAGGGGAGATATGGCAGGAGGGACTGCATGAAAAGTAGACAAATCGTGCCATTCCCTTCCTTCTCCCGAATTTAGGATAGGTCATTACAGTTAAAAATGTTTTACCATTGAGAGACTGGGGTTGTTTGTGTATGTGAAGTAACAGTGGGTGTCACAGGTTGACCTTCTGACTGAAAACTCTACTCAGAGCTTGCACAGTGCTGTTAACCATTACTTGGAGTATTTTATGCAGAAGTTAAAAGGACAGAAAGTGGCAGAAATGAAGAAATGCTACAGTAAGGGATCTCTTTTGAGGTATTGAGTTGAGGCACATGGTCCCTGTAATGCAGGGGCTTTGGAGTCATGTATCTAACCCAAAGCATGTCTGACCTCAGCATATTTAATACTGTAAGTCAGGTGTCAAGTAGAAATTCTTCTATAGCTCTGTCATTCCTTACATCAACATGTAAGAATACAATTATTTAGCTTAAAAAATCTGTGGAGTAGACGGGATAAAACTCTTGCCTCTTCTGAATGAGATGTTATGCCTCAGATCAGGACTTGAGTGCATAATCTAAGCTGACACTTCTGAACTGCAAGAGTGCTGTACTGCAAAGTAACTCATTTCAGTATTCTGAGCTACTATAGTTCCTGTTTTAAATTAAAGCACTGCAGATGCTGGAAATCTGAAATAAAAACTGAAAATGCTGGAAACATTCAGCAGGTGAGGAAGCAGCTTTGGAGCGAGAAACAGAGTTAACATTTCAGGTTGATGACCTTTCATCAGAACTGTTTTAAATTACCTTACTGCCAGATATGGCAAGTCTCACTGGTTTTTGGTGAATATTGCTGATTTTTGGTGAGTCTCATTGTCTTTTGGAGTATCACTACTTTTTGGGACACTCCACAATCTCCAATTGGTGTTTCCCTTTTTAGCATTGCTCTTAAAGGTGCAGGTGCACATTTTAAATTGGAGGTGCACAGTCTACTGGGAGGAGGGAAGGATGGCAGAACGGATCGCGGGACTGTTGCGAGAGCAGGCCCCACGCTTCTCAGACAATGCACTGGAGGCCCTGGTGGAAGGGGTGGATGAAAGGAGGGCCAACCTGTACCCGCAGGGTGGCAGGAGACCCTCCAGATTCCAGCTCCACAGGCATTGGAGGCTGTGGCCCAGGAAGTCAACGCCAGGAGCATGGCACCACGCACGTGGGTGCAGTGCAGAAAGAAGTTCAACGATTTGACACGAGTGGTCAAGGTGAGTGAATGCAAGTGTCAAGTATCAAGTGGCACATCCGACCAACTGCACCACTGCTCCATGCATGACACCCTGTCACCCACCCACCAACAAACACTGCTCATCCGTATGCAATGCTGCAGTTGGCATGCTGCATCTCACCCTCGCATACTATCACACTTGCAGGCCACACATCCACCACTCACAGTTTACACACATTGGCAGCTATTCATCCATGACAGGCATATCATCCAGACATCTTGCAGGATACTCACTGCACATTGCCGTTTGTCTTGCAGGAGAAGGTGGCGCATTGCAGCCGGCAGCAGGACAGACCTGAGGGAGGACAGGCACGCCTACACATCCTCACACCCTTGGAGGAGACTGCTTCGGACCATTGGGCAGGCCGTCACTGCACCCGTGCTGGAGGTCCTGATGAAGTGGGTCTCTGCATATCTAATGCTCCTTCTCGTTTCCCACACCTCCCTCCTCCCACAGTCTTTTCTGACTCACATGCTGCAGATGCTGTCAGCACATACGTCTTACTTGCTCCTCTCCCCACTCCGCAATTCAACCTATTTCCCTTTGTCATTGCAGATACCCAAGAACAGGAGCCAGCACTGTCCGAGGAGGAGGAGGAGGGGGAGGAGGAGGAGGAGGACACTGAAGGCACACCGTCACTCGATCTGACACTCGCATCCACCAGCTGAGAGACTGATACTGCATGTCCTTTAGAGGCTAGGTTAGAGGAGGGATCTGCACGTGGTGATACACAGGGCACAAATGCGCAGGAGCCGGGGCAGGGGGGAACGGATACCACAGATGCCAGCTCGCTGGAGGGCAAGGTCGCTCACTAGTTCTGCTGCAGGGGAGTCGGATGAGGACTTCGATGGGCCAGGCTACAGGAGACGGCTGATGGGCGTACACCACCAAATGCTTGGGGCACTGGAAAACCTGCCAGAAAGCCTGCGCACAATGACAAGGGACATGGAGGAGTCCATCTCGAATTTGACACAGGGCCTTGCGCAGAGCTTGGAGCTTATCCTTTCTCACATGGAATGGGTGGTCACCTCCATCAGCACACCTGTAGAACCCACCATGATGCAGCATCTGATGGCCGATGTCGTGGCTTTCATTGCAGCACAAACTGATGTCATCAAAGGTCTGCAAGCTTCAGTTGAAGCTCAGACTGCTGCAATGGAAGCACAGATTGCTGCTATCATGACTCTGGGTACCACTGTGGAACAGGGCTTCCTGGGCATCGCATCCATTCTCCAGCTGATCACCAGGAGCGCTGAGGCGCCACCCTGGGAGAGTGGCAGTGTCGCTATGGTAGTCAGACCTGCTGTCCTCTCTCTGGACGACAGCATGCTTCCACCACAGCCACTCTGCCAGTGCCCTTGTGGTTGCCTATCAAGGGCACAAAATTACAAATTAAGTTGTACCTGACTCATTTTTCCCTATTGCCTACTGGTTAGACACACTGCCATATCTGATATTTCAGCTGAGATGAGCAACTCAATGTGTGGGGCAAGTCTATATATGAATACCAGTTGAGGGTGAGATCCAAATCCAGGTGTCCACAATTTATGGCATTGTACATTGCTGTGCCAACATGAATATTTAATTTATTATAATAATTTAAGATGCATCATTTATAACTCTTTTTATTTTGGATTGTTGATGTAGACACATCAGTCTGGTTTATGCCCGGAACCATCCTAAAATGCAACAGGCAGGTGCCTGCCCAGGAAGCACTTTTCCTGATGGTATCACTAATGGTGCAGCCTGGTACACTTTGGAAGGTAGGTGGGAGAGGAGAGCCACTTGTCAAGCATTTTTTGACAACTTTACTGCTGTAGAGACTCTTGAAAAAGGTGTTAAGAAGCCATTTTGGCAGGAATGGACCCACCCTCTGTGCTTACTAAATGGTTTTGGAGAGGGTGCAGCAAACAAGACTGGGGAAGAGCTATGAGCAAGATCATTGGTTTCCATTTGCTTTTTAAAAAAAATCTTCTCATCAAGGAGAGGGATGTTAGTGCTGTGGAATGGAACCTTTCCCTCTTCAAGGACTTAGTGGGTGCACTCCCAGGTCAGGTATAGCATGGCTGTTAATTGTATCATGTGATTTATATCAATTAGTGTTAATTGTATTCAGGTGGTGTGTGTGATTGGGGACTCTCTTGCATCCTTTTTCTATAAGAGCTTATCTAGGGTGTGGTGTGTGTGTAAGGGGGATCTCTGTGAATAAATGGTTGGAGGCAACTAAAGACCAGGCTCTTGTATTTTTTTAAATTTTTTTTAATTTTTTTAAATTTTTTTTTCTCTCTATTTTTTTTCTTTTTTTTTAATCCCCCTTTTATAAGAAGGGGGGGTGTGGGGTGTGCTTACGAACTAAAAACCCAAAGAAACCAAAACCAAGTTTTCAAATTAAAACTTTATTAGCCTCGTCCAGGATGCACTCCAGCCCCTGCGGTGCCCACCGGTCGCGGAAAGCCTCGAGCGTACCGGCAGACACCGCGTGCTCCATCTCCAGGGCCACCCGGGCGTGGAGCAACCCGCGAAAGAGAGGCAGACAGGCCGAGCGCCCGCCCCCACGGACCGCGAGCATCCTAGACCTGCAGGCTCTTGTATTCTATCCTTCACCGCTTGGCTATCCAATTTATAACAGCGGCCAGATGCAGAGTAAAACTCCCACTACTTTGACCCAACAAAGTGCCTCTGCCCCAACCTCAGAAGAACTCCCTTTACTGCACCTGCATGGCATTTTTTCCATCTCCCACTCCAGCCTTCCCGTAACCTCTCTGAGTGAGGTTGCCAGTTTTTGTACTGTGAGCCCATGCCCACTGATTGAAATCGTTTAAACTCTTTTCATGTAGAAGCCTTATAGGCAGCAGATAGAGGAGACTTCCAATCTCATCAGTCTGAGCTAGATTTGCACCCAGCTCCCAATGTGCAAGGTCAAAGTCTAACCCATTGCATTACCCAGTTTACTCTAAATTCAGTTGCTTAATTCATTTTGTCTGATAATTAATTTTTTTCAACACTGAGGTCCCACTTTGCTGTGCTATTTACATTGCTTAATTCAAATTTTAATCATGCAATAGATAACTTCAAATTATAAGAAAAAAGGCTGTAATAAAAATAGCGTTTGACTTACTCAGTCAGTGTAAACCAGTGGTCCGGGTATAGAGAATAGCAACTCTCTTGTATGTTATATGCAAGGCCACTGGTTTTCCACTCTCATGGAAAATTGAATTTGACTTATTCAGTCACAGTAAATCATGTTGTGGGCCCACACCCACTGTCCAAACATTAGAACCTTTACAGTTATCAGAGAAAGAAGATTTGCATCGCCTTAGTCTTGACTGGATTATAATTCAGTGGTGGAGGCTAAAGGACAATGTTTAAATTCACTAGGATAGATTTTGACTTTGTGCGAGAGTGTAAAACGGGTGATAGCGAATCAGCAGCCCATTTTACATCTCTCCCCATTTTTATTTCCATTGACTTCCAATGGAATCGGGAGAGATATAAAACGGGCTGCCGATTCGCTATCACCCATTTTACACTATTGCACAAAGTCAAAATCTCCCCCATTGTGTCACCCAGTCCATATCCTTTTCAATTATTCGACATGAACTTATGTCATGGAACATACCAAAGAAAGTAATGCAGTAAAAGAGGGTGATCTATTTACAAGTTAGTGCTCAGTCTGAAGGATTTACTATTCACTGTTGCTCCTCTTGTGTTTTTGTAGGCGGAATGCAAGACTATAGCTATGTGTGGGGCCAGTGTCTGGAGGTTACTCTGGAGCTTTCCTGTGTGAAGTACCCGAACAGCAGCGATCTAGAGCAATACTGGTGGGACAACAAGCAATCACTGCTGGAATATATGAAGCTAGCTCACCTTGGTAACCCTTCACATTCTATGTATCAATAGGAATTAGAGAGTGCACAATGATAGACAGTGGAGTGCTACATTTATTCCATGAGTGATTCATTCTTTATTCATGAGTGATGAAGACGGTGCTTTCATTCTTTGGCGGCAATTCTGTGCTCCTGCAATCCCTCCAGGAAGCTGCACTGACAGTGGAGCATGGGTCGGAACATTGGGGCTACAATACTTTTGACGATCCACAATCCTTTTGAGTGTGACTACCCCACTGAGAGTGCAAAGTTACCCCTATTATATCATGTGATTCACCTCTGACTAATATCCTGATACAACCAGCTGCCATTTTGAGCACCTCATAGGTGGGGATGAAGAATTTGATTTGTGGAGTCGTTATGGAATCAAATTCTACTTCATTCATGAGAATCATAGAATTATTGACATTACAGCACAGACTGCGATCATTCAACCCATTCTACCTCTGCCAGTATTAACTCATCAACTAGAGCTCTCTGTTCAAATTTACCTGCTCTTTTCCTGTACCCTTTTATATTCTTTCTTTTCAAATACTTATCCAATTCTTTTTAAATGATATAGATGCTGAATAAATAACCACCTGTGGTAAAGCATTCCATGTTCCAATAATCCTCTGTATGAAATAAAATCCTTTTAACTGCCCCCTTTATTTCTCTAGAGAGAATTCTACCTCTGTGGCCCCTAGTTACTGATTTGCTAGTCAGCAAAAATAATCTTTCATTATTAACCCTCTCAAAACCATCCATTATTTTAGATTTCACTTGAATTTTCTCTATTTCACTAAAAAAGTGGAACAGTTTTTGACCCTTTCTTCATAACTATAACCTTTCCCTCTAGTGAATCTTTGCATGGTTTCCATGGTTCTAATATCATTGCTGTAATGGGGTACTCAGAACTACACGTCTTACTGTGATCTAACTTTGTCTTGCACAAATTCAACATTGTTTCCTTGCTTTTATATTCAATGAGTACCCCTCCACTCCATATATAAAACCCAAATTCTATTTGCATTTTTCTTGTACTTATGCTCCCATCTGTGTATCTGTCTCTTTAGATCTCCCTCTTCCTCCCCTCTGTTAAGAATCTTACTGCTTTGGGTATCCCTCTTTTCACTGTTCTTTCCCTGAAAATGTAGTAAAGAAAGAAGAAGGTCATGGGTTCCAGCGCCGCTCCAGCGATTTGAGCACATAATCTAGGCTGGCACTTCGGTGTAGTACTGAGGGAGCGCTGCACTGTCAGAGGTGCCGTTAAACTGAGGCCCTGTCTGCCCACTCAAATGGATGTAAAAGAATAGAAAGGGAGTTCTCTCGGTGTCCTGACCAACATTGATCCCTCAAACAGCACCTAAAAACAGATGATCTGATCATTTATTTCATTTCAGTTTGTGGGACCTTGCTGTGTGCAAATTGGTTACAGCGTTTCTGCGCATTAACAACAGTGACTACACTTCAAAAATTACTTCATTGGCTGTAAAACGCTTTGGGATGTCCTGAAATTGTGAAAGGTGCTATATAAAAGCAAGTTCTTTCTTAAAATGTAGTGCTTCACGTTTCTCTGCATTGAACTGCACCTGCCTCTGATTGCCCACTCTGCCCACCTGTATTGTCCCCCTGTAATCTCCTGCATTTTTCCCCAGAGTTTGCCATGGCCCCTAATTTGGAATCATCAGCAGACGTGAATATTGTTCCTGTTGTGCCTATGTCCAAATAACTTATAGAAGTGGAAAACAAGAGATCCTAGCACAGATCCCTGGGACACAGCATAAACCCACATCCTATCAATACTTCCACTCTCTGATCAGCCAGTTGTTTATCCATATGGTTATATTCCCGTCGATGCCTAAATCGTTACAAGTCTCTTATGTGGCAGGGTATCAAATACCTTCTGAAAATTCATATATACATCCACCGCAGTGCCTTTATGAACATGAGTTCAAATCCCACAGTGGCAGTTTGAGAATTTGAATTCAGTTTTAAAAATCTGGAAATAAAAAACTGGTCTCAGTAAAAGTGACCATGAAGCTGTCAGATTGTTGTAAAAACCCAACTGGTTCACTAATGTCCTTTATGGAAGGAAACCTGCCGTCCTTACCTGGTCTGGCCTATATGTGACTCCAGTCCCACACTGATGTGGTTGACTCTTAACTGTCCTCTGAAGTGGCCCAACAAGTCACCCAATAAATGCCAGCCTTGCCAGCGACGCACACATCTCGAGAATGATTAATTTAAAAAAATGTGCATTCTGATTTCCTTGAAAAATTTAATTAAATTAGTGAACCAAGACCTCTCTTTGCAAATCCATGCTGACTATCACTGATTAGCCTATGTCAGTTCACTAATTTTATCCTGCATTATGGATCTGAGGGGCTGAAATTCTATTGCGAGTCTCCTGCTGGAGTTACAATGAGAGACCAATGGAACCCCACAGAATTTCAGCCCCATGAAATTTACCAGCAATGAAGTAAGATTAATTTGCCTATAATTTCCTGGCTTTATCCTTTACCCTTTCTTCAACAAAGACATAATATTTGCCACCCTGAGGGCACTAGTCTCACTCCATCTAAGGGGAAAAAAGAGAACATGTGGTCAAAAGTGCCACCGCTACTGTGTGTCAGGAAATGATTTTCTTCTAACTTCAGACACTGGAGGTTTAAGTGTTACAGTGACTGATTCTAGAGATTATAGAATCATACAGCACAGAAGGAGGCCATTCGGCCCATAGTGCTTATGCCGACTCTCTGAAAAAGCTATCAATTAGTCCCACTCCCCTGCTTTTACCCCTGAAAATTTCTCCTTTTTAAGTAGAGATCCAATTCCCTTTTGAAGGTTATTAGTGCATCTTCTCCCACCGCCCTTTCAAGCAATGCATAACAACTCACTGAGTTAAAAAAAGTTCTCCTCATCTCCCCCTGGCTTTTTTGCCAATTATTTTCAATCTGTGTCCTCTGGTTACTGTCCCTTCTGCCAGTGGAAACAGTTTCTCCCTATCTACTCTATCAAAACTCCTCACAATTTTGAACACCTCTATTAAATTTCCCGTTAACTTTCTCTGCTGTAAGGAGAACAACCCCAGCTTCTCTAGTCTCTCCAGAAAACTGAAACTCCTCATCTCTGGTAGCATTCTACTAAATCTCCTCTGCACGTTCTCCAAGACCTTGATGTCCTTTCTAAAGTGTGGTGCCCAGAATTTTACACAATACTCTAGCTGAGGTCCAACCAATGATTTATAAAGATTTAGCATAACTTCCTTGCTTTTGTACTCTTTGCCTCTGTTTATAAAGCCAAGGATCCTGTATGCTTTATTAAAAGCTTTATCAACTTGTTCTGCCACCTTCAAAGATTTGTGTAAGTGAACCCCCAGGTCTCTCCGTTCCTGCACTCCCTTTAATATTGTACCATTTAGTTTATATTGCCGCTCCTCATTTATCCTTCCAAAATGCATCACTTCGTACTTCTTTGCATTAAATTTCATCTGCCATGTGTCTGCCCATTTCACCAGTCAGTCTATGTCCCCCTGAAGTCTGCCGTTATTCTCCTCACTATTTATTTCATTTCCAAGCTTTGTGTCATCTGCAAACTTTGAAATTATGCCCTCATACTCAAGTCCAGATCATTAATATATATCAAAAAGAGCCGTGTGTCAGATTCTATGCAGTAGATTGTTACTGTGAGAGATTCTATACAGTAAACTCACTGTGGTAGATTCTATAGTGCAAATCGTTAATGTGGCAGATTTCTATAGTAAGCTGTTACTGCGACAGTTTCTGTACAGTAAACCATTACTGTGAAGATTCTGTAGAGTAAGCTGTTACTGTGACAGATTATATATGGCAAGCTGCTACTGTGGCAAATTCTCTGCAGTAATCTATTCTAGTGACAGATTCTGTGCGGCAAACTGTTATTGTGACAGATTCCATACAGTAAACTGTTACTCTGGAAGATTTTGTACAGCAGAATGTTACATTCACAATTCAGGACAGCAAACTGTTACTGTGATAGATTCTATTCAGTAAACTGTTACTGCAGCAAAGCTGCACAGTAAACAATGCAAAGGGTCCTCACGGTAGCTTATTTACTAAAGGAATCAAAGAAGGAAAAGCGGTTGCAGTTGTTATCAGGCAATGTGATAACACGTCTTTATTGGACAGAATGCCTGATAACACCTGTTCGAACAAATCAATGATATATCGCTCCCTTTGGCAGTGTATAATATTTAAAGAGGTATGTCTTCTTGGAAACATGTTTGACAAACTTCTGTTTTGCCTTGGGGAGAGAGAAGAACCAAATAGCTGTGTGTTATTTGGTTCACGATGGCATCATGCAGAATAGAATAGAAGTTTACAACATGGAAACAGGCCCTTCGGCCCAACATGTCCATGTCGCCCAGTTTATACCACTAAGCTAGTCCCAATTGCCTGCACTTGGCCCATATCCCTCTATACCCATCTTACCCATGTAACTGTCCAAATGCTTTTTAAAAGACAAAATTGTACCTGCCTCTACTACTGCCTCTGGCAGCTCGTTCCAGACACTCACCACCCTTTGAGTGAAAAAATTGCCCCTCTGGACCCTTTTGTATCTCTCCCCTCTCACCTTAAATCTATGCCCCCTCGTTATAGACTCCCCTACCTTTGGGAAAAGATATTGACTATCTACCTTATCTATGCCCCTCATTATTTTATAGACTTCTGTAAGATCACCCCTAAACCTCCTACTCTCCAGGGAAAAAAGTCTCAGTCTATCCAATCTCTCCCTATAAGTCAAACCATCAAGTCCCGGCAGCATCCTAGTAAATCTTTTCTGCACTCTTTCTAGTTTAATAATATCCTTTCTATAATAGGGTGACCAGAACTGTACACAGTATTCCAAGTGTGGCCTTACTAATGTCTTGTACAACTTCAACAAGACATCCCAACTCCTGTATTCAATGTTCTGACCAATGAAACCAAGCATGCTGAATGCCTTCTTCACCACCCTATCCACCTGTGACACCACTTTCAAGGAGCTATGAACCTGTACTCCTAGATCTCTTTGTTCTATAACTCTCCCCAACGCCCTGCCATTAACGGAGTAGGTCCTGACCCGATTCGATCTACCAAAATGCATCACCTCACATTTATCTAAATTAAACTCCATCTGCCATTCATCGGCCCACTGGCCCAATTTATCAAGATCCCGTTGCAATCCTAGATAACCTTCTTCACTGTCCACAATGCCACCAATCTTGGTGTCATCTGCAAACTTACTAACCATGCCTCCTAAATTCTCATCCAAATCATTAATATAAATAACAAATAACAGCGGACCCAGCACCGATCCCTGAGGCACACCGCTGGTCACAGGCCTCCAGTTTGAAAAACAACCCTCTACAACCACCCTCTGTCTTCTGTCGTCAATCCAATTTTGTATCCAATTGGCTACCTCACCTTGGATCCCGTGAGATTTAACCTTATGTAACAACCTACCATGTGGTACCTTGTCAAAGGCTTTGCTAAAGTCCATGTAGACCACGTCTACTGCACAGCCCTCATCTATCTTCTTGGTTACCCCTTCAAAAAACTCAATCAAATTCGTGAGACATGATTTTCCTCTCACAAAACCATGCTGACTGTTCCTAATCAGTCCCTGCCTCTCCAAATGCCTGTAGATCCCGTCTCTCAGAATACCCTCTAACAACTTACCCACTACAGATGTCAGGCTCACCGGTCTGTAGTTCCCAGGCTTTTCCCTGCCGCCCTTCTTAAACAAAGGCACAACATTTGCTACCCTCCAATCTTCAGGCACCTCACCTGTAGCTGTCGATGATTCAAATATCTCTGCTAGGGGACCCGCAATTTCCTCCCTAACCTCCCATAACGTCCTGGGATACATTTCATCAGGTCCCGGAGATTAATCTACCTTGATGCGCGTTAAGACTTCCAGCACCTCCCTCTCTGTAATATGTACACTCCTCAAGACATCACTATTTATTTCCCCAAGTTCCCTAACATCCATGCCTTTCTCAACCGTAAATACCGATATGAAATATTCATTTAGGATCTCACCCATCTCTTGTGGTTCCGCACATAGATGACCTTGTTGATCCTTAAGAGGCCCTACTCTCTCCCTAGTTACTCTTTTGCCCTTTATGTATTTGGTGAAGCTCTTTGGATTCTCCTTTGCCTTATCTGCCAAAGCAATCTCATGTCCCCTTTTTGCCCTCCTGATTTCTCTCTTAACTCTACTCCGGCAATCTCTATACTCTTCAAGGGATCCACTTGATCCCAGCTGTCTATGCATGTCATATGCCTCCTTCTTTTTGACTAGGGCCTCAATCTCCCGAGTCATCCAAGGTTCCCTACTTTTACCAGCCTTTCCCTTCACTTTATAAGGAATGTGCTTACCCTGAACCCTGGTTAACACACTTTTGAAAGCCTCCCACTTACCAGACGTCCCTTTGCCTGCCAACAGACTCTCCCAATCAACTTCTGAAAGTTCCTGTCTAATACCATCAAAATTGGCCTTTCCCCAATTTAGAATTTTAACTTTTGGGCCAGACCTATCATTCTCCATAGCTATCTTAAAACTAATGGAATTATGATCACTGGTCCCAAAGTGATCCCTCACTAACACTTCTGTCACCTGCCCTTCCTTATTTCCCAAGAGGAGGTCAAGTTTTGCCCCCTCTCTAGTCGGGCCATCCACATACTGAATGAGAAATTCCTCCTGAATACACTCAACAAATTTCTCTCCATCCAAGCCCCTAATGCTATGGCTGTCCCAGTCAATGTTGGGAAAGTTAAAGTCCCCTACTATTACCACCCTATTTTTCTTGCAGCTGTCTGTAATCTCCTTACATATTTGCTCCTCAATTTCCCATTGACTATTTGGGGGGGTGTAGTACAATCCTATCAAAGTGATCTCTCCCTTCTTATTTTTCAGTTCTACCCATATAGACTCAGTGGGCGAACCCTCAGATATATCCCCTCTCACTACTGCCGTGATGTTCTCCCTAATCAAGAATGCAACTCCCCCTCCTCTCTTACCTCCTGCTCTATCTTTCCTATAGCATCTGTACCCTGGAACATTGAGCTGCCAGTCCTGCCCCTCCCTTAGCCATGTTTCAGTAATAGCTATAACATCCCAGTCCCATGTACCCATCCATGCCCTGAGTTCATCTGCCTTGCCCATCAGACTTCTTGCATTGAAATAAATGCAGTTTAATCTAGACTTCCCTTGGTCTTTGCCCTGCTTTCTCAGACCATCTGTCCAGTCATGTTTTGTACACTCTCCCTTACTGCCTTTTGTTTCTGTCACCACTTTACTTCCCACTGACTTCCTGCATCGGTTCCCATCCCCCTGCCACATTAGTTTAAACCCTCCCCAACAGCACTAGCAAACACTCCCCCTAGGACATTGGTTCCAGTCCTGCCCAGATGCAGACCGCCCAATTTGTACTGGTCCCACCTCCCCCAGAACCGGTTCCAATGGCTCAGGAATTTGAATCCCTCCCTCTTGCACCATCTCTCAAGCCACGTATTCATCCTAGCTATCCTGTCATTCCTATTCTGACTAGCCCGTGGCACTGGTAGCAATCCTGAGATTACTACCTTTGAGGTCCTACTTTTTAGTTTAACTCCTAACTCCCTAAATTCAGCTTGTAGGACCTCATCCCGTTTTTTACCTATATCGTTGGTACCTATATGCACCACGACAACTGGCTGTTCACCCTCCCCCTCCAGAATGTCCTGCAGCCGCTCCGATTATGCATTTTGACATGATTTGTGTTTGTAAACAAAGAACAATATAAAAAGATTTGCCAAACAATTTTTCATGGAGTTGGTGCTCTTTTAACATATGAAAGATAAACCCTGTTACACAACCAAGGCCACAACTTTCAGCAGGAGTTACTGCTTTGGATTTTAATGTTTGTGAATTTAAAGCTAAACTGGAATTTTAATATTTTTCTGAAACAAATAATATAAAACAGAACAGAAGCTTAATAGGGCAGAAATTGGAACGGCTTGTTAATGCAAATAATATCAAAATGGATTCCACAGACATGATGTCAAATACACTCTGTGCTCCTGATTTCCCAACATCTTTTATTCACGTATCGGGTGTATACTAAGAGTGGTTGATGTAAAGTGTCCATGTGCTATGGGTGCCCAGGTTCACTTATAGTGCTCCGGTGAGATTCCTTTGCTGATCATCCTAACTGTGATGGGTTTACACCTCCAATACAACTACAGACAAAGGAATTTCATATGATCTTGTTAAGGGCTTGTACACTAATGTCTCACAACAAAACCTTAAGGTCACAGTAATTTTTATTTCCATTATACTGTAGTTTAAGACATTGTAAACAGGTTAGAAAGGGATATTAGAGAAAGAAGAAACTTGCACAGCACCTTTCACAACCTGAGGACATCCCAAAACGCTTGACAACCAGTGAAGTACTTATGAAGAGTGGTTGTTGTTGTAATGTAGGCAAATGCAGCTGCTGATTTGCACACAGGAAGATTCCACAAACATCAATGATGTAAACAGCCAGACAATGGTGCTGGTTGAGGAATAAATGTTGGCCAGGACACCAAGCGAACTCTCTGCTCTTCGTCAAATAGTGCCATGGGATCTTTCACATTCACCTGAGAGGGCAGACAGTGCCTTGGTTTAAAGGCAGCACCTCCGACAGTGCCGCACTCCCTCAGTACTGCAGTGAAGTGTCATCCTAGATTATGTGCTCAAGTCTATGCAGTTGGGCTTGATTCCCTGATCAGCACCTTACAATGAGGAACAGCGGCTCACCGGCAGCACTGGTTTAGCGTATCGCAGGCTTTCAGCCCCTGATTTCCCATCCAATCCCGTCCATCCGTTCCTCATTGGGAGCACTGATTGGGGAATCAACCCTTTTGTAAGTTACATGGGAGATTTTTACAGATTGTAACATTTTTGCAGATTTAAAAATGTTCCAAGGTACAGTTGTGTTATTTCTTGCTGAATTTTTGTGCTCATCAAGTTGAGGAATATCAGCACCGAGGAATGGAACACTTTCCCACTTCTAGGTTGGGCAAAGCATGGGCTGCTGAAGAGTAAAGCTCCATCTACTCTGACCCAACAAACATGCTTCAGCACCAACCTCAGAAAACACCCCCTACTGCATCAGAGTGATAGTTTTCCGTCTCCCACACCAGCTATCCTGTGTCCTGTCCGAGTGAGATTACCAACTCAGAGCCGGTTTTGTACTGCGGCCCTGTATCCATTTGGAACTGGGGTGAGATTCCCCAACACACATTTCACTTACAGCCCCAACAGCAAAATCAGTGTGGATTTGAACCCAGATGTGAACGGACAGTGTGCTAACCCTGAGTGCCATTAACACTGCAGTAATTAAATTATACTGTGGGTAAATTTATAACCACAGCGAGTTGAACCTGGGCACCCATACCAGATTTTATATCGCTTTGATTGCAGTCTTGACTCACTTGTCCCTACTCCGTGAAATTATATTGGTAGAAATACCACCCATAGCAAAATCAAACTATTTTAATTTTAGAGTGAAAGATATGTGTAATAATGTAGTACAAACATTTACAGACGCTGCCGTATTAAGTTAAGTTGCAGTTTTTCCTTATCAGTTTGAGTATGTAATTTATAGCTCCTCCCTTAATAGTTATCTAACAATGTATCAATTAGACAGATCGAGGTAGAATTGGATTTCAGTCAGTCATTCAGTAAGATGGAGTTTGTATGCTACTGAACACTGCTATATGTGATGTTTTAGTAAATATATTTCTTTATCATTCAATCTCAGATTATAATAAACCCTAAAATAGTTCTACACAGGCTGCATCAAATTCAATCACTCTTCTTTGGCCTGTGAGAGATGTATATTTAGACATTCCTTGAAATAGACTAATCCCCCTAAAGTTCACTTGAATCTTCCAGCTGTGTCGGTGACATAAAGCCCCACAGCAGTGCAGTTCCCTTCCACAAAAGCCAATGGGGATGAGTGGGGTTATAGTTCACTCTCAACCACTCTAACTCTGCTGCAGGCTGACCTTGGCTTTCAAAGGAGCTTGTTCACCTGTCAAAATCTGCACCGAGTTTGTGAAACACACTCCCATTTCCCCAAGGGACACTTTAAGTTTCAGTTTTACAGACGAGCAGGGTCCGGGTGCTGGATGGCATTTAGAAAGTTCAGAGATAAGGCAGGCTGAGGATATGTGGCTCTCAGAATGTCAGTGCTGTAACAGCCAAAGGTGGAGACATCCCTCTGTATCTGTATATATTTAAATCCCTATCTTTTTAATAGATTTTCTGCCTACAAAACCAACTTTCTCCCCTCTTCTCCTGAAGGCATTGAATCATGTTGGGTTATGGTTCCATGGGTATTGCTGATTTCTGGTACTTTGCCCAACTGGCCATGCAGGCTATTTTACCATGGGGGGCATCATGACTGAACCTAATCTTTTTCCTCACACCATTTACACATACATACACATCCCATCAGGACAGGATTTCAGTCAGGAGCAGGAACCCTGACTGATTTGTCCAGGGGCACTAAGATTAACTGTAGCCAGCTCAGCACAGACCAGTGCTCGAGCCTGGTTTCTATGGCTCAGTTCCACATTGGATAGTGCCAAATATATCACCAGGGGAATCTAGCCTCTAATATCAACTTAAATCTGCCCCTGCTCTGGTAAAAAAAATTTCCCACACTATTTTGTCATCAATGGTTAACCAGGCATGTAAACAGTAAACGGGTAGTAAGAGGAGGGGTGGAGCCGATTAGGGACCAAAAAGGAGATCTGCGCTTGGAAGTCAAGGGCATGGTTGAGGTACTAAATGAGTACTTTGCATCTGTCTTTACTAAGCAAGAAGATGCTGCCAAAGCCACAGTAAAAGAGAAAGTAGTTGAGATACTGGATAGGCTAAAAAATAATAAAGAAGAGGTACTAGAAAGGCTAGCTGTACTTAAAGTAGATAAGTCACTCGATCCAGATGGGATGCATCCTAGGTTGCATCCTAGGAAGTAAGGGTGGAAATTGCGGAGGTACTGGCTATAATCTTACAATCATCCTTAGATACGGGTGGTGGCGCCAGAGGACTGGAGAATTGCAAATGTTACACCCTTGTTCAAAAAAGGGTGTAAGGATAAACCCAGCAACTACAGGCCAGTCAGTTTAACCTAGGTAGTGGGGAAACTATTAGAAATTATAATCCGGGACAAAATTATCAGTCACTTGGATGGATGTGGATTAATTAAGGAAAGCCAGCATGGATTTGTTAAAGGCAAATCGTGTTTAACTAACTTGATTGAATTTTTTGATGAGATAACAGAGAGGTCGATGAGGACAATGTGGTTGATGTGGTATATATGGACTTCCAAAAGGCATTTGATAAAGTTCCATATAATAGGCTTGTCATCAAAGTTGAAGCCCATGGAATAAAAGGGGCAGTGGCAGCATGGATACGAAATTGGCTAAGTAACAGGGAATAGACAGTAGTGGTGAACGGTTGTTTTTTGGACTGGAGGGAGGTATACAGGGGTCGGTACTAGGACCACTGCTTTTCTTGATATATATTAATGACTTGGACTTGGGTGTACAGGGCACAATTTCAAAATTTGCAGATGACACAAAACTTGGAAGGGTAGTGAACAATGAGGAGGATGGTGATAGACTTCAAGAGGACATAGATAGGCTGGTGGAATGGGTGGACATGTGGCAGATGAAATTTAACGCAGAAAAGTGTGACGTGATATATTTTGGTGGGAAGAATGAGGAGAGGCAATATAAACTAAAGGGCCCAATTCTAAAAGGGGTGCAGGAACAGAGAGATCTGGGGATATATGTACACAAATCGGTGAAGGTGATAGGGCAGGTTGAGAAAGCGGTTAAAAAAGCAGATGGGATCCTGGGCTTTATAAATAGAGGCATTGAGTACAAAAGCAAGGAGGTTATGATGAACCTTTATAAAACACTGGTTCGGCCACAACTGGACTATTGTGTCCAGTTCTGGGCACCACACTTTAGGAAGGATGGGAAGGCCTTAGAGGGTGCAAAAGAGATTTACTAGAATGATTCTAAGGATGAGGGACTTCAGTTACGCGGATAGACTGGAGAAGCTGGGGTTGTTCTCCTTAGAGCAGAGAAGGTTGAGAGGAGATTTGATACAGGTATTCAAAATCATGAAGGGTCTAGACAGAGTAGATAGAGAAAAACTGTTTCTATTGGCGGAAGGGTCAAGAATCAGAGGACATAGATTTAAGGTGATTGGCAAAAGAACAAAAGGCAACAAGAGGAAAAACTTTTTTACACAGCGAGTGGTTATGATCTGGAATGCACAGCCTAAGGGGGTGGTGGAGGCAGATTCAATCATGGCTTTCAAATGGGAACTGAATAAGTACTTGAAGGGAAAAGATTTTCAGGGCTACGGGGAGAGGGCGGGGGAGTGGGACTAGCTGGATTGCTCTTGAATAGATCCAGCATGGACTCGAGGGGTTGAATGGCCTTGTTCTGTGCTGTAACCTTTCAATGATTCTATGATATCTACCAGGCAGTTTTTCTTCCCTAGCAGAAACCAGTAAACTCAATCCTTAGAGAAACCAATTACAACAACAGCTTGCATTTATATAGTGCCTTCAACATAGTAAAACATCCCAAGGCACTTCACAGGAGCGTAAACAGCCAAGAATTGACACCGAGCCAAAGAAAGAAACATTAGGACAGGTGAGGTCACAGAAGTAGGTTTTAAGGAGTGTCTTAAAGGAGGAGAGAGAGGCGGAGAACTTTAGGGAGGGAATTTCAGAGCTTAGGGCTTAGGCGGCTGAAGGCACGGCGGCCTATAGTGGGGCAAAGAAAGTGGAGGATGCAGGAGGCCAGAGTTGGAGGAACGCAGAGATCTCGGACTTGTAGGGCTTGAGGAAGTTACAGAGATAGGGAGGGGTGAGGCCATGGAGGGATTTGAATATAAGGATGATCACCGATAGTTGAGATTCACTGGTATCCTGAGTCTTTTATTTAAGAGTCACATGCTCTCTTATAAGTACTGCACAATCTGCTCTAAATGTCAGGGATTTAATTTCCTCGAGTTGCATACTCATGAACACTATCACATAAAATTCCTTTATGCTCTATTTTAACATGTTAACCCATCTAGAATAAAAGGACTAAAGACTGTGTTAAGATAAGCACAAATGAATATTATGCAATTGTGTTACTAAAGAAAATTATACCCCTTCAGAGTCTACCCGTGAATGTCCAGTAATAAGACATTCTTAGAGAAAACTGTAGCAACTTATATTAATATAGTGCATTTCATGTAATTAAACATCCCACGATGCTTTACTGGAGTATTGGTGGACTGAGGGCAGTCAGAGGGGTTAGGGTTAGATGAGGAGGGGTGGGAGGAGGCTCGTGTGGAGCATAAACACCGGCATGGACCAGTTGGACCGAATGTCTTGTTTCTGTGCTGTAAATTCTACGTAAAAGGGGTAAATTCTGAGGAAGCTTTTGGCAGATGTGTAAATCTTAATTTTTACAACCTCTTGCACCTTTAAAATAATGTAATTCATCCAAAATGTTATTTTCCCTGCAATGTAAACATTTCAAAATGATTGGTAGACATAGTAAAACAGGAGCAGTAGATGTGATGCAGGCTATACAGATGGAGGGAGGAGATTCAGGACTTTCAAATGACATGTAATTTATAGGGGATTTGGCTAGTTTTAATCCAGCAGCCGGCAACCACACAGGAGCAGGCAGTAAATCGCTGCTTATAGCTGCCAAACTCAGCACATTACAGAGAACACATGTGAGAGAGCAACAATCTAATCTTGGGGTGCAGATGACTACAATAAACTGTTCGAACTTCACTGCTGCAGTTTACGATGGTGCCTGAACCCTGAGATTACATTACATCCTTGTACTCACTCCCAGCTACCCATTGTTCTCTGTGTAATTTACTGATAGCCTTGCATGTGTTCCCTACTTTATATACAAGGTATTTTTAAACACAGTGACTGAATGTCTACAGATTGAGCACAGTCCTGATGAATGGATGTCCTGAAATGCCCATTGTACTTGTGCCCCAGAACCATTAAAATTTTGCCTATATATTTTAGAGATATTATTATGTATGAGAGTATTTAATGCATATGCTTAAATATTATTGGCATATCATATGTCCCCATAGCTGCTGAGTATAATTCAAATTTATTTTCTATTCAGTGCATTGCTATCAATGTCCAATCAATTCTGACAGAGGCCGGTTCAGTTTTAAGACCCACCAGTACTAGAAATACTTAACCAGCAATGCAGCTTCCTTTAAGAATATTGGGCCATATTTCTCTCTATTTTCTTAGTAACCGTATGTGCTTTTGAAAGATGCAAGCCTAGATTTTCCTACGGGCATTATTTAAACATCGGTGGTAACCCATGTCACTGCAGAGTTAACGCTGATTGGAAACTCCAGGCTGTGATTCCTGAGAATGGGATTTTGCTAGCAGGAATGACAAAATGGCAGTCAATCTGTAATATTGGTTCTTTAACCCCTCTCAAGCAGCTACTGATCCTCTTAACCCAGTGTAAATTTAAAGTTCAATAATCCACCAGCAGAGTGTACCCTCTTTATGTGGCATGGCTCTGCCAATTTCTGAAAACCCATTTTACCAGGCTTGAACGTACTAGCAGGTGCTGTTATCTACTAATCCTGGGGCGTATGTGATTTTCTCCACCCCTGTGATTTGCCAAAATGGTCCCTCTATAAGCGAAGCTCCAAAGATTCTCTTCTGAGCCACTTTTTAACCAATTACTTCTCCAGCCATGCTAAATAATAAATGAATCAGGTGCTAACCACAACTGTTTCATTTGGAATCTGCAGTCTGTTACAAGATATTTTCTTTTCCTTTTTATCGTCCTTTGGCTGTGCATATCGCGAACCTGCGTGGCAGCGATTGCCCAATACACCAGGTCAGCGGGCAAGGCTCTCTGCCTGTAGCGCACGTTTGGAAAACTACCCCCTTATTCCAATGATTGAAAACATGGCTGGGTGAAAATTAATGGGTTCTCGACTACTTGGGGCGGGGGGGGGGGGAAGGGAAAGTTTCCACTTGTTTCCATTAGGTTTTGCACCCAGATTCCAACGAGATCTGGGTGGAATCAGCCGAGCCAGTGCAAAAGATTGGGGAATTTTAAACCTAGGTGAGTTACTCACAAAACCACTTACGTTTGTGTTTTCCACGATCTTTTCCGCTGATACAAAGATTCAATTCGCCCGAATCAGGCCCCCCCTCCCCCACAAAACTGACCACGCCTCCAGGTCAAAATTGCGAGATTCTGCTGATTGCGCTGGTTCAGGAAGGCTCTTCAAATTGCGCTCATTTTCTTAGGCGCACAGGCATTGTAGGCATGTTTTAAAGGTTTTTTCATATCAAAAAATATTTAATTTACTAAGAAACTGACTAGTGTACACCAATTAAACTATTAAATGGTTCAGTATAGTTTCTTCAAGTCATTTTCAGTGATTTTAAATGGAAAAAAAAAGGAAATGATTACGTTCTATTACGCTGCTCGATTGCGCTGGTTCATGGAAGATTTTACTTTTGTGACCATGCAAATGAATTTTAGTGGAAACTTCAAGCGTAACCTAAGCAGCGAAATTTCAAGCTAATTTTGGGCACAATTTCCCCTTTGCACCCAAAGCACAAACACTACCCCTTAATTAATGTCTTGTAAAAAGATGTGTAAACCTTGCTTCATATTTCATCTTTTTTCTCTGATATTCAATTTTCAAAATTTGTCAATAGGTGTTAAAGGTCGAGTGATGTCATCAAATGGACAACCCATCTCAGGAGCATCAGTACATATTGCTGGTCGGACAAACTTAAAAGTCTACAACACAACCAAGGAGGGAGAGTATTTCCGACTGCTAGTCGCTGGCATCTATCAGATTGAGGTACAACATCCAGTGTAACGAGAGAGTGGTTATAGTGGAGATTTTAAATTTTACATAGACTAGGAGAATCAGAATAGCTCAAGTAGTAAAGGTAATGAATTTCTAGAATGTATTTGGCACAGTTTTCTGGATCAATATGTTTTAGAACCAACAAGGGATATAAGGCCATACTAGATTAAGCAATCTGACTGTAAGGGATCATCTTGTGAATAGTGACCATAATATGATTGAATTTGATATTAGGTTTGAGAGGGAGAAGCAAGAGTCAAAAAACAAGGTTTTCAATTTAAGTAAGGCGAACTTTCAAGGGATGAGAAATAAATTGATCACAGTAAACTGGGCTGAGCTGTTCATGGGTAAACCTACAGACAAACAGTGGGAAGTATAAAGAAGTTTTTGGTACAATACAAGACCAGTCCATACCCCTAAAAGGCAAAAGCTCCACTTGTGCAGTTAAGCAACCATGGTCAATAAACAAGGTAAGGGACAGTATCAAGCTGAAAGAAAAGGCTGGGAGAGCTATAAAAAGCAACAAAGGGATACAAAGAAAGTAATAAGAGGTCAAAAAGGGAGTATGAAGAAAACTTGCAAGAGCTATCAAAGCGAACAGTATAAGTTTTAATAAATAGATTAAGAGGAAGAGAATAGTATTTGTTCGCCATCTTTTTAATCCTCATTTGCCACTCTTTCACCAGATCTTTTAATACCCTTACTTCTAAACTAAGCATTTATCTTCTTTTAAACACAAATTGTTTCTGTGTCTATGGTCTTCTGGGCAACGTGTTCCACATTCACAAAACCCTTTGTGTTTTCTGTGATTGGAGTATCTTGTTTTTTTTCTTTTCCTCCTCAATTTTTTCCTAAATATTTGAATATGCTTGTTTGCCTTTGATGAAGGGTTCTGTCTGTCCGTTTCTCTCCTCAGATGCTGACTGACCTGCTCTGCACTTCCAGCATTTTCTGTTTTTCTTTCAGCTTTTAAGCAATCACAGTTATTTGTATCCTTTGTGGTTTTCTTCCGGATTTGCTTTTAACCCGTTTAGTTTGAATTCTAAGATTGCCCTAGTCAGGGCCTCCCTACAAAAGAGGAGAGTCATTCCCTATTTACCCTGTCAACTCCCTAAACACCCCAGTCAGATCACCCCTTAACCTTCTCGTCTCTAGGGAACACCACCCAAGTTCACCCAATCTCTCATAGCTCAGGTCCTTTATCCCAGGAATCACCCTGATGAATTGTTGTTGGCCTTTACTAGGATTTATTAATGGAACATTGGAATCGTGCCATCAAAGCAACATATTATCATTGGTTTTATTATTTTAAAATGGCTCACTTAAATTGCAATACTTGTGTCTAGACCCAGGCTTGTGATTTGTCTTTGCAGGTCAGTGCTCCTGGCTATTTCCCAGTCTCGAAGACGGTAACCATTGAGAATACAGCTCGTGCCCCATACTCTGCCCAGACTGTGGATTTTATCCTGACCCCAAGTACCTGCTTCGATGGCTACATCTATCACAACTTCAGTGCACTCCAAAGATTCCTCAAGTGTATTCACTTGAACTACCCCAGCATTACTCACCTTTACAGCATCGGACGTTCTTCACAAGGTAGGTTTGAGATCGGATTAATCAATGAAAGGAGTTCATTTCAAACCAGGCCCAGGCTGGAAGAATTCACTGCTGTATTCTTGAGTATGTGTCTTTTTAAAGAACTGCCTTGAAGGAACAGGATGATACACTAGGGAATTTTCAGGTTCCAAGAATAGCCAGGAACAACTTACTGTGAAAAGTTCTCTAAAGTGTCTTCAAGTCTAGGCTGCTGTAGTTGCCGTGCATTCTTATAATGCATTTTGATCATTTTGTTTGGTCAGTTCTTGCTAATAGTAAAGATAGTGTACCTCACATTAGTCATATGGTAGAACATTAGAAGCTTACAGCCCAGAAGGAGACCATTTGGCCCATCGTGACTATGCCTGCTCTTTGCTGAAGGAATCCAAAACTAATCTCCCTGCCCCGCTCTCTCCTCGTGGCGTCACTGATCACAAGGCTACTCCTCCAATGAGCCGTGCAAAATTCCCCCTTATAACTTTAACATCCTTTTTGCGTTTCTCTATCTGTTTTGGTTTCTTTTTTTAGGAGTATTGTTTGAACACTGAGCACTAATAACTCGACTAGGAGAATGTTCTTGGTGCAAGCCTTGAGCCTAAGAGCTCAGGGAGCTGATTTATCAGGTGCAGCTGAAATGACAATTCCCCAAAGCACCTCAGATTGCTGACTGTGGCTTTACTGGTCATCAATCACTTCCTCATTCTGTTAGGATTCAGTAAACCTGTTCCCTTGATGACGTTTAAACAAAAAACAAGCCCTATGTTTATATTAGTACGATGTTAAGGTTTGTCACAGTCCTATCCAGTCATTTGGTGTTTGAAAGTAACACCAGTTAGTGAGGATCTCTCTTTAAAGCAGGAAGGACCCAGGTTATTAAATAAGGATGAATACATTGATGTATAAAAATATAGACTCCCTTACACCAATTACCTTGAAGTACTTTCTGCGGCTGCTTTTATATTCACCGGGAATTTCCCGTTCTGCGGTTTATCCGGGTTTTCCGACGATCTTCCGCCAAAGTTACGGTGGCCAGTCAGTAGAACCACTGAGGAGATTCCCGGTTTGGAAGGGGGCATTGGTGCTGCTGGCTGCTGATGTGCAGGTCTCGGGTAGCCTGCTGTAACCTCCAGAGTAACCTTGCTAGGACTCACTAAGTCCAGCTCCCGCAAAAAGATCCGGGCAGCCTTAGCAAATCCGGCATATTTACTCTGGGGCTGCCACTGGCTGTGTGAGACCCCCCCCAGGAGCTGGTAGGCTTCAGCACCCCACTAAATGTAATATAACAGCAGCTTATATGGGTTGGGGGAGCTAACTTGTGGGTTTAATTCCCTCTGTGTGCTACTTTCAGTGCATCTATTAATGTGTTTTCTTAAATGACTGTCCTTACTTTAGCAGGTTGCTATCGGTGTTAAAATAGCACAGAGGAATTTACTCAAACACATTAGTGGGTGCACGATAAATAGCATGCAGACAAAATTAAAAGCAGAAGAGCTTTTGACAAGCTCCTCCCACTGCTCTTATCTAAGGGGTGCAGTGACACATATATCTGTACATTATTAAAATTCTTGCATAGGGTGCACATTTCCTGTTCACAAACTTTACTTCCTGTTGTCACAATTTTCAGTCAAGATTTTCTGTCAACATTCACCAATGCAAGCTACTTTGTCAACATTTCCCAGTCAATTTTGCTATGTTAACTGTCACGATGTAGCTGCAACTCTGGCCATTAGGTGGCTCGGTGGAGTTAATTTCTGAAGTGTCTCTCCCAGCTCCATCACCGTTTGATGTAGGAACATAGGAACAGGAGTAGGCCATTCAGCCCCTCATGCCTGCTCCGCCATTTGATAAGATCATGGCTGATCTGTGATCTAACTCCATATACCTGCCTTTGGCCCAAATCCCTTAATACCTTTGATTGCCAAAAAGCTATCTATCTCAGATTTAAATTTAGCAATTGAGCTAGTATCAATTGCTGTTTGCGGAAGAGAGTTCCAAACTTCTACCACCCTTTGTGTGTAGAAATGTTTTCTAATCTCGCTCCTGAAAGGCCTGGGGCTAATTTTTAGACTGTGCCCCCTACTCCTAAAATCCCCAACCAGCGGAAATAGTTTCTCTCTCTCCACCCTATCTGTTCCCCTTAATATCTTATAAACTTCGATCAGATCACCCCTTAACCTTCGAAACTCCAGAGAATACAACCCCAATTTGTGTAATCTCTCCTCGTAACTTAACCCTTGAAGTCCGGGTATCATTCTAGTAAACCTACGCTGCACTCCCTCCAAAGCCAATATGTCCTTCCGAAAGTGCGGTGCCCAGAACTGCTCACAGTACTCCAGGTGCAGTCTAACCAGGGTTTTGTATAGCTCCAGCATAACTTCTGCCCCCTTGTACTCTAGTCCTCTAGATATAAAGGCCAGCATTCCATTAGCCTTCTTGATTATTTTCTGCACCTGTACATGACACTTCAGTGATCTATGTACCTGAACCCCTAGGTCCCTTTGGACATCCACTGTTTTTAACTTTTTACCATTTAGAAAGTACCCGGTTCTATCCTTTTTTGATCCAAAGTGGATGACCTCACATTTGTCTACATTGAATTCCATTTCCCACAGTTTTGCCCATTCACCTAATCTATCAATATCGCTTTGTCATTTTATGTTCTCATCTACACTGCTTACAATGCCACCAATCTTTGTGTCTTAGATGTGAGACTTTCTATGCCTTCATCTAAGTCGTTAATAAATATTGTGAATAATTGAGGCCCCAAGACAGATCCCTGCGGGACTCCACTAGTCACATCCTACCAATGTGAGTACCTACCCATTATCCCTACTTTCTGTCGCCTTTCGCTCAGCCAACTTCCTAACCAAGTCCGTACTTTTCCCTCGATTCCATGGGCTTCTATCTTAGCTAACAGCGTCTTATGTGGGACTTTATCAAATGCCTTCTGGAAGTCCATATAAATAACATCCATTGACATTCCCCTGTCCACTACTTTAGTCATCTCTTCAAAAAATTCAATCAGGTTTGTCAGGCACGACCTACATATATATATAAAACTTATAGTCAGCGACTGACCAAGGGCATTGTCACCAGCAATTTCCTAGTATTTTAAAGCTTACTCAGGATAAATTCACTGCAGCACAGACTTTGGGCTCCATAAAGCATATTGGATGAATAGTGCGTGATACAGAGGATGTTTTACCTGGGTTCTGTATGATTGAGGAAGGCACATACAACGAGCAGGATTCTCTACATTTTGTCCGTTGTTAAGTGTTGGGTGTGTTCAGCAGTCTGCTGTTAAAAATATATGTAGTCACAAAAATTGCAAACTACTCCCCTTCATCCCCATTAATGCTGACACAGAATGCTAGCCTGTTGCTGGAGCAAGATAGGGAAACATTAACGCTTATGTCTTTGTCAATTGACGTTTATCATAGCACAGAGCACCATTAATGAGGCAAAGTTACTCCGACGGTTCTATTTGCAGCCTGCACAATAATGAATCACAAACATAGAACAAACCATTGCCTGAAGCATTGTCTCTGGTATGGCCTTTAACCAAAGTGTGAGGTGGCTTTTAACTTTGAGCTTGAGGTGAAAACAGAAGGTGTGAGATGGATAGAGTGATAGTAGAACATGTAGCTCATGGTTTATATAAGTCACCCAGAGCACCATAGAAGGAAAGAACAAACTTGCACGACCTCAGGATGTCCCAAAGCGCTTCACAACCAATGAATTACTTTTAAAATGTAGTCACTGTCGTAATGTAGGGAAATGTGGCAGCCAATTTGTGCACAAACAGCTATGAGATAAATGACCAGATAATCTGTTTTGGAGATGTTGGTTGAGGGATAAATATTGGCCAGGACACCAGGGATTACTCCCACGCTCCTCCGAATAGTGCCACGGGATCTTTTACGTCCACCTGAGAGGACAGACAGGGCCTCGGTTTAACATCTCATCCAAAAGGCAGCACTTCTGATAATGCAGCACCCCCTCAGTACTGCACTGAGATGTCAGCCTAGATATGTGCTCAATTCTCTGGAGTAGGGCTTGAACCCACAACCTTCTGAGTTAGAGATGAAAGTGCCATCAACTGAGCCATGGCTCACACTCAGTGCCCAAGCTCATTTAATATAGTGTTGGCATTGCCAACACCAATGACAAACACAGAAATGTGCATCTAAGTGTCACAATGATGGGCCAGTACTGGCAAAATCACCTCAAACATGGATATGGAGCCACAGGGGAAAATGGCGCAGAGCTGAGTGCCGATTGGTGTTACTTCCTGCTTACGCATGATGGAAAATTATGAGCTGCAGACAGGCGCGTGCTTTTCTCTACATTACAACAGTGACTACACTTCAAAAGTATGTCATTGGCTA